>NC_052147.1:120610393-121227060 GCF_902713615.1 Scyliorhinus canicula | reverse complement strand
CTCTCTAGTATTTTAGAAATAATTACTAATATAAAAAGGACAATGAACTAAACTATAAATCAAATTAAACAAGGGATTAATAGAAGTTGTGTTTGTGGGGTTAAGCCTAAATCTTTTCGAGTGACCACATGGAACATTTGTCCGCTTATTTTATATCAGCGCAGCATAGGAATAAGCTTGAAATGAGCTTCAAGATCTGTGATAGATTAAATTAAATAAGCCTTTTTATCAGACATAGATTAAAAAAAAATACTGGAATACCTGAATTATGCAGAAGCATGGATTGAATTACATGCAACTGCTATGTACACACTGACCTTCACTGACTCTAGATGTTCATTGTTAGGTGATGTGCTAGTAACAGGAAGTACTAGTGTTACTGTTCTATTGCAGCACTGTTGCACAGCTTGGTGTCAGTTTTTCCAACCCGCTCATGTTGTGGTTGCAATGTATAGCTGCTGCTCATGTAGAGAAGACACCACTGCCATCATGACTGTTATAAAACCTTAGACAACATTCTGATCAGCATGTAGCTGAGCAGTGTAACCAATATATATATATGTGTATTAATGAACTGCATCTGTATGTACCTGCAATTTAGTAATTGGCACAGGGCTAAACTTCTGCACGTGAAATCTATGTATGATGCTGAAACCCTACACCTGAATAATTAGGTTGTCCACAAATTAATCTCCTACAAAACAACATACCACTCAGAAACACGCATTTCTAAATCCATTTCACATTTCTTCCCTAAATGTGTCTGACCTCCACTCAATTTCTTTGCTGCCAATTCCCTGTGTGTCAGGATAACAACCATGCTTACATATGTGCCAGACAAGCTCCAGAATATTGAAGGAAATGTATTAAAATAATGCTGCAATGTCCCTGTCTGAGTCTGCTCAGGAGGGAAAATAACAATACAGTTATATTTATAATGGACAATTGTGTTTGACATAGTATCCATATGCCTAGCTTAATATGCAACCTATGAATGTCATTGCAACCTTGGCTGTTACTTTTTGTATTGAATGATAATGTGAATTTTTTGTGTCAGCATGATAATGTATTTGAAAGACAAATGCTCTTCTGTAAATACATGCAATCCATGTACAGTACAAGTGACTACATTGAAAATTATGCAAAGATAGGTATTTATTTAAGTTCTATATATGGCACAACAAATAGATTTACACCAAGGTTGGTCAGGTGAATTTTGGTCATTTTCCCATAGTTCCTTAGTCACAAATTACAAATAAGCACGGTGGCACAGTGGTTAGGGCTACTGCCTCACATCGCCAGGGACCAAGGTTGAATTCCAGCCTTGAGTGACTGTGTGGAGTTTATACATTCTCCCCATGTCTACGTGGGTTTCCTCTGGGTGCTGTGGTTTCCTCACAAGGTCCAAAGTTGTGCTGGTTACGTGGATTGGCCACGCTAAATTTCCCCTTAGTATCCAAAAGTTAGTTGGGGCTACAGGATTACAGGGATAGAGCGCAGAAGTAGGTAGGGTGCTCTTTTGGAGGGTCGTTGCAGATTCGATGGATGGGCTGAATGGCCTCCTTCTGCACTGTAGGGATTCAATAATTCAATGTATGTAATTTTATGAGTAGAATACTTGCATAAATATCTTTTAACTTGTGTTTGTCTGTAACACATCAGATGTCATGTTTCAACTTTTCAAAATGCAAAAAATATTAGAAAGTGCCATAATTTAATGCAGGTCTCTGCTGACCAAAAACATACATCCACCAATCAAAATTCACTGTTCCTGCGGGTGAGAAATGGACAGAAGCACGTTGGTGACCAGTTTCACATCTTATCCAGTATTCCTGTTTATTGCTTTCAGTGCTGACTTGCAGTCACCTATACCCTGGACAGTGGGTACAGTTAAAATTGAGCCCCATGACCTCAAGCTTCTAAATCCCGATTGCAAAGATGACAACTCACAGCCTAAATAATCAGATCTAGAAAATAAAACACTATAATTTGCAGGGCTGTTGGCATGTAATGGCTGACAAATTCTCCCAGAAGGTGAGGCCAGCCAGGAATTGAGTAAGCCAGAGTGGCATAGAATAGGATAAATTACCTCGGGAAATCATGGGAAAATGGCAGTCACTCCAAATTTTTGTTAATGTCCACTATCAATATTCAACTTCCACATGCAAGTCTTTACAGACAAAATGCAAAGCTTTCATATTGTTCTGAAAGCAAAGGACATTCTTCTCATTCATTTTATTTGAATCAACATTCATTATATAAACATTCTTCAATAGATTACATTTCTATTTTTCTTCAGTTCTGAAGAAAGGTCATCAACCTGAAACATTAACCCTGTCTTGCTCCACAGGTGCTGTCTGACCTGCATTTCCAGCATTTTCTGTTTTCATTTCAGATTTCCAGCAGCCGTAGCATTTTATGTTTGTTCTTCATTAGAGAACTTTTTTGCACACCAGTTTACTTTGATCTATGAATCTGAAAGTGTATTTGCGTTAGGATTTTAAAAATTAATTCTTGGGATTTGAGCATTGCTTGGCAAGGTCAGCATTTATTGCCCAACCCTAATTGCCTTTGAGAAGGTGGTGGTGAACTACTTCCTTGAGCCGTTGGCGTGCGGAAGGAGGTTCGAAGAATTTGATATGATATAGTGACAGTGAAGGAATGGTGGTATTTGCAAGTCAGAGTGGTGTGTGACCAGCTTGCAGGTGGTGGTGCCCCATATGCTCGCTGCCTGTGTTCTTCTAGGTGGTAGAGGTCAAGAGTTTGGAAGTTGCTGTTGAAGGAGGTTTGGCAAATTCCTGCATTGCACACCCTTTGCCACTTTGTGCCGGTGTTGGAGGGAGTGAATGTTTAAGGTGGTAGATGGGGCACTACCAGTTGCTTTGTCCTGGATGGCTTTGAGTTTCTGGAATGCTGTGTGTGCTGCACTCACACAGACAATTGGAGAGTATTCAATCACATTCCTGGCTTGTGCATTCAAGACGGTGAACAGGCTTTGGGAAGTCAGGAGGTGAGTTACTCACCACAGAATTCCCAGCATTTGACTTGTTCCTGTAGCCACATTTATAGATATATTTTTTTCTTTATTAATTCATGGGATGTGGGCATCGCAGGCAAGGCCAGCATTTGTTTCCCATCCCTAATTGCCCTTGAGTTGAGTGACATTTTAAGAATCAACCACATTGCTGTGGACCTGGAGTCACATGTAGGCCAGACCAGGTAAGGACGGCAGATTTCCTTCATTAATGAGCCATGATTAATTTTTCCGACATTCGGCAATAGTTTCATGGCCATCATTAGAATTTGACATTAAGGCAGCATTTTTTATTGAATTAAAATTTCACCATCTACCATGGCGTGATTCGAACCCAGGTCACCAGAGCATTACCCTGGGTACCTGGATTACTAGTCCAGCGACAATACCATTACGCCACCGCCTCCCTTAATCCAGTTATGTTTCTGGTTAATGGTAACCCCCCCAGGATCTTGATGTGAATGGTGCTGAAGCTGTACAATCATTAGTGAACATCCCACATCTGACCTTATGATGGAGGGAAGGCCATTGATGAAGCAACTGAAGATGATTGGGTCTTGGACCTGAGGAACTCCTGCAGCAATGTTCTGGGGCTGAAATGTTTGGCTTTCAACAATCACAGCCATCTTCCTTTGTGCCAGGTATGACTCCAGCCAGAGGAGAGTTTCCCCTCTGATTCACATTGCCTCCAACTTTGCTAGAACCCTTCAGTGTCACACTCGATCAAAGGTTGCGTTGATGTCAAGAGCAGTCACTATTACCTCATCACTGGCATTTAGCTCTTTTCTCCATGCTCGGATCAAGGCTGTAATGAGGCAAGGGGAAAACTGGCCCCGGCAGAACCCAACATGAGCATCGGTGAGCAGGTTATTGCTGTGCAAGCAGTGTCACCAACACCTTCCATCACTTTACTGATGATTGAGAGTGGACAGATAGGGTGGCACATGGCTTGATTAGATTTTAGTAGCCTTTTGTGGACAGGCTATTGTTGAGTGGATGCCAGAACTGTAGCTGCTCTGGAACTGCTTAGCAAGGGCTAGGTGTGGAGCATGGCATACAGCCATGATATTTTCAGGGATCTTAGCCGTTGGTATATTCAATGCCATCAGCCATTTCTTGCTATCATGTGGAGTAAATCAAATTAGCTGAAAATTTAAACTAGATCATGGCTGATCGTCTATCTCAATGCCATTTTCCTATGCTATCCGCAAATCCATTGATGTCATTACTGAGTCACTCTTGGTGATGGACATTGAAGTCCCTTACCCAGAGTACATACTGTGCCCTTCCTATTCTCAATACTTCTTCCAAATAATGTTCAACATGGAGGATTACTGATTCATTAGTTGAGGGAGGCATTATGTTGCCCTTGTTTGGCCTGTTGCCATGTGACTTTATGGGGAATGGAGTCAATATTGAGGACTACTAGGGCTTTTCTCTCCTTATCTTATACCACTTATCCTGCCACCTCTGGTGGGTCTGCTCTTCTGGTGGGACAGCGCATGCCTTGCATTGGTGATGAAGGAGTCTAGGAGATTGGCTGTACGGTATGATTCAATGAGTATGACTAGATTGCTTGACTAGTCTGTAAGACGGCTCTCTCAATCTAGGCAGAAGTTCCTTGATTTTAGCAAGAAGGACCTTGTGTAGCCAAGAGGGCGGGATGTGCCTTTTCTGCTTCCAGTCTCTTGGTCAATTCCAGTTCACGTCTGCAGTGGTTTGATACAACTGAATTGCTTGCTAGGCTAATTCAGAAGATAGTTAAGAATCAATCACATTGCGGCACATCTGGAGTTATCTGTATGTGAGAGCTGGTCAGGGTGACAGATTCCCTTCCTTAAAGAACATTAGTGAACCAGATGAGTTTTCACGATAGTCTAGTATTCTCGTGATCATCATGACTGAAACTAGTCATTTAAATATTTTGATTAATTAATTACATTTCAATTCACTTAGCTAATGCGGTGGGATTTGAACACATATCTCTGGAGCATTCGTTTTGACATCTGGATTACTGGCAGAGTAACAACTGTAAGAATCTTTCCAGTTCATTCCTCTTATTTCCCCTTTCTTTTATTTTGCAGTTCTTATTTTTGATCCATGGATGATTAGTGGACATGTCTCTTTAAGGCAAGCAGCCTGTGTCTTTAATTCAAGCAGAAGAATCCAGAGGGTTAAGCAGATCACTTTCGGGTTTAAAGTGGTGCTGCAGACCTTTCGGCATCAGTGCGAGAGATGGACTGGGACTCAGTTTGATTGACTGGATGGTGTCCAATGAATTGGCATGGGGGGCTGTGTTCTGTCCGGTGGTGGGTGGTGATGGAATCTTATCCCACTGTTGTGCTTTTCAGAGTCCCAAGGTTTCAGTTTTGATTCTGGCCGCTTGGAAAAAGGATCCAGCTAACTCCCTCCAGGAAAGCTGCTGTAAGTGCTATCTCTCCACCCAGAAAGCCTGTATTTTCCTGAAAATACAGAGACTTGAATACAAACCATGAAGTGAAAACAAGGTTTGAAGAGAAGTAAGGTGCCTGTCCAGGAAAGGTATGAATACTACATTTCTAAACCACGAAGAACCTGTCCACATGGATCTACAGAGAAGACCATTACATGCTGCAAAACAAAGACTTTAACCTGCAAACTTATTGTGAAGAAATGTGTGCTAAAACTAGCATCTTAATCATCTTTTTCCTTTCACTTCTGATTTTTACCCCTTTCTACCCTTCCGTGTTTGTATGTCTGTTGTGTGTGTGTATAGAGGGTGGGGGGCAAGTTAGAGTGGCAATTAGGAATTAGTCTTTACTGCATATTTCATTATAGTTCTTGTTATTAATAAACAGTAATTGTGTTTAAACTTACAAACCTGGTGACTGTAATTATTGGACAGCCATGGGTGACTTTGGGTATTTTTCTGAGAATTATTGGTTAATTTATTTGTGTTGTGACTCTGGGACCAGTGGGGCTGGAACTGACCATGCACTAGCCCAGGGTGTCGTAACACAACACCACTATTGTACCGCCCGAATGTTAAATGGTTCTTGTCTGACACCCTGGGGATATTTTAGACAACTTCTGAGGCCAACGTTCCAATCTGTTAAACCCAGTTGATAAACATGAAGTGAAAGGAGACCAATTACTGTAGATTTTCACTCATTCCATGCCAATCCAATTTTCTGGTCAGGTTTTGTGTTACAGTTGGAACCAGTGCACCATTTGCAGTCACTCCATCCCCAATGGATTTAATTCGCTGTATGTCCATCATATTATTGAAACTGGAAGGATGCCAATATATATAGTTAATTATATTAAAGGTTTGTCCCTGATTTTTGCCATTTGTATTCATTACAGTTTTGCAATATGTACACTAGTCTAGTCAAGTAGACTTCTATCTACTTGTCCTCTGAGTGCATCAAGCAGTGCAGTCTATGAAAATACATGGAGAAAGATCGCTGGAAGTGTTTCGACACTAGGTCTGAATAATTTTCTCTTTTTTGTTTGGTTTCCAGCTCGTTGTTTGAAGTGTTTTTCTGGTGCTGTTGTTTCATTGTAATGCCTTTGATATCAAGACAACGTATTCCCCCAATAATCCATAGCTACTTCGCAAAACAGCAATCCACATCAACATCTGATAGCCATTTCACGCGCAACACTTGTGGCAGAGGTTGCCTCCCAGGGATTAATCTCTCCAGCCATCGGCAAAAGTGCACCATATGAAGCCACTACATCCCCAATGGATTTGATTTGGTGTATGTCCATCATCTTATTGTAACTGGAAGGATGCCAATGTGGACGGCTTCCCCAACTGGAATCCTCCTTTACTTATTTTGAGTCATAGAGTCATGGAGCTTTAGAGCACAGAGAAAGGCCCTTTGGCCCATTGCATCTCTGCTGGCCACCAAGCAAGAAATGAAATGAAATGAAAATGAAATGAAATGAAAATGAAATGAAATGAAATTAAAGAACGGATAGTTGCCTGAAAGGGATGCAACAGGAACACATGTTCCTATCTTTAACATATATATACGGACAAAGGTTTACCAGAGGCATTGACTGTTTGGGATTGGGTACACAGGCTTCAAACTAGCTAAAAGCTGAACAATGCAGATGTTTCTTTTAAGATGTGGAGATGCTGGCGTTGGACTGGGGTGAGCACAGTAAGACGTCTTACAATACCAGGTTAAAGTCCAACAGGTTTGTTTCGAATCACTTGATTCAAAGTGATTGGAAGACTTCTTCCCATCTTTTAAGTTCATTTACGAAATGTGGGTGCCGCTGTCGGCCAGCATTTATTGTCTGTCCTTAGTTACTTGAAGGCCAGTGGAAGTAACAGCTCACTGTTTCCGCCCATTCTCCAGGTCAAGTTGACATAATGTCCTCTAAAGAGGATGCCTTGCTGTATGAAGCAGGGCTGCCCTCCTCATTGCCATATCATTCTGCATTGGCACCATGTTTCCAGCCATCAGTGGTGCACAGGGCCCACTTAACTAGAACGTGAATGAATGAGTTCTTCCCAGAAGTGGAGGACAAATGTGAATGGTGCCAGGGAGCCCCAGCCAACCACACCCACATGTTCTGGTCTTGCCCCAAGTTTTTGTGGTACTGGACGACCTTCTTTGAGGCCATGTCCAAGATAGTAGGGGTGAGGGTGGAGCCGTGCCCACTAGTAGCTGTCTTCAGGGTATCAGAGCATCTCTTTATGAGACGAGGGGCAGATGCCTTAGCTTTTGCCTCCCTGATCACCCACCGCAGACTCCTGTTCGGCTGGCAATCGGCAGCGCCACCCAAGACCGCAGACTGGTTGTCTGATCTAGCAGACTTTCTCAAGTTGGAGGAGATGAAATACACCATCCGATGAAGGCTTCCACAACACGAGGAGACTATTCACTGGCCTGTTTGTAACCAGAAACCAATAAGCAAAGAGGACTTGGCAGGGATGGAGGGGGCGGGGGAGGGGTGGAGAAACAAGATAGACAATGAAAGAAAGGGAAGAAGGGAGGGGATAGGTGAGGGGAGGGGTGAGGGGGGAGGGGCGGGGCGGGAGATATCAAGCAAAATACAGGGAAAGTTAGGAGCCAGAAGAGACAAGCAGAAGGGACGTGCACAACCGCAACCACAACAGCAACGTTAAGGTTGATGCCAAACATGCCCCCGGTATGTTCTAATACCGGGAGGCAGCATGTACATAATCAAAGCAGTACAGTTGTAGCAACTGACCACCGGGGCACCAAGGTAGGGGCCTCCACACTTTTATATATATCACTCTTTTAAAAATTCAGTTAAGGGCTGTGGGCGTCGCTGGTTAGGCCAGCATTTATTGCCATCCCTAGTTGCCCTTCAGAAGGTGGTGGTGAGTTGCAGATCTTGAGGTGTAGGTACATCCACTGTGCTGTTAGGGAGGGAGTTCCAGGATGTCGCCCGAGTGACAATGAAGGAGCAGCGATATATTTCTAAGTCAGGGTCGTGAGTGACTTGGAGGGGAACCTCCAGGTGGTGGGATTCCCAGGTATCTGCTTCTCTTGTCCTTCTAGACAGAGGTGGTCGTGGGTTTGGAAGGTGCTATCTAAGGAGCCTTGGTGAGTTACTGCAGTACATCTTGTAGATGGTACACACGGCTGACACTGTTCGTCGACGGTGAAGGGATTGAATGTTTGTGGAAGGAATCAAGTGGGCTGCTTTGTCCTGGATGGTGTCAAGCTTCTTGAGTGTTGTTGGAGCTGCACTCATCCAGACAAGTGGAGAGTATTCTATCGCACACCTGACTTGTGCCTTGTAGATGGTGGACAGGCTTTGGGGGGTCAGGAGATTAGTTACTCGCCATAGGACTCCTAGCCTTTGACCTGCCCTGGTAGCCACAGTATTAATATGGATAGTCCAGTTCAGTTTCTGATCAATGGTAACTCCCAGGATGTTGATTGTGGGGGATTCAGCAATGGTAATGCCATTGATTGTCAAGGGCCGCGGTTAGATCCTCTCTTGTAGGAGATGGTCATTGCCTGGCATTTGTGTGGCGCGAATGTAACTTGCCACTTGCTAGCCCAAGCCTGGATATTGTCCAGGACTTGCTGCATTTGAACATGGACTGCTTCATATCTGAGGACTAGCAAATGATGCTGAATATTGTGCGTTCATCTGCAAACATCCCCACTTCTGACCTTATGATGGAAGGGAGATCACTGATGAAGCAGCTAAAGGTGATTGGGCCTAGGACGCTACCCTGAGGAGCTCCTGCAGTGAGGTCCTAAAGCTGAGGTGACTGACTTCCAACCACCACAACCATCTTCCTTTGAGCCAGGTATGACTCCAGCCAGCAGAGAGGTTTCCCCGATTCCCATTGGCTCCAGTTTAGCTAGGGCTCCTTGATGCCTTACTCGGTCAAATGCTGCCTTGATGTCAAGGGAAGTCACTCTCACCTCACTGTCATTCAGCTCTTTAGTCCAAGTTTGAAGCAAGCTTATAATGAGGTCAGGAGCTGAGTGACCCTGGTGGAACTCAAACTGAGCATCCGTGAGCTGGTTATTGCTGAGGAAGTGTTGCTTGATAGCACTGTTGATGACTCCTTCCATTACTTTGCTGATGATGAAGAATAGACTGATAGCATGGTAATTGACTGGGTTGGATTTTTCCTGTTTCTAATGCACAGGACACACCTGGGCAATTTTCCACATTGTCGGGTAGATGCCAGTGTTGTAGCTGCACTGGAACAGCTTGGCTAGGGGTGCGGCAAGTTCTGGAGCACAATTCTTTAGTACTATTGTCAGGATATTGTCAGGGCCCATAGCCTTTGTAGTATCCAGTGTCTTCAGCCATTTCTTGATATCATGTGGAGTGAATCGTATTGGCTGAAGACTGACATCTGTGATACTGGGAACATCTGGAGGAGACCGAGATGGATCATCGACTCGGCACTTCTGGCTGAAGATCGTTGCGAATGCCTCCGCCTTGTCTTTTGCCCATATGTGCTCCGCTCCTCCATCATTGAGGATGGGGATATTTATGGAGCTTCCTCCTCCAGTGAGTTGTTTAATTGTCCACCACTATTCACAGCTGGAAGTGGCAGGACTGCTGAGCTTAGATCTGATGTGTTCATTGTGGAATCGCTTAGCTCTGTCTATTACGTGCTGCTTATGCTGTTTGACACACAAATAGTCCTGTGTTGTAGCTTCACCTGGTTTACACCTCATTTTTCAGTATATCTGATATTGCTCCTGACATGCTCTTCTGCACACTTCATTGAACCAGGGTTGATCACCTGGCTTGGTGATAATGGTAGAGTGAGTGATATGCCGGGCCATGAGGTTGTATATTGAGATTGAATTCTGCTGCTGCTGATAGCCCACATTGCTTCATCGATGCCCAGTCTTGAGTTGCTAGGTCTGTTCTAAGTCTATCCCATTTAGCACGGTGGTAATGCCACACAACACGATGGAGGATATCCTCTTGTGAAGATGGGACTTTGTCTCCACAAGGACTCTGCGGTGGTCACTTCCATCGATACTGTGATGGACAGATGCATCTGCAGCAGGTAGGTTGGTGAGGATGAGGTCAAGTATGTTTTTCCCTTTTGTTGGCTGCCTCACCACCTGCTGCAGTCCCAGTCTAGCAGCTATGCCCTTTTGGACTCGGCCAGCTTGGTCTGTGGTGGTACTACTGAGCCACTCTTGGTGTTGAACATTGAAGCCCCCCACCCAGAGCATATGCGATGTTCAACAGGGAGGAATAATGATTCATCAGTAATGGTGGTCGGTTCGTGGTAATCAGGAGGAGGTTTCATTGCTCATATTTAACTTGAAGCCATGAGACTTCATAGGGTCCAGAGTTGATGTTGACACCTCCCTCCTGACTGCATAGCACTGTGCCACCACCTGTGCAGGCATGGTGATAGTGATGTCAGGGACATTGTTTGTAAGGTATGATTCTGTCGCTATGACTCTGTTAGGCTGTTGCTTGACTAGTCTGTGAGGCAGCTCTCCCAACTTTGGCACAAACCCCCAGATGTTAGTAATGAGGACTTTGCAGGGTTGACAGCGCTGGGTTTGCTGTTGTCGTTTCTGATGCCTCGTTCGATGCTGGGTGGTCATTCCGTTTTTGTGTTTTCATACAGGTTAAATACAACCAAGCTGGGACTATTTCAGAGTCAACCGCATTGCTGTGGATCTGGAGTCACGTGTAGGCCAGGCCAGGTAAGGATGGCAGATTTAGTGAACCAGATGGGTTTTTAACGACATTCGACAATGGTTTCATTTCATGATTAGACTTTTAAATCCAGACATTTTATTGCGTTTAAATTCCGCCACCTGCCGTGATGGGATTCAAACCCGGGTCCCTAGATCATTATCCTGGGTCTCTGGATTACTAGTCCAGCGACAATATCGTTATGCCACTGCCTCCCTCTTGAATGTATACTTGTTCATTTGTTGTGGAATTCCATTTCTTTTTGGGGATTTTTCCTTCTTTTATACCCTTTATTTTTCTTTTGGAGATTCCGCTTTAGTATGGTTTGAATAAACCTGGGGAATGGCATGATGAATCAATGTAGAAACAATAAAAACTTTTTTTCCCCAGCCATCAAGCAGAGAATAGTAGTATTGTGCCATTCCATCCAGGTGTGCACCTCTACATTTTTTGTCCCAAACTCTGTTGGGCATTTCTGTTATCTGAACAACAATTTGCAAATGCTGCAGGATGGCATGTAAAATAACTGCAGCCCTTGTAAAGGCCTGCTTAAATTCAACTTGCCCCCTCTCCCTCTCCCTAGCTTGGTGTAATTTTAATGTTGGACTCAGGATGGGCGAGGATACAATGTGATCGTATCAATACGAGGAAGGTCTGCTCACACATATACTTGGCAGGTATGAATGATGAGATCCAATTGGAAAACCTATTCCTAGTTCTCTTTCATTCTATAGTTGGTAACTTCACTGAATTTGACGACAGAGTCTATTCATTTCCTGTTTCCAGGTTGAACATCAAATGCTTTCAGAGATATCAGAGGAGATGAAACTTTGGTTCACCAGGTCTTCTGAGGGTACTTAAATTCAGGGTTGAGCTTCCATGGGTCCAACAAATCCAACACACGAGTCATTTTATAGATACAGACCCAGGTTTAGTGTGAGTGAAATTTTGGATTATTTGAGGGAGCGCACATTTAATGAATAAACAAAAATTAAATATACTGCAAAGATAATACAAACTTCTTTATTATCTTTGATACTAGTTCTTATTAATGGCTGCACTTTATATTCTATTATGTGAATACACCCTGGGCTGGAAGGTGGTCTATTCCAGCCCCACATGCCCCGGAGTCATAAGATAAGTGAATTAACCAATAATTCTTCTAAAAAATCCCAAGGTCTTTGGTCCTTGGCTGTCCAATAATTATAGTCTTTGGCTTGTAAGTTTAAACATAATTACTGTTTATTTATGACAGGAACTATAAGATATCCAGTCAATACAACTGGTTAACTATCATCCAACTACGGACTTCACTTTAACTGCCTCCACCCTCTATCCATACACACAAGACAAACAACCACAAAGAGGGGGGAAAGGGGTGAAAAATTATAAGGATGAAAGTCAAAAGACAAGAGTCTTGGTTTCTGATGCTGTTTTATTTTAGCAGCATTGCTTCAGTCCCAGCCTTCAGTTCAAGGCTTTTACTGTAGGTTCATCCAGGTATCTGTGGTTTGAGAAAGAAACACCCACAGTCTCTCTGGAGAAAAAGTAGATCCTTGTCCTTATCTACAGCCCATGATGACTTTCCTGCAGATTGATTCAGTCAGATTTTCTGTGGTTTCAGGCACTCGCTTCAGCAGCTTCATGGAGAGAGTTATATTAGGCCCTAGCCTCTGTGCTGGCAGAATCAAAACTGAAACCTTGGGACTCTGAAAAACATCCCAGTGGAATAGGATCCAATTGTCACCTGTTACCGGGCAGAGCACAGCCTTTGGGGCCAATCCATTGGCCACCAGCCAATCAATAAAACTGAGTTGCAGACCTCTTTCAGAGAGTCTGTGCAGACTTAATGGCCAAATTGCTTCCTTCTGCACTGTAGGGATTCTCTAGATGTATATCTTGGAACATAGGGAGCCAGGGCTTGTTGATGGAAGTTCTGTCTGGCACCGAGTAGAAAAAGAATACCGAATTCGGAACTCAAAAAAGGAATGGTGATGACAGGAAATTTGGTTTAAATGTCAACTTCAGAACAAAAACATGTCATTTAAATTTTTAAGGTTTGGAGATAATTGAGCAGTGATGAAAATATCAATTGAAGTCCTTCAACTGGGAATTACGAGGAAACCTTGAGGCAAAGCAAGACTGCAAGCTGATGAAGTAGTGAGAATCACACAGGAAAAGGAAAAACAATTAGGCGGGATTCTCCATCAGCTGACAGCGAAATCTGGAAAGGCAATTGGGTGGAGAATTGGTTTTGATGCCAAAATCGTAGCCACCACCGGGTTCACGCGGAAGTGCAATTCTTCGGTGCCTCGACAGTGACGCACCACTCCACATAGAATTTACAGTGCAGAAGGAGGCCATTCGGCCCATCGAGTCTGCACCAGCCCTGACAAAGAACACCCTACTCAAGCCCACGTCTCTACCCTATCCCCGTAACATAGTAACTCTCACTTAACTTTTGTTTTGGACACTAAGGGCAATATAGCATGACCAATCGACCTAACGTGCACATCTTTTGACTGTGGGAGGAAACCGGAGCACCCAGAGGAAACCCACGCAGACACGGGGTGGACATGCAGACTCCGCACAGACAGTGACCCAAGTCAAGAATTGAACCTGGGAACCTGGAGCTGTGAACCAACTGTGATAACCACTGTGCTACCATGCTGCATGTACAGTAAACGCCGTTCACATATCATTATCAGGACGGACCCTGTATTCTCCGGGGCCCCCGCGATCCTTCACCTTAACTGGAGGAAATTATCAACGTCAATGTTCGCTTGTGCTTTCAAAAATCAAGAAACAGGCTCCATGTCTGATGAGGGACAGGAGGAGGTAAGAGATGCAGAGCCGCAGTCGTAGGCTGCTGGTCGTAGGTGTTTAATATGCTGTTCAAACACCTCCACCCCTCACCCTGCCCTCCCCATCCCCTAACAACCCCACCCCCCTCATCCCGTCTAACTGCTCTATACTCCACCAGTCACCTCCAGGGCCCGCTCCTCGAAGGAGGTGAGGATTCTTAAGTCTGGCACCCCTCTGCCAGTCTGGACCCTCTCCCGATGATTGTTGGAGAGCTTTTCCTGCGGCGACACAGAGAGGACCTCATTAGCCACTCGCGTGGTTCACAATGTCGGGAGAGGGGATGTGAATGCGGGGTTGGGGGGACGGTTGAGGGGTAGGAGGGGTGGAAGGCCTGGTGTGTCACATGGGGAGTTGGGGGGTGGGCGCTCACTTGCGGGGGGTGGGGGGGGTGGCGCTGGTGTCTACTCAATTGTGCTGCCTGGTGTCGGTCATTGACCTTCTGCCTATACTGTTGGCAGTCCCCTTGGTCACATTCCTCAAGCTGGCAGCTGCTGCCACCTCATTCCAGGCAGCACTTGGCACTCGTGGCTGACCCTCCGGGACCCCCGAGGGAACAGGACATCCCTCTTGGCCTACACCGCCTCTAGGAGCCTGCCAGGTCAGCGTCTCCGAATTTTGGGGCCGGTCTCTTGGGTGCCATTGTTGAGAAATGGCTGGGGTTGGCTGAGCGAGTGCGGCTTAAGTGCTGCTCGACCTTGTTAGTGGGGGGCAGGCGAGTGCGGTCCCGGCGAATTGGCTGGTGAGCCTTCATTTGTGGCAAGAAGCCTGTGAGGCCATGTTAAGTGGACCAATTAATGATGAATCGCGTTGAAGGCCACTCTGGGCCAAGCGCCGGGAGGCTCACGGCAATTACCGCGAGCTGCCAGACTTAGAAATTTATCCTGAGAATTGCGCCCATTAGTCTCAGAAATGGAGAATCCAGCCCTCAATTTTTAAAAAATAAGAGAACATTTTAATTCTTGCCAGACTACCCACTCCTAAAGTGGTTATTAGTTGCAGGGGTTAATGTTAAGGGGTCATGGAAGGGTAGCTTAGCTAGGGGTAAATGCAAAGAGGCCATGTCGCTGGTGAATGTATTTGTGACTGTGTGACTTTTCCTAATTCCAAATATGTGCATAGATTTAACTAGAAAAGACTCATTTACATTTGATCACCTCTATTTATTGGCAAAACAAGGGACGTTGACATTATAAGAACGCTTGGGGTTCCCTGATGCATTTGGAAGGTCACTAGGGGTTTCACGGACCGGAACGTTTGGGAAACCCTGACATAGATGGATTTTCTTTGGCTTACAGAATTGTTATCACACAGCAGAAATGGGATTGTGGAATATGCAGGGAGATTTGCACCGTCCGCCAATGGGAAAACTTTCGAGGCATTTCATCCACAGCTGGTACTCTGCACAAACTATGGGCAGGATTTTCCAGCCCCTTTGTGGCGGGACCCGCCGTGGGCAATCCACAAGTCCAATGATCTGTGGCCAGACTGGAAGATCTTGGTGATGGGTGGGGCTGAAATGTTGAATTTAAACTCAGGCAGAGTGGGGCGTGTATGTTCACTGTAAACCTCAGCAGGAGATCTTTGGAAACATTGAAGAAATGGAGTCTCTGCAGATCTTTTGCCAGAGTTATAATTGAACAATTCAGAAAATCACGTGGAGATCCAGTTGCACAGACCTACCACCTGTGATTAAATGCCTGAAACATGGAGGCAGAAATCCAAGAAGTTTTAGAAAGTTTTCAGTGATGCTTATCAGGATCGATAATGTTATCGGATGCCAACATTATTAAGCATGGAGGCCTGATGTTTAGTCTGTGCTCCCCAATGAGCACTGCGCATGTCAACCTGATTTGGAAGTGCATCGACCCGATATACAGGCTGCGCATAAGGCTTATTAAAGGCCTTATTATTATGTTAAAGTGGGGAGGTCTCCATAAACCAGGGGCTGGTTTAGCACAGGGCTAAGTTGCTGGCTTTGAAAGTAGACCGAGGCAGGCCAGCAGCACGGTTCAATTCCCGTACCAGCCTCCCCGAACAGGCGCTGGAATGTGGCGACTGGGG
The DNA here is from genome assembly GCF_902713615.1 of Scyliorhinus canicula. Lineage (NCBI taxonomy): Eukaryota > Metazoa > Chordata > Chondrichthyes > Carcharhiniformes > Scyliorhinidae > Scyliorhinus > Scyliorhinus canicula. The sequence continues at coordinate 121,210,931 of NC_052147.1, read as the reverse complement.
GCTTTTCACAGTAACTTCATTTGAAGCCTACTTGTGACAATACGCGATTTTCATTTCATTTCATTTTTTCATTTTCATATAATTATCAGCGGCACATTATAGGCTAAGTAACCATATGCACTTCAAGGGAAACATGTTTCCCTCAATTGGATCCTTGTTATTAAAGGCATTTGTGCTGTATATCTTAGCAGCTCTGTTTCTGAATGTTATTGTTATTGTTGGACAAAAGATATTATGGCAACATTTGCAATATTTAATGAGCCATGTGCACAGTCTGTGCAGGCTCCATGTGCTTTCAGGTCATGTTAACATATGCATGTGGGGAGTAAGGTAAACCTTTTGAAGCTTTCCCGCAGCTCCTCTCAATGCCTGTCTATATAGTTATTGTGATTGTGGGTTGACTTCCATGAAGCTGTTGGTTTTGCTAAGTGCAAATCTCTCTGTAGGTTTCTGGAGGAGTATATCATCAAAGACACAACAGGCAGGGATATTTGCACTTTGAACACTACAAACAGAGCTGTCCTTATAACAACACTGTGGGGTGGCACGGTGGCGCAGTGGTTAGCTCTCCTGCCTCAAGGCCCCGAGGACCCGGGTACGATCTCAGTCCCGGGTTACTGTCCATGCGGACTTTGTACATTCTCCCAGTGTCCACATGCGTCTCACTCCCACAACCCAAAGATGTGCAGGGTAGGTGAATTGGCCTCGCTAAATTGACCCTTAATTGGAAAAAAAATAACAACACCTCAGTGTAGAGTTTCAGGTCTCATTTGGAGCTGCTCAAAGCCAACTGCTTCCACAGATAATGGCTCCTGAAGGATGAATGTTCCTGCAGCCAGACAGAACAAATTGTTCCAGCCAGGATCTGCTCTTTCTGTAGGCTCAAATGTTATAGCTGCATTGTGCAATTCTGCAACGTGCTCCTTTCAGCCTTGTATATGGGAGATTTATATCACATCTCCCAACCTTCAGTGAACAAGCTTGTCACTGATGCTCTCTTTGTATGGAGCCAGTGACTTCAACAATTTCTCTTTGGAAAACAGCCAGAATCAGGAACAAGCTCTCCACTTCTATGTTGTGGTTGGATTCTTACAAGTTCAGGGCACCCGCACCATGAATATAGCCGGTCAATAGGAACAGAATTATGCGCTCAGTGCCTGTTTCCCTGTCAGCTCCAGTAACGTGTCTATCATGTGGGTCAATGATGCCAGCATTATTTAAGAAGCCAAGAAATCGAGAAATCGCTTCTGGGTGATTGAGAATATGCACTACCAGCCTGGCTTACTGCACCACTGCATCATTCAAGAACAAGACATGACAAGCACTGTGAATCTGTACCTTACTAAAAACACAACCACAGGAGATGGCAACGAAGGAGCTGGGCTTGGATGACTGAAGTGATCAAACTCAAGTCCTGGTTGACTTGGCTGGAAAGGAACTGGGGAATGCCACTGCATGTAGCCTGAGGCCTAACAGGGAATCACTTGTGCACTGAATCCGGAGGCAGTGACGGAGGTTCTTGGGGGCAAAATGGAACTCAACCTGAAAATGTTTGGAGGGAATCATGACCCTCTCCTCCCCATTGGCTCAGTCAATAGATGTTATTGCTCACTTGAGGCTATATATTGGGTTCAGCCACTGCATGACCTTTTGTACAGAAAGGTGGATGATAAAATATTCTGACCATAGGTCATAGAATGCAGAATAACCATAAAGTCCAATATTCAATTTGTAATCATTTTTAAAATTAAAAAAAAAATAAAATTTTAGAGTACCCAATTCATTTTTCCAATTAAGGGGCAATTTAGCATGGCCAATCCACCTACCTTGCACATCTTTGGGTTGTGGGGGTGAAACCCACGCAGACACTGGGAGAATGTGCAAACTCCAGACGGACAGTGACCCAGAGCCGGGATCGAACCTGGGACCTCAGCGCCGTGAGGCTGCAGGGCTAACCCACTGCGCCACCGTGCTGCCCCAATTTGTAATCATAAAGGGATACCTTTCTGGCCTTCTGACTAACAGAGAAATTCTTTCTACTATACATAACAACAATTCTCAATGTATAGTGACTTTAATACCTGGGGATTCATGGAAGTGTAAGGAGTAAGACAAGGTATTAAGAAATAAGGGGCACGATATAGCGGCCTCTTCGCATGCGACTTGGTGTCGGGATGAGGCAACTGAATCTGGTGAGAGGCCTCTCGCAAGATTTACGACGCTTGAAACGGCAGCAGGAAATGACTCAGGTGCGGCCTAAGGCTGAGAGAAACTCCTTGGGGCCAAAATAACGGAGAAGTGCCATTGAATAGTGGGGTTGTTCCTCGGCACTGCAGCTGCTGAGAAACAACCCGCTAAACATGCCCAAAACTGGACATTGGTTTTTCTTTCTGTTAAATTGCGCTCAAGTTTTCAGAATGGTTTTAAAGGAGGAGGGGAAGTGGAGGTGTTTTGCTGAGAAATTGCAGACCACGGTGACTGAAGGTATGAACACCAACGGTGAAATGAGGAGTTGAGGAGCTGCACGTTAGACTAGAAAAAGAGATTCTACAAGAAGAAATTATATAGTTAGGGAGCAATGAGGCCCTGGATGGATGAGGCTGTGGAAGGATTCAAGCCTGAGGGGGTTGTATTCCTCGGAGCAGAAGAGACTGAGGGGAGACATGATTGTATAAAATGTGTATAATTATGAGAGGCATGGCTAGTAGACAGGAAGACACTTTTCCCCTTGGTGGAGGGATCAATGACCAGGTGGCATAAATGTAAGGTAACGGGCCAGGGGTTTAAAGGGGATGTGAGGAAAAACATTTTCACCAAGAGGGTAGCGGGACTTTGGATTTCTCTGCCTGAAAGGTGGAGGCGGAGACCCTCATAACATTTAATAAGTATTTAGACGTGCACTTGCAATGCCAAGGCATACACAAGGTTATGGGCCAAGTGCTGTAAAATAGGATTAGAATAGTTAGGTGGTTGTTTCTGAACAGCGCAGATGCGATCGGTCGAAGGGCCTTTTCTATGCTGTAGACCTCTATGGCTCTATAACTGATACAAATGTTAAATTTGAGACATTGGACACAGTTGAACAGTGAGGGTAGGGACGATGCAGGACAAGGCACTGGCAGTAGAATATGTTGGGATGAACTGAAGTTTATAGAGGATGAAGGATAGGAGGGTGTAAGGAGAAGATTAAAACATCTAGTCTGGAGATATGGGCATGGATGAGCTATTCAGATGCAGTGTGCTGCTGCATCTAGTTGATATTTACAATGGAAAAGATATGGGGCGTGGTTCTCCCAAAGGGAAACTGAGTGCCGACGCCGGAGTGAAACCTGGAGTGTTTCACTCCGGTGTCGGAGGCCGCTCCTCACCCCCTATTCTCCCCCCCCCCCACCCCGGGGGGCTAGGAGCGGCATTGCGAGAAACTCGGCCGCCGGGCCTTGACGCTTGCATCAAAGCGACGCGCCGAGAATGACGCGGCCGGCAGCGCCTAAGTGACGTCAGCCGCGCATGCGCAGGTTAGCCGGCTCCAACCCGCGCATGCGCGGTTGCCGTCTTCCCCTCCGCTTCCCCGCAAGACATGTCGGCTTCATCTTGCGGGGCGGCGGAGGGGAAAGAGTGCGTCTCTTAGAGACACCAGCCCGACGATCGGTGGGCACCGATCGCGGGCCAGTCACCTCCTGAGCACGTCCATGGTGCTCGATCCTCCCTCTTCCCCCCACAGGCCCCACACTTACCTGTTGCGCGATGTTCATGCCGGCAGCGTGGTTGGTGTGGTTGGCACCGGCGTGAACCGGTCGGGTTCGTCAGGCCGCTCGGCCCATCCGGGTCGGAGAATCGCCGGTCGGCGTGAAAAACGGCAAGCGCCGATTCTCCGAGTGGCGTCACGCAAAACGCGACACGCCATTTTGGGGGGGGGGGGGGTGGGAGAATCGCGGGGGGGTGCCAGGGCGGTGTGTCGTGATTCACCTGGCCCTCCCGTGATTCTCCCACCCGGCATGGAGAGCGGAGAATCGCGCCAATGGGGTCAGAATATCAGCCTTGGGATGTTGAGGTGTGGATTAGCCTGGATCAAACAAAGGCAGTTGGCGAAAGTAAGATGGAATGAGTAGCGGAGGTATAAAATGATCAGAAGCTACCAATGCTTTGCTGTGGAGGAAATAACTATTCATCTAAGAATGGATATCAGAAAAGCACTCTACAGCATGGAGACTGTGAAGGGTTGGGGGATATAGTGGACAAGCAGAGTTCTGAACACATGAAAGTACATCCCATGTCTGTGTCGCCAAGAGACTGTGTGCATTTGAGGAAGCATAGCGGCAAAGGATGGATTTTTGTGGGACACTTTGTGATGGTGCTGGGTGGGAAGAGAAGCTATTGCTGGAAATTCTTTGGCTACAATTAGAAATGTGAGAGTAAAATTAAGCAAGGACAATCCTACTGTGCTGGACAACAGATGGTAAGCTTTAGAGAAAAATGCCGAGAACAATTTGGTAAGAATGGGATTGAAGGAACAGGAAGTGGATTTCATAAATCAGATCAGCTTAGAGTGACCATGAGGCATCTAGGGGAAGAAACTGGTTGGACAGGTGTTGCAATTGGATGAGGAGGAGTGAGTTGGCTCCTCTTCTTTTCAGCCCCCTCAGTTGGTCGCAGCAAAGGTTTCCCTTAAATGCCTTTTCGGATCCAAATGTATTTATTTGTTGTAAGGAACGAAAAAGGTTTTCTTGAGTCGGTGAAAGAGTAAGTTTATTTGTTACTAAACCCAAGAAAAATAAAAAAGACACAACGACACACATATATCAGAAATAAGAAAGTTAGAGTCCAATGAAAAGGTAAAAGAATATACGATTAAGTCATTTGCTTGCCTCTGAGGTGTAGATTGTTGAACGTTGCGGTCGTTTGAAGTTAGTTGGTTTCTTGTAGCATTCTGGAGTTAACCTTGTTCAAGCACAGACACTGGTTTTAGCTACATATAGAGAAAGAGGGAAAAAGATCTTTCCTGCTCTTTTCCAGGCATGTTTTAAATGAGTGACTTTCTTCTCCTGCTTCTTCTTTCTCTTTGTTTCTGTACAGCAGAACCAATTTTAAAAACTTCCCTCTGTATATTCCCAGAAGGGAATTCACTTTGCATATCTAGCATTTATTGTTATAGACCAAGTAATCCCACTTTTTGACCTTTGCACCTTTGAAACATTTGACACATTTCAAGATATAAATCACAGGAGATTAGGGTTATTTCATCCTCCACAGGTGTTTTAAATGCCTTAAAAGTATCTGATCAAAGCCCAGCACTTTGCATTTTAATGCCTTCCTTTCAAGTGTCTCCCGGTGTGAAGTGGACCTTGACACCCACCAGGTGTGAAATTGCATGCAACAGGTCTGCAGTTCATTCCAATCGTCTGGAACTCTCCAGCCATTTTCTGGTGGTGAGATTCTCTGGTCCTGGGGGCAGCGTACCCCCACCCATGGATTTCAATTTGGGGTGTGGGGGCTTCAATGTAATTCCCATTGGCAGCAGTGGGTGCAGAGAATCTTGCCACCAGCGAATGGTAGGGATCACGCAGCTGGGAGGCTGAATAATCCTGCCCATAGATGTTCCAGAGAAGAGGTCAACTTTACAGTTTCAGCCATCAGGTGACGTGCAGCAGCCATTTTTAATCAGCATATTTTTTTAAAAAGCATGTTTTAAAAAAAACAGTTCGATATGTCTGTGGTGAGCTGCTGAAGTAGTGGGTAGATCTCACACAGTTTTGAGTTGCCGTCACATGTGGGTTGAGGGAAAATGTCGAAGAGAGGTATAGGGATTATTCTGATTGATGGGCAGGGATTACAGTTGAATAAATGGTCTCAAACTTAGTTACATAAATATCCATGAGTTGGGCAGCACAGTGGTTAGCATTGCTGCCTCGTGGCGCTGAGGTCCCAGGTTCGATCCCGGCTCTGGGTCACTGTCCGTGTGAAGTTTGCACATTCTCCCCATGTTTGCATGGGTTTTGCCCCCACAACACAAAGATGTGCAGGGTAGGTGGATTGGCCACGCTAAATTGCCCCTTAATTGGAAAAAATGAATTGGGTACTCTAAATTATTTTTTTTTAAATCGATGAGTTCTTTACACTTATTAGAGAGGAGGATGAAACAAGCATTGGAGAAGGGCTTAAGAAAACAGTTTGTAGTGGGTTGAATATGCCAGCAGTTATCTTTGCTCCACAGGATGATCCTGGAGCAGTAGACAGTTTTGCCAGAGGAGGTTGAATTCTTGTAAGTGACCCAGTTAGATGTGTGAGTGGATGGCAAAGCCAGTCGTGTGCTAGGTGCACACGTTTGTATCATTGGACTTGAGGGAGTGAAAACAGGGATTGTACTGGTAATTTGGTGAATGCATTGCCAAGGAAAATGAAATGCAGTTTTTGAAGCTTCCCATATGAGTTCACCTCTGAAATTGTCCTGCATAATAGTTACACCTGAGCCAATTCTATGCAATTACCAAACATTCATGATAGAAAAATTACCTTTGCTGATTCATCAAAGATGAGCGGCAGGGTAGCACAGTGGTTAGCACTGCTGCTTCACAGTGCCAGGGATCCAGGTTCGATTCCCGGCTTGGATCACTGTCTGTGCGGAGTCTGCACGTTCTCCCGTGTCTGCGTGGGTTTCCTCCGGGTGCTTGCTCGGGTTTCCTCAGTCCAAAGATGTGCAGGTTAGGTGGATTGGCCATACTAAAAAAATTGCCCTTAGTGTCCAAAAAGGTGAGGTGGGGTTACTGGGTTACGGGGATAGGATTGAGGTGTGGGCTTAAATAGGGTGCGCTTTCAAAGGGCCGGTGCAGATTCAATGGGCCGAAGGGTCTCCTTCTGCAATGTAAATTCTATGATTCTATGATAACATCAGTACCAGGAATGTGTTATAATACTACTTTATTCACATTATCTACGCTAGCACAACAAATATAATTGCAATACTAAGCGTGGTGAATTACTAAAGGCACTTAGGTAGAGGTTATTAATTAACTGAGCATAAATTATTATGGCACAAATCAAATTAAATCTCACACAGTATCTCAGCATGAATGTAATTATAACCTGGCCATTTGGATTGATTGACATGTAACCTCGGTATTTGACTTCCTGGGAGAAGCCCTTCTTCTAGAAATGCCTGTGATGACTCACTGTGCCATCTTTTTTCTTCAATCTTCATCTTCTTATCCTGGTTCAACTAACCTTACCCTTCTGTTTTTGCTTCAAAATTCAGGTGTGCCTCAGATATTCTGTAACGTTCCATCATACCAGTCTTTCAGAAATGTCCTCGTCTTACCTTCAGGAGTGAGCCAGGTTTTATCAACATTTGATCAGGCAATTGCTTAAACCAGAGCCATAATAATAGTTAACCCCTTGTTTTCTGAACTGGATTTAATGCCTGTTGCATGTGCCCTAAAGTGCACTTCTGCAGTCTCTGGATAGATGGATTGAAAACATCAGTGAGACAGGTCAAATCCGAGCTGTTAAGCTGCTCCATTTTACAGGTAGCAAGTGGATGTATGGAGTGAAGATATAATTGAATCCCTGCTACCTCACTTAACTTCACTGCCATCCACATCCATAAGAGACATAAATCACATCACACTATTCTTGTAATTGTGGGCGAACTGAACATTTTCTTTTCTGTCAGTTTTCTGGTTCTGACTGGCTCTGAGCTTAAGGTGAGTGAGCTTTCCCTCACTGAATCAATCTTCCTCTGCATGGGGAACTGTGCTGTCCCTTTGTTTCCAGGAAGTGGGAGTGCTGTCCCTTGACTGGATTTAGGCGGATTAACTAAAATAGCGACCCACTTCCCAGTTGTATATTCTCAGTAGACTTGTATATGAATAGATCAGGTTGAAACAAACATTATGTGGATGCACTATAAGATGTCCAAATTGGGTCGTACTGACGATAGCAATATGATTCATACAAATTGGCTACCATGCCTAATCTTCATTTCCCAGCTCTGCTCTTTTATGAATTTTAACCCATTATAGAATTGATTTTCTAGTACAGGTACAATGTCTCAAATTTGGCTACCCAAAAACCAGAGTTGTCCAAAAGTCAGACTTTTTTTTTTACAATGTACCGTTTTAATTGAGTAAAACAAACCAAAAACTTACCTGGACAATTTGGCTAGGTGCTGAATTGGCATGGTGTAGCGCCAGACTAGTTATCTGCACTGCTGCTTGCTCACCGCTCTATTCCAGTGCTTCAAGCAACCCTTGGACCCAGCCAACCTGGCTTGGCTGGAACTGCTCACGGCCTGAACCGCCTGATTCAAAATCTGGCAAGATCAGAAATCCACCATGGTCTTGGCCCCGAGGTTGCCAGTATTGAGATACAGTACTTTATGTATAGTGTTTATATCATAAATGACATCCAGATACTCCATTGAGACTGAATCAGAAATCCTGAAATGTGATGTATTTTGTTAATTATTAGATAGAAATAGCATTGTATTAATATGCACTATTATTGCCCTCAAACTAGGTTATCAATTAAGGTGGCGGACAAAAAACAAAATATTTCACACAAATCACTCTTCATTAATCTTTTAAGCACTTGATAAACACTGATTACACAGCTCTTCGCTTTACTTAAATCACTTATTAAAACACTGATTACTTGTTACAATAAATCAGGATCGGAGATAATGCTGCCCATTGCAAGGGGAGGTGATCAGCCTCCCTTTGATGGGTGTCTTCTTCAATGTCCCGGACTCAGGGCGGTCATCACAATGGAGGAGAGGGGATGGTCATCACAATGGGGGAGGGGGGTTGGTCCCCACAATGGGGGAGGGGGGGCGGTCTTCACAATGGGGGAGGGGAGGGGTCCTACAGGTTATGCTGGAGATGCTTTGAGCCTTCCCCTTTTATTCACTTTCTTCCAGCATCAAGAAAGTTCTTTAGTCACGTACATGGATGACCTGTTACCCGTTTCCCTCAATGTTAGTTTGCAAAACAGTACACATCACCTGGCCTTAGGACTTACATTATCTGTCTGCTGAGTACATCTTATCATACTTGCTTGCAAATAGTAACTGTTTCACATGCCTTGCGTTCTGTAAGGTTGACTACTTTTTGATGTGTTATGTACTTTGGGACAACACAGGCTGCAACTGGATGCCTCAGGCCTTTTATAGTGAGATACCACCCCTGAGTGTCCTGCCTGCTCATTGGTCATGTCCTGTTCTCTGTGTTCATTATCTGCATGTTTGCATATCATGACATTTTCCCATCACGTTTTGCAAAGTTTTAGCTGTTGGCCAGCCACCCATACCATCTGTATAATTATTACTTACAGAAATAAATTTTAAAAATACCGTCTTTACAACTTAACTTTTTTTTACATGAAACCTTCAATCTTCTTGATCTTCCAGTTTCACCATTAGCTCTTTACCTGTTGTATCTGTTTGGGGTTTCTTTACAAGCTGTCTAACTTTCATTTGTTAGATCTGTTTCCAAGGTAGCCTATTCCCTCTTTCTGCTCGCCTCTTCACTCCTTTCACCTTCCTCTGCCTTTCTGCCTGCTTATTTGAATAGGCAAATGCTTGGCTTTATATTCTGTAGGATGAATCCACTGCAGGGCTAAAACTTCAGGATTGAATGAAGTGGAATTAACTCTATAATCTGGATCCTCTCTCAGGAGCTTGTCAATTCAATAGGCATGTGTCAGGAATTATTATGATCAAATTTCAAAACGTTTGATTACAACCAGATCCTGTAGGTCAATTCACAACTTAACAACCCTTTGCAATTTTTTGTAACTGGAAGCAACCATTCTGATTTTGATGTTTACTTTAAAGTCCTGTTGGCCTGGATCTCCCAAGTAACAGCAACGGGTGGATTACTGCAGTGTTTGAAGATTCCCCCACTTGACCCTACTTCGTAATTCTTCTGGGATCTGTCACAGAAAAGTGCAACAAGGGTTATTCGAGTGACGCTGTTGGAACAGAGTTGTGGGAAGACAGGAGATGCCCCTGTTTTATGGCACTAGCAAGTTCAAAGATACAGTCCTTGAATGTTAGTGAATGCCTCATGAGTGGATGAATGAGTGAATGGGACGGTAAGGATATGGGTAAGTGAGCATGTGGGTGACGGAGGTTGTGGGTGAATGGGTAGGTGGGTGAGTGAGTTGCATGGGTAGGTGGGGTTGATGGTGACAGCACTGCTAACCACAGTGCCAGGGCCCCGAGTTCAATTCTGACATCGGGTGACTGTGTGGAGTCTGCACATTCTCCTCGTGTCTGTATGGTTTTCCTCTGGGTTCTCTGGTTTCCTCCCACAGTGCAAAGATGTGAAGGTTAGGCAGATTGACCATGATAAGTTGCCCTTTAGTGTCCAAAGGTGGGGTTATGGGGGTGGGGAGTGGGTCTGGGTAGGGTGTTCTTTCAGAAGGTCAGTGCAGACTCGATGGGCCGAATGACCTCCCTCTGCCCTATAGGAATTCTATGAAATTCTATGGTAGGTGGGTGAATTGGTAGTTGGGCCGTGGGATTGTTAGGTTGTTGGGGTCCAGTTGGACAGTCACCAGTCAAATTCCCAGCAAGTAGGTGCGTCACCAGGATAGTCGGTTCAATTGGGGTGTCAGGGGGGTGATGGGGAGTCAGTCAATGAGTTATCCACATATTAAACTATGTTTTAATATGTCTAATGTTTCCAGGTAAATACCGCGGAACTGTGCAAAGCTTCCCACTCTAATTCAGGGTCAGACACATTCATGGAGCGTCCCAACAACAGTGCAATTGTCCATTGTAAGTTGAAACTTCCCGGGAAATACCCACAGAAATCTGGGCATCAGGGTCCTGTTTCGCATCTTCAGGTGTATGTTTGGTCTCCGATGATGCAGAGACCAGCAGGTTTATAAAAAATTTATTTTTATTAGATTTTAATTTTTTTTTTTTACAAATATCGTAACAAGGAGTAAAATAAAAGTTAACAATGCAAAACAGATACAGTATAGAACAAGAATTATTGAAGACTTAAGAACAACCACCTGATGAAGGAGGTATGCTCCAAAAGCTAGTAATTCCAAATAAATCTGTTGGACTTTAACCTGGTGTTGTAAGACTCCTTACTGTGCCCACCCCAGTCCAACAGCAGCATCTCCACATCATTGCTGATTAACTGTTTAAGTTCTACAGTAGTCAGGATTCTTTAGAGTATCCAATTATTTTTTTTCCAATTAAGGGGCAATAGCCAATCCACCTACTCTGCACATCTTTTGTGTTATGGGGTGAGACCTATGCAGACATGGGGAGAATGTGCAAACTCCACACGGAAATGACCCAGGGTCGAGATTGAACCTGGGACTTGGTGCCGTGTGGGAGCAGTGCCACCCTTAAGATGCAATGTAGTCTTATTAAGGATAAGGTCTCCAAGTTATAATGACTTAAAAAAGGAATGTCTCGGGATGACAAATTGGTGGCATAGCTGTTCAAAGGATGACAAGGAAGCATCACTGAACATGTCTCCTAATCTACAAATGCCTCTATCCCTCCAAGTATTGAATTCACGGTCCATGAGATTCAGTGGGAAGTCTGGGGCGCTCGGGGCGAAAGTCTGAAAGTCAGTTTAGATCTCCCTTCTAATTAGAGGGCCAATCTCCACGCTCCAAGAGTGTTGATAATAATAGGATTACCACATTTAGCAGAACCTGCCTCACTGTCTCCATAAAATAGCAACATCTGCAGAGGGTAAGCTGACTGGTCAGCTTCAATGTTGAGACAAATAGAGGGAGGGTCCTTCCTAACCCAATCCCTTGAGAGGTGAAGAGGAGAAGGCAGTTGATACAGTCTAATGTTCAGGAGAACTAGACCACCCGTAGCCTCCGAGAGGCTGAGTTTGCTAAACTTTTGACTAGGCTTCTTCTTGTTCCAAAGAAACAAACTGCTCCTTCTATTAATCTCCTTTAAAACTCTAGCTGATAGCAACATTGGCAATATCTGCAGTGAGTATAACAATTTTGGCAACACGTTCATTTTAATCAAGCCAATCCTGCCCAGCCATGAAACCAGTAAGGATGACCAACGAGCCAAGTCCTACCTAATAGTAGCAATCAACTGAAGGAGATTGGCCCTTTGCAACTGCCTAAAAAAGGGGGTAGTCTTGACACCCAGGTACTTAAACCCCAATGGGGACCACCTAAAGGGGAAATTAGAAAGGTAGGGGGCAAGATCTGCCCCTCAGCTCTCTCACTGGCACAGCCTCTGATTTTGTAAAATTGATCTTATAATGGGTTAGGCACTAAATCCATCCACCACACGTATGATAGCACGAACCGAGACATCTGGCTTCAACACAAACTGCAGCACATCATCTGCATGAAGCATAATCCTGTGCTGCTTCTCCCCACACTTGAGCACAGATATTTGGGAGTCCCACCTGATAGCCTTTGCCAATTGTCGTATGTCCAGTGAAAATAGTGAGGGAATAGGGGACAGCCCTGCTTGTCCCTCTCTGGAGCCCAAAGTTCTTGGGCATAAAACCATTCATTAGCACCAGCACCCATAGATCCCTGGTACAACACCTGCATCCATTTAACATAGTCCTCACCCAGCCCAAACCTCCACAATGTGTACACCAGATAATCCCACTCATCCTGATCAAAGGCTTGGTTGTTAAATGAAGATATGGGTTCAACGACAAGGAAAATGAGGAGAAAAGTTAAGAGGAAATATAACTTAGGAGAGGTTACTGATCGAGGTGTTAAGATTCAAAACAGAGGTATAAAAGCCAACATAAGTGTACTTTACCTGAATGCTCGTAGTATTCGGAATAAGGTAAATGAGTTGATGGCACAAATCATCATGAATGACTATGATTTAGTGGCCATGACTGAAACATGGTTAAAGGATGGTCACGACTGGGAGTTAAATATCCAAGGGTATCAAACTATTCGGAAGGACAGAGTGGATGGTAAGGGAGGTGTTGTAGCTCTGTTATTTAAGGATGACATCCGTGCAATAAGAACATAAGAACATAAGAACTAGGAGCAGGAGTAGGCCATCTGGCCCCTCGAGCCTGCTCCGCCATTCAATTAGATCATGGCTGATCTTTTGTGGACTCAGCTCCACTTTCCGGCCCGAACACCATAACCCTTAATCCCTTTATTCTTCAAAAAACTATCTATCTTTACCTTAAAAACATGTAATGAAGGAGCCTCAACTGCTTCACTGGGCAAGGAATTCCATAGATTCACAACCCTTTGGGTGAAGAAGTTCCTCCTAAACTCAGTCCTAAATCTACTTCCCCTTATTTGAGGCTATGCCCCCTATGCCCCCTAATAGTAAGGGATGACATCGGTGCTATGGAGGATAAGGTTGAATCCATTTGGGTGGAAATCAGGAATAGTAAAGCGAAAAAGTCACTGATAGGAGTAGTCTTTAGGCCACCAAATAGTAACATTATGGTGGGGCAGGCAATAAACAAAGAAATAATGGATGCATGCAGAAATGGTACAGCAGTTATCATGGGGGATTTTAATCTACATGTTAATTGGTTTTACCAGGTCGGTCAAGGCAGCCTTGAGGAGGATTTTATAGAATGTATCCGCGATAGTTTCCTGGAACAGTATGTAACGGAACCTACAAGGGAACAAGCGGTCCTGGATCTGGTCCTGTGTAGTGAGACAGGATTGATTAATGATCTCACAGCTAGGGATCCTCTCGGAAGGAGCGATCACAATATGGTGGAATTTAAAATACAGATGGAGGGTGAGAAGGTCAAATCAAACACTAGTGTTTTGTGCTTAAACAAAGGAGATTACAATGGGATGAGAGAAGAGCTAGCTAAGGTAGAATGGGAGCAAAGACTTTATGGTGAAACAGTTGAGGAACAGTGGAGAACCTTCCAAGTGATTTTTCACAGTGCTCAGCAAAGGTTTATACCAACAAAAAGGAAGGACGGTAGAAAGAGGAAAAATCGACCGTGGATATCTAAGGAAATAAGGGAGAGTATCAAATTGAAGGAAAAAGCATACAAAGTGGCAAAGGTTAGTGGGAGACTAGAGGACTGGGAAATCTTTAGGGGGGCAATAGAAAGCTACTAAAAAAGCTATAACGAAGACTAAGATAGATTATGAGAGTAAACTTGCACAGAATATAAAAACAGATAGTAAAAGTTTCTACAAATATATCAAACAAAAAAGAGTGGCTAAGGTAAATATTGGTCCTTTAGAGGATGAGAAGGGAGATTTAATAATGGGAGATGAGGAAATGGCTGAGGAACTGAACAGGTTTTTTGGGTCGGTCTTCACAGTGGAAGAACAAATAATATGCCAGTGACTGATAGAAATGAGGCTATGACAGGTGAGGACCTTGAGGTGATTGTTGTCACTAAGGAGGTAGTGATGGGCAAGCTTATGGGGCTAAAGGTAGACAAGTCTCCTGGCCCTGATGGAATGCATCCCAGAGTGCTAAAAGAAGTGGCTAGGGAAATTGCCAATGCACTAGTGATAATTTATTAAAATTCACTAGACTCTGGGGTGGTCCCGGCGGATTGGAAATTAGCAAACGTGACACCACTGTTTAAAAAAGGAGGTAGGCAGAAAGCGGTTAATTATAGGCCAGTGAGCTTAACTTCGGTAGTAGGGAAGATGCGGGAATCTATCATCAAAGAAGAAATAGCGAGGCATCTGGATGGAAATTGTCCCATTGGGCAGACGCAGCATGAGTTCGTAAAGGGCAGGTCGTGCCTAACTAATTTAGTGGAATTGTTTGAGGACATTACCAGAGCGGTAGATAACGGGGAGCCAATGGATGTGGTAGATCTGGATTTCCAGAAAGCCTTTGACAAGGTGCCACACAAAAGGTTACTGCACAAGATAAAGATTAATGGCATTAAGAGTAAAGTAGTAGCATGGATAGAGGATTGGTTAATTAATAGAAAGCAAAGAGTGGGGATTAATGGATGTTTCTCTGGTTGGCAATCAGTAGCTAGTGGTGTCCCTCAGGGATCAGTGTTGGGCCCACAATTGTTCACAATTTACATAGGTGATTTGGAGTTGGGGACCAAGGGCAATGTGTCCAAGTTTGCAGATGACACTAAGATGAGTGGTAAAGCAAAAAGTGCAAAGGATACCGGAAGTCTGCAGAGGGATTTGGATAAGTTAAGTGAATGGGCTAGGGTCTGGCAGATGGAATACAATGTTGACAAATGTGAGGTTATCCATTTTGGTAGGAATAACAGCAAAAGGGATTATTATTTAAATGATAAAATATTAAAACATGCTGCTGTGCATAGAGACCTGGGTGTGCTCGTGCATGAGTCGCAAAATGTTGGTTTACAGGTGGAACAGGTGATTAAGAAAGCGAATGGAATTTTATCCTTCATTGCTAGAGGGATGGAGTTTAAGACTAGGGAGGTTATGCTGCAATTGTATAAGGTGTTAGCGAGGCCACACCTGGAGTATTGTGTTCAGTTTTGGTCTCCTTACCTGAGAAAGGACGTACTGGCGGCCGAGGGTGTGCAGAGGAGATTCCCTAGGTTAATCCCAGAGCTGAAGGGGTTGGATTACGAGGAGAGGTTGAGGAGACTGGGACGGTACTCGTTGGAATTTAGAAGGATGAGGGGGGATCTTATAGAAACATATAAAATTATGAAGGGAATAGATAGGATAAATGTGGGCAGGTTGTTTCCACTGGTGGGTGAAAGCAGAACTAGGGGGCATAGCCTCAAAATAAGGGGAAGTAGATTTAGGACTGGGTTTAGGAGGAACTTCTTCACCCAAAGGGTTGTGAATCTATGGAATTCCTTGCCCAGTGAAGCAGTTGAGGCTCCTTCATTCAATGTTTTTAAGATAAAGATAGATAGTTTTTGAAGAATAAAGGGATTAAGGGTTATGGTGTTCGGGCCGGAAAGTGGAGCTGAGTCCACAAAAGATCAGCCATGATCTCATTAAATGGCGGAGCAGGCACGAGAGGCCATATGGCCTACTCCTGCTCCTAGGTCTGAAGTTCTTTTGTTCATAGAATTTACAGTGCAGAAGGAGGCCATTCAGCCCATCGAGTCTGCACCGGCTCTTGGAAAGAGCACCCTACCCAAGGTCAACAACTCCACCCTATCCCCATAACCCAGTAACCCCACCCAACATTAAAGGCAATTTTGGACACTAAGGGCAATTTATCATGGCCAATCCACCTAACCTGCACATCTTTGGACTTTCTTTCTCTGGATGTTCTTTCTCTGCATCCAGGGAAATCACCATCCAGAGAGTGCCATCTACTGAAAAGCCTGAATCGCATTCATCAATCTCCTAACATTGTTACCGGAAAACCCAGTCTGGTCCTTCCGAATAAACATTGGAAGAATACTCTCCAACCGTCTAGCCATTACTTAGACAACAATTTCAAATCGACATTCAAAAAGGAGGTTGGCCTGCAAGAGGCACATTCATCTGGATCTTTACCTGTCTTCAAAATCAGGGTGATGTTGGCCTCCCTGAGTGTCGATAGTAACAGCCCTGCCTCAAAAAAGTGACAGTACATATCCGCCAATGGTTCTATCAACAGATCCTTAAACACCCTATAAAGCTCTCACCCAAAATTATCTGGCCCTGGGACTTTGCCTGGTTGAAGCTCCATATAACCAGCACCTTGTCTTTAGAGACTGGAGCATTAAGGGCCAAGTGCTGGTCCTCTGATGCCACAGGGAGCCTAAGAGAAGAGAAAAAGCATTCCATACCTGCCACCACATCATCAGACTGATCTGACTTATATAACCAGGCATAGAAATCCCTTAAAGCCCTATTAATGTCCTCTGTCTTCCTTAGCCTCCCACCCTAAAGGACACACAAAAGGGAATTGCCCTAGAGTCTGCCTTCTTCTTAGTCAGACAGGCCAAGTACTTGGCTTATTCCCAAACTCATACAGTTTCTGCCTTGTCAACCTTAGGTTTCTCTTCGTGCTGTTGCGTCAATAAGGAGTCTAAGGCCACCCTAGTTGTGTTAATCTCCTTCAACAATTGCTTGTTAGGGGCCTTCCTATGCCTCTCCTCAGCATCAGCCAAATGGACATCCAATCCGCACTGGCTCTCCAGCATTCTACACCTTTTGTTGGCCATGGAAGCAATAACCAGCCTCCTGGCTAAAGACTTACAAGTCTCCCACAAAGTGGAGGGAGTGACATATCAGAAGTAGAATTAGTTGAGTAGAAGAACTCAAACTCCATCTTAAAATATGTAGTAAAGGATATATTCCTACGTAGGGAGGTGTTCAAATCGCCATGACCTGGACTGGGGGTGTGGGGGTGGGTGAGAACCCGCAAGCAAAAAGTCCAGGAAAATGAAACCAAGGTCAGAGATGACAATACTACTTATAGACCAAAAGGAAATTAATCTAGGATAGTCCTAGGCACAAAAACATATTCAATTTTACTGTGACACTGCTGCGGGAAGGGGGGGGGGGAGCTGAGAAAAAAGTAAAATCTCTATCTCTAAGATGCAAAGTCCTCCACACATCTAAATACCCCAACTCCTAACACACCAGGGCCAGTGATCTAGTCTGTAGGGTGGGTGGCCCCTAGTGACCAGGAGCTTGTCCATCAAGGGCTTCAAATGACAATTAAAGTCACCACACCATCCATGAACAAATTAGACAAAGGCAGTTCTGCAAAGTCTAGAAAAGCCTTAGTGATAAACTCCAGAGATACTCCCTCAAGAAGATTGATGACTTGGATATTCTTTCTCCGACCTGGGTTCTCCAAATCTTTCAGGACTTCTGACTTCCACAACGCTGGTTTTCCAATGTTTGAATTTGAGCTTCACCCGAAGAAGCAGCATTTTCGACATTCAGGATCCTTTCCTCTGTTTCAAGCCTCTTATTAGTATCCTGCAGTTTGACCTCATGAGCAAGCCGAGTCCCTTTTTTTTAAGCCTTTTTATTGGTATTTGTCAAGTTTATACACAATTGTATGTATACATCACATTTTTCTAACCCGCGTTAATTTACTTTATTGCACAGAACAGGTTTATTTTGCCTTTCTTTTAATTGGTCCTATATACATTTTGCCGCCCTCTCGGTCGGTTTATGGTCCCACCCCCCTCCTGTCCCCCCCTTCCCTTGCATACTCCCCCTGTCCCTTCCCTCCCTCCCCCGTTGGCTTCAGCTGTGCTTTGTTTTTATTTCCAAGGATAACCCCCCTCCTCTTCTTTTTGTCATCTCTCCACCTTCCCCCCCCCCCCCCCCCCCCCCCCCTCCCTTCTGCCGGGTTGCACAGTCCTTTGGTTCCTCATCTATCTTGGTTTGTTAATCGTAACTTACTCCTCGTTGCCGGCCTCGAACAGGTTTTGGAACAGGTCAACAATCTTCCCCCAAGTATCTAGAAAGTCTTCCTCGGACACTCGCATTGGCATACTTAATCTTCTCCAGGTGGAGAAATTCCGAGAGGTCAGCGAGCCAGTCTGCAGCTGTGGTGGAGAGCAAGCTGAGTCTCTGATCTATTACTCGGATAATGTCGGCAGTCATCATTTTCAATGCCTCCATGAGTATCTCAAGTCGCCATATTAAAAAGGTGACTCCACACCCGTTGAATCTGACTGTGACCTTTGATCGCCAGATTTCTTCATGTTTTTCGGCAAATTCTCACCAATAGTAATCTAGAAATTTTCCAGGGTCATAACATAAAATATTAACTCTCAGATTAGGGGATCATGTGCCGGGCAATCAGAATAAAAGATGGATTATAAACCAGAGCTACGGAAATGCTGCTACACCCACACCCGTATCACGTGCCCCCCCCCCCCCCCCCCCGACCAGAAGATTTGGCCCTTGATTTATTTTATCATTGTGTTCACAAGCAAATAGATTATTGATTAGCTATTAAATTTGCCATTTTGACAGATATATGCCACTTGTGGCTCTAACTTTCTCAGTTGAATTCTGGTCTGGTTTGGGAAGCCCCTTATCTATTTTTGGCGCAAGTTGAATTTCCTCCCAAATATTTTCTGGAATGGTCTTTAGAAAGTTCAATTATTTTCTCAATTTCTTTCCTATTACACAGTATCACGGAATGGTTACAGCACAGAAGGAGGCCATTTGACCCATCGTTTCTGTGCTGATTCTCTGTAAGAGCAACACAGCCAGTTCCACTCCCCAATCTGATATTCTATTGAAAGCCTCCAACGAATCAGCCTCCACCACGCTCTCTGGCAATGAATCCCAAATCCTAGCCACTCACTTAAGTTGGTTTCAGACAACTACCACCCACAATCTTCTGACTGCAATCATTCAATGGATTATCCATCATCCACCTGTTGTACTGTATTTCTCAGATTTGCCCATCACCATCTCTTTCAATAGCATCTGCATTCTCCTTATAAGCCTTGGTTAGGTGACTCATCATTTGCAAGTGATCAAAAAAATGTAGTGATTTGTCTTGAAATTATGTAAAGGTATAAGCTTCATAAAACTGTTTTATTAAAATAACTGTTCACAGTTTATTACCAGTTGGACGTATTTGTAATTCGCGAGTTAATGATGGATCAAGTGTCTGTAATCTCCAGCTTCGAATTTCAACAGATGCCAGGTTGATAATAAGCTTATGTAAAATTCCAAGATACCTCCTAGGTTGAGAATTGCACTGTGTTCAATTAATGATATCAGTTTTGTGTTGTGACGAGGAGGTCTCATACTTATGACCATCTGTCACATTGTGAAATGTAATGGATTCTATCAATACAGTAGAAAATAATCATGAGGATTGGTTTCAATTAGAAAACAGGTATCAAATAACAGATAGTACGATTCTCTTGTTTCCTATTATGTGCAAAAGATTGGAATTGAAGATTTCTTGCTTTTCCAGGTATTTGTGCTTCATTTATGTTTTATTTTGACCACAGTAAGGTTATGTTTCTGAACTGTAGTCAAAGATATTTCTTGTATTTTCACTAAACTCTGAAAATTAATATTTTCCCCTGTTGATGCATTAATATTCTGGAGGAAATGATGAAATCATACTCATCTTTTCCTCCCAATTTCTTTGTTCCTTCTATCATTTTGATTCCAGTTCATAATTGATCTATTTTATAACAGACTAGTAGCTTATCCATGGTTTTCCCACAGGTAGTCATTGGAATGTATTTGCTGATTTTTATTGCAGTTTTTCTGTAGCTTAAAAGCAGTTTGTCTATTGAGGGAATGCAGCAAATGTACTGAAATAATATAGTACACATGGCACTCGACGGATATATCACAATCCTTACTGACACTGAAAATATAGGTTCCCACAGGTATAATATTTGTTAAATTATTCATTTAGCACTTCATAAACCTTGCTTAACAGAACGCAATTTTGATTTTCTCTTTCTCAAATGTGATTTAAATTGTAAAATGTATTTTTGTTTGGCTTTCCATAGTGAGTTTGCAATATTCCTCCCCCCCACTCAAAGCCTTCCTGTTCTGTCAAAGTTTTGCACAATTATAAAATATACTTGTTCTCTCCCTTCCCCCACCCTTTTCCCTAATTTGAATCTGCCGCTCTTCTTGAAGTTATTGTTGCACCAGTCTTAATTGTATAAATTAAGATTAAGGGCAAGGTATGGGGGTGGGGAGCACAAAGAAACACTTGTTGACACAGGCAGTGATTTATAGACTTAGGCGCCATATGTTTAAGAATAAGAATCATAAAATGATACAGAACAGGAGGTGGCCATTCAGGTCATCATGTCCGTGCCGACACTTTGGAAAACTTATCCAATTAGTCCCCTGCCTGGCACTTTCCCAACAACCCTGGATTTTTTTTTTCTCAAGTATTTATCCAATTCCCTTTTGATAATTGTAAGTGAATCAGCTTCTCCCACCTTTTCAACACTGCATTCCAAACTTCAGCAACTGTATTTTAATATTACTAATATTTCACCTTGTGAATAAATTTAATACTGAGATAAGAACAAGAACAAAGAACAAAGAAAATTACAGCACAGGAACAGGCCCTTCGGCCCTCCCAGCCTGCGCCGATCCAGATCCTTTATCTAAACCTGTCACCTATTTTCCAAGGATCTACTTCCCCCTGTTCCCGCCCGTTCATATATCTGTCTAGGTGCATCTTAAATGATGCTATCGTCCCTGCCTCTACCACCTCCGCTAGCAAAGTGTTCCAGGCACCCACCACCCTCTGCGTAAAAAACTTTCCACGCACATCTCCCTTATGCTTTCCCCCTCTCACCTTGAAATCGTGACCCCTTGTAATTGACACCCCCACTCTTGGAAAAAGCTTGTTGCTATCCACCCTGTCCATACCTCTCATAATTTTGTAGACCTCAATCAGGTCCCCCCTCAACCTCCGTCTTCCCAACGAAAACAATTCTAATCTACTCAACCTTTCTTCATAGCTAGCACCCTCCATACCATCACCAATATCCTGGTGAACCTCCTCTGCACCCTCTCTAAAGCATCCACATCCTTCTGGAAATGTGGCGACCAGAGCAGTATTCCAAATGTGGCCTAACCAAAGTCCGATACAACTGTAACATGACCTACCGACTCTTGTACTCAATACCCCGTCTGATGAAGGCAAGCATGCTGTATGCCTTCTTGACCACTCTATCGACCTGCGTTGCCACCTTCAGGGTACAATGGACCTGAACTCCCAGATCTCTCTGTATGAGGGCTGGAATTCTCCGGTTGTCGGCATTCACTTCTCCTGCAGGCAGCACCCCCCCCCCCCCCCCCCCACCACCTCTTGGCTGTGTGGGTGGTTTCAATAGGAAATTCCATTGACAGGCGGTGGGAGGATAGAATCCCACGGCCAGTGAATGGTGCATGGCCAAGAAACATGCGGCTGGGGGACTGGAGAATCCCACCGAAGGTTAACCTCTGGTCATTTCTGTTACCAACTGCTGTAAGAGCACAGAACCTACAGTGATCGGCGCCATGGTAGATGACTGTGCGCTATTCTTTAGGTTTGACTGACAGACCTGAACCACAGCGTGTGATATCTAGCATAGCCTACCTCAAAAACATCTCTACATGATCTTGAAGCATGTTTCGTTCTTTCTTTGTGACACGATAAAAATGAGCTAGGTTTTTCCTGGAAGTGGATGGAAAATGTAGTGCTAAGTTTTTAGTTTTAATGTTATTTTCTATCATTCATGCCCCCATAATTCATTCTGGCCTGCCAAGTCATTGGAATATGAACCGTCGTGAAGTATTTGCAGGACTTTAGTTGACCTGTGCGAGGTGGGTAGGAGGACAAATGGGAAGGAATTCTTACAATGCCTGTACCAGCTTGGACAGGAGCTGAGGGAGTATCAAAGCATCAACGCGCAATCTGCAGAGCCCCATGGTGGCACTAAATAACGGCCAGTTACAGAGCTGTATGATATACCTCAAAGCACAGATCTTCAGAGTTGTAACTGTGCTGGTGCTGGGACCCATAGAGTTTGTACAGATGTTTGCTAATATCATGCTGAATTAGTTGAAGACTGACATCTATGTCAGTGAGAACGTCAGCAGGATGCCAGCAAGAATCATGCTGAAGCTGTTTGTCAATGCTTCAGCCTTGTGCACTGCACATATCCAGGGGCTCACCCATTGCTGAGGATGGGAATGTTCATGGAATCATTTGCCCTGTTTAGTTGTTTGATTGGAGTCAGCGTCCTCATTGTCCTCAGGGAATTTCCCGCCTCTGAGGGCTGCAGGTCAGTCAGAGCCCAGTAGCGCCACTGCTTTCACTGCATGAGACCCAGGATGTAGGATTGTCGCTGGAGCCTGGGGTGAAGGCAGGTTTGCCAAGACCAATCGGAGAGGTCTCTTCGAAGAGTTAGAGGTAACTGGGGTGAGGCAACGTGGTCTCAACACTACACCTTCTCGTCCAATTAAATTGGCTCCTCCACCTCCAGGAGAGAATAAAGTTCTGCCTAAAGATTGTGATGATGTATAATTCTGTTGTTGTTGATTACAGGCAGTGCCACAATTTTGAGTTGCTTGATCTGTTCTTAATCTCACCCACTTGCCATAGCGTTAGTGCCACATGTTGGAATGGGAGGGTGTCCACATTGTGAAGATGGGCCTTTGTTTGCATGAGGATTGCACAGTGGTCATTTCTACCAAAACTAATATAGATGGAATCTATCTGTGACATGCATTGGTGAAGACGAGGTCAATTAGGCATTTCATCATTCTCATGTCACTGGTAACTATGTCAAGATTCAGCTAGCTTGGCTGGCAGTGTTACCACAGAGCCATTTTTGATAAAGGACATTTCAGTACCTCATCTAGAGTATACTTATGATAACTTTATACTTCCTCCAAGTGCTGTTCAATATAGAGGAGAACTGATTCATCCACATAAGGAGGGTGACAAGAGGAGATCTGACCTGATCATGGAATAGGGTGGGTGTCTCAGTGATTAAGACTACCAGCCCAGCAACATAACCGCTATGAAAGAGCAATTGGTTGAGGAGGGCTTTTCAAGAGAAGTAAAACATTCTCAATGCTTGCATTCATATAATTCAAAGCGTAGTTTTGTTCTGGGAAAAATGTGAGGTTGTTTGTCCGAGCAGAACAATATTTCAGGCAGAAAATCTGTTTCAATTTGAAAGGAATTCGTGGAAGTTTGTGTGGTTAACGTTCATGTCCTGTCCACGGCTTAATTTTCATTTGGTATCGTTGCCAATGTATGTCAGCAGAGAAAACTTTGCTCCTGCCATGTTATGTAATTTAAATAAATAAAATGACTACTGTTGGTGGATTGAAGAGCATGGAATTTTTCTTTTGATCTGTGTTAAATCAATATACTGAAGTGAAATATTCAACTTGGCTTAAGCATTTTAAATTGTTACTTCAGACATCAGTTTGAACTTTTCAAAAATAGGAATTAAAAGTGAATCTGCACGTCTTCATAAATTTTCAATGACAAGTTCTACATAAGCTCACCGAAGTGTGCTATCCATTGTGTCAATGGGTTATGTCATAAAATCAGTACAATGTGGCTAAATTCATACTGTTGAGACTGATTTTAAATCAGCAGCTTTATCTTGCCGTGGCTTCAGTTTGAAAGTCACTGCATGCTTTTAAGAATGAGGTAACAGCTGAATACATATATCAGCGGATTCTTCTAATTTTTTTTTTCCATTAACATTATGTTCACAGTCACCACTCCATAACAGAGAATATAAATTTAGAATAGTGAGGTAATGGAAGTGAATGCAAGACAACAATTGAACAAGGGTTCGCATGATGTCATGAAGGACTAGGGCAATACTTGGACAGTTTATAACTTGGCATTGAACATGTGTTAGATTACTGACTTGTATCATAGACCCATACAATTCCTACAGTGTTGAAGTAGGTCATTTAGCCCATCGGGTCAGCACCGACCCTCTGAAAGATCACCCTACATTTTAGGACTGTGGGGAGAAACTGGAGCACCCGGAGAAAACCCACACAGATGCAGGAAGAAAATGCAAACTCGGGGAGTGCCAGCCCTCTGATTGGGGATTGCCTCTTGCTTTTGTCCCTGGCAGGGGAATTTCCAGGTAAGCCGCCAAATTCATCCCATTGAGTACAGATTGTGACTAATTGTTACATAAATGTGTACTTTATAATTTCTCAAATGGAACTGCCAAATACCAAATGCACAATAGGAACAGGAGAAGGCCTGTGAAAGTGTGGCCCCTTTGAGGGGGTGGGCTTTGTGGTCTGTTTGACTGACTCGGGACCAATCATGGTAATAGCTAGAAAGTGCAGGGCCGTGGGAGCAGGGGCCCTTGCAGTGTGGACCTTGGAGCTGGAGAGTCAAGACCTAGCCAGCATTGCTCAGTGGCTCTATATACTTGTCCTTGCCAACTGTTAACAAACCCCCTTTGTCTCCAGTGTGTTGTCTCGAGCCACCACAAGGCCATTTCGCCCTTGAGCCTATTCCATCAGCGAGTCTCTATGGCTGGTCTCTATCTTAACTCTGTCTTTGAAGAAGGGAATTTCACTCTGACAGAGCTCGAGTACTATGGCCTGAAACTCTTGATGAAAGATACATCACCTAAACAATCATAGTTTCGATTTAGTCAGGCAGTAATTGATCCTATCAGCAATGGCGATTATTGTTGGTTACACAGATGACTGGGTCGAATAAATTTAAACATTCTGATGCACAGACCAGGGCAAGCACTTTGGGCCTGTTGCCTCTGCCAAGTGAAGGGCAATTAGGTGTGCCACTCCTTCACTCCAGACCTCAACCTGTAAGTTTTGTTTAATAAGAAGCATGGATTTTCTAAGGAAAATTTTATCTACTGAGAGCATAAATAAAAAGAATGAGGAACAGGCCCACAGTGTCGTTGTTTGCTTTTTGGAACCCCTGCTCAGTTATGCAGTTTTTCCCTTAGAAAGAGAGAGAGTGTGTATGTGTGTGTGCCCGAGTGTTTGTGTGTGTGTGTGTGTGTTACCTGGGTGGCATAGTATGTCATTTTAGTGCATTTGCCGTTAAGTGATAGGATGCTGGTTCTTTCCAACAGTTCATCATCCCGAAAGCTCCAACTATTAGTTTAACGGTCAGGGAGAGGTCAGAAGACAGTGTAGGGCCATCTTTTCAACAGGGAAAATACAGTTGTGAGTGAGAAACCTGGGGACCCTCCACTTGTTCATCCATCGACTGGTTCAAGAACAACACAGGCAGAGATCCATTGGAAGTTGCCAGTCCTCTCAGCCATAGTGGAACTCAGGATGTCGAAAGGAGGCACCTAATATGACAGAAGAAATTATTAAAAATGAGCCATTTTCCTAATCCTATTCTCAAAATGCAACTCCATAGAGGAAACGTGCGATCCACAGTTATGTAGCAGTTTGGACTCAAATGTTCCCATGCAACAAGGGAAAGTTTGCGCTTAATGACATTTTAATACACTGTCAATAAACAAGAATTTTGCCCAGTCCTGGTCATTAAGTTGGCCTGAGCTTTTCTGTTTCCATGTTATTTTGTAGTTATTTTGGCATGTAAGAAAAACATCAACCACATTGGTTTGTCTTATATACAAAAATAACTGCATAGGATTAAATCATTGAGACAAAAGCAAGAACAGTGCTTCACAGCGCCCGGGTCCCAGTTTCAATTCCTGGCTTGGCTCACTGTCTGTGCAGAGTCTGCATGTTCTCCTTGTGTCTGCGTGGGTTTCCTCCGGGTGCTCCGGTTTCCTCCCACAAGTCCCGAAAGACATGCTGTTAGGTAATTTGGACATTCTGAATTCTCCCTCCGTGTACCCGGACAGGTGCCGGAATGTGGCGACAAAGAGATTTTCACAGTAACTTCATTGCAGTGTTAATGTCAGCCTACTTGTGACACCAATAAAGATTATTATTATATAGAAAAAGCTGCACAAATATAGGGTGCGATTTAACAGAAATGAAACAGAGGACCATATCAAGCACATTTAACCAGATGTTTCCTGATGCTAGCAGCACCGAAAATGACCCCGCTATTAAACCAATATGTTTGACACCCCAGGGCAATGCTTAATTTCTGGGCCTTGGCGAGGAACGCTCTGCTCGCCAGTGCAGGCAGAGATCAAATGATACCCCGATCCCTGGACCCCACCCAACACCGGAACACTGAGCCCCCTGCACCCCACTTCATAAGGGTACCCCCAGGCCCAATCCCTAGCACAGGCATAATGCCACCTGAGCACCATGGCACTGTCAGCCTGGCAGTTCCCTTGTCAGCCTGGCATTGCCAGGGTGGCACCCAGGTGGCACTGCCAGGGTGCTAGCCTAGCAGTTCCAAGATGCCCAGCTGGCATCGGGGTGCCAGGGTACCACCCTACCCAGAGCCTAACCATCCAGGGGCCCCTGATCGACTGGGAGACCCCCCCTTTCCAAGTGGGAGTATGCCTGATCTACATTTGTTTAAACCAATGCTAATCGCGGCCGCCCAGCGACTCCGAGGCAATGCTGTTCGATCCCGGGTGCTGCGTAGATCTGCCGTTGACATATTCAAGTGAGACTAAATGCTCACCTGAATATGCGAATCTGGGTCCTGATCTGAATGGGCAGGATCCAGATCACAACGGCAGGCATGATGAGGCGAGGAGATCTTGCAAGAGGTTCCTCGCAAGACTTACCGCCACCCCAGGTCAGGCACGGTGAGGCCGATACGCCACCCCCAACATTTTAAAAATGTTTTGGATGCGGACGTTGCTAACTAGGCGAGTATTTATTGCCCATTCCTACTTACCCTTGAGAAGGTGGTGGTGAGCTCTCTTCTTGTATCGCTGATATCCCTGTGGTGTAGGTGTACAACATTGCTGATAGGGGGCGAAATTCTCCGCGGACCGACGTGACGCCCATTTCCGGCGGGCAAAAGCGGTGCGGGTGACTCCGGCGTCGGGGCCTTCTTTTAAGCCGTTAATCTCCATTCCCGAAAGGGCCAGCAGCGGACTGACGCGATACTCTGAGGTGGTGGTGGGGGGATGAGAGAGAGTCCTGGCATTTGGGGGGGGGGGAGAGAGAGAGAGAGTCCCGGCGTTTGTGTGGGGGGGGAGAGAGAGAGTCCCGGCGTTTGTGTGGGGGGGGAGAGAGAGAGTCCCGGCGTTTGTGTGGGGGGGGGAGAGAGAGTCCCGGCGTTTGGGGGGGGGGGAGAGAGAGAGAGAGTCCCGGCGGGTGTGTGGGGGGGGGAGAGAGAGTCCCGGCGTTTGTGTGTGGGGGGGGGGGGTGGAGAGAGTCCAGGCGTTTGTGTGGGGGGGGGAGAGAGAGAGTCCCGGCGTTTGTGTGGGGGGGGGGGGAGAGAGAGTCCCGGCGTTTGTGTGGGGGGGGGGGGAGAGAGTCCCCGGCGTTTGTGTGGGGGGGGGGGAAGAGTCCCGGCGTTTGTGTGGGGGGGGGGGAGAGAGTCCCGGCGTTTGTGTGGGGGGGGGGGAGGAGAGTCCCGGAATTTGTGTGGGGGGTGGGGGGGAGAGAGAGTCCCGGCGTTTGTGTGGGGGGGGTGGGGGGGTGAGGGGTAGGGGTGGGGGGGGGTTGGGGTGGGGGGTAGGGGTGGGGGGGTAGGGGTTGGGGGTCGGTGGGGGGTGAGGGTAGGGGTGGGGGGGTAGGGGTGTGGGGGGGGGGTTAGGGGAGGTGGGGGTGGGGGTGGGGGCTGGGGGGGTATGGTTAGATGGATGGAGGGATGGATGAGGTTAGATGGAGGATGATTTGGGAGGGGGGTGGGGGTGGTTCAATGCAGTGCCCCTGAGGAATGCCGAACCCTCCCTCTTTTCCCCGCCCCCACACCTGGGGTAAACGCAGAACCTAAACTGCGCTGTAAATCTGTGCCAGTGCACAGGGGGATCAAATAGCTCTGGAACAAAGGGCAGGATGAAGAGAATGTGAGAGAGAGAGAGAGGAGAAAGGGGGGAGAGAGGAGAAAGGGGGAGAGAGGAGAAAGGGGGAGAGAGGAGAAAGGGGGGAGGGGGGAGAAAGGGGGAGGGAGGAGAAAGGGGGAGGGAGGAGAAAGGGGGAGGAAGGAGAAAGGGGGAGGGAGGAGAAAGGAGGAGAAAGAGGCCCAGGGGGTGGGGAGGCAGAATTAATCCCAAATTCCTGCTTATTTCCTCAGACTCCTTCAAAAGGTTGTTTCTCCCCAGGATTAGAAAAGGTGCCTTGATAATTCACAGCGCAGAACCCTTTCTGCGCTGTGAATTATAAAGGCAGAACCCAGAAACTTTGCCAAATGTTTTTCCCTCTCCGCGCATTTTTCCTGTTGTTGTGAAACTGACCTGAAATCGCAGAGGATGAAGCTGAAATAGACAAATCCAGACACATCTCCCACCCCGGGATCCCAGCATTTCCCTCTGCATTCTAACCAGGCAATATTCCTGGGTTTAGGCAGATTGCAATATACTCACCAAAGCCCTGCTCTCAGCCAGAGGATGGACGGGCTCTCTCTCTCTGTCTCTCTCTCTCTGTCTGTCCCCACAATCTCCCTCTCTCTCTCTCTCAAACAAAGACAAGGCAGCTGGGAGGAAGGGGAGCTTGAGGATAGATTCTGCTGATGCCCCCATCCAAGATGCCGGGGCCAACGCACCGTCGCCCCCCCCTCTGCACGCTGCTGCCCCCTACCCCAACCCCCTACCCCACTACCCCTAACCATCCCCCCTACCCACCCCACAACCCCCCCACCCCTACCCCCCCCCACCCCCCCCCCACACCCCTCCCCCTACCCCCCAACCCCTACCACCCCTACCCTACCCCCCCCCACCCACCCCCTACCCCCCACCCCCTCCCCCCCACCCCCTAACCCCCACCCACACTACCCACCCCCCCTAACCCCCCACCCCCCCCACCCCCACCCACCCCTATCCCCCACCACCACCCCACAAACGCCGGTACTCTCTCCCCACCACCACCCCAACACAAACGCGGGACTCTCTCTCCCCCCCCACACAACGCCGGGACTCTCTCTCCCCCCCCACACAAACGCCGGGACTCACTCTCTCCCCCCCCACAAACGCCGGGACTCTCTCTCCCCCCCCACACAAACGGCGGGACTCTATCTCCCCCCCCCCTGTGGTGATCACAAGTTAACCAGATGCAACACAACTGAGCGACCACTAGAGGGAGAGGCGGGACTCTATCTCCCCCCCCCCCCCCACACAAACGGCGGGACTCTCTCTCCCCCCACCACAAACGCCGGGACTCTCTCCCCCCCCCACACAAACGCCGGGACTCTCTCTCCCCCCCCCCACACAAACGCCGGGACTGTCTCTCCCCCCCCCCCACACAAACGCCGGGACTCTCTCTCCCCCCCCACACAAACGCCGGGACTCTCTCTCCCCCCCACACAAACGCCGGGACTCACTCTCTCCCCCCCCACAAACGCCGGGCCTCTCTCTCCCCCCCACACAAACGGCGGGACTCTATCTCCCCCCCCCCCTGTGGTGATCACAAGTTAACCAGATGCAACACAACTGAGCGACCACTAGAGGGAGAGGCGGGACTCTATCTCCCCCCCCCCCCACACAAACGGCGGGACTCTATCTCCCCCCCCCACACAAACGCCGGGACTCTCTCCCCCCCCACACAAACGCCGGGACTCTCTCTCCCCCCCCCCCACACAAACGCCGGGACTCTCTCTCCCCCCCCCCCCCCCACACAAATGCCGGGACTCTCTCCCCCCCCCCACACAAACGCCGGGACTGTCTCTCCCCCCCCCCACACAAACGCCGGGACTCTCTCTCCCCCCCCCCCACACAAACGCCGGGACTCTCTCTCTCTCTCTCTCCCCCCCCCCACACAAACGCCGGGACTCTCTCTCTCTCTCTCTCTCCCCCCCACACAAACGCCAGTACTCTCTCTCCCCACCACCACCCCACCCCCCACACAAACGCCGGTACTCTCTCCCCCCACACACAAACGCCGGGACTCTCTCTTCCCCCCCCCCACCCCCACACAAACGCCAGTACTCTCTCTCCCCACCACCACCCCACCCCCCACACAAACGCCGGTACTCTCTCCCCCCACACACAAACGCCGGGACTCTCTCTTCCCCCCCCCCACCCCCACACAAACGCCAGTACTCTCTCTCCCCACCACCACCCCACCCCCCCACACAAACGCCGGTACTCTCCTCCTCCCCCCCGCACTCGATATTGGTAACTGAACAGCGTCAACCATCATTAATGGTTGACGCCGTTAGAAACCTACTGTGATTTTCGCCGACGTGGCCACGGACTTCAGCCCATCCGGGCCGGAGATTTGTTGACAGTAAAAATTAAATGAAATCCCGCCGGCGCCAGCTGTTCTCAGAGGCTGCCGGCGGGATTTGCACAACGCCGGTTTTTGGCCGCTCGGAGAATTCAAAACCCGGCGGGAGCGGGAATAATGCCACCGCCGGCCGATTCTCCGACCCTGCGTGGGGTCGGAGAATTTCGCCCAGGGAGAGAGTTCCATGATTTAGGCCCAGTGACAGTAAAGGAATGGTTTATTGTTTAGAGCCAGGATGGTCAGTGTCTTGGAGAGGGACTGGCAGTTGGTGGCATTTCCAGGCATCTGCTGCCCTTGTCCTTTAAGGTGGTAGAGGTTGCAGGTTTTGAAGGGGCTGTCGAAGTAGACTTGGTGAGTTGTGTTGCGTCTTGCAAATTTACACACGCTGCTACTGTGTGTCAGTGGTGGAGGGAGTGAATGTTTCAATTGGTAGACGGGATGTCAAACATATCAGTTGTGTTGTCTTGAATGGTGTTGAGCTGCTTGAGTGTTATTGGAGTTGCACCCGTCTAGGAGAGTAGGGAGCATTGCATCACACAACTGACTTGTTCCTTATAGATGGTGGACAGGCATTGTGGAGTCAGAAGACGATTTGCACACCTCACAATCCCCAGCCTCTGACCTGCTCTTGTAGCCACAGTATTTACATGGCTGGTCCAGTTCAAAGAACAAAGAACAAAGAAAAGTACAGCACAGGAACAGGCACTTCAGCCCTACAATCCTGCGCCGACCATGCTGCCCGTCTAAACCAAAATCTTCTACAGTTCCTGGGTCCGTATCCCCCTATTTATGTATTTGTCAAGATGCCCTTAAATGTCACTATTGTCCCTACTTCCACCACCTCCTCCGGCAGTGAGTTCCAGGCACCCACTACCCTCTTGAGTAACAAACTTGCCTCGTACATCTCCTCTAAACCTTGCCCCTCGCACCTTAAATCTATGCCCCCTAGTAATTGACCCCTCTACCCTGGGAAAAAGCCTCTAACTATCCATTCTGTCTATGCCCTTCATAATTTTGTAGACCTCTATCAGGTCGCCCCTCAACCTCCGTCATTCCAGTGAGAACAAACCAAGTTTATTCAACCACTCCTCACAGCTAATGCCCTCCATACCAGGCAACATCCTGGTAGATCTCTTCTGCACCCTCTCTAAAGCCTCCACATCCTTCTGGTAGTGTGGCGACCAGAATTGAACACTATACTCCTAGTGTGGCCTAACTAAGCTTCTATACAGCTGCAACATGACTTGCCAATTTTTATACTCAATGCCCCGGCCAATGAAGGCAAGCATGCCGTATGCCTTCTTGACTACCTTCTCCACCTGTGTTGCCCCTTTCAGTGACCTGTGGACCTGTACACCTAGATCTCTCTGACTTTCAATACTCTTGAGGGTTCTACCATTCACTGCATATTCCCTACCTGTATTAGATCTTCCAAAATGCATTACCTCACATTTGTCCGGATTAAACTCCATCTGCCATCACGCCGCCCAAGTCTCCAAACGATCTAAATGCTGCTGTACCCTCTGTCAGTCCTCATCGTTATCTGTAATTCCACCAACCTTTGTGTCATCTGCAAACTTACTACTCAGACCAGTTACATTTTCCTCCAAATCATTTATATATACTACAAACAGCAAAGGTCCCAGCACTGATCCCTGTGGAACACCACGAGTCACAGCCCTCCAATCAGAAAAGCACCCTTCCATTGCTACTCTCTGCCTTCTATGACCTAGCCAGTTCTCTATCCATCTTGCCAGCTCGCCCTGATCCCGTGTGACTTCACCTTTTGCACCAGTCTACCATGAGGGACCTTGTCAAAGGCCTTACTGAAGTCCATATAGACAACATCCACTGCACTACCTACATCAATCATCTTTGTGACCTCTTCGAAAAACTCTATCTAGTTAGTAAGACATGACCTCCCCTTCACAAAACCATGCTGCCTCTCGCTAATATGTCCATTTGCTTCCAAATTGGAGTAGATCCTGTCTCGAAGAATTATCTCCAGTAATTTCCTGACCACTGATGTAAGGCTCACCGGCCTGTGTTCCCTGGATTATCATTGCTACCCTTCTTAAACAAAGGAACAAGATTGGCTATTCTCAAGTCCTCCAGGACATCACCTGAAGACAGTGAGGATCCAAAGATTATCATCAAGGTCTCAGCAATTTTCTCTCTAGCCTCCTTCAGTATTCTGGGGTATATCCCATCAGCCCTGGGGACTTATCTACCTTAATATTTTTTAAGACGCCCAACACCTCGTCTTTTTGGATCTCAATGTAACCCAGGCTATCTAAACACCCTTCTCCAGACTCGACATCCACCAATTCCTTCTCTTTGGTGAATACTGATGCAAAGTATTCATTTAGTACCTCGCCCATTTCCTCTGGCTCCACACATAGATTCCCTTGCCTATCCTTCAGTGGGCCAACCCTTTCCCTGGCTACCCTCTTGCGTTTTATGTACACCTTGGGATTTTCCTTAACCCTATTTGCCAATGACTTTTCGTGACCCCTTCTAGCCCTCCTGACCCCTTGCTTACGTTCCTTCCTACATTCCTTATATTCCACATAGGCTTCGACTGTTCCCAGCCTTCTAGCCCTGACAAATCCCTACTTTTACTTTTTGACGAGGCCAGCAATATCTCTCGTTATCCAAGGTTCCCGAAATTTATCCTTCATCTGCACAGGAACATGCCGGTCCTGAATTCCTTTCAACTGACATTGGAAAGCCTCCCACATGTCAGATGTTGATTTACCCTCAAACATCCGCCCCCTCTCTAGGTTCTTCAGTTCCCGCCTAATATTGTTATATTAACCTTCCCCCAATTTAGCACATTCACCCTATGACCACTCATATCCTTGTCCACCAGCACTTTAAAACGTACTGAATTGTGGTCACTGTTCCCGAAATGCTCCCCTACTGAAACTTCTATCACCTGGCCGGGCTCATTCCCCAATACCAGGTCCAGTACAGCCCCTTCCCTAGTTGGACTATCTACATAGTTTTAAGAAGCCCTCCTGGATGCTCCTTACAAACTCTGCCCCGTCTAAGCCCCTAGCACTAAGTGAGTCCCAGTCAATATTGGGGAAGTTGAAGTCTCCCATCACAACAACCCTGTTGTTTTTATTTGTTTCCAAAATCTGTCTACCTATCTGCTCCTCTATCTCGCACTGGCTGTTGGGAGGCCTGTAGTAAACCCCCAACATTGTGACTGCACCCTTCTTATTCCTGATCTCTACCCATATAGCCCCGCTGCCCTCTGAGGTGTCCTCCCGTCATACAGCTGTGATATTCTCCCTAACAAGTAGCGCAACTCTGCCACCCCTTTTACATCCCCCTCTATCCCGCCTGAAACATCTAAATCCTGGAACATTTAGCTGCCAATTCTGTCCTTCCCTCAACCAGGTCTCTATAATGACAACATCATAGTTCCAAGTACTAATCCAAGCTCTAAGTTCATCTGCCTTACCCGTAATACTTCTTGCTTTAAAACATATGCACTTCAGGGTACCAGTCCTGCTGTTTTCAGCAACAGAGCCATACTGGCCCTATTCCCTAGTTCTCCCTCAATGCTTTTACCTTCTGACCTATTACTCTGGTGCCCACCCCCCTGCCATACTAGTTTAAACCCTCCCATGTGACACTAGCAAACCTCTCGGCCACGATATTTATGCCTCTCCAGTTTAGATGCAACCTGTCCTTCTTATACAGGTCACACCTACCCCAGAAGAGCTCCCAGTGATCCAGATAACGGAAACTCTCCCTCCTACACCAGCTGTTTAGCCATGTGTTTAGCTGCTCTATCTTCCTATTTCTAGCCTCATTGGCACGTGGCACAGGGAGTAATCCTGAAATTACAACCCTAGAGGTCCTGTCTTTTAACTTTTTGCCGAGCTCCCTAAACTCCTGCTGCAGGACATCATGCCCCTTCCTAACTATTTCGTTAGTACCAATATGTACAACGACCTCTGCCTGTTTGCCCTCCCCCTTCACGATGCCCACTACCTGTTCGGAGACATCCTGGACCCTGGCACCAGGGAGGCAACATACCATCCTGGAGTCTCTTTCACGTCCACAGAAGCGCCTATCTGTGCCCCTGACTGTAAAGTCCCCGACTATTGCTCTTCTGCACTTTGACCCTCCCTGCTGAACATCAGAGCCAGCTGTGGTGCCACTGCTCTGGCTGCTGCTGTTTTCTCCTGATAGGCTATCCCCCCCCCCCCCCCCCCCGACAGTATCCAGAGGGGTATACCTGTTCAAGAGGGGGACAACCACACAGGATGCCTGCACTGACTGCCTGCCCCTTCTGGTGGTCACCCATTTCGCTGCCTGCACCTTGGGTGTTACCATTTGGTCAACGGTAACTCCCAGGATGTTAGTAGTGGGGGATTCAGTGAAGGTAATGCTGTTGAATGTCAAGGACAATGGTAAGATTATCTCTTGTTGGAGATGGTCATTGCCTGGCACTTGTGTGGCACAAATGTTACTTGCCACTTACCTGCCCAAATTGTCCAGTTCTTTTGTTTTTGTACATGGGCTGCTTCAGTATCTGATGAGTTGCAAATGTTGCTGAACATTGCACAATCTTCAGCAAACATTCTCACTTCTGACTGTATGATGGAGGAAAGGTAATTGATGAAGCAGCTGAAGATGGTTGGGCTGGAGACACTACCCTGAGGAAGTCCTGCAGTGACTAAGATGATTGACGTCCCACACCACAACGATCTTGCGGAAATCTAGTCAGCCTGAATGTGCACATTTATAGGCAAGAGGCTTTGTATGGCATAAATATTGTTTTAAAACTTCAGAATTAATTTTAGATATTTGCCACTATGTTCAAAGACTGGGGATAGGAAGGGAGGGAAGAATGCCAAGTACAAATCCCCCACCCCACCCTCCCATAACCCCTCCCTTCCATCATTCAGCTTTGTCCTCGGATCCAGTCATGATACTAGTGGATATTATACTGGCAGCAGCTGGTACAGCCTCCCCAGTGGCACTGCCATTCAAAAGGACTTTTTTCCTTGGGGAAGGCCCATTGCTGGCCAGTCAGTGCCTGAGTGGAACAGGATATCAGATCTTCACTAGAAGAGGGAAAACGGCACTCATGCCAGCTCCCTAATTGATGGCCGAGACCCCTGTCACCTCCACAAGATTCCGCCCATTGTGTTTTGGGTAGAATTGCCAGAAAATGCACGAGAGGGAAGCCCTGCATTAATTTGCATGCTTCACTGCATTCATTTATTCATTTTTCTTTCAATGGTTTAACAAATATATTAAAATTGTATGTAGAGAAATTTCATACAAAGTGTTACTGCTATTGCTAATACTACTGAGAGCAATTTCAACCCTATTGTTTATTTGGTTTTGAAACTGTCTGCATCATCTTACAGGAGGAGCGTCGAATATCAAGAGTTATTGAGGACTGGGAAGTGAGATAACTTTTAATCGAAGGTGTAGTGTTAAAGTGGGTCTCAAACCGATTAATTCAGCCTGCTTTAGGCAACACTGAATAAATTTGTTGTTAATCATGTCACTACCAGTGTTGAAAATTTTCCAACCATATTGATTTTTATGGCTTTTTTGTGTTTTGCTTCATCCATTCTGCCTTGTTGCTATCACACATCTGACATTCTCTCACATCGGAGAGGTTTCAGAAATTGCAAACAACAAACTGTCATAGTAAAGAATTTGTCTCCAATATTCATGCTTAAGTGATAAAAATAAGTTGGCTATTTATTTTCTGTACCTTGTACAGTGTGCCACTGATCTTGGACACATTGATGATGTATCGGCTGAATTTAGGAAGTGTGTTCCATTTGTAATTTCAGAGGTGTGTATCCCATTCTACAGACCTTTGCATCTAATATTTGTGCCACAGAGTGATAGTGCACAATTTTAATTGCCTGTCACTTAATCCAACCTCCTTTCTTTAAACAGCCGGTTCTGGAGCAAACTAAAGCAGCAAATTAACTATTTAAATTTGTGAAAGAAAACTGCAAACTAATTGTCATCTTCAATTTGGGGCATTGGACTATTGATCACAGTGAAAGAGATGGGTTTGTTTCCTGAAGCATGGTGTAAATTTTGTGACCTACAAAACATGGCTGGGCATTTGACTTAAACTGGCATGCATACCCCCCAGAGTCGAAGACTTCCTACAGTTTAAAAAAAAGGCAGCTGGTAGAAACTAAAATCCTGTGTAAAGTGAACATACTGGGGTTTCCTGCCGTTTCAGCAGTGCTGTGTCCCTGGGTGAGACATCTGTTGTATAAATATCAGAACACAGTACTTTTATCATGCGGTACACTTCTTTAACACTCGTTCCCTGTCTCTAAGCAAGTATCTGCAAAATAAAAACGTCTGTTTATTTTATAACTGAGCAGATTTTACCTGACACGGAAGAAAAAGCCTTACTGGGGTTTTTTTTAAAAAATGCAACATATCAACCTTGGTTAAATTTCTTCACATCCTTTGAGGTTTAGTGTGGATCCAGATGTTATCCTTTTCACACATGCTGGGTGACATTGTACCATTATGACCCTTTCTTTTGTCAGAAACCCACGGCACCATCTCTGTGGTAATGACTGCACTAGCCCCCGGCCTGACCACAGCTGTCTGCACTCGGGTTTTCCCTGTATCCTTCTCATTATTTGTCATCATCTCTCGCCGATGCAGGTCTTGATCAAGAGGACGTTAAAGTGCCTTATTTATTGTCCCTCACGACAGCAGTTTTTTTCAACGGCGTCAATGATACAAGGCGCAGTTCTGCCTTAAAAACAAATGTTAAGAAGTTGTATCCGTGCTTTACGTAAAAATACAGGGAATGCCTTTAAGCAGGCAAATTGTCAAAATAAGAGATTCATTTGCACGTGTGCAGGTCCTTTCATGAGCACATCCGATTTCACAAACTTAACTAGAAATCCACAAATTATACAACAAAGGAAATAATGGTCTAATAATTGAAAAGAAAACAAACTATAATTCATTTCTGCAAGTGAATAAACGTTACATTTGCCAACAGATCAAATTTCCTCGGCTTGTATCTTTTTATGACAAATCTCTTCCCCATTGCACCTCTCTCCCTGCACCCTCTCCTCCACTGCCCCCTATACTTGAGTACAGTGAAGTTCGATGAAGACTGGCCATTTGACAGTATTGTGCTCAACGGCCTATAAATCATATATGAGCCTCGACGGTGAGTAATTGGCTGACTATTCGGCTACCGGGGGCATCGCACCCGTCCTTGGTCCACATGTGACTTCCTCACGTGTTGTTGGGCAGCGATCGGGCGCAGGGGACGTGGGTCCTTTTTGATCACACTAACCTCGTGTGTCATTGAAGAGATCCTACAGCCACCAGATCCACTGGGAGCTCACCCGGCACATACATCATTGTACTTCTGAAAAGAAATGTCTCTCACCTTGAGCTAGGTTTTCTGGGAGAGCAAATGTATTGGCGGAATTTTATTCAATGCAGTTATGCTTCCACACTAACAAAAACGACGGCAATTTAACTTGCAGTTGGATTCTGTTCTGTCACCGATGCTTTTTTTTAATGTCACTGCTGGTGATACACTTGGGTCTTGTTCTCGTGCATAACACATGAAATATTTGCAATTACAAAGCCTCTAGGTAAAATTAACCTAGAAAGTTTCATAAGTTGTGTAATACATCCTCTGCCATTTTCTATTTGCTGAAATACTCAAGATGGTGGTTGGCAGCTTCTTGTCACTCACATTTTTCATTGTTTTGTCAGTCACATTAAAAAGCGTTTGTACAGAGTAAAACATGTATGTTTTGATGCTTAGTAATAAAATGCTGCAAATCATGCATTGCACTGATGTAAAAATACATTGAAACAGAAATGCACTCATACAAAAGAATGTTAGGTGCTGAAAATGTAATGTAGATTTATGTAGATATAAGAATTTTAGCAAAATACTATGCAAGAACTATCGTATCCAAACTACAACTGCTATCAAATAAACAGTGCGATCATTGAACAAGTGGGACTTCATTATATTCATTTAGTATGAGCATAAACAAGTGGCACAATTCTCCCAAAACATTTCTAAGTGTGATCCCTGACAGGAAATGTGGTGAGATTCCCATCGGGCGGGTCGGCACGATCCAGATTGCAACCCACCCGCACTTTTGTGCTGTGAACGAGTTGTGTGGCTCCTCAGAGATGGGGGTACCATGTTTAATCCTACTGAACCCCCTCCCCAGGCACCGGCAAAGAAACCCCCTGCCCCCATTGTTGTCATCAGCCCCCTCCCCCCACAGTGAGGGACACCCTGCTAAAGGTCCCCTGCTTCAGTCCACCCCCCACCTTCAGCCCCCCCCCCCCCTCTCCTTTTCAGGCCTCCTCCCTCAGTCTCCCCTTCAGGCCCAACACCTTGGCAGTGCTAGGGGGCAGTGCCAGGCCACATTCCAGCCATGTCCCTGAACATCCGGGGGCTATGAAGGCCTCTGAGCCCCCCCACCCCCACCCCCCAGCATGGTCACCACGTCTATCCAGAGAATTCCACAATTGCTGTGAGGAGGTCCTCATTGAGCAACCCTTTCACTTCAATGTGAGAGTCCTGTCACTTCAATGTTAGTGACATTTGAATCAATGTAAATGAGCTCTGATCAGGATCTCACACCAGTTGGAGCATTCCAGGAGCATGGAAAACTGTTTGGTATCTGACACAAATCCTGTTTCAGGCCTCTCCCGGAATTCTCACGACATAACGGGACTTGCGCCGGGCACAACCCGGCCAGAGGATCGCCCCCTATGTTTTTAGTGGAAAAGTACCTCGAGTGCAGGCAAGCTGTTCAGGCATCAGAGTTTGAAAAAGATCCACTCTGAAAAATCTGCTGTCAGATCGAGCACCTGCACTTTCAAGGAAGCACTTTAGACTTAAAAGAAAAACCCATGATGAATTAAATGAACGCAGGCTGCCACACCTGCCCTTTCTAGGAAGAAATTTAGTGTAGAAAAACTCCACTATAGAAACTGCACATAGGGCACCTGTTCAAAAAAGGAAGTACTTCAGAGTTAATGGGCCATGAAGTGCTGTAAAACAAACAAAGCTAATCCCTCCTTGGATAGCCTTCAAGTGTCAAGCAAGAGGCTGTAAAAGTCAATGGGGTGTGAACTGGGATCTAAACAAACAAGTACAAAGGAATAAAATGAGGCATATTGCTGTAGTGAAACCCAAGGGGAGTGAAATGCTTCTCCAAGAGACAAGCTGCAGAATGGCTCTGTCCTGTGAGAGGATTTTAGGACAGACAGGCTGTACCTGTACTTTTCTTTGTTATGGAATGTTAAGCATGAAAGGAAGCAGGCTTCAAGGCTTCACACACCCATAGCGTTCCCCATCCTGGGGGAAACCCCCAAACTGGCCCTCTCCTGCCCAGTCCAAGCGCCCCAACCCCTGGATCCCTTGAAGGATCACCCCACGGCATCTGGCCAGTGGCTGCTGAGCACTTACTCCCTGGAGAGTGGCACTCAACTCCACGTTCCCCGTCGAAGTCCATGAAGCCTTCACCCCGCTTTTAGTGACCTGTAGTGAATTGCGTCCGTGTGATTGTCCGCTTAAGCATACCTGGAGGTCATTGCATTTGACTTTAATCTCCCTAATGACATTTGAATCAATGTAAATGAGCTCTGATCAGGATCTCACACCAGTTGGAGCATTCCAGGAGCATGGAAAACTGTTTGGTGTCTGACACAAATCCTGTTTCAGGCCTCTCCCGGAATTCTCGCGACATAACGGGACTTGCACCGGGCGAAACCCGGCCAGAGGATTGCCCCTTATGTTTTTAGTGTTGGAGCTGAAATGTATTTTTATAGTTTCAGTGCTCCCATGGATGAAAGATTGGACGTTTTCATTGCCTATCTCCAATTGCCCTTGAGAAGTTGGTGGTAAACTGCCTTCTTGAACTGCTGCGGTCCATGTGGTGGAGCCATGATGTGGAGATGCTGGCATAGGACTAGGGTGAGCAGAGTAAGAAGTCTCACCATACCAGTTTAAAGTCCAACAGGTTTGTTTTGAATCACTAGCTTTCGGAGCACAGCTCCTTCCTCAGGTGAATGTGGTATCGGCGAGAGCAAGTCAGAGGTTGGGATTCCTATGGCGAGTAACCCACCTCCTGATTCCCCAAAGCCTGTCCACCATCTACAAGGCACTAGTCAGGAGTGTGATGGAAGACTCTCCACTTCTCTGGATGAGTGCAGCTCCAGCAACACTCAAGAAGCTCGACACCATTGAGGACAAGGCAGCCAATTGATCAGCACCCCATCCATCACATCTACTCCTTCCACTACCAGTTCACAGTGGCAACAAGGCAACAATGTATACCATATACATGTTACATACAGTTATAAATTCATTTGACCTGTAAGTTTCCAATTCTGTAACCTCTGGTACTGAGAAGGATTAGGGCAGCAGGGTAGCACAGTGGTTAGCACAGTTGCTTCACAGCTCCAGGGTCCCAGGTTCAATTCCTGGCTTGGGTCAGTGTCTGTGTGAAGCCTGCGCATTCTCCCTGTGTCTGCCTGGGTTTCCTCTGGGTGCTCCGGTTTCCTCCCACTGTCCAAAGATGTGTAGGTTAGGTGGATTGGCCATGATAAATTGCCCTTAGTGTCCAAAATTGCCCTTAGTGTTGGGTGGGGTTACTGGGTTATGAGAATAGGGTGGAGGTGTTGACCTTGGGTCGGGTGCTCTTTCCAAGAGCCGGTGCAGATTCGATGGGCCAAATGGCCTCCTTTTGCACTGTAAATTCTATGATAAAAAAAAGGTTGGGTGGGGTTGCTGGGTTACGGGAATAGGGTGGAGGCGTGGGCTTGGGTGGGGTGCTCTTTCCAAGGGCCAGTGCAGACTCGATGGGCCGAATGGCCTCCTTCTGCATTTTAAATTCTATGATTCTAAGATACAGGGGAACCTGTAAGTTTTCACACACCATTCTGACTTGGAAATTTATCACCATTTGTTTATTGTGAATGGATTACTAATAATAATAAAATACTATTGTGGAATCCCTCCCTAACCGCACCCGGGTGCAGCATGTTAAGAATTGACAATGGCAATTAAGGTTGGGCAATAAACGTAACGCAGCACATAAATGCAGTACTGTTAGTGAGAGAAGGCCAGGATTTTGACCCACTGGCAGTGAAAGGTAAGTGATATAGCTCCCTGGCAGGATGGTAGAATAAGTGAGTGGCTGGGCGTGTCGTTTTAGTCGTTCACCCTGTAGATAGACAATTGTTTATTAGAATTCCAGCTTTAATGACGATTGAAGGTTTCCAGCTCTTACCAGTTCACAGGTGTGACATTGCTGTGTTCCACTCAGGCCAGGATGCCGATTAAGAGGGGGGTTTTTCTGACCGTTCTCGCCAGCGGATCGTCTGGCCTCACCGATGCCAAAGTCCCGCTGCGGATTTCCCAGTAGCAGGGGGTGGATTCAATGGGACATCTCCTTGACCGCAACAGCCAGAAAATCCCGTGGCGGCTTATGGCAGGCCCACCTTCCGCCGGCGAGAAACAACAAGTGCACTTCCTGGGGTGTAGTCAGCATTGTCGTTTTCTTCCAGCCTTCTCGCGTAAAGAAGATTAAAAATAGTCTCTTTGAGGAATTTTTAAAATTGCGAGGGTACATAGAGTGAAACCATTTTCTTTAATGAAAGGAGTCCAACACAAAGCTGCTTTAACTAGGACCAGGGCCGGGGCTCTCCCCTACCCGGCGGGGCGGGGGGTCCCGGTGTGTCGGAGTGACGTGAACCACTCTGGTGTCAGGCCGCCCCAAAGGTGTGGAAGATCCGCACCTTTAGGGGCCAAGCCCTCACATTGAGGGGCTAGGCCCGCGCCGGAGTGGTTCCCACTCCGCCGGCTGGTGTGAACGGCCTTTGCGCCACGCCAGCTGGGTCCGAAAGGACTTCGCCGGCCGGCGTAAGACGTCATACCGGCGCATGTGTGGGGAGGGGGTCTCTTCCGCCTCCGCCATGGTGAAGACCATGGCGAAGGCGGAAAGAAATGAGTGCCCCCACGTCACAGGCCCGCCCGCCGATCAGTGGGCCCCGATCGCAGGCCAGGCCACCGTGGGGGCACCCCCCGGGGTCAGATCGCCCCGCACCCCCCCCAGGACCCCGGAGCTCACCCACGCCTCCAATTCCGCCGGTCAGGCAGCTGGTTTAATCCACGCCGGCGGGAGAGGCCTATCAGCGGCGGGACTTCGGCCCATCGTGGGCCGGAGAATCGCCGCGGGGGGCCCGCTGACTGGCACGAGGGGCTCGCCGACCGGCGCGGCACGATTCCATTCCCCGCCGGCCCCGGGCGATTCTCCGGCCCCCCGGGGGGGGGTCGGAGAATCTCACCCCAGGTCTTTCAGGCCTGATGTCAACAACCTGTTCAAAAAAGCTGTTGAAGTGAGGTGAATTGGAAAGCCCTGAATAAAGATTAATAGGTTTTTA
This sequence comes from Scyliorhinus canicula, assembly GCF_902713615.1. Taxonomy (NCBI): domain Eukaryota; kingdom Metazoa; phylum Chordata; class Chondrichthyes; order Carcharhiniformes; family Scyliorhinidae; genus Scyliorhinus; species Scyliorhinus canicula. The sequence goes on along the minus strand of NC_052147.1, from coordinate 121,167,794 downwards.
TTGGGTAAGGACAATAAGGGATATAGAAGGAAGGCAAGTAAATGGAATTGAGAATCAGACTAACCGTAATCTAATTGTTTGACAGAACTGGCTGCAGGGCTGAAGGGCCTCCTCAAGTTGTTCTGTTCCTAAATCCGCAATGGACGAATGTGATGAAGGAGCAGTGAGAATGGGGACTTCATAGATAGACGGCAAGAGCTGGTTCAAAGATCTTTAATAAAAAGGATAGTTTAGTATTAAAATGATGATTTTGAGAGGGATGTGAAAAATGGATGAAGATCGGGAGAATTTGACAATGGTGGAAAGTATGGGCTTGAGAAAGGAAATGGAATGGTCTGGATCTGGGTTTGAATGGGGTCAAGAGTTCAGGCATGAGCATCATGGTGGATATGAATCCAACCCGGGCTTGAGGAGAATTTATGTAGCGGATAAATATGTGGGCTGGGTTGGCAAGTATAAGGTTTGGAGAGGTGAGGCATTAAGGTACAGAGGGTGAGATCGAATGGCCTCATTGCACCTGACTCCATGATGCAACAAAGCCATTAAATCTCACGAGAGGCCTCTAGCGAGATTTGCAATGCTCGGAGTGCCTCACAAGATCTAACGCGATCTTGCGAAACATCACAATCTGGATCTCGCCCTCGTGGGTTCATTTAATTATGTCCATGCGGATCAACTCAGTGCCCAGGAACTAATGCCCTGGAAGGCCTCACTATGGTGCCACTTAGCACTGGTCCATACAAACATGGACCAGACATAACAACACCTGGGATGGGGGTCTCCCAGGCCATTGACAACCCCTGGGTGATCAGGCACAGGGCAGGGTGACACCCTGGCTCTCCCTCTGGCACCTGGGCACCTTGGCACTGCCAAGGTGCCTCTGTGGCACTGCCAGACAGGCACTGCTAAGGTTCCCAAGTGACACTGTCAGGCTGGCACTGTCAAGATGCGGTGCCCTCACTTGGGGCTAGTGCGGGGTAATGCCCATGCGTGCGGGGGTGATATTGCTCGTTGGTGGGAGTGTGTGGGGACCTCAAGCTTATTTAGAGATTGGGGCACCCTTTCAAATCTCTGAGGGGCCAGTCTTGCGGGCAAGGCCAGCTCCCCACTGCTGAAAAGATTTCTAAATTAGGACTAGACCGGGAAGAAACTCCCCAAGGTTCCAAAAAATGACCAAGGCCACGATTTAAAGGGAAAAGTTCTATGTATCACATCGAGTGTGACTTTCCGGGTGCTTCTCAATGGTCGTGCTGGCAAGGCCGCAAATGATCCCCCATAAGCTTCATGGCTGAGCTGGCTGTCTAGCCAGTTGATTGGCCTGGACAGCACCCAGCAGTTCCCTGCTAACAAGGGAATGCTCATAAACCACTCCCTCTGAACCAGCTCCCAGGCAGTACATCACTATGGCACCACGTGGACCTGCTCCATGTTTCTAGAATTCCGCCATGGCCAGGTTGCTGGAATTCGGGACAACCTCTTCTCCCGAGGGGGTCGGAGGGCCAGCAACAGGGCCGCCAATGTCTCACAGGCAGCATGACCAGGGGGGCCTCCATCCTTCCAGTGCCTGAAGAAGACTAATGACCTCCACCAGGCTGCAAAGGTAAGTTGACACCAGTCCCTGGCATCAGGCTGAGCTGCCACCTTGCCACACACAACCAACATGTCAGCAGCTGGCATCTCGCACCACCCCCAGAGCATATTACTGCGCCTGTGGCCCAGCACATTCTGGCACCCACCAGCACAACCCATCCATGGCAAGGAGCAACGCCCACACATGCCATCCGCCATAGACCGCCCCCGATGCAGCAAACATGCGGCTCACAATGCCCTCTGTCTGTCCCTGCAGAAGTTATCCCATAATTGGTGGGAAAGGGCCCAGAGGGGAGGTGGGCCTCCAGGCATCATAGTCCTCATCATTTATGAGGAAGGGGCCCTGGAGATCGCCGGGTTCGCCAAGGAGAGAGCAGTCATCAAAGTTGGCCTGCGCCACGGAGGTGAGGATCCACTGCCCCTTCACCCAGATGACCTGCCTCAAGAGAGTTGTTTATGTCAGACAAAATGATCCTTCCCTCTCAGTGAACACATGCCCATTCTCTCGCAGGATCTCCAGCTGATAGGGCCAGGCCATCTGGGTCCCCACCCCACCCACCACCACCCCCCGCTACCCAAGAGAACACCTCAGAGGAGAGCTGCGAGGAGAGCATCGAGGCATCACAGCCATCATGCCCACCCTCTGCCAACACAGAAACACACACCTCAAGGGGCAACACTAGTGGACAGGTTTCTGGGGCACAATCTGGTGAGCATCACACAGTTGCTGATGCACATCAGGTGGAGGCAGGAACATGCAAGGGAGACAACAGCCTGGATCCCAGAACTCAGCTCAGTTAAGTCAGATGTCAAACCTTTGGGAAAGGTTATCGAGCCAAGGCATATGCAAGGACACGGACGTGAGAGTCAAGAGGGGCTGTCAGTGACACTCCGGTGAGGCAGAGCCGATTGGAGGAGTCCCAAAGGTTACGGTGCAGGAGATGATGCCGGCAATGTGAGACATTGAGGCCAACAGTGCCAGGGTGATGGCCGCAGTGGAAATCCTGGAGCACGAGGGCAGCGTCATGAGTGGTGGTGTCTCAGGCATGGCACAGCCTGTGTAGATTCTGGCTGAGGGCCTCAGGAGCATGTTGTAGTCTCTGAGGATGTGTCCCAGGTGCAGGTGGACATTGACAGGCACTCCGGTGCAGATTCCAGTCTCTAAGCCTCCCTTACTCTTACGTGTGCCGCCTTCTCTCGGTGTGCCATCCACTGACCCAGTTCTGCTGCAGGACCCCACCTTGCACACTCATTCCTGGCCACATTTGGAGCCCCTCGACCCAAGACCCCTACCGGAAACACTCAGGGGACCGTGCTCAGGTACCCTCCCCGATCCACACACTCACCCTCTGGTTGTGGGGCCATTCCCAGCGTTGAAGACACTCTTGAGTGTTTAATTGTTGGCTGCTGCCTCTGTGGTGTTGACTTCCCCCAGGGTTCAGGCAAAGTTCTCAGGCCCCACAGTTTATTTTGGAATGCTATGTAATCAAGCGACTCTGAGATATGGCAGATGACTCCTAGAGCCCCTGGGCTGCATCCTCGAAAATGAAAATGGCTACTCACCTTCTCCAATCCCCATAGCAGCCATCGTTCTAGGTATCTGTTTTAAATAGGAGTGCTAAACACACCTGTGTGACCGCTCGCTGGGGATCTGGTTAGTTCCTAGGAGGCAGTTATATTTCACTTCTGTCTCATTAACAAGATGAAGATTGCCCTTGATTGGTCTCAGTAGGTGTCTTGCCACACCTGGGCAGGATCTGGAACCCGCCAACGGGCCAGTTAGATCACAAACTGATTTGCCCCAGTGCGGATCCCGATTTTGGCCTCTCCTGCGATTTAATCAGCGTGCGCGAATCTACGCCAGGCGCAACATGGCCGTCAAATCGTGTCCTTAATGTGGGTAAATACTGGTGTATATGATCTCACTGAAAAATCCGTCGAGGAACACCCCGAAACTCACCCAAAATGACACTTAGGGCGCGATTCTCCGGCCTATTGTGTTCTTGCCCGAGCAAAACAAGGACGGTGAGTAACGGGAGAGGCAGGAAATAAGAACCGCAGCAGGTGCCAAATAGTTTGCGATGCCACTGGCCCACTCCCGTGAGCGAAATCGGGATTGCGCCGCAGCGTGGCGAGAAACCAATTATCACCATTTAAGCACTATTTCATACAATTAATGGGAACCACCCCATATCCCACGGCCTCCGGTTATTCAGCGGCCGTCCCAGTAAGTGGTCTCGCTGGTGACGATAAGTACTCCTGAAAAACGTGAACCTGGCGAAAGGGCTTCTGCGGGAGCTGAGGATGTGAGTAGCTATCTTTGCTCACAGGAAAAACAGCCTTGGAGTGGTGAGCTTGCCATCAAAATTCTTAGAGATGGGGTTGGGGGACCCTTGACTGAGGGTGGGGGACCCTCTGCAGGGGTGGGTCACCATGGGAGGGTATGGAGGACGCGCTGGGGGGGGGGAAACCAACCGGGGGGCAACTGCGCGCGACACCAACATGCCAACCCATGGATCGTGCGCACCTGTTCCAGGATAACTCTTGTCCCTGTCCGTCTGCCCCACCGACCACCCATAACCTCCAACAAATGCCGAGGCCTCTGGCCATGCAGCTGAAGGCTTTTGCTAATAGGGATTTGGCAATCGTGGTTAAGTGGGCACTTCACACATCCCAAGTGGATTCCCGAGTGTGGGTGGGCCATGTAGCATGTGGGAGTCATTGCCCAGAATCCCAATCAAGCCTTGATGCATGGACACTGTGCCTGAACAATCCGGGAGGCAACACCAGACACACAGCAGCCAACATCCGAAAACCAAGGAGATGGAACTCAGCTTCGGGGACATGTCCACAGCCAGAAGTTGGGCGAGTGCCACGGGGAGGTGGGGATGCCGGGAGAGATCGATCAAGGGTTCTGAGTTTGAGGCACATTGTGGAAGAAAGTGGAAGAAGCATCATACTGGTTGGGCACAGGTGTGCTTATTGTGTTTTTCAGTTCCCCACCCTCCAGATGGTGCCGTCTCCTCCCCAATTCCCTGCCCACTCCATTGGTGCCTTCAGTGATCCTCGGTGTTCTTGGCCCTCCTAGCTCCACAACTACATCTATGTGTGTCCTCAGGATGGCTATTTGCAGTGGAGGCCGCCAGCTCTAACAAAGTCCCGTGGCCTTCGATTGCCCTGGTGGGTGTCCTTTGGGGACTGTGGCGGGAGGGCCCCAGCTCACTTGTCAACGGCATATTCACAGCCGTGCCACCCTGTCCCCTGTGCTGACTGTGAGACGCGGCCTCATCAAAGAGGTGGAACTCGGAAGAGCTGTTGGCCACCGTCGCCACTCCTTGGAACAGGTCCGAATTGGCACCCGGCGCCCCTCCTCCCGCTCAGTGCCCATAGGGCCCTCGGGTTCACCTTGGTATGGAGGGACAGCTGGTTTGAGCCCCGGCTGCCCTGCATACTCTGCCAGCCCTGGCGGCTCCCCATGGCCCCCATCGTGTCAACGCCATTGGCGATGCTCCTCAGTGACTGGGTTATGCTCTGCAGTGCCTCGGTTACGCCATCTGAGAGCGAGACATGTCCCTTAGAACCTCATCAAGGTCAGACTGGTACTGGGTGTCCCCCAGCGAGTCAGAAATTCTGCCAAAACCCTCCGCCATGGCCGTCACCGACTACGCAACGCCTTGGACACCTTCACTAATGGTGCCTACATTGTGCACCAAGCTCACCACTAGCAGTGTTGGCCTTGGTGCCGTGCATGGCCGGCGACATCTCCAGCTCCTGTAGCATCCTGGACTCCTCCAAGCGTCTATGGATCTGCTGGAATGATGCTGACATCTTCCTCTGAATCTCCTGGACGCAACCTAATGTCTCCATCAGCTCTGGGATGACCTCTTCCACAGGCTCAGCATCAGGCTGGGACCCAGCTGGGTCCTGGGAGCAGCAGACTTCCGATTGCTGTCTAGGCCGGAGGTTCCTGCCTCCACCTGATGTAGATCAGCAGCAGTGTGGTGCTCACCAGATTGTGCCCCAGAAGCCTGAATACTAACATTCCCCACCGAGGTGTGTGTTTCTGCACTGGTGGAGGGTGGGGATGAAGCTGTGACACGACTATACGGTGGCATCTTCGGAGCTCTCCTCTGAGGTGGTCTCCTGGGAGACTGGAGAGGGACCACCCAGGATGGGCCGGCGCCGTCGGCTGGAGGACCTGCGGGAGAATGGACATGTGGTCAGTGGGAGGGATGGGTCGGTCAGTAAGGCAATAACAACTCATGTTTGACAGGTTTTCTGCGTGGGTAAATTCCACACGTCTGTGGCGTCGACCAGTTTCCGCGTTGGTTACTGCCCTGTTTTCGGCCACATCGGGTCACTTTCATTGCACGCTCCTCGAAGGAGGTGAAATTCTTATGTCCGGCACACCACCACCAGTCTAGGCCCTGTCCCAATGATTATGGGGGAACTTTTCCTGAGGAGACATTGAGAGGGAATTGTTAGCCACATGCATGGTTCACAGTGGTGGGAAGGGGATGTGGGGGGAGGGGTTGAAGGGAAGGGGTTGGAGGGAGGATTGGGGGTCGCATGGAGCGTTGGGGGTGGCCGTTCCGGTTTTGCGTGGTGGTGTTGTTGGTGTCTACACACCCATGCTGCCCAGTGTAGGTCATTGACCTTTTTCCGCACTGGCCAGTCCTCCTGGTCACACTCCCCACGCTCACAGCTGCCACTACATCCTCCCAGGCAGCACTGGCTGCCCTACGGCTGACCCTCCTGGGCCCCCAGGGGAACAGGCCATCCCTCCTGTTCTCCACTGCATCTAGCATCCTCCCCAGGTCGGTATCCTCGAATATTGGGCCCGTCTCCTGGGCGCCATTGTTGCGAGTCTGCTGTTGTTGGCTGAGCAAGTGCAGCTTAAGTGCTGCTCGACATTGTTAGCGAGGGGCTGGCGGGCTTGGTGCTGGCAAGCCTTCATTTGCAGCGTGAAGCCCATGAAGCCTCGTTTAGTGGACCAATTAACATTGAATAGCGTTGCTGGCCTTGCTGGGCCAAGTGCTGGGAAGATTGCGGCAGTTCCTGCTCGCTACAACACTTAGAAATCTTTTCAGAGAATCGCGCCCTTAGAAAAGTTTCTGGGCGCGATTCTCCCAAAACGGGAGAAATCGTAAAGCTGGCGTCAAACCCGGGCGGGTTTGACGCCAGCGCGCCCCTTCCCGACCGGGAACCGATTCTGGTCCCCGGTCGGGGCTAGCAGCCCGATGCCGTAGGCTCCGGCATGACGGGCTTAACGAATATCGTTAAGCCCGCTTGCCGGAGTTAGCGCCGGCTGACGCGTCATATGACGTCAGCCGCGCATGCGCGGATTGGAAGACTCCAACCCGCGCATGCGCGGATGACGTCATCGCGTATTTGCGCGAAACCCGCGCATGCGCGGGCCGGGTTGCCCCTCAGCCGCCCCGCGAATGGATACTGCGGGGCGGCGGAAGGAGAAAGAGTGCGCGGGCATCGGGCCCGCTGCCCGCGATCGGTGCCCACCGATCGCGGGCTCATGGCACCCTTGGCACGGCCGTGGTACTGCCGTGCCAATCGGTGCCATGGTTATGAAAAGCGAGTTTGTGACACCGCTTTTACGAACGGCCAGACCAGGTGTGTTTGCCGTTCGTAAAAACGGCGTAAAGGGCTGGGACTTCGGCCCATCGAACTGCTGTGAATCGCTGCCGGTCGTAAAAAAACGGCGGCAGCGATTCGGGTCGGGATTTGGGCGGGGGGTGGGGGAGAATAGCGGGAGGGCGGGAAAAATGTTGGGAAGGCCCTCCCGCTATTCTCCGACCCGTCGTGGGGGTCGGAGAATTTCGCCCTCTGTTTCTGTTAAATCGCGTGCAGAGAGTGCAAAGGGCACTGAACTGTTTTGTGCATGGCATTAATTTTACAATGAAGATGCCGCACTTCGTTGGGTTGTTCTCTCTGGAATGACTCTAGAGGAATTAAACACTGATTCTCCTTCTTCCCTGTGATGTCTCTCACCCACCTCTCATCAAACTCATGTCTTCTGTCAATCTTGATGCGGTTAAAGGCAATCTAGTGGCAAATATTGTTGCCTGGTTTTGCAAAAATATAAATAAATATCACTCATTGGGGTGGATTAAGTGTAAAATACAAGCATACGGCAGTACTATAAAACCAGAAAGAAAATACTTTGACTTTAAACCACTGTGTTCCTAAAATGCACATTGACATTTTTAAAGTCTCCAAGAATTTATGCATTTTGGCATCTTTTTGAGGTGTACTGAAAGTACTTGTTTCCTAGTCCCTCGAGGTGTATCAATAACGTGAACGGAGTCTGCCAATTAATGAGGAAATTGGGGATGTCATCATTTGTCAATTTATACTATGGCGTGAGAGAAACAAAAAACGGGTGGACTGCCAAAGACAGCTGGGTGAGATTGTGACACTTCCTCAGTCTGTAAATAATCATCACTTACCTTACTAAAATTGTTACACCATTAGTTTTACAGTCACAGTTCATTTTAAAGTTGAAACAGAGGGCGATAGGTAATATGAAAGGATAGTCTGATGTCTGTTAGATCACTTTAGCAGATCTGTGCCTAAAGTTACCATAGTGGTGAATTACTACTGATCTTGTCTACGCCGGTGTCACTACAACCCTAATGGAGGTTGGATGCTTTCCCACTCTAAGGAAGTTAAATCAAAGGGACTTCCACTTTTCACCACTCTTTTAACTTTGTTTAAAGGCAGCTATAAAGTTGTATTGACGGAATCCTGGCAGCCCTCTAGCTTCTTGGCCTCTGAAATTGCATGGCGTGAGGGAAGGGAAAATATCATTACTTTGAAAATGAGAGGGCTTGGGATGTGTGGATAACTCAGTGCTCCATATTAAGTGTGGGTGAATTGTGATCTGGATCCACCCATAAACCCGGCGGAAAGTACCCTGCGATTCCCACCCAAAATTACACTTAAGGCACGATTCTCAGGCCTTTTTGCGCTCATGCTCGAGTGAAACGAGGCCAGTGAATAGCGGGAGAGTCAGAAAACGAGAACCCCGTCAGGTGCCAAACAGTTTACAATGGAACCGGCCCGCTCCTGTAAGTGTAATCCGGATCTCGCCGTAGCGTGGCGACGAACCAATTATCATCACTTAAACCCCATTTCCATACAATTAACGGGGACGACCCCATATCCAATGGCCTCCCATGATTCATCGGCCTTCCCAGCAAGCGGTCACGCTGGCGCAGATTAGTACCCCTTTTGAAAAATGGGATTCTGGCGGGAGGGCTTCTGCAGGGGGCCAAAGAGGTGAGTAGCCACCTTTACTCACAGGCAAAGAGCCTGGTGGCGATGGGCTTGCCACCCCAGTGTTCGGTGGGGGGGGGGGGGGTGGAGACACTCAGCTGTGTGGGGGTGGGTCACCCTTCGGAGGGTGGCCCGCCATGGGAGGGGGGAGCAGTGGGAGGAGGGAGGCACTGGGGGGGGGGGGGGGGGGTGTAGTAGTCACCACTGTTGTATGTATCACATACGAGATGTAATACGGCAAGGCTCCTGTACTACAGGTACGGGGGTAGATTCCTGTCTGCTGGCTCCGCCCAGTAAGCAGAGTATAAATGTGTGGGCTCTCCGAGCTGCAGCCATTTCGGCAGCAGCTGCAGGAGGCTACACATCTCTGCTTAATAAAGCCTCGATGACTCTACTCTCCTCTCGTCGTAATTGATAGTGCACCAATTTATTAAGCAGAGATTTTACAACGATGGACCTCCGCAACAAGCCAGATTGCCTGCAGCTGCACCCTCAAGCAGACAACGCCAAGTCGGCCTTTGCCCACTGGCTAGCTTGCTTTGAAGCCTACATCGGAGCAGTGACGGAACCACCCACAGAGGCACAGAAACTCCAGATCCTGTATACACGGCTGAGCTGCGATATCTTTCCCCTCATCCGGGACGTGCCTACCTGCGCTGAGGCCATGGCGCTATTGAAGGAGAACTAAACTCAGCAGACCAACAAAATCTACACCTGGCACCTCCTGTCCACGCGGCATCAACTTCCTGGTGAGTCTGTGGAAGATTTATGGCATGCCCTGCACGCCCTGGCGAGGGACTGCGATTGTCAGGCTGATTCGGCCGTTGAACATTCCAAACTCCTAATCAGGGATGTTTTCGTTACAGGCATAGGGTCGGTGTACATCCGCCAGCGCCTCTTAGCAGGGGCTACCCTCAACCTCGCGGCGATCAAGAAACTCGCGATCTCACTGATGGTCGCCTCCCTTGTAATGTACAAGCGCACCCCCCCAACCGCACGGCGCCCCCCTCCTGGACATCATGGACCCCACCAGCGAGCACCCCATCGTGGACCCCACCAGCAACCGCCCCCAGACAACCCCAAGCCTGCGCCACGTGGCAGCCAACCAACCCCGGGGGACCCAAGTGCTACTTCTGTGGACAGACAAAGCACCCCGGCAGCGCTGCCCGGCGCGGAGCGCACTCTGCAAGGCCTACGGGAAGAAAGGTCATTTCGTTGCTGTGTGCAGGCCTGCTCGATCGCCGCGGTAACAAGGTACATTGTCCATGCAACCCCCACGTGCGACCCGTAGGTGCCGGCATTTTCGCCCCCTCAACCCACGTGCGGCCCGTGGGCGCCACCATCTTCCTTGCCTCAGAACACATGCGGCCCGTGGGCACCGCCATCTTACCTGCCTCAGGACCCCTGATCGTCGGACACCTCACCAGGCCGCTCATCGCCTGCAACCGCCTTCCAACAGCAGCTACAGCTCGGCTCCATCACGACCAACCAGTCCCGGCCGCACAACCTCACAACTGCGTCAACGACGGTAAAGGTCGACGGGCGCAAGACATCATGCCTTCTTGACTCCGGGAGCACAGAGAGCTTCATCTACCCCAATACGGTAAGGCGCTGCTCCCTCACAGTACACCCCATTAACCAGAGAATCTCCCTGGCCTCCGGATGCCATTCCATGGAGATCCGGCGGTACTGCACTGCCACCCTCACCTTCCAGGGCATAGAGTTCAGTGACTTCCGGCTCCACGTCCTCCCCAACCTATGCCTTGCGACTCGGCCTGGACTTCCAGTGCAACCTCCAAAGTCTCACCCTGAAATTCGGCGGGCCCCTACCACCCCTTACTGTATGCGGTCTCACGACCCTTAAGGTCAACCCACCTTCTCTGTTTGCAAACCTCACCCCGGATTGCAAACCCGTTGCCACCAGGAGCAGACGGTACAGTGCCCAGGATAGGACCTTCATCAGGTCTGAGGTCCAGTGGCTGCTGGGGGAAGGCATCATCGAGGCTAGCAACAGCCCCTGGAGAGCCCAAGTGGTAGTTGTGAAAACTGGGGAGAAAAACAGGATGGTTGTTGACTACAGTCAGACCATCAATCGGTAAACACAGCTCGATGCGTACCTCTCCCACCCATATCTGATATGGTCAATCGGATTGCACAGTACCGGGTCTTCTCGCAGGTGGACCTGAAACCTGTCTACCACCAGCTCCCTATCCGCAAGGTGGACCGCCCATACATGGCGTTTGAAGCAGACGGCCGCCTTTACCACTTCCTTCGGGTTCCCTTTGGCATCATTAACAGAGTCTCGGTCTTCCAACGGGAGATGGACCGAATGGTTGACTGGTACGGACTGCGGGCCACCTTCCCTGGATAACGCCACCATCTGCGACCACGACCAGCAGGACCACGACGCTAACCTTTCCAAATTCCTCCACACTGTCAAACTCCTCAACCTAACGTACAACAAGAAGTGCGTGTTCAGCACCAACCGCTTAGCCATCCTTGGCTATGTGGTGCAAAATGGAATTCTAGGGCCCGACCCCGATCACATGCGCCCCCTCATGGAACTCCCCCTCCCCCACTGCCCCAAGGCCCTCAAACGATGCCTGGGTTTCTTCTCATACTACGCCCAGTGGGTCCCTAACTATGTGGACAAGGCCCGCCCACTCATTCACTCCACCATTTTCCCACTGACGGCCGAGGCTCACCAGGCCTTCAACCGTATCAAGGCCGACATCACCAAGGCCGCGATGCACACGGTCGACAAGGTGCTCCCCTTCCAAGTCAAGAGCGATGCATCAGACGTCGCTCTGGCCGCCAGCCCCAACCAGGCAGGCAGGCCCGTGGCATTCTTTTCACGCACCGTCCATGCTTCCGAAGTTCGGCACTCCTCCATCGAGAAGGAGGCCTCAGCCATCGTTGAAGCTGTGCAGCATTGGAGGCATTACCTGGCCGGCAGGAGATTCACTCTCCTCACTGAACAACGGTCGGTTGCCTTCATGTTCAATAACACACAGCGGGACAAGATCAAAAATGATAAATCCTGAAGTGGAGGTTCGATCTCTCCACCTACAATTACAAGATTTTGTATCGCCCCGGTAAGCTTAACGAGCCCCCCGATGGCCTATCCCGAGGTACATGTGCCAGCGCACAAGTGGACCGACTCCGGACCCTATACGACGCTCTCTGTCACCCAGGGGTCACCCTGTTCTTTCACTTCAGAAAGGCCCGTAATCTGCCCTACTCCATTGAGGAGATCAGGGCTATCACCAGAAACCCAACTTTTACCGGCCAGACCGCGCGCATCTAGTGAAGGCCTCCCACCCCTTTGAACGCCTCAGCGTGGATTTCAAAGGGCCCCTCCCCTCCACTGACCGAAGCATGTACTTCCTTAATGTGGTCGACGAATACTCCAGATTCCCCTTCGCCATCCCATGCCCCGACATGATGTCTGCCACCGTCATCAAAGCCCTCAACACCACCTTCACCCTGTTCGGTTTCGCTGCCTACCTCCGGGGACCGGGGATCCTCATTTATGAGCGATGAGCTGTGTCAGTACCTGCTCAGCAAGGGCATCGCCTCGAGCAGGACGACCAGATACAACCCCCGGGGAAACGGGCAGGTGGAGAGGGAGAATGGGATGGCCTAGAAGGCCGTCCAGCTGGCCCTACGGTCCAGAAATCTCCCGGCCTCCCGCTGGCAGGAGGTCCTCCCAGACACCCTTCACTTCATCTGATCACTACTTTGTACTGCGACTAATGCAACCCCCCATGAACATCTCCTTGCCTTACCCAAGAAGTCCACCTCCGGGGTTTCGCTCCCAACGTGGCTGGCAGCTCCAGGACCCGTTCTCCTCCGCAAGCACGTGCGACTTCTCAAGGCGGACTCGTTGGTCGAGCGGGTACAGCTACTCCATGCAAACCTGCAGTACGCCTACGTGGCGTACCCCGACGGCGGCCAAGACAAAGTCACCCTCAGGGACCTGGTGCCAGCTAGTTCCCCACCGCGCCCCCCCCCCCCCCCCCCCCCCCAGCGCCACCCTTCCTCCCCCCAGCGCATCTCACCACAGCCTCCGCTCCAGGACGATCCGTCCTCCCCTTGGTCCCACCCGGGGGTGAAGATGAGGTCAACACGCTCCGAGCCGACACCTGCCACTGGGACTGCGGCTCTCACAACGGAGGATCAAGGCACCCGATCGGCTGAATTTGTGAACTTTCGCCAAACTGTTTACCTTAAAATGCACGTAAATAGTTTTCCCCCACCCCCGCTGGGCTCTTGCTTAACAGGGGGTGAATGTCACCACTGTTGTATATGTATCACATGTGAGGTGTAATACGGCAAGGCTCCTGTACTCTAGGTACGGGGGTAGATCCCTGCCTGCTGTCTCCGCCCAGTAGGCAGAGTATAAATATGTGTGCTCACCGAACTGCAGCCATTTCGGCAGCAGCTGCAGAGGCTACACATCTCTGCGTAATAAAGCCTCGATTACACTCTACTCTCGTCTCATCGTAATTGATAGTGCATCAGGGGGCATCCACTCGCCATGCCACCATGCCAACCCCAAGGTCATCCGTACCCCTTCCAGGGGCAACCCTGGCTCCTGTTCGCCTTTCACACCGACCACCCATGAACCCCACCAACTGCCGAGGCCTCTGCCAGTGCGGCTGATGGCTATTGCTAATCGGGAATTGGCAATAGTAGTTATGTGAGCAGTTTACACAACCCAAGTTGATTCCTGTGGGTGGGTAGGCCATGTAGCATGTGGGAGTCATTGTCTTGCATCCCAATCACACCTTGATGCAAGGATGCTGTGCTTGAACATCATGGGAGGCAACACTACACACACAGCAGCCAACATCCGAACACCCAGGGGATGGGGCACAGCTCCGCGGACATGCCCATGTCTGTCAGGTAGGTAAGTGCTACACGGAGGGGGAGATGCCTGGAGAGATAGGCCAAGGGTTCGGAGGTCGGACTGCATTGCGCAAGAAAGTGGCAGAGGCGTCATACTGGTTCAGGTCAAGGGTGTTTATTGTTTTACAATTCCCCACTCTCCCGATGGTGCCACCCCCTCCCCCAAACCCCTCACCCCTGCCATCCCCAGGTGCCCTCAGTGACCCTCGATGTGCTTTGCCTTTTTAGCTTTACCGCTATGTCTAGGTGTGTCCCCAGAATGCACATCTTAAGTGGAGGCAGCCAGCTGCTTATCATGTCCCGTGGCCTTTGATGCCCATTAAGAAGTCTTACAACACCAGGTTAAAGTCCAACAGGTTTGTTTCAAACACGAGCTTTCGGAGCACGGCTCCTTCTTCAGGTGAATGTCCTAGTCGCCTAGTTCATTCACCTGAAGAAGGAGCCGTGCTCCGAAAGCTCGTGTTTGAAACAAACCTGTTGGACTTTAACCTGGTGTTGTAAGACTTCTTACTGTGCTCACCCCAGTCCAACGCCGGCATCTCCACATCATGGCTGCATTTGATGCCCATGGCAGGTGTCCTCTGGGGGCTCTGGGGTTGGAGGGTCCCACCCAGTTCCAGGTATTGACTGTGAGATGCGGCCTCATCAGAGGGGTGAAACCCGGGGCAGCTGATGGCCACCATCGTCACTCCATGGGACTTGTCCGGGTTGCCATCCAGCGCTCCCTCCTTCTGCTCGGTGCCCATAGGGCCCCGGGTTGTCCTTGGGAGGGAGGGGCAGCTGGTTCGTGCCCCGGCTGTCCCTGTATCACCTGGCTCTGCCAACCCTGGCAGCTCAGCGATGCCTGCACAATCATGTCAGCGCGCTTGGCAATGCTCCTCAGTGATTAGGCCATGCTCTGCTGCGCCTTGGCAATGCCCAGCTGCGACTAGGACAGACTCCGCAGCACCTTTTTTTTTTTTTTTTTTTTTTGCACTGAGTGCTGAGCTTGTGGCATTTGAGTGCTACAGTGAGAGTTTGGTGACTGAGGGAGTGCTGAGCTTGTGGCATTTGAGTGCTACAGTGAGAGTTTGGTGACTGAGGGAGTGCTGAGCTTGTGGCATTTGAGTGCTACAGTGAGAGTTTGGTGACTGAGGGAGTGCTGAGCTTGTGGCATTTGAGTGCTACAGTGAGAGTTTGGTGACTGAGGGAGTTAGGTGAGGAGGGAGTAAGGTGCTCCTTACATTTCATTTCCTATATTTATCAAAGAGCGTGAAGGGAGCCAGGAGTTTAGAGTACAGCTGACTGGAAGTAGAGTCGGAGGGCGGAGGTCCAGTTGGTCCACGGGGCAGCTAATTTTGTAAAGTAAGAGGGGATGGAGGCTAGGGCAGTTGCATGCTCCTCCTGTAGGATGTGGGTGGTGAGGGATACCACTGGTGTCCCCGCTGACTATACCTGCGGGAAGTGCACCCAACTCCAGCTCCTCAGAGACCGTGTTAAGGTACTGGAGCTGGAGCTGGATGAACTTCGGATCATCCGGGAGGCAGAGGGGGTTATAGAGAAGAGTTACAGGGAGGTAGCCACACCAAAGGTACTGGACAAGAGTAGCTGGGTTACAGTCAGGGGAAAGAAAACTAACAGGCAGACAGTGCAGGGATCCCTCGTGGCCGTTCCCCTTCAAAACAAGTATACCGTTTTGGATGCTGTTGGGGGGGATGACCTACCGGGGGAAGGCCCCAGCGGCCAGGTCTCTGGCACTGAGTCTGGCTCTGGGGCTCAGAAGGGAAGGGGGGAGCATAGAAAAGCAATAGTAATAGGAGATTCAATGGTTAGGGGAATAGATAGGAGATTCTGTGGTCGCGAGCGAGACTCCCGAAAGGTATGTTGCCTCCCGGGTGCCAGGGCCAGGGATGTCTCTGATCGTGTCTTCAGGATCCTGAAGGGGGAGGGTGAGCAGCCAGAAGTCGTGGTGCACATTGGTACCAACGATGTAGGTAGGAAAAAGGGTGTGGAGGTAATAAACAAGTTTAGGGAGTTAGGCTGGAAGTTAAAGGCCAGGACAGACAGAGTTGTCATCTCTGGTTTGTTGCCGGTGCCACGTGATAGCGAGGCTAGGAATAGGGAGAGAGTGCAGTTGAACACGTGGCTGCAGGAATGGTGTAGGAGGGAGGGCTTCAGGTATTTGGATAATTGGAGCGCATTCTGGGGAAGGTGGGACCTGTACAAGCAGGACGGGTTGCATCTGAACCAGAGGGGCACCAATATCCTGGGGGGGAGGTTTTCTAGTACTCTTCGGGAGGGTTTAAACTAATTTGGCAGGGGAATGGGAACCGGATCTGTAGTCCAGCAACTAAGGTAGACGATAGTCAGGACGCCAAAGCACATAGTGATGCAGTGGGGAAGGTAACAATGACAAAGGAGAGTACTTGCAGGCAAGGAGATGGGTTGAAGTGTGTATACTTTAATGCAAGAAGCATCAGGAATAAGGTGGGTGAACTTAAGGCATGGATCTGTACTTGGGACTACGATGTGGTGGCCATCACAGAAACTTTGATAGAAGAGGGGTAGAAATGGTTGTTGGAGGTCCCTGGTTATAGATGTTTCAACAAGATTAGGGAGGATGGTAAAAGAGGTGGGGGGGGTGGCATTGTTAATTAGAGATAGTATAACAGCTGCAGAAAGGCAGTTCGAGGGGGATGTGCCTACTGAGGTAATATGGGTTGAAGTTAGAAATAGGAAAGGAGCAGTCACCTTGTTGGGAGTTTTCTATAGGCCCCCCAATAGCAGCAGAGATGTGGAGGAACAGATTGGGAAACAGATTTTGGAAAGGTGCAGAAGTCACAGGGTAGTAGTCATGGGCGACTTCAACTTCCCAAACATTGAGTGGAAACTCTTTAGATCAAATAGTTTGGATGGGGTAGTGTTTGTGCAGTGTGTCCAGGAAGCTTTTCTAACACAGTATGTAGATTGTCCGACCAGAGGGGAGGCCATATTGGATTTAGTACTTGGTAATGAACCAGGGCAGGTGATAGATTTGTTAGTGGGGGAGCATTTTGGAGGTAGTGACCACAATTCTGTGACTTTCACTTTAGTAATGGAGAGGGATAGGTGCGAGCAACAGGGCAAGGTTTATAATTGGGGGAAGGGTAAATACAATGCTGTCAGACAAGAATTGAAGTGCAGAAGTTGGGAACATAGGCTGTCAGGGAAGGACACAAGTGAAATGTGGAACTTGTTCAAGGAACAGGTACTGCGTGTCTTTGATATGTATGTCCCTGTCAGGCAGGGAAGAGATGGTCGAGTGAGGGAACCATGGTTGACAAGAGAGGTTGAATGTCTTGTTAAGAGGAAGAAGGAGACTTATGTAAGGCTGAAAAAACAAGGTTCAGACAGGGCGCTGGAGGGATACAAGATAGCTAGGAGGGAACTGAAGAAAGGGATTAGGAGAGCTAAGAGAGGGCATGAAAAATCTTTGGCGGGTAGGATCAAGGAAAACCCCAAGGCCTTTTACACATATGTGAGAAATATGAGAACGACTAGAGCGAGGGTAGGTCCGATTAAGGACAGTAGCGGGAGATTGTGTATTGAGTCTGAAGAGATAGGAGAGGTCTTGAACAAGTATTTTTCTTCAGTATTTACAAACGAGAGGGGCCATATTGTTGGAGAGGACAGCGTGAAGCAGACTGATAAGCTTGAGGAGATACTTGTCAGGAAGGAAGATGTGTTGCGCGTTTTGAAAAACTTGAGGATAGACAAGTCCCCCGGGCCTGACGGGATATATCCAAGGATTCTATGGGAAGCAAGAAATGAAATTGCAGAGCCGTTGGCAATGATCTTTTCATCCTCGCTGTCAACAGGGGTGGTACCAGAGGATTGGAGAGTGGCGAATGTCGTGCCCCTGTTCAAAAAAGGGAATAGGGATAACCCTGGGAATTACAGGCCAGTTAGTCTTACTTCGGTGGTAGGCAAAGTAATGGAAAGGGTACTGAGGGATAGGATTTCTGAGCATCTGGAAAGGCATTGCTTGATTAGGGATAGTCAGCACGGATTTGTGAGGGGTAGGTCTTGCCTTACAAGTCTTATTGAATTCTTTGAGGAGGTGACCAAGCATGTGGATGAAGGTAAAGCAGTGGATGTAGTGTACATGGATTTTAGTAAGGCATTTGATAAGGTTCCCCATGGTAGGCTTATGCAGAAAGTAAGGAGGCATGGGATAGTGGGAAATTTGGCCAGTTGGATAACAAACTGGCTAACCGATAGAAGACAGAGAGTTGTGGTGGATGGCAAATATTCAGCCTGGAGCCCAGTTATCAGTGGCGTACCGCAGGGATCAGTTCTGGGTCCTCTGCTGTTTGTGATTTTCATTAACGACTTGGATGAGGGAGTTGAAGGGTGGGTCAGTAAATTTGCAGATGATACGAAGATTGGTGGAGTTGTGGATAGTGAGGAGGGCTGTTGTCGGCTTCAAAGAGACATAGATAGAATGCAGAGCTGGGCTGAGAAGTGGCAGATGGAGTTTAACCCTGACAAGTGTGAGGTTGTCCATTTTGGAAGGACAAATCTGAATGCGGAATACAGGGTTAATGGTAGGGTTCTTGGCAATGTGGAGGAGCAGAGAGATCTTGGGGTCTATGTTCATAGTTCTTTGAAAGTTGCCACTCAAGTGGATAGAGCTGTGAAGAAGGCCTATGGTGTGCTAGCGTTCATTAGCAGAGGGATTGAATTTAAGAGCCATGAGGTGATGATGCAGCTGTACAAAACCTTGGTCAGGCCACATTTGGAGTACTGTGTGCAGTTCTGGTCACCTCATTTTAGGAAGGATGTGGAAGCTTTGGAAAAGGTGCAAAGGAGATTTACCAGGATGTTGCCTGGAATGGAGAGTAGGTCATACGAGGAAAGGTTGAGGGTGCTAGGCCTTTTCTCATTAGAACGGAGAAGGATGAGGGGCGACTTGATAGAGGTTTATAAGATGATCAGGGGAATAGATAGAGTAGACAGTCAGAGACTTTTTCCCCGGGTGGAACACACCATTACAAGGGGACATAAATTTAAGATAAATGGTGGAAGATATAGAGGGGATGTCAGAGGTAGGTTCTTTACCCAGAGAGTAGTGGGGGCATGGAATGCACTGCCTGTGGTAGTAGTTGAGTCGGAAAATTTATGGACCTTCAAGCGGCTATTGGATAGGTACTTGGATTAGGGTAGAATAAGGGAGTGTAGGTTAACTTCTTAAGGGCAGCACGGTAGCATTGTGGATAGCACAATTGCTTCACAGCTCCAGGGTCCCAAGTTCGATTTCGACTTGGGTCACTGTCTGTGTGGAGTCTGCACATCCTCCCCGTGACTGCGTGGGTTTCCTCCGGGTACTCCGGTTTCCTCCCACAGTCCAAAGATGTGCAGGTTGGGTGGATTGGCCATGAAAAATTGTCCAAAATTCTATGATTAACCTAGGACAAAAGTTCGGCGCAACATCGTGGGCCGAAGGGCCTGTTCTGTGCTGTATTTCTCTATATCTATATACCTCGGCCAATTCCATCTGAGAGGGGGACATGTCCTGCAGCACCTCATCAAAGTCAGCCTGGGACTGGGTCATATCCCCCATCGAGTTGGACATTCTGTCGAGACCCTCAGCCATGGCTGTCATTGACTGAGCGATGCATTGGACACATTCTCTAATGCTGCCGATGTCATGCACCAGGCTCTCCACTGAGGTCACCACCTGAGCAATGTTGGCATCGGTGCCACGCATTGCCCATGACATCTCCTGCATCCGTAGCCTCTAGGACTCCTCCAATCGGCTATGTATCTGCTGGAGTGTCGCTGACGTCTCCCTCTCAATGTCCTGACCACTCCCCATTGTCTCCATCAGCTCCGCATATACCTCTTCCATAGACTCAGCATCCGGCTGGGACTCAGCTGGGTCCTGGGCTCCAGCAGACCTCTGTCTCACCTGGGGGTTCCTCCCTCCACCTGATGTACATCATCAGCAGCAGCGCGGTGCTCACCAGATTGTGCCCCAGAACCTGACCATTGACATTTCCCACCGAGGTGCATGTATCTGTGCTGGTGGGGATGACAGCTGTGACAGCTCGATTGTGTCTTCCTCTAGACTCCCCTCCAAGGTAATCTCTTGTGAGGGTGGAGAGCAGCTGCCCAGGATGGGCTGGCGCCGTCGGCTGGAGAACGGGCATGTGGCCAGTGAGAGGGATGGGTCAGTCAATAAGGCAATAGCAACTCACGTTTGACAGGTTCCCCGGTTTCTTCATCTCTGCGGCATCTGCCAGCCTCCGCATTGATGACCATTCTGCCCTCGGCCACATTGGTCACCTCCAGGGCCTGCTCTTCGAAGAGGTGAGAGTTGTTAAGACTGGCATGCCACCGCCTTTCTCTGCCCTCTCTCAGCGATTGTGGGAGAGCCTTTTCTGAGGAGACATAGAGAGGGCATCGTTAGCCACATGCTAACGATGGTTCACAGTGGGGGTGGTGGGGGCAGAGGTGTGAAGGAAGGGTTGGGGGAGTGAAGGGAGAGGAGGATGGATGGTGGGCTGGAGGTCCCATGGAGAGTTGGGGGAGTAGATCCTCACATGGGCACGAAAGGTCCGGGTGGGATGGCTTGGTGTCCACTCACTCGTACTGCCTGATGTAGGTTGTTGACCTTTTTTCGGCACTGGAGGCCAGTCCTCTTGGCCACACTCCCAGAGCTTACAGCTGTTGAAGCGCTGCTTGACGATGTTAGTGGGGAGGCTGTCGAGCGCGGTGCCGTCGAATTGGCTGGCGAGCCTTGATATGCGGCGAGAAGCCCATGGGGCCTCGTTAAGTGGACCAATTAATGTTGAGTAGCATTTCCAGCTTCACCGGGCTGAGGGCCGGGAAGCTCACGGCAGTTCCCGCTCACTACCACAGTTACAAATCTTTCCGGACAATCGTGTTCTTAGTCAATTTTTGGAAGAAATTCACCCATGTCCTTGGAACTTCCTGGGAGCTTCTCCTGATCAGACAGCAAATTCAGTGGAAATCCCAGGTGGATGCAGGACTGGAGCCTCTAATGAGCTTGTGATGAGATTAAGGCAGCTGACAGGCATAACCTGCCGATATAGGCAGTACTATTTTTACATTTCCATTATAAATTCCTAGCGTAGTGGGAGTTGCTCATGTAAACTTGTCACAGTGTAATTATGACCTCCGACCAAGGGTTATGCTATAGTTGCAGGACAATACTGGGTCAAAGAGAAACTTATACTGTGCTGTGATAGGTTTACATAGAGAAGACCTATATAAAAGTAGCCATAGGAAGTTATAACAGAAAAAAACTTGAAAGATAGTTCACAAATTATAGATTTTCATATATAATAAATAAGTTTTATCTGGAAAATATATATTCTACACTGATGAAAATATTATCCATTGCTCAAGCTCTGAAGGAAAATATCTCTAAACGGTTGTACCACATCAGTGCCCGAATGTATTGTCCATGAAATAGCAAGACTTGTCTGAATTCTTAATATTAGCTGGGCTGAGAGGAACGAATGGTACATCTGAAGATACCCATTAGGAGCAGGATTAGGCCACTCTTAAGCCTGCTCTACCATTCAGTAAGGTCATGGCTGATCTCATTTTAATCTCATTCAACCCCCCCCCCCCTCCCGATAACCTTTCATCCCCTTGCTTATCAAGAATTTATCTATTTCTATCTTAAAGAAGGTCTCTGCCTCACTACCATTTGAGGAAGGGAATTCCAAAGTCTCACAACTCTTTGAGAGACTTTTTTCCCTCATCTGTCTCAAATGGGCGACCCCTTCTTTTTATACAGTGACCCCTAGTTCTAGATTCTCCCACAAGAGGAAACATCCTCTCCACATCCACCCTGTCAAGTCCCCTCAGGATCTTATATGTTTCAATCAAGTTGCTCCTTACCCTTATGTCCCAAAAGACGTGCTGTTAGGCGATTTGGACATTTTGAATTTTCCCTCTGTGTACCCGAACAGGCACCGGGATGTAGCGACTAGGGGCTTTTCACAGTAACTTCATTGCAGTGTTAATGTAAGCCTACTTGTGACAATAAAGATTATTAAAGATTATTAAACTCCACTGGATACAAGCCTAACTTGTCCAACCTTCCCTCATAAGTCAACCTGCCCATTCCAGGTAATAATCAAGTAAACCTTATCTCAACTGCTTCTAATGAATTTACACCTTTCCTGAGATAAGGAGACCAGTAATGTACACAGCGCTCCAGTTGTGGGCCTCGATTCTCCTGTTGTTGCGAATCACTTTTCCCACTGGGAGCGCAAGCCCGCCAATGGGTTTTGGAGTTGTGTAGGGTGCTTACAATTGGAAATCATGTTGACAAGCGGCGGAAGATAAAATCCCACCGCATGCGGCCGAGAAACCTGCGGCTAGGGAACTGGAATATCCTGCCCTCCGGTCTCACCAATGCTGTGTACAACTGAAGCATAACTTCCCTACTATTGTAATCAATTCTCCTCACAAGAAATGGTAACATTCGGTTAGCTTTGTTAATTACTTTCTCTACCTGCATACTAACCTTTTGCGATTCACGCACTAAGACACCCAAATCTCTCTGCATCTCAGAGCTAGTGGGCGGCAGGCTGGAGTATCAGAGTGAAAATAATGATAATGCAACAAAATGTAGCGATGGCATCAATTATAATTTAATGTCTAAATGCTGAGTGTACATTACCTACAACATTCTTATTTGGAATCGTTTCATTTTTCTTCAAAAGCTCTTGCCCACATTTTTGGCAATAACAACAGGGAATAAAATTTAATGTTAAAGAGAGGTACAAGGTACCCAAGTATGTGTTTTAATTGCTTGTTAAGAAAAAAAAAGTTTACATTTGTCTGGCTTGTTGCCATTCTGAATATTGCAACAAATGTTATCAGTACCAATGTGAGTTTATTGCCAGCGTCTGAGAGCAGGGACACCCTTCCACTTTCAATCCATTTTTAAAACTGCTGATTTTAAAATATATTTACACTTACTGTGCCAATAAGTCAAGGTGATAGAAATTCAAGCTGGCGGTGAGACAAATTATTAAAATAGACTATTTTTGGAGCATTAACTGAGGCAATTCTGGGATATGAGTGAAGTAGGAAATTAGTCCTAGTTCCTGTGCCTGAATAAATTATGCAAATGATAAGGCCATTGAATAACAAAAATGTATTCAATAGTCTGTACTTCTACACGAGCGATAAAGATTTTACATCATAATGAACAGAAATAGCTGTTGCATTACAAATATTTATTTTCAATATATAATTTATCAAATTTAAATATACCAATAAATACATTCAACGGTACACCAGAAGATAAAATATGTTCATGGTTTAAAATTGCAACTCTGTATTTGGAATATAATGTTGCGTGATATTGCCTTTCCATAATACATAATGCTGGTATAATCACTTTAATAACATTTAAGGAATTAGACAATGGTGATCTGCTTGAACTGGTCAATAAATATGTTAATTAAAATCACTGGAGAGAATAGCTGCTCTTACAGTGGCTCCTGTTTATAGCATACCCTTCCTATTTCCTTCACCTTTACCCCATCTCTCTCCAGGGCTCTCACCCTAATTCACTTGACACATGTAACAGAAACAGACTAACAGGAATCAAAAGGCTGTACGACATGGGTGCCAGTCCAGCATTCAGAAGCGGGTCAGTTTTTAACTTCATTAAATTGCTGTCGTATGGTGTCTGCTGACAAGCATCTGACTTTGGAGAGCCTCGCTCATCAGGTATTCTCTCAGATTATTATCAAGAAAAGCCATTCTCATTAGGGGTCTCAAGAAGGCAGCTAATTAAGGGACAAGGTCTGTTCAAAACTGAGACAATTACACCTGTAGACTCTCCAGAACAACCACGCTACCCAGCAAACCTCTATGTTTAGTTGCCTTGTTCAGAAAGCAAAGAACAAGTCCATTAAAAAAATGAGAGACAGAAACTGTCAACCATTTGAAAGGCTTTACAAAAATGATCATCCAATTAGTGGTTATGATCAAATCAGGCATGAACTCTCCCTGGATGGCTCCATAATTTTCCTTCTTGCATGGTGTAATTTCATATAGCTCAAATGAACTCGTGAGAGGTAATTCAGTTCCAAACAGTTTTCTCATCACTGCTAATTATACTAATACATTGAAATGCCTCTTACAAAATGTATGAGCCCTTTAAGCCACCTCATTAATGTGATATAATTTTTGCTAGAATATGTATCAAACCTATTATCACTATAGCTTTTCTTCAATGCTGCATAATGCTTATCAGAAGCTGAACCAGCTCAAATCTTTGGTTTTGACCTCATTGTAATTAAGTGTTTCTTTCTTTAGATCGTTAATTTTCCATCAATAGTATTTTATCCGATGGTTTCAACAGCAATATCTGTGTTTTATAAGGCTGTGATGCCCTGATCTATTTGTGTATTGCTTTAAACCGACACTTGTCCACTTACAGCAGCTTTCACTTGAGCCAAATGGTGCATGCAATGATTCGCAAAAAATTATACCTGCAATGCAAATGTGAAGCTAAAACAAGGAAAATCAGTTGAGTAAATTGAAGACGATATAACATGTATGAAGAAGGTATTTATGTCAGTTATTGTAACTACTGGTAAGGGCCTTTGTTGAAACATGAGTTAGTTCCAGTATTTAACCCTGAAGCATTAATTTATGCTTTATGGCATGGGTGCTTTATCATTTCCTTTATCGAAAGACAGTCATCTCATTAACTAGGTTTTGATGAGATGCGAGGATATGCTTCTTAATTTTTAAAATGATCACAATACAAATCAGGATGAAACCTCAACAACGCTGTGTAGCTTTTGCATGCCTGATAGTGAAACCGTTTCACAAAGTCATATAAATGGCTGAGCACACAATACTAAAAGCTGCAGTCACATAAAATCTCTAATGCCAGAGACGGTACTGAAAGTTGGAAAGAATAGACTATAGTTTTAGAATGACAATTCCTAGCTGTGTTGCCTTTTCAGAAATAGGAAAATGAGATATGAATTAAAACACCATCTAAAATGCAGATTTCTGTTGTACGTGGGCCACAATTAGATAGAAATCACTGAAGAGAAATATCTTCTGAGCAAATTATAGGAGACTCAATTATCTTGTATGTGTGTTCTGCATGTTCCTCATATCAACATAGAACAACAGTTGATAGGGTAGCATATCTGAGGGATGGAGGGTGACCTTTTTCATTTAGATTTGCATTGAATGCTGATTCGTGACCTTGAACATTTTGCATTGATCTTTTTCATTATTGGATTGTATAAAAATGAATGTGCAGCCCGTGCCAAAAATAAAACCTGCCTTACTCACTTGTCAGACCGTTAACAAATCCTAAAATCTAGTTGTGTACAATCTTTGCCTCTGATCCCAGAACATAATTTTCGAGTAATCTTGACATATCCATTCTTGCCCGCCACTTAAAATCTTTTCTAACGTACAAACAAATTCCACGTTTATGAAAAAATAATTTATAATCAGGTGAAAGAATTATATAGGGAGGGGATAGTGAGGGGGGAGTTGCTGGTTGAAGTATTGTTGCAGCAGAACACACCAGCTTACTGCCAGCAGTGTGTTGCAGAACATTAACACCATAATTTACATGAAATTACTTACATACTGCTACAGTAATTTAATTTGTTTGACCAACACAGTGCAACTGAAGAAGAATAGATACAGACAACCACTGGAGGGACTGCTGCTTATTCTTCCAGTTGGTTAATTCTGTTTTAGCATAATATAACACTGATTACAATGAGAGCAT
Source organism: Scyliorhinus canicula (assembly GCF_902713615.1). Lineage (NCBI taxonomy): Eukaryota > Metazoa > Chordata > Chondrichthyes > Carcharhiniformes > Scyliorhinidae > Scyliorhinus > Scyliorhinus canicula. The sequence continues at coordinate 121,142,218 of NC_052147.1, read as the reverse complement.
TAACATCAGGGCTTTCTTAATAACTTGGGATATAGCCATGAATTGAGACCAAATGTATTATCTGTTCTGAATCTTTAGTATTTAAATCACATAAAACAATTGCTACTCGTTATATGTGTGACTGGTTTATTGCAATGTGGATTATTTTCCTTTGTATTCCAGTGAGTATTTGTGAATTTTAAAATCGCACGCACTTCACGTGATATATTTTGGAGAAAAATGTTTCAAATAAATTGTGAATACATTTTTGTATAAACATATTCCTAAATGCTACAGTGTAGCACTTTTGAGCTGCGTGCCACTCATATTCATTTAATAAAAATACTGTCTTGTGTCACATCCACTATTTAGCATTTCAGCTGTCTGTAATATACAATGACATTTTCTTAATAAAAACAGATTTTGCCCTGATTTGAGTAAACTGTATACTTTATATACACAGTCTTCTTATTTGTGATTTCACACAACTGACAGGTTTGAAATTAAGTTTTCTTGAACTTATTTTCTTTCTGTTTAAAAGTAATTATTGACCTTTGTTAAAGTATGAGCATTACTTTGCACCGTTGATAGCAGCTAATGCTAGCAATTCACTTTGGCCTCAATCATGTCACATCATGGAAGGAGTGCAGTCTGGATACAGTGTGCCCAGATATTTCATCTGAGTTTTTGAGATTGTACATGATAAAGTTAAATTGACAGTTAGTTGATGTCCTTGTGAGGCATGCGAGGACTTATTCCAGTAATATATTCCGTACGCATGTAACAATGAGAGATTTCCAGCATTGTATTTGGCAGTGTTATAAGTATGACATTAGTTTGTGTGCAGCTGCAAAATTACAATTCCATTCGATGGAGTATCATGTTTGGCAGAAATAAATTTAGATTTGCATCAAATTCTGATGACTGGTACATATCGCAACCAGCGCCATCACCACCATCACCACATCCATTGGCTGATGCCAGGGAAAATATGGTGGCCCGAGAACAAAATGAATCCAGTATGTCTTTCCAATGGATGAAGAGTTTTGCCTTGATAGTCTTAATAAACTCAGTTAGCAAATTACAGCTTATCACAGTTTCATGACTGTTCCATCAAAAAAGGGTGTGAACAGGGGCACTGATTGAAACAAGTAACAACGCCTTGTGCCATCACTGAGTTAAATTGAAGATACGCTTTTTATTTGAAACCACTAAAAAAAAGAGATGCCTTGGCTGCTAATGAACATTTTAGTGCTGTTAAATAACGCAATCTTGGTAGTGATTAAATATTACACAATTAGGATAATTTTCTTTAAAATTTATTTTGTTTTAAATTCTGAAGTCTGTTAATCAAAGAAAAATGTTAAATTTTTATTGTAGCCTTGTCTGATATTCAGGCCATTAAAACACCATGGAGGTGCAACATTTAGAACAAATTTTAAAGAGGAGATTTTATGACCTAATCAACTTAGCAATAGGTTTCAGATTACACGAGTATGAGAACAGCTTGTTAAATTGTGAAAGAACATTAGAACTCCTTATAGTTTGAAATGTCAGGAAAGTTATTTGGTTCAAAACCTTAAAGAATAAGTAGATTCATTACTTTAATTCTGCTTGTGTTGTAATGTAAAATTGCATGCTTCTCAACAGATAAAATTAGGTAACATTATCAAACAATATTTAACATGAAAATTCCTCGTAACAGTTTGCAGCAATTACTGGTATCATTTTAAAGTTTGGCAATTTACTTTTCTTATATTTGGTGTTCTTGTTTGGAAACAAACGGTTCCAGTGTCAAACAGTGCTACCTTGATTCTGACTATCGGTTGTCCCACACAGACTTTAACACAATGTTGCAGAAGTATTAATTGTTCACTTATGTAAATACATGCTCTGGCCATATTGGGGACTGTAAAAGAAGTATGCCATCGAAAGGGGGGTCACGGCCACAGTTATATGTGCTTCTCTTTTTTTTTCTTTTTGACGCAGTTTTGTAATTTGTAATTTATGTATTATGGAATATAAATTATGAAAATCCAATAAAAACATTTTCAAAAAAATGTTCACATAAATTCAGCTCTTTTACTGTAAACGCCCAGTGTTGAGGAGATAGGAAATTGATTAGCCAGTGAAATAATTAGTATTTACAAATTAAACCAATGTCTCAACAAGCTATGATTTTATCCACAAATTAAACCATTCCTCATATTTTTACATAGGATGTTTGCCTTTTTGACAAATTAAACGTGTTTATCATTCATTCATTGGCAACATGGCTAGGTCATTGAGTCATGACTGCATAATGCATTAAAGCATGCCCATTGATGTGGGAAAATTGGAAGTCGCATGGTGTAGACACCGTGAGTAGCAAAGTGTAAATATTCTCAGCATTTTGATCTCACATGACAGTCTTTATTACAGTCAAGACAATGCATTCTTATGTGCCTTACAGCTGTCTGATTATGCATATCTCTGTTTGTGCATCATATGAGCATGTATGTTTTCAATTTCTTCCTGAATGCATATGCAGATATTTTTAAAAATCACCCTTTTCTTTACTCTACTTTCAAGAAATAACACTTTTAAATGTCACATTTCATTTGCAGCTTGGAATATGGATGGGGTTTCTAATGAGGCTGTGATTTCCAAATTTATTAGGAAGATGAATGAAAAGATATTCTTTTTATTTCAAAAAAGCTTTCTGTGAACCCAAAGTTTCCAAAACACCGCAGTGTCAACACTTAAACTACCCGCCTTCCCCCACCCACTTAATTGGTTGTAAATGCTTTGGAATGTATGTCCAGTGGTCATGTAAAGCACTATATGAATGGAGGTCTCTCTTTTTTTAAAACAGATTTAATTCTCCAAGTGGAGATTTACACCATATTTCCATTCAGTAGCATATAATGAAATTGATCCTGTACAATAGTACAAATCCTTGTTTCAGCAGTACACAAATATATTTCCTATAACATCGAAGCTTCTGTTAGTGGAACCTGCAGCGATCATTCAGTGAAGAATAATTCAAATTTGCAGTTGTGTGTGGTGTTAGGTTTAACATAATGTAGTACATCATGTTATTTACGACTATGAAGACTACAATTTCTAATGTAACCATCCACAGAACTGGCTGGAAATGCAAATGATGAGGCCTTTGGTAGCTTACAAATTTTTAGTAGATGACAGGAAATTATGCAGGTTACATCCTGCTGTCTTTTTACTCATGTAACCACATATTTCTGCATGAAACAATCTGACTGAGAATGGTGATGCAGATTAATTTATTGCCACTGCGGAACATGACTCTGTGAAGTGCCCAAATGCAGACTTTTCTTCTGGTGTTGGTTTTGTGCGTACTAATCTGTATAATGAGTTCAGAAACTGAGCACCCATCTTTCACTGCTGAATAATTTTCATTTTCTGTTTGAGCAAACAATATCTTTAAAATATGCATTTTTGATTAAGGAATGTGTCCACTTTCCCCCACCCCCCAGAAAATTTGAAACTCTGGAAACAATGGTCTCTTATCTATTTGGTCAGTCAATGCGGCCATGTGTTTGGTGAAAGCAATATTTTAATTTGTAGGCTTAGAACACCTTTGTGTGCATGAGAAAACTTGTAGGGAACTGTACAGGTGGTGGCATTACTTGCTGCACTTCTACTGTTTCCCCAATGTCACCACCTGCAAGTTTCCCTACAAGTTTTCTCATACAGGCTTATAAGTCAGGAGTTGAGTTACTCATCGCGGAATATCCAATCTCTCTCCTTTTCTTTCTGCTACAGGACTTTAGTGACTGGGTCAGTTATGTTACTAGTCAATGATGACCAGCAGGATGTTGCTGGTGAGGCATTTGACAGCGGTAATGCCCTTAAATGTTAAAAAGAGGTGGTTAACTACACTCATGTCCGAAATGGTCAATGCCTGGCACTGTATGTCATGAATGTTACTTGCCACTTGTCAGCCCAAGTCTGGATAGTGTCCAGAACTTGCTGCATTTGGGCATGGACTGCTTCAGTATCTGAGGAGTCGTGAATGATGCTGAATATTGAACAGTCATCAGTAAGAAACCCTATTTCTGACCTTATGATGGAGGGAAGGTTATTGATGAAGCAGCTGAAGATGGTTGGGCCAAGGACACTACCCTGAGGAACAGCTGCAGTGATATCCCAGGATTGAAATTGTTGGCACGGTAGCATAGTGGCATAGTAGCACTGTTGTTTCACAGCTCCAGGGTCCCAGGTTCGATTCCTGGCTTCGGTCACTGTCTGTGCGGAGTCTGCACGTTCTCCCCGTGTGTGCGTGGGTTTCCTCCGGGTGCTCTGGTTCCTCCCACAGTCCAAAGATGTGCAGGTTAGGTGGATTGGCCATGCTAAATTGCCCTAAGTGTCCAAAAAAGATGAGGTGGGGTTACGGGGATTGGGTGGAGGTGTGGGTTTAAGTAGGGTGCTCTTTCCAAGGGCCAGTGCATGCTCAATAGGCCGAATGGCCTCCTTCTGCACTGTAAATTCTATGATTCTATGGCCTCCAACAACCTCAACCATCTTCCTTTGTTCAAGGTATAACCCCAACCAGAGGAGAGTTTTCCCCCTGATTCCCATTGACTTCAATATTACTAGGGTCACGTTCAGTCACATTCAGTGAAGTGCTTGCCTTCATGCCAATGGCAGTCACGCTTATCTCACCTCTGGAGTTCAATTCTTTTGACCATGTATGGGCCGAGGCTGCAATTATGTCTGGAGCCATGTGACACTGGTGGAACCCAAACTTAGCATCGCTGAACAGGTTATTGCCATATAACTGCCGTTTGATAGCTTTCTATGACACCTGCCATCATTTTGCTGATGACTGAGAGCACTCGAATAGGGCGATAATTGGTAGGATTGGATTTGTCCTTTTTGTGGACAAGACATATCTACACAATTATTATTGTTGGATGGATGTCAGTGTTGTACCTGTAATGGAGGGGCCGGTTTAACTCAGTTGGTTAGATGGCAGGTTCGGGATGCAGAGTGAGGCCATTGGAATGGGTTGAATTCCTGTATCGGCTGAGGTTATTCATGAAGGGCCCACCTTCTCAACCTTACCCCTTGTCTGAGTTGTGGTGGCCCTCAGGTTAAATCACCACTAGTCAGCTCTCCCCCTCAAAGGAGAAAGCAGCCTATGTTCATCTGAGACTATGGCAACATTACTTTACCTGTCATTGGATTTGTTTATTGTCACGTGTACCGAGGTACAGTGAAAAGTATTTTTCTGCGAGCAGCTCAACAGATCATTAAGTACATGGGAAGAAAAGGGAATAAAAGAAAATACATAATAGGGCAACACAAGATATACAATGTAACTACATAAGCACTGGCATCGGATGAAGCACACAGGGTGTAGTGTTAATGAGGTCAGTCCATAAGAGGGTCATTTAGGAGTCTGGTAACAGTGGGGAAGAAGCTGTTTTTGAGTCTGTTCATGCGTGTTCTCAGACTTCTGTATCTCCTGCCTGATGGAAGAAGTTGGAAGAGTGAGTAAGCCGGGTAGGGGGGATCTTTGATTATGCTGCCCACTTTCCCCAGGCAGCGGGAGGTGTAGATGGAGTCAATGAATGGGAGGCAGGTTCGTGTGATGGACTGGGTGGTATTCACGATTCTCTGAATTTTCTTGCGATCCTGGGCTGAGCAGTTGCCATACCAGGCTGTGATGCAGCCCGATAGGATGCTTTCTATGGTGCATCTATAAAAGTTGGTAAGGGTTAATGTGGACATGCCGAATTTCCTTAGTTCCCTGAGGACGTATAGGCGCTGTTGTGTTTTCTTGGTGATAGCGTCGACGTGGGTGGACCAGGACAGATATTTGGAGATGTGCACCCCTAGGAATTTGAAACTGCTAACAATCTCCACCTCGGCTCCGTTGATGCTGACAGGGCAAAGTACAGTACTTTGCTTCCTGAAGTCGATGACCAGTTCTTTAATTTTGCAGGCATTGAGGGAGAGATTGTTGTCGTTACACCACTCCACTAGGTTCTCTATCTCCCTCCTGTATTCTGACTTGTCATTATTCGAGATCCGGCCCACTATGATTGTATCGTTAGCAAACTTGTAGATGGAGTTGGAACCAGGTTTTGCCACGCAGTCGTGTGTGTACAGGGAGTAGAGTAGGGGGCTAAGTACGCAGCCTTGCGGGGCCCCGGCATTGAGGACTTTTGTGGAGGAGGTGTTGGTGTTCATTCTTACTGATTTTGGTCTGTTGGTCAGAAAATTGAGGATCCAGTTGCAGAGTGGAGAGCCAAGTCCTAGGTTTTGGAGCTTTGACATGAGCTTGGCTGGGATTATGGTGTTGAAGGCCGAGCTGTAGTCAATGAATAGAAGTCTGATGTAGGAGTCCTTGTTTTCAAGATGCTCTAGGGATGAGTGTGTCATGGCACAACTTGGAGCCATGTCTATTTCTGGAGCACAAGCCTTCAGTATTCCTGGTGGGATGTTGTCAGGGTCCATGGCCTTTGTCTTATTTAGTGTCTTCACTGTTTCTTCACATTACATGGAGTGAATCAAATTGACTGGAAACTGGGGTCTGTGATACTGGGAATCATCCATTCCGCAATTTCTTTTTCCTTTATTCGTTCATGTGATGTGGGTATCGCTGGCTCGGCCAGCATTTATTGCCCATCCCTCAGGGCATTTAAGAGTCAACCACATTGCTGTGGATCTGAAGTCACATGTAAGCCCGACAGGTAAGGATGACAGATTACCTTCCCGAAAGGACATCAATGAATCAGATGGGGTTTTCAACAATTGACAATGGTTTCATGGTCATCATTAGATTTTTAATTCCAGATTTTTTTATTGAATTCAAATTCCACCATCTGCCCTGGTGGGATTAGAACCCAGGTCCCCAGAGCATTACCCTGGGACTGTGGACTACTAGTCCATTGGCAATACCACTACGCCACCACCTTGCCAAATTCTGGTTGAAGATAGTTGTTGTGGTGAATATATTCATCAGAATAAGTTGTCTGTCGAGTACTGTAATATGATCCCTTTTCCATGTAGTATACTGGAACCTTGGTGGGCTCCGCCTCTGGCTCCGCCCCCCCCAGAAGGCATATAGACTGGCCGCCTTGGGGCGGCGCTCAGTTGTTACAGCGATCTCAGGCAGGCACGTTCTTGTGTAATAAAGCCAATGTTCTCTCGCTTTCATCGTTTAGCAATGGATTAATGGTACATCAGTTGTACTTGCTTTAGCCTTGTGATTTGCATTCATGTACTGGGCTTTGTCATCATTGGGAGTATTAATGGAGCCTCTTCTTCCTCATTACTTGATCACCACCATTCATGATTTGCTGTGGCAGGTCTTCAGGTCTTAGATCAAAATTTTTAGCTGTGGAATTGCTTTGGCTGGATTTTCCGGATCCCATCAGCATGTTTCTCGGTTGCGGGAGGTGGTGAGACATTCACTGGTGGCAGGAGTCTCTGTTCCCACCGCTGTCCCATGGAAGACACCCCACGGCATCAGGAAATCTATGGTTGGGGGTGCATTGCCGGCAGGATCAGAGAATTCCACAGAGAGCGAATGGCCAGAGAATTCCGGCCAAGGCTCCTCAGGCGAAGTCACTAACTCTCAGGATGCACCATCACATAGCCCTACACCAGCTCACATATGCAGGCTTCAGTGAGATTGTCCACACAGGGCATTTGGTTGTCATATGGTTAAGCATACATCACAAGTAAGCAGGAGCAGGGGCAGCAGTTGAGATTCCCTATCAGAGCTGTGAGATAGTATTTGTCTGACTAGTTTAATATGGATATATGCGGTCCGAGGAGGTCAAGAGCAGCAGATACCTGGGAACCTCACCACCTGGATGTTCCCCTCCAAGTCACTCACTACCCTGACTTGGAAATGTATCGCCGTTCCTTTACTGTTGCTGGGTCAAAATGCTGGAACTCTCTCCCTAAGAGCACTGTGGGTATACCTACACATCAGGGACTGCAGCCATTCAAGAAGGCAACTCACCACCACCTTCTGAAGGGCAACTAGGGATGGGCAATAAATGCTGCCCTAACCAGCGATGCCCACATCCTGTGAATGAATTTTTAAAAAAATACAACATTCTGCCAATTTTTAGAATGGATTTCCAAACTTCTCTCCTGAAGGTTCTGGCTTTCATTTTAAGGTTATGCCCCCTCCAAGCTCTGTTCAGCCACGTGTTGGTACTGAGTATCACCGGCTGCAATGATGAGGATAGTTGTGGAGAAGCAGCAGAAAATATGGAAGGTCCTGTAAGCATTTCCAGAAGCAATGCACACAACTGAAGAGAGATCAGAGGGGTCTGTCTCTAACGTCAGTGTCATTTTGTCTCAGGTCTTTGCACTAACATCCACCTCCATGGAAAGAGTGACCATCTGCATGGAGCACCACTCAAGTCAGGCGACCAACTGCATGCTGGTCTTCGCTAATAGACTGCCCTCTTGGATAGCCACCTTAAACTGGATTAAGCAAAGCCTTCCCTTGGCCATTCAGTACCTCAATGAAGTGCAGCAAACTCCGCTCCAGCACTTTGTTAGCAATGCAGCGTGGGTGGGCTGTGAGAGGGAGGATGGCGAATGGGCATTTGGAAGTGGGGATTGTACTCAAATCTGCTCCATTCCTTATCCCTTGGCCACCCACTCATTAAGTGGCTCGCTGCATAAGTGCATATGGGGCAATCTTTGGCAGGGCCCTCACAGGCTGCAAACCCCAAAGAATGTTGGCCAATCAGAGCAGAGAGTGAGCAGTCTGCCTCTGGCTCTGCAGAAGCCACAGGAATTGCCCTATGTAGAAGTCATAGGCCGTGATTTTCTGACCTATCCTGCCTGCATGATCTTCTGGCCACATTGGCAGGATCTTCCAGTACCACCCACAGGTCCTTGCCACAGGTTTCCCGGTGGCGCAGCTGGCAAGCAATGCAAATGGCCACTGACTTTGGCTGGTCAAAAGATCCCACCGGCGGCCAATGACGAGCCGCCTCCGGTGCCGGGAAACCCGCTGCAGGAGGGCCAAAAATTCCCGGACGTAGAAAAAAGAAGAGAAAGAATTTGTAGTTGCACAAGTATACTGACTTGGGTGTTTAACTGTGTCAGATCTCAGTATTTAAAAATGTCATGCCCATCAATTGCTCAATCCCATCAATTGCTGCTGCCACCTGACTTTGCTTTTCCTGGACAGTTACAGGAAACCTGTGCAGACAGTAAAAGTCAGAACCTGGGCTTGTTTTTAACCAGCCCTCTAAGGATGGACTGCGATATGATGGGACCAGTAAAATGGAAAGGGAAGTTAGAGAGTGTGGCGGGGAGGCGCAGTGTTTATAGTCCTCCCGCCACCAATACCACTGGTGGGGAAGTTAGAGGACAGCCCTCCTGCTGTAGGCTAACTAAGTCACTTAATTGGCCAATAAAGAGCCTCTCCTCACCTCCACTGATGAACCCTGGGTGTCTACCTGGGATCTCAGAAGGATGAGGCCTCCTATCTGGGCACTCTGTGCATCATGATAGGCTTTGCCAGTGAAAATGGCTATCCCCTCATCAATCACCCCCACCCATCCTTACCGGGGCCTTTCTGGCACTGCACAGACACCACTTACTCAGTTGGGTGGGGCAGCTGACTTCCATAAAATCCTTTTCTTGACCTCCAGTATCGGCCATGAGCTGAGCGGTCGCATGAAAGGTGGCTCTCATCTAAGAACTTTGAATGTGGCATTTTAACCCCAACAAACAGTCACCAAATATACCTATGATCCCCCAGTCTAACCTCCCATCGACTGCACTGCCAAGCCGGATGGGGAAGAACCAGCCGCCCAGCCGAAAAGTCAGTACAGATGAGGGGAGGGAAACCTCAGCCTCGGAGCAGGGAACTGCACGTGGAGGCACAGAATCAGTGAGGGACGACCCCGCGGAGCTCCCAGTGCAGTCCCAGGCATTGATGGGCAAATTGATGTGCTTCATCACCTCCAAGTTCCAGAGATGTAGGGAGGAGATCAGAAGAAACCGGATCTATTCCATCGCCGAGCAATTCTCCGGGGGTTTGGAGTGTATAGCCATCGGTAGAAGTTTGCAATGGCCTCGCTAACGTCATTTGGGTCTGCTACCATCCTACCATTTCTGTCCTTAACCTGCGCTATCTCCATTGTGGCTGCCTGTCTTCTCAACTGGTGTTGCATGTGGCTGGCCTTGTCTCCATGTTCGTAGAAGCCCCCCCCCCCCCGTGCCTGGTGGAGCTGGAGGGCTGCCTTCCTTGTGGAGAGCAGATCAAATTCTATTTGCAGTTATTTCCCCTCTGCCAGCAGTTCCTATCCTGGGGGGGGTTTGGATCTATCCATTGTCGGGTCCATTATGTAGTTGAAGGTCACCCCCCACCCACCCCACCCCCACCCCCAACCCCTCCCCTTGCCATGATAAGTTGGTGGGTGTCTTTGTCCAGGATTTTGCCCATCGTTGTCTTGACGGATTCTGCATCATTACAGTTCGGAGCTTATGCATTTACCAAGACAACAGGGGTCCCTTCCAGAGTCACGCTGACCATCACATATCGCCATCCCCTTGGTCCATCACTGTGCTCTTCACCTTGAATAAAACTGTCCTGTTGATTAGCATAGCCACACCCCTTGTCCTGGTGTCAAAACATGAATGAAACGTTTGATCTATCCAGCCCTTCCTTTTCCACAGTCGGTCCCTCTCTCTTAAGTGTGTCTGCTGTAGGAAGGCTACGTCCACCCTCAGAGGCGGGCGAAGAAGTCTGGATCTCTTCATTGGCCCATCACGGCCCCGCATGTTCCATGTTACTATCCGGATGGGGGGTTGGGGTGGCTGCCTCCCTCCCTCAGTCCTGTGGGGTCCATACTCACCCTGTGAGCCTGGCCCTGTTCGTCTGGCCTGCCCAAGCTTCCGGACCATTCAATGTGGCCGCCGACTACTTCCTCATTTTCACCAACTTCATGTGTTGCCTGCTGCAACCAGCGCTCTACCCTCCGCCCTCCCCCTGTACGCCCCTACCCTTGTGCTCCCCCTCCTAGTCCACTCTCCACCCTTGGCTTTATCCCCTTCTCTGCCTCCCACGGACACCCTCCCCTTTTTTCCCTTTGTTTCCCCTGAATTTCTGTTTTTCACTGCATAGGATCAATTCCACCTCGTCCTGCACTGGGCTAAGCCTGATGCAGCTCAAGGTGGTACACAGAACGAATCTTACAAGACACACATGAGTGAGTTCTTCCGGAGGTGAAGGATAGGTGCAAGCGGTGTAAGGTGGGCCCAGTCAACCACACCCAAATGTTCTGGTCTTGCCCCAGACTCAGGGAGATCTGGACGGCCTTTTTCGAGGCTATGTCTCAGGTGATGGTGGTGGAGATGGAACTGTGCCCACCTGTGGCGGTCTTCGGAGTGTCAGAGCATCCAGAGCTCTGGACGGGGAAGGGGGCGGACGCCCTGGCCTTTGCCTCACTGATGGCCAGGCGGGGACCTCTGCTAGGCTGGAAATTGGCAGCGCCATCCAGTGCCACGGAATGGCTCTCAGACCTAGCTGAGTTCCTGCAACTAGAAAAAATAAAATTCTCAATAAGGGGGTCTGAGGAGAGATTCACCGACGCAGAAGAAGTTCACAAACCTCTTTGCAGGCCTGTTAGGCCTGTTCACAACCCACAACTAACCGGGCTGGTGGGTGGCGGGGGGTTGTTCGCAACCCGCAACTAACCGGGCTGGGGGACGGGTGGGGACGGGTGGTGGGTGTAGATGGGAAAGGGGTTGGAAGGGGTATGAAGGGGTAGAAAGTGGGGGGGAGGGCAGTCCAGCGCCTGGATGAAAGGGAGCCTGTATATAGCAGAGATGGAACGTAAAGGAAGGCCATTTGCAGGAGGGGACACAGACCCATCCACACATGCAAAACCAGAAGGGCGGACCAGTATAACCATCGCCGAGATCTCAAGGGGGGAGCAGGAATTCCCTTCCCACGAAAACAAATGTAATTCTAAATGATGTTAAAAAGTCCTGACAATAATTGTAAATACAGATGTAAAGTTGTATGTAACTCTAAACGTTAAGAGTCCCAATAAGAAGACTTCTTAAAAAACTATATGATACACACTAATGTACATAATGTCCCCTCCAAGCGGTGACAGCTTGTGGTACCCGTGTTGGTGTTATTAATGTGTTGGTTATTATTGTTGTTTTGTACTCTTCTGCAAAGTTTGGATATTAAGTGCAAAAATGCCAATAAAAATATTTTTGAAAAAAGAATCCTTTTCTTCCAGGTACAGTCTCACCGAGAAGAACCCATCTCTCCCTGAGGCACTAACCATCCGATTGATCAGCCGCTTGAACCAGTGGCAGAGTGGATGAGGGGTGGTGGCTGTCGGAAGCTAATCGCTGAAGTGGATCATGCAGGTATGTGAAGGCACCAGGATCTTTGTAGATCATGGCTCCTTCGAGCCCCACAAAGCAAAATCCAGGGAATATTTCAAGCCCCTTTGTGGAAGGGTCACTGCTGACCTCTTTTACGATTTGCTGGTTAGACTGCTGAGAGCCTGGTGCTAATGAATGGCGCAGGCACATCGCCAGCTGCAAACATGATCAAAGAATTAGCACAGGTTCCCAGTTAGTATACTTGAACAAACCACCGCCAAAAATAGGAAAATTGCATTGGGTGGTCCTTGGGTCGAAGATGATCCAGGGACATGAGTTCAAATCCCACCAAAGCAGCTGGTGAGCTTAAATTTAGTTAGTAAAGGCCAGTCTCAGTAACGGTGACCATGAAAGTACCGCATTGATGTAAAACCCATCTGGTCCACTAAACATCCAAGGAATGGAAATCATAGAATCATAGAATTTATAGTGCAGAAGGAGGCCATTCGGCCCATTGAGTCTGTATCGATCCTTGGAAAGGGTATCCTACTTAAGCCCACACCTCCAACCTATCTCCATGACCCCGATCGGGGACCGGGGGTGGCCCTATAGGCGGCCGGGGATTTGATGTGCGGGGTTAGATACTCGGGCGTGCGGCCGACGGGGGGGTTTATTTTTCTTGTCTGGCTCTGGAGGCCGCCGCCGTGCGCATGCGCAGCCTCTGACCTGGAAGTGCGGGGGCCTGTATCTACAGCAAAATCTGCGAGATTCACTCCGGTCCCTGCTAGCCCCCTGCTGGGCTTAGAATTCGTTTAACTTTTCTCTAGGAATTTCGGGGGTAAAACTCGAGAGCACACTGGCCTGGGGACATAGTCACATTTTGGGAGCATCCAGTCCCTTGGTCCTCCTCTGGATCCAATGTTTGGAGGATACTTGGAGGACCTTCGAGAGTAGTTTGTGTGTCATCTGCATTGGGAGCAACAGGCATGAGGTCATCCCACAGCATGATTCCCTCCAGCTCTTTTTGGACTCTGTTCAATTCTGTGACCAGGATCCAGCAGTCAAAATGGGAAATGTGAAGGAAAGCTTAAGAGCCAGAATGAATGGGATACATTAGTGGAAAATCACAAGTGGAGGAGCTTGTTATTGAAGGATAATGAACTTGCTGAGATAAGGGAGTTGAAATTTGAAGTCGTGAGCCGACCATGACTGTAAGCCGAATAGCTTTGAGAAACAAGGAAGATGGCCAGATGACAGGATATGAAATATGGGAGCCGCTTGCAACTATGGCTAACACCTGCTAATTAAGCTAAGACTGCTACATACTCATGTGCCAATAGATAACCCCAAAGTCTGTAAAATTATGTACTGGAACTATTGCAATAACAAATTTATGCTTTGTAATGGGGGCGAGCTCAAGTGAATGTAAGGGACAGCCCCCTAATAATACATATTAAAAAAGGATGTTTTGAGAAAAACTTTGGCACTCTCCGAGGTGGTTCCCCAGAATACCTAGAGAGCGGCCCCAATCGTAATAAAGAATATTCTGAGGTACGAACGTGTTCGAGAGTACTTTCTTCCGGACTGAGAGACGAGTAAATAAATCAGATTCACAAACACATTAAAGAGGTAAAGGTGCCTGCAAATTTGCTGCAACGTTCAATGCAAGTACTAATCTTTATAAATGAATGAATCTTGAGTGTGTCAGTTTTTCATTCATAACTTTAACAAATTAGCACTTATCAGTTCAAGTCACCTCTTAGTTTGGAGATCATAGTCATACTTCGGAAATTAATCTGCTTTCAGCAGTTACGAATCAAATAACTCCTGTAAATTGAATGAACAACAAGGTCACAGCTCAGGCATGCACACCTATACGAATGGCAATTATTACAGTGTATGATTTTATGTATGTCATTAGCTTTCCACAGTATATTGTCAGAGCTGTAAGATAGTATTTGTCTGACTAGTTTAATATGGGTATATGCAGTCAAGACAACATTCTACCAATTATTAGAATGTGTTTCCCAACTTCTCTCCTGAAGGTCCTGGCTCAGGTTTTAAGGTGATCTCCCCTTGTCCTCAACTCCCCCTCCAGCGGAACAGGTTCTCTCTATCGACCCTATCAGTTCCTTTCAAAATCCTAATAACCTTAATCAACCTTAACCTTCTATATTCCAGGGAATACAAGCCTATTAAATTGATATTTTCCCTGCAGAATGCTGCATGTACTTACAGTCATTTTACTTCAGCATAGTTCTCGCAGGCATTAATAAGTGCTTATCAATCTCTTAACAATATTGTTTTTTTAACGTACTTTTCATATTGTTTGTTGTTAAGTTCTTTATGTATGGAAGAATGAAGATGCAGTTTAGCGATAATGATGGATTTTTCAATCTGTTTCTGATAAAAGCCAACATTCTATCGTTTATTGTGCTGTACTGTTTTTTTTAAGCACTTTACTCTGCAGGATATTATGTACCTAATATGCCTTTCATCCTTCTACACCATTTTACAAACAGTGTAATGGATCATGCCGCACGGTAGCACGGTAGCATGGTGGTTAGCATAAATGCTACACAGCTCCAGGGTCCCAGGTTAGGTTCCCGGCTGGGTCACTGTCTGTGCGGAGTCTGCACGTCCTCCCCGTGTGTGCGTGGGTTTCCCCCGGGTTCTCCGGTTTCCTCCCACAGTCCAAAGATGTGCCGGTTAGGTGGATTGGCCATGCTAAATTGCCCGTAGTGTCCTTAAAAGTAAGGTTAGGGGGGGGGGGGGGGGGGGGGGGGGTTGTTGGGTTACGGGTATAGGGTGGATACGTGGGTTTGAGTAGGGTGATCATTGCTCGGCACAACATCGAGGGCCGAAGGGCCTGTTCTGTGCTGTACTGTTCTATGTTCTATGTTCTATGTTAGGGTGCTGTTGATTTATTTTCAATCTTATGTTCGTGGGTTTTTAGAATTTGATGGAACCAGTCACTTAGGCTCGTCTGCATCATCAGCCCAGTCCAGATTTTATTGGCACATGGTTCAATTTTGTCAAGAACCTTCCCAGATTGAATATTGGAGACAGGATATGATTAATTTTCTCAGAGGGCACACCCCAGATGATGATTGGATCAACCGATAAGGGAATCCAGGGACGTTCTTCCACCACCTCCACTCACATTTTCTCCAATAAAGTTAAAGTCCTCCATTAGACCAGATAAAACGTTGCGAATGGTTACATTCAAGCTTCCATAAATACTACTGTCCAGTGTTAGCCAGAAGACATTCATCTGACATTTGATCACTGGATCAATAGCGTAGACTCTTGAAAGTCTTGAGTTCATTTGTTCACTTGTCAGTGAATAGTGAAATGAGTTATAAGTATAGAAAACATTTATGTATTTATTTTTAAAAGTAAATTTAGAGTACCCAATTCATTTTTTCCAATTAAGGGGCAACTTGGCGTGGCCAATCCACCTAACCTGCACAGCTTTGGGTTGTGGGGGCAAAACACATGCACGGAGAGAATGTGCAAACTCCGCACGGACAGTGACCCAGAGCCGGGATCGAACCTGGAACCTCGGCGCTGTGAGACTGGTAAACATTTCTATGTCCTCTGAAGCAATATGATACTCAATTAGTAACTCTGATCTAATTATGTCCTAACGTTAAAGTTGGAACAAAAATTCCAGAGGGGTATAGCACCTGGAAAATGATTTCCACAACCATGTTCTTTCCATGGTTCAGCTTGCTCCCTTCAAGTTGTTCTGAACAACTTAGTCTTTGTCTGAGTGTGACATTTTGTTATCCCATCAGTCCATTTTATGTGCTTTGGTTGGTTGTAGCCATTTCTCTTTAAAGTGAAGTCCATTTTCTGGAATGTTCATCTGATGGTCTCTGATGAAACAACGGGACCATCAACGCGTCGGGAATTCATTTGCAATTGAAACAGGCTTTGCCAGGACTTTTTAACAGAGTCACAGCTTTAGCACACCTCTGGGTTGCCCAGCCGATCAGAGAAGATGGGGGCAATAAAGTGTTGAATCTACCAAGGGAAGAATTTCAAATGAAAGGAACCCAGGCAGTGGTCAGTAAGGCTGAGCTAAAAAACATTGCGGGCCATAGCCGACTATGTTAGTAACAACCAGAACAGGGAGGTCTCGCCCTCCATGTTTCGGGAGGCAATGAAGGCCATGATTAGAGGAGAGATCATAGCCTACAAGGCAAGCAGAGACAGGAAAGAGAGGGTGGCCAGGCAACAACTAGTAGACTCCATTCTGGAAGTCGACAGAAAGTACTCCGAGGCCCTGACCGTAGATCTGCTGGCGGAGAGGAAAAAGCTGCAAATGGACTTTAACCTGCTATTCACTAGGAAAGCAGTGTACCAACTCCGCCAGACACGGGGGGGCCTTCTACGAACACGGAGACAAGGCTGGCCGCCCTATTGGCTCACCAGCTGAGAAAGCAGGCGGCCAGGAGGGAAATACCAGGGAAGCACCAATAGATCTGGGAGAAATCATGGAGAGCATCAACTCCATGCAGGCGGGGAGGGCACTGGGACCGGATGGGTTCCCGGCAGACTTCGACAAAAAATTCACACCAGTCCTGGCCCCACACCTAAGGGACATGTTCGCGGACTCGCTGGCAAGGGGCACCCTGCCTCCCACGCTAGCGCAGGCCACAATTTCACTGATACCCAAAAAAGATAAAGACCTGACGGAATGTGGATCATACAGACCCATTTCACTGCTGAACGTGGATGCAAAAATACTCGCAAAGGTCCTGGCCAAAAGGGTGGAGGGCTGTGTACCAGAGGTGGTCGAAGAGGACCAAATGGGCTTTGTCAAAGCAACTCACTGTAAACATCAGGCGGCTGCGGAATGTGATAATGATCCCTTCGGGGGAGAGAACACCAAAGGTGATCATCTCCGTGGACGCAGAAAAGGCCTTCAACAGAGTCGAATGGAAGTACCTCCTCGAGGTACTAGAACGGTTTAAGCTAGGAGCAGGATTCACCGCCTGGGTGGGGCTCCTGTACAACACTTCCAAAGCAAGTGTCCGAACGAACACCACCAGCTCTAAATACTTCCAGCTACAGAGAGGAACAAGACAGGGCTGCCCCCTTTCCCCACTCTTGTTCGCGCTAGCGATTGGACCCCTGGTGATAGCCCTGCGGGACGCAAAAAGCAGGAAGGGAATCCGGAGAGGAGACAGAGAGCACAGAGTCTCATTCTATGCAGATGACCTGCTCCTCTATGTCTCAAAGCCACAGGAGGGACTGAAGGCAATACTGCAAATACTGAAAGAGTTTGAAACCATCTTGGGCTACAAATTTAACCTGATCAAAAGCGAGGCATTCCCAATGAACCCAAAAGGGGGAGGGACAGAGCTGGAGGGGCTCCCGTTTAAAATGGCCCAGAACAGATTCCGTTACCTGGGGATCCGGATAGCCAGAGACTGGACACAGAGCCACAAGTAGAACCTGACCAGCCTGGTGGAGGAAGTAAAAAAGGCCCTGCAGAGGTGGGGCTCACTCCCACTCTCCCTGGCGGGAAGAGTACAGATGGTCAAGGTGAATGTGGTGAATCACAGTCTGTGTTATTCACACTGTTATTATATATGATGTACTGTGTCTGTGTAAGCTCGGTATATGAGCAGTTGCGCGGCTCTGCTCCTGGGGGGAGATGAGGAGTTTGTACTGGACTCCACCCTTGGCTCCGCCCATGGCTCCGCCCATGGCTCCTCCCACTAACCGGAAGTATAAAGCCTGGCAGTCTGAGTCTGCCTGCCAGTTCATCTCGTCACAGGCAGGATCCGTTGTAAGATAATTAAAACCACTGTTCACTTCCAACTATGTGTCGTGTGAATTGATGGTCACATCAATTTAATGATCTTAGGAAACAAGAAGAAATCGATAAGAAGAAATCGAAGAAACAACTATGGAATCAGCCCTCAAACCTGACTGACTAGAACTCGACCCACAGGCTGCAGAGGCAAGAGAAATCTTTCAGCACTGGCTCAGATGTTTCAAGGCCTACCTGGCTGAATCAAGTACTGCTGAAACTACAGAGGAGCAGAAACTCAGTCTACTGCACGCAAGGGTGAGCCACCGTATATCTTCTCAACTCAATAGTACCAACTCGTATACGGGGGCCCTAGCCATGCTAGATCGAATGTATGTGAGGCCCATCAACGAGGTCTACGCGCGCCATATTTTTACGACCCGCCGCCAGCGCCCCGCGGAGTCGTTAGAAGAATTCCTGCGGGAGTTAAAGATTTTAGCTCGGGACTGTAATTATCAAGCTGTATCAGCCGAACAGCACATGGAACTTGCCGTTAGGGATGTGTACGTGGCAGGCCTCAGATCGAATTATGTGCACCAGCGGTTGCTAAAAAAAGGGGCCCAGAACTTAGAGGACACAGTTGAACTAGCTACCACTATAGAGGTCTCATTCCGCAGCCTCACCTCGTTCCCCGCGGACCAAGCGACCCCATCCTGTGCCCCCGACGAGCGACTGCCCTAGGCCTGCGCCGCGCGGCCACCCACCCACTACGCAGCCCCAGTGTGCCGTTTTTGCGGACAGCCCCAGCACCCACGGCAGTACTGCCCGGCCCGCAACGCGACCTGCAGCAACTGCGGTCGCAAAAGGACACTATGCCCGGGTCTGTCTGGTGAAGAAATCCCCCTCTCCAAACTCTCCCGAAGCCCAAAGCACTCGCTTCCAAAACTCACAGGCCCGCAGGCCCCGAAATGCTGCAGCCTGTATGCCGACTCCGCCCCCACCCGACATGTGCGACTCATGGGGGCGGCTATCTTGGCAATCCTCCTCCACAAGGCCGGCCATGTGCGACTCATGAGGGCGGCCATCTTGGCAATCCTCGACCATGCGGCCGGCCATGTGCGACTCATGGGGGCGGCCGTCTTGGGATCCATCCTCTTCGAACTCTGAAACTCACCTCGACGACTACGAACTCAGAGGGCAGTCATCACGGGGCCACTCCAGCACAGCTGATCGAGCCGCCGACTACCCGCAACTCAGCGCGGTCACGTTGGACCAGTCGTGTCCAACGCACCTCCGCAACTCAATGATGACCGTTAAAATCAACGCGTACAGGACGCCGTGCCTCTTCAACTCCGGGAGCACCGAGAGCTTCGTACACCCAGAACTGGTAAGACGCTGTTCGCTCCCTATTTTTCCTGCACGGCAAACTATCTCCCTCGCTTCGGGCTCCCACTCTGTTCACCTCCAAAGGCGCACCGTCGCAACCCTACCGATCCAGGGCACCAGCTACTCAAACTTCCAGCTGTACGTGCTCCCTGAACTCTGCGCCCCACTCCGACTGGGACTCGACTTCCAGTGCAACCTGAAAAGCCTCACACTCAGCTTCGGCGGGCCCTTGCCCCCACTCACTATCTGCAGCCTCGCCACACTAAAAATCGACCCCCCTCCACTCTTTGCCAATCTCACGCCGGACTGCAAACGGTAGCCACTCGCAGCAGGCGATACAGCCTGCAGGACAGGGTGTTTATCAGAACCGAGGTCCATAGGCTTCTACGTGAGGTGATCATAGAGGACAGTAACAGCCCCATGAGAGCTCAGGTGGTGGTTATCAAGACCAGGGAAAAATTCCGAATGGTAGTGGACTATAGCCAGACCATTAATCGGTTCACGCTCCTTGACGCGTATCCCCTCCCCAGAATTGCAGACATGGTAAATCAGATCGCCCATTATAAAGTCTTCTCCACGGTAGATCTGAAGTCTGCATACCATCAGCTCCCAATCCGCCCGGAGGACCGCCACTACATGGCGTTTGAAGCCGATGGCCGCCTCTTCCACTTCCTCCGGGTTCCCTTTGGCGTCACTAATGGGGTCTCGGTGTTCCAACGAGCAATGGACCGAATGGTGGACCAGTACGGGCTGCGGGCCACGTTTCCGTACCTGAATAACGTCACCATCTGCAGCCACGACCAGCAGGACCACGACGCTAACCTCAATCGATTTCTCCAGACTGCCCAGAAACTCAACCTCACGTATAACATGGAGAAATGCATTTTCCGCACGACCAGGCTAGCCATCCTCGGCTACGTCATGGAGAACGGAGTCCTGGGCCCCGACCCGGACTGTATGCGCCCCCTCTTAGAACTCCCTCTCCCTCATTGTCCCAGGGCCCTCAAAAGGTGCCTGGGATTCTTCTCGTATTATGCCCAGTGGGTCCCTCAATATGCGGACAAAGCCCGCCCACTATTTAAGGCCACACTCTTCCCTCTATCGGATGAGGCTCGTCAGGCCTTCACTCGTATCAAGGAGGACATCGCCAAAGCGGCCATGCGGGCGGTGGATGAATCCGTCCCTTTTCAGCTAGAGAATGATGCCTCAGAGGTCGCTCTCGCAGCCACACTAAATCAGGCAGGGAGACCAGTCGCCTTTTTCTCCCGAACCCTCTCCGCTTCGGAACTTCGACACTCCTCGGTCGAAAAGGAAGCACAAGCTATCGTGGAAGCGATACGTCACTGGAGGCACTACCTCGCAGGTAGGAGGTTCACCCTCATCACCGACCAAAGATCGGTTGCCTTTATGTTCGACAACTCTCAAAGGGGCAAGATCAAAAATGATAAGATCTTACGGTGGAGGATCGAATTCTCCACCTACAAATACGATATTATGTACCGACCGGGGAAGCTCAACGAGCCCCCAGATGCCCTGTCCTGCGGCACGTGCGCCAGCACGCAAGACGACCGCCTGAAAGCTATTCACGATGACCTCTGCCACCCGGGGGTCACCTGGCTCGCCCACTACGTCAAAGCCCGAAGTCTACCTTTCTCCACAGAGGAGGTGAAAGCCATCACCAGGGACTGCCCGATCTGTGCGGAGTGCAAACCGCACTTCTATAGACCAGACAGGGCCCACCTGGTCAAGGCTTCTCGGCCCTTTGAACGCCTCGCTATCGATTTCAAAGGGCCACTCCCCTCGACCAATAGGAATGTGTACTTCCTGAACGTCATCGACGAGTGTCTCGTTTCCCTTTGCTATCCCGTGCCCCGATATGACCTCCCACACAGTCATTAGGGCCCTGCATAGTATTTTCACCCTGTTTGGTTTCCCCAGCTACGTACACAGCGACAGGGGTTCGTCCTTTATGAGCGACGAGCTGCGTCAGTACCTGCTCGAAAAGGGCATTGCCTTGAGCAGGACTACCAGCTACAACCCCAGGGGGAACGGGCAGGTGGAGAGGGAGAACGCGACGGTCTGGAAGACCGTCCTACTGACCCTCCGGTCCAGGAAGCTCCCGACCTCCCATTGGCAGGAGGTCCTCCCCGACGCGCTCTATGCTATTAGGTCCCTCCTATGTACGGCCACCAACCAGACCCCTCACGAGCGGCTATTTGTGTTTTCCAGGGGCACTACCACGGGGGTTTCGTTCCCAGCATGGTTAAAGACACCGGGCCCGGTTCTCCTCCGGAAGCATGTCCGGACTCACAAGACTGGCCCACTCGTAAAGCGAGTGCTCCTACTCCAGTCAAACCCATACTACGCATTTATAGAGTACCCTGACGGCCGCCAGGACACTGTTTCCCTCCGGGACCTGGCACCTGCAGGATCCAACTCCGACACCACCTCCGCCGAGGTACTCCTCACACTATACCCCTCCCAACCCCCCGCGCCCTGCGCCCCCACGCCTGCAGTTCCGCTGCCCGTGCTCCGCGCCCCCTCGCCCCTGCGCCATTGGGTTTACGGTGCTCCCCGTCACCAGTCGAACCAGTCAGATACGTAGCTCTGGCCGAATCACCCCCGGAGTCCGCCATGGTTCCCTCGCCGACCGCCACCGCCCAGCCACCAGAAGAGGCTGCAACCCCGGTGCTTCGTCGATCCCAGAGGACGACTCGGCCGCCAGACCGACTTAACCTGCAATTTATAACCTGTAAATTGTAACTTGTAACTTGTAATTCGCAATTGGGAATTGGTAGACACATCACCCCCGCTGGACTCAATTTTTAGGGGGTGAATGTGGTGAATCACAGTCCGTGTCATTCACACTGTTATTATATATGATGTACTGTGTCTGTGTAAGCTCGGTATACGAGCAGTTGCGCGGCTCTGCCCCTAGGGGGAGATGAAGAGTTTGTACTGGGCTCCACCTTGACTCCGCCCATGGCTCCGCCCACGGCTCCTCCCACTAACCGGAAGTATAAAGCCTGGCAGTCTGAGCCTGCCTGCCAGTTCATCTCGTTGCAGGCAGGCTCCGTTGTAAGATCATTAAAACCAACTACGTGTTGTGTGAATTGATGGTCACATCAGTGAACGTACTGCCAATGTTCCTCTTCCTGTTTAGTTCCATTCCAATCTTTAATCCCCAAGGCCTTTTTCCAAAATGTAGACATTCTAATCATGGCATTTGTGTGGGCGGGTAAGAATCCGAGAATTCCCAAACCAACACTGCAAATAGGGAAAGTCAGAGGGGGCCTGGCTCTACCGAACCTACAATACTACCACTGGGCAGCAACGGCAGAAAAAGTGAGGGGTGGGTACAAGAACCCGACACAGATTGGGTGCAAATGGAGGAGGCATCCTGTAAAAGAATGACCCTCCGGGCCCTGGCTACAGCAGCACTCCCATCCTCCTCAGCAAGATACACAACAAACCCAGTGGTAGCGGCACCTCATGGCCACCATCTGCGACAATCACAGACTCCCCCCAGCCATGCTAGATACCACCTTCAAAAGATGGAGGCGGGACGGGGGCACACTGACAGTCGGGGACTTCTACGTAGGGCACAGATTGGCGACACTAGATGAACTGACGAGGAAGTGGAGGCTAGCAAAAGGACAGGAAATGAGACACCTCCAAATAAAACACTTCCTCCGCAAAGAGACAGTAGGTTACCCCTGGGCCCCAGAATGCACACTACTAGAGGACCTGATAGGCACAAGCAGCGAGAAGTGGGGGCTATGTGGGAAAATATACAGACAGCTACTGGACAAAGCTCGGACACCACTGGACGAGACCAGACAAAAATAGGAGGACGAACTAGGGACAGCGGTAGGATGGGGACTCTGGAGCGAAGCACTGAGCAGAGTGAACTCCACCTCCTCCTGCACAAGGCTCAGCCGAATGCAGCTCAAAGTGGTGCACAGAGCGCACCTGACCAGAGCCCAAATGAGCAGGTTCTTCCTGGAGGTGGAGATCAATGTGAATGGTACCAGAGGGGTCCGGCCAACCACACCCACATGTTTTAGGCTTGCCCCGAGCTTGCTGAGTTTTGAGCAGCCTTGCCCGAGGCAATGTCCAAGCTTGTGGGGGTGAGGGTGAAGCCATGCCCAATAGTGGCAATCTTCGGGGTCCTGGAGCAGTCAGAGTTACACATGGGGAAGGGGGCCAACGCCCTTGCTTCTCTAATCGCACGCCGGACAATCCTGCTCTGCTGGCGAACTTTGCAATCATGCTTCACAATCACCCTCCACAAATGTTGTCCTTCCCTTCTCTCGTTATTGCTGACATTCATTACTCTTTGCCTTTTCTCCTTGCTGAAGAAGAGATCACTCAACCTTTGGAAGAGACAGAGACGCAGGGGTATTCGGGCTGACCTGGTGACGCCACCTTTACAGCCACTGGCAATTTGTGCCCATCTAGCCCACTGGGGAGGAAGCCTTGTTCCGGAACGCTGCAATGACCTGCTGTCAAAGCCTGACCCTGCTGAGTATTTAATATAAGAAGATGGTTGTGGTTCTCAGAGGCGATCACCTCAGTTCCAAGACATCATTGCAGCAATTCCTCAGAACAGCGTCCTAGGCTCCATCTGGGCTGCCTCATCACTAACCTTCCTTTTAATATAAAGTCAGAAGTGGAGAGGTTCGACAGCACGGTGGCGCAGTGGGTTAGCCCTGTGCCTCATGGCGCCGAGGTCCCAGGTTCGATCCCGGCTCTGGGTCATTGTCCGTGTGGAGTTTGGCACATTCTCCCTGTGTTTGTGTGCGTTTCGCCCCCACAACCCAAAGATGTGAAGGTTAGGTGGATTGGCCATGCTAAATTGCCCCTTAATTGGAAAAAATGAATTGGGTACTCTAAATTTAAAAAAAACTCGCAGTTGACCATTCATTTCCTCAGATAGGAATCAGTTTATGCTTGCATGTAGAAAGAACTGAACAGCATTTAGACTTCTGCTGATAAGTACAATTCATGCCACACAGACAATGACCATCTCATGAGAATGGCCGGTTTAGGGGCTGGTTTAGCACACTGGGCTAAATCGCTGACTTTTAAAGCAGACCAAGGCAGGCCAGCAGCACGGTTCAATTCCCGTACCAGCCTCCCCGAACAGGCGCCGTAATGTGGCGACTAGGGGCTTTTCACAGTAACTTCATTGAAGCCTACTTGTGACAATAAGCGATTTTCATTTTCATTTTTCATAAAAGATTTCATACCTCTCCTTTACATTTACAAATGACATTTCCATTGAGGAACCCCCCGCTTCACCATCTTGGGTGATACATTGACTAGAAACTTGACCAGATACATATTTTTTTGGCTGCAGTTAAGAGTCAAAGGCTAAGAATTCTGTATCTACACCAAATGGACTGCAACGGTTCAAGAAGGTGGCTCACCACCACCTTCTCAAAGGAAATTAGGGATAGACAATAATAGCTCGTTTTACCAGCAACACCCACATCCCATGAAAGAAAATTTTAAAAAACCAGATTGGGCACTCTGAGCCCATAATTTAAAAGAATGAAAGATGTTCTCATTGAAGCACAAAAGAATCTTACAGGCTTAGCAGTTGGAAGAATGTTTCCCCTGACTGGGGAATCTGGAACCAGGGTCTAAGAATGAGAAAAATATATATTTCTTCTTCAAGGGGTTTTGAATCTTCAGAATTCTCTAACACAGAGAGAGTACTGAGTGATTGAGTATAATCAAGATGGAGGTCAATAGATTTTGAAATACTAAAGGAAATGAGGATAATGCGGGAAGGTTTCTTCCCACCACTGTTTGTGTGAAGAAATGCCTCCTTATCTCTGTCCTCACTGGTCTACCTTGAATCCTCAATGGCCAACAAGTCCTGGCATTGGACTTGAACCCAGAGCTTCTGGTCCAGAGGTAGGAGTGCTCCCACTGTGCCACAAGGCCACCGACATTAGCCATGATCCTACGGAAAAACAGAGATTGTACAAAGAGTGCTGTTCCTATTTCTTAAGTGGATACAATATGTTCATTAGTAGGTTGAGTTTCAGATTCTTCTCTGCAAAATATTTAATTGGTTTTCTCATTGTCTAAAGATGATTCTTCACTGCACCATTTCTTGTTGAATTGTAGAAAGTCCTAAGGTTGGTTTACTTACAGTTGCATCTTCATGCTCTGCATGTCTCTTGATTGAAGAAGTAATAATTGTAGTGACTATCCCCATGGACCTGATTCTGTCGACACTATCTACCCAAATGAAGGATTAGAACAGAAACTGTGAAAACATGTGGGCCTTATTTTATGCCTTATTACATTGCAAGCGCATAATGTACCACCTCTCATGCTCACTCCCCATTCAAATTCAAAGCCTAATATGTATGGTCAAATCTCTCCTTCGCAACAATGAAGCATCTCATTGTCATCCCAACAATTGTTCTTTCACCTTCCTTCCATCTCAGTATCAAGGAAATTCTGTAGAAGACACCATAGAGGAGGACTGCAGTCTCAGACAAGATCCATTATGCTTCCAGCCCTTCCAGCACAGATATTTCCAAATGGGTAGGAGAGATAATGAGCTTGGTAGACCTGACAAAACACAGAACAGAGAGATACTGGTGGCAGGGGCAGCACAAGAAACTTGTCAGAAGGTGATGTCCTCTCCAGAATCTTTTGAGAAGGACAGAGATGTTAACATTTAGAGGTTGTTCATGAAAAGAAAATTGCTCAAGGCAGTTACATAATTCTAACAGAGGTCAAGCAAAGACTTTGGAAGCCATGCCCGAAAAGTCTGGCGGAGTCGACTTACAGAACGTGTGAAGTTCTGTCAGAGGCATTTTGACTCTACAATCTACCCTGGAACATGCTAACACTTTCTGGGACATTGTAACCAGGACTTATTACAGTGGTTGTTTCACCAGCCTTCACAGATTTGATGAAAACTCAAGGGCTGGATTCTCTGATTGTGCAGCTATGTCCGCAGGATCAGTCTGGTCTTATGACCAGAAAGTCAGCGGCGCCCCCGCACCGAACCACTGCCCGGTGGGGGGGCTAGCAGACGCTGGGCAGGCAAAGGCATGCAACTGGGAGGGACATAAAATCAGAGTCTACAAAAACATAAGGGCGGGCCTGGCAAAGCGTAGGGTGGAAAATAACCAGGCAAATTCAGCCCTATATAAGAACAAAGTTAGATTTGGGATGCTATCTCCAGCCAGGCTCTGGGTAACATAGCAGGGCAAAGAACATTTTACTGTCCCTCCAGAGACCGACGAGTTCATACGTAAGAATGGTTTGGACAGACAGCAAGAGAGGCAGCGACGAGGAAGGCACAGAGGAGGTGAAGGAAATCAATGGACAATTTTGCACAAGACTGCATCACCTCGCTATGAACAGGGGAACCAGCTCATAGGAAGGACGGGGTGAGGGCAGCCGAGTGTAGGACAGATCAGGAGGAGATAGGAGCGACACTAGCAGAGTGGGAGGGGGTGGGGGGGGGGGGGGGTGTCACCACACTAGTGGGAAAACTAGTGTCAGGAGGTATGAGTGAGAGGGGGAGTCACAACGCTTCTCTCATTGTGATGGGGGGGGCAGTGATAGGGGTGCAGGGGGAAGCAAAGCCACGGCGGGAACAAAACGACAAGGGGCGGAGGGCTCTAGACTGGCTTCAGCAGGTTTCGTTCGGAAATGTGGAACAAGATGGCACCGCAAGCTGCCTCTTTGGAGGGTCCCTAAACAAAAGGAAACCCTAGAGTGCAGGGGCTCACCCACATGGCGTACACACAATTGGTGGCCATGTTGGATGGCCTCTGGACAAAGAGAAACCCTGGAGTCCAGGTGCGCGGCCTCACTAGGGGCTTTTCACAGTAACTTCATTTGAAGCCTACTTGTGACAATAATCGATTTTCATTTCACTTTCATTTCACTTGGGGATTTTCACAATAACATCATTGCAGTGTTAATGTAAGCCTACTTGTGACAATAAAGATTATTATTATCATGGTGAGAACGGTGTTCGCGGCCATTTTGGATGGATGCCAACAAAGGGAAACCCTGGAGTGCAGGGGCACCTCCAACAGGTAAGTATGGTTGATCCTGCAGTAAGGGGGGGGGGGACAGAAACCCCCCATCAGGATAACCACCTGGAACGTAAGGGACCTAACAACCCAGTGAAAAAATCCAGAGTCTTTGCCCACCTGAAAAGTATGAAAGCCGACATAGTCTTCCTCCAAGACACACATCTGAGGTTGAAGGACCGACTACAGGTAAGGAAGGGCTGGGTGGGACTGACCTAACATTCCTGCTATGGGACGAGGGCTGGGGGTAGCTGTGGTAAACCACTGTTACACCTGTATTAGGTGATGTAAGGTAGGACCTGTACTACAGGTTGGCCGGTAGCCCCTGCCTGCTGGCTCCGCCCAGGAAGAGGAGTATAAATATGCGTGTCCTCTATTCAGCAGCCATTTCACCAGCTGCTGTAGGAGGCCACACATCTTACTGCAATAAAGCCACAGTTGTACCCAATCTGAGTCTTTGTACAATTGATCATACATCAGTAGCAATACTGCTAAGTATGAAGACAATGTTTACTGCAACAAGGACACTTATGGACCCAGCGGGGCGGTATGTCATGGTCAGTGGTGTCCTGGGACAACATGGAATTTGTAAAGGAAACCATGGCGGAAATCCCCGACATAGATACTGGGGGGATCATGGGGGGAACTTTAATTGTGTGCTGGACCCATTGACGGACAGATTAAACCCCAGAACAGAGAAAAAGACAGGCATGGTTAGTGAACTGGGAACTTTTATGGAACAGATGGGGTCGGTGGACCTATGGGGGTTCATGCACCCAGTTGAGAAGGAATTCCTGCTCTTCTCGCTAGTACACAAGTTCTATACCATATCGACTTCTTTCTAATTGGGAAATCGGTGCTTCCAGAGATCGTCAGAGTGTAATCTCTGACCACGCTCCACATTACATGGATGTGAGGTTGGAAACATGCCAGGCCCAACACCCCACATGGAGGCTGGACACAGACCTCTTGGCCGACAAGGTCTTCAGCCAAAAAACATCACAGGCTATAGGCGAGTATGTTACTAACAACCAGAACGGGGAAGTCTCACCTTCCACTTTCTGGAAGGCACTGAAGGCTGTGATTAGGAGAGAAATTATAGCCTATAAGGCTCACAGAGACAGAGAGGGTGGCTAGGCAACATCTGATCGACTCCATTCTGGATGTTTTATTCTCCATTTTCACATTTTCCTTCAAAATTTACACCCCACCAACAAGCAGTAAACGGTAACAGATACAAAGTCAATACCCTTGACATCAGCAATGATCCCATCCTCCCACCACCCCAACCAACGGCCCACCTGTCAGTATATGCATCAAATAAAACAAACCCTCCTATGGTGGAAAAAAACACAAAGGCGAAAAAGAGAAAGGAGTCCGGAATCGCCCATGGTCACCATTAACCTATAGAGTCTTCCCCGCACCTCCCCCCTCCGTACGACACTCAATGCCATCCAACCTCTGAAAGAGTACTGTAAATGACACCCGAGAGTTGTAAACCACCCCCCCAACTCCTCCCCTCCACTTCCTCTTGTAAAAGTCCTCCTCCCCCAACCTCGGTTCCTTCCCCCCAACTTTCCACCCCGGCTAGACCACTCGGACCCAGTTCTGCCAGGCTCCGATGGTCGCAGCCCCTCCCCCTACCTCACCCCATTCACTGGCCAGCTTAAACCGGCCAGTGCGGAGGCCCCCGCCCGGGTCCCTTTCCCCCTTGCCCGGCCGCAGGAAAAACCCAGAAGTCCCCTTTAGCACACAAACCCGTCCCAGCCTCCCCGAACAGGCGCCAGAAGGTGGCGACTAGGGGCTTTTCACAGTAACTTCATTTGAAGCCTACTTGTGACAATAAGCAATTTTCATTTAATTTCAGACCCCGCATACACACCTACACCCCAAAGAACCCTCATTACGACTGAAAGTCCCATTTCTTCCCTTGTTCAAATATATTCAAATATAACGTTGTATATATATATACAACGTTGACTCCTATAGCCCATACACCAGCACGCAGTGAAACAAAAAAAGAAGAAAATATACAGTCATGAGGCGACATCGGTACAAGACCATTTCTCAATTCTGCCACAGTCCTTCGTAAACTCCTCCACTGCTTCCGCCGTCCCAAAATAAAAGTCCTTGAACTTGTAGGTCACCCTCAGCATTCCTGGATATACAATGCCGCACTGCACCTTGCTAATGAACAGTGCCCTCTTCACCCGGTTGAAAGCAGCCCGCCTCCTCGCCAGCTCCACCGTAAAGTGCTGGTAGTGTATTCCAGCTCCAGCTCCAGCCCACTGCACCACCCGCTACTGCTTAGCCCAGCACAGGACCTTCCCCTTTACACTGTACCTACAGAAGCACAGAGTCATTACTCTACAGGCCTCCACGACTGATGAGCCCGATCCAGCTCATATCGGGGGGGATCCTCCCCCTCCCCCAATAGTTTCGCCAACATCGTGGCAAAATACTCAGTTGACCTCGGGCCTTCCACTCCTTCCGGCAGCCGCACAATCCTCAAATTCTGTCGCCTGGATCTGTTTTTCAGGTCTTCCATTTTGCCTCGCAGATCCTTGTTGATCTCTATCACCTTCCGCATCTCCTTCCCATCGAGGGAAGTTGATCACCGTGCTGCAGTAATGTCTCTTCCAGTCCTTCAGCGCCTCGCCATGTTCCCGCACCTCTGCCACTGCGCTCGCCACCGCCGTCTTCACCGGGGTAATTGTCTCCTCCACCAGCGCTTTCAAAACCGCCCCCATTTCCTTCCTCATTGGCTCCATGTGTTTTCTAAACTGCCTTTCGACTTCCACGGTCATCACATTAGTTATTTCTTCAGCCGTAACCAATGCGGCCTCCCCTGGTGCTCCAGCCTCCATTTTCTTTACTGACCCCGAGTTGACCTTTCCACTCCCCGACGGACTTTCAGCCGTTTTTTTCACGGCCGTTTTTTTTGCTGGTCTTCGACATTTCCTCCCCCTGTGCTGTCTCTCGACTTTTGCTGCCTCCGCTGCCCTTAGGACTGTCATAATATACACCAGTATATGATGGTGCAGACACACACACTGATTGACACACAGCAAGACCAATCAACACACACAACACCGCAGCCAATCACCAGTTAGAGCACACTCACTATAAAGACAGAGAGCATCAGTTTTACCGCTCATTCGGGATGCAGCCTCCCAGAAGGACAGAGCTCACAGCTTGCAGCACAAATCTTCACCATGTGCTAAGTGCATAGACTGGTTAGGATAGGCATAGGTCTTTAGTTTAATCTAACATAGTGTCAACCTACAGTGAAAGTTTGTTCAAACTAGCGAGAGGGACCTTGCCTCTTACGTTTACACAGGCCACGATATTGCTGATACCCAAAAAAGACAAAGATCCTATATAATGCGGATTTTCAGACCATTTCGCTGCTCAATATGGATGCGAAGATACTCGCAAACGTTCTGGCCAACGCTCAAGAGATGGGGAACTGCGTATCAGAGGTGGTCACAGAGGACCAGACAGACTTTGTCACGGCAGCTAATTCCGAACATCAGGCAGCTGCTGAATGTAATAAAGACCCCTTCCGGGGAGAGAAAATGAGAGGTGATCGTCTCCCTGGATGCAGAAAAGACTTTCGACAGAGTCGAATTTGAGGTACTGGAGCGGTTTGGGCGAGGGACGAGGTTCACCTTGTGGGTGAAACTCCTGTCCAACACCTCCAAGGTGAGCGATCGGACCAACACCAACCAGCTCTGAATACTTCCAGCTGCATAGAGGCTCAAGGCAGGGATGCCCACTGTCCCCGCTCCTGTTTGCCCTGGCAATCGAACCCCTGGTGATCTCTCTGCAAGACGCGAAAAGCTGGAAGGCTAACCAAAGAGGGGGTAAAGAGCACAGAGTTTTGCTCTGTGCAGATGACCTGCTCCTTTTTTGTCTCTGACCAACAGAACGGCCTGAAAGCAATCATGCAACCTCTGAGAGAGCTCGGAGCCTTCTCGGGCTATAAACTCAACCTGGGCAAGAGCAAGGCATTCCCGGTGAACCCAAATGGGGGAGGGACTGAGCTGGATGGACTTCCATTCAAACAAGCCCGAAACAAATTCCACTACCTGGGGTCCAGATAGCCCATGACTGCACATGGATCCACAAGTGGAATCTGACTAGTCCAGCGGAGGAAGTTAAAAAGGACCTGCAGAGATGGGATGCACTCCCACCTTCCCTGGCGGGGAGAGTGCAGGCAATCAAAATGAAGGTACTGCCGAAGTTCCTCTTCTTGTTTACATCCATACTGATCTTCACCCCAAGGTCTTTTTCCATAATATAGACAAAATGATCATGGCGTTTGAGTGGGGAGGGTAAGAACCCAAGGATCCCGAAATCAACACTGCAAAGGGCGAAAAATATAGGTGGTCTGGCCCTGCCGAATCTACAATACCACCACTGGGCAGCCACGGCAGAGAGGGTGAGGGGGTTGATACCTGAATGCAACATGGAATGGGTGAGGTTGGAGGTGCCCTCCTGCAAAGGAGCAACCCTCCGTCCCTCGCCCGGCAGCGCTCCCATCCCCCCCCCAACAAAGTACACATCCTGCCCAGTGGTGGGAGCCACACTAAAGACATGGAACCAAATGAGGCAGCATTCCGGTCTAACCGAGATGTCCCCCATGACCGCCATCTGAGGCAATGACAAATTCCCACCAGCCATGCTCGACGCCACCTTTAAAAGAAGGACGCTAGCAGTCAGACTCTTTTACATAGGGGACAGACTAGCGACCTTGGGCGAACTGACGGAAGACCTGGAACTACCAACAGGACAGGAACTCAGACACCTCCAAATTAAACACTTTCTCCACAAGAAGACGGGAAGATACCCCAGGCCCAGACAGACACACTATTAGAGGAACTAATAAACATGGACAGTCAGGAAGGGGGGGGGGGGGGGGGGAACTGTGGTAACATCTATGGATGGTTACTGGATAGGACAAGACTACCGCTGGACAAAGCCAGATGAAATTGGATGAGGAACTGGGGACAGAAGTGGGTTGGGGACTCTGGAGCGAAGCACTGAGCAGGGCCAACTCCTGTGCAACGCTGAGCCTCATGCAGTTTAAAGTGGTGCACAGAGCGCACCTGACCAGAACCCGAATGAGCAGGTTCTTCTCGAAGGTGGAGGCTAAATATGAGCGGTGCCAGAGTGGCCTAGCCAACCACACCCACATGTTCTGGGCTTGCCCCTAACTTGCTGGGTTCAGGGCAGCCTTCTTCGAGGCGATGTCCAAGGTTGTGGGGGTGAGGGTGGAGCCGTGCCCGAGAGTGGCAGCTTTCGGGGCATCGGAACAGCCAGAGCTACACATGGGGAAGGGGGCCGATGCCCTTACTTTTGCTTCCTTAATTGCACGCCAGAGAATCCTGCTCTGCTGGCGATCAGCAGCACCACCAAGTGCTGCAGACTGGCTGGCACACCTTTTGCAATTTCTCCACCTGGAGAAGATCAAGTACACTATCCGAGGGTCGGATAAGGGTTCCACAAAGCATGGGGGCCATTCATCAGCCTGTTCCAAGACCTGGTCAAGGCCAACAGCGACTAGGGAAAGCGGGGGAGAGCAGACAAGAATGCATACAGCAAGGAGGAGCAAAGCCGGAAGGGGGGAGGATATGAGGAGGAAGGAGGGAAATATGAGGAGGGAAGCCAAGGGAGTCACAGGGAGAAACATGGGGAAAAAGGGAGGAGGAGAGGTGGAAGAAAGCACCTCCCCCCCCCCCCCCCCCCCCACCACCACCACCACGGAACCTGTATTGATCTCTGTATGTGTATGTACATAAGGAGTTAATGTGTAATCAATGGAATCAGATGATCAATAGAGGGCCGTACCAACAGGGGTATAAAAGGCAAGCTCATTCTGCTCCTCCTCCTCTTTTGAGTGTACTGTGATAAGAGAGCAGGAGTATAGATTAGCTCAGATTGTTAGTGTAGTTAAACATAGTTATTGTATTTAGATCTTGTTAACCTTATTGCTAGCATTAATATTAAATTAAAGAACTAGGGCAGCACGGTGGCGCAGTGGGTAAGCCCTGTTGCCTCACGGCGCCGAGGTCTCAGGTTCAATCCCGGCTCTGGGTCACTGTCCGTGTGGAGTTTGCGTGGGTTTCGCCCCCACAACCCAAAGATGTGCAGGGTAGGTGGATTGAACACGTTAAAACTGCCCCTTAATTAGAAAAAAATGAATTGTGTACTCTAAATTTATAAAAAACAAAAAAAAAAGAAAAAAAAAAAATTAAATTAAAGAACTCATGAAATTATTGTTTTAGTTACTCAATAAACTTTTTGTTGCTACTGGATGAATTCGAGTCTTTTTCACATGATTCAGAAAACCTAATCAACAACAGTATTGAATAACATATATTACATTCAGTAGTGTATCAAAACATACTACAGATGTGTCATCTGCGCCATGGTACCAGGTTATTTGGCTTTCACAGAACAGTCCTTGTTAGGTTAGGTTGGGGAAAAAAAAATACCGACTGTTCGACTGTTGAAGACTTTGCTGCATTTCGATCCTCGACGACCAACCGATTCGATGGACCACGTTCAAGTTCCACTGCAGCTGAAAACTACCGGTAATTTAAGTAATAACTGGAAAATATTTAAACAACAGTTCCAAATATATATTGCAGCTAATGATTTAAATACAACCTCTGAAGAAAGAAGAATAGAATTGCTACTAGCAATAGCAGGACATCAAGCCATAGTGATCTATAACTCTTTCAATTACTTGGAAGGTGAAGACAATACTAAGTTTAAAGTGATAATGGAAAAATTTGAAGAACACTGTAAAATGCAGTCTAATGAGATCCTGGAAAGATTGAACTTTCGTAATAGGTTTCAGAAAAACGGTGAGCCAATCACTAGCCTGCAAATTTACTGCTTTAAGAGACTCAATGATCAGTGATCAATTGGTTGATGGACTATGTGATGAAGGTTTAAGGGAATCACTTTTACAAAAAAATGATCTAACTCTAAAGACCGCGATAGAAAGGTGCATATCGCATGAACCAAACAAACATTAGGACCTTGAATTTATCCAAAGAAAGAATGGCGCAAACATCCACCACGAGGTTGAGGAAATTAAAATGGTGTCGCAGCCT
Organism: Scyliorhinus canicula; assembly: GCF_902713615.1. NCBI lineage: Eukaryota > Metazoa > Chordata > Chondrichthyes > Carcharhiniformes > Scyliorhinidae > Scyliorhinus > Scyliorhinus canicula. The sequence continues at coordinate 121,107,527 of NC_052147.1, read as the reverse complement.
TCTAAGCACCTTCTTCACGGCGGCCGGTCGCATTCAAACCGATACGCAAATGCGCACATCCAGGAAAGATGCAAACTGGCAAAATTCCGTTCTGCATATGCGCAAGAAGACGCACGTGCGCAGTTGAAAAAAGAGTGCACTCTGGATGAAGACCGATTTGCGCATGCGCAATTGATGATTACGTATGACGTCACGAGCGTCATGACATCAGTAGACTCAGATCACGCCCACTTAAAAGGAAACTGCCCGAAAATTAAAAATAAAAGTTTTAAAGCTAAAAAACCAAAATTGTTCACCTCGAAAAGCAGGACAATGTCTGAATTTCAACCTGCAGTTGAAAATAACTTTCGCAGCACCCTTGAACAAGCTGTTCGCAGCATCCAAAGTGAAGAGCACATTACTAAATCCAAAACTGAAGACGATGATTTGTTAATTAAAAGTGAAGAGCACAATATTAAATCCGAAACCAAAGAAGATGAAATGAAATGAAAATCGCTTATTGTCACAGGTAGGCTTCAAATGAAGTTACTGTGAAAAGCCCCTAGTCGCCACATTCGCCTGTTCGGTGAGGCCGGTACGGGAATGAAACCGTGCTGCTGGCCTGCCTTGGTCTGCTTTCAAAGCCAGCGATTTAACCCTGTGCTAAACCAGATGATTTGTTTATTGAAAAATACTACTCAGACATGGCTGTGTTATTCGGATGTGATGATCATAGCATCAGCAACACTGTTGAAAAGCTCAATATGACTCTACTCATGGTCGATAAATCCAACACCATGATGGAATGGCAGATCGTTGATACATTGGATGACAGCAATCTGACAAATAGCCAAGAAGAAAACAACGCCACACAGAGAGTACTGACCGACTCCGTTGAGAGAGTGCTGATCATCTCCACAGAGAGAACATTGCACGACTCCACAGAGAGAGCGATGAAGGACCCCACAGAGGGAGCGATGGAAGCCTCCACAGAGAGATTGTTGACAGACTCCAGAATGAAAGCAATTAAAGACTCCAGAGCAACAACCGTGCATGAAGAAGACTATGAAGGTCTATCCACCTTATTTAAAGCAATAAGAATAAGGCTATAAAAGTCTACCCAGCTCATTTAAACAACTGCAAGAAGACAATAAAAGTCTACCCACTGTATGAGAGAATAGTGACAATGTGATCACAATCAACATACAAGATGTGTAAGATCACAGCGAGACTGACAGATCTCAGCTCGACTATACAGAAGCACTTAACAATCAAAGTGAAACTACTCATGAGTCCAGTGAGACCACATCTAGTGAGACCACATCAATTAAAACCTCATCTTCTCTTGACAGCTGACAAGAAACTGAAATCTTGAAGACGTTGACTCCAAGAGGAGCACCAAGAGATCAAGGATGAAGCAGACCAACCAGCAATGACTCCAGAAGAGGAGCACCAAGGAAGAAAAGAGGAATCAAATCAATCAGAAATGACTGATGTCCCCAAGATCAATGCAACATCAGATCATTCACACAAACCTCAACTCAAAAAGCTCAATGAAACATCAGATACCACAAAGAACACTGATACCAATAACTTTGAGAATGACTCAAATTATCCACAAGGAACAGTCATTGAGTACAACAAAAACAAGTACAACAACGAAAACAACAACTGAAACAACAAAAACAACAACAAAAACAACAACAATGAAATGACAACTTGTACAACATGGTACAACGCTGCACAATGGCAAGAGTAGAAACATAACACGGACATTGATCACACAAAACAAATGTCATGCCAAAAAATTTCACGAATTCATATTTGCTCCAAGACAAACAAGCAAATCAGTTTCCTAGGCAGATGGCATACAGAATCAATACCACAAGCACAAGAAAAGACCAGAACAAACAATGCAACAGTAATACAACAAGCAGCGCCACACTCCTATATTGTAAAGTCTGATGAGGGTGTGCTGTTCAGACGCAATCGGCAAGACTTACTAATGCTTCAACTTCCTAAACCTGTCTTTTCAGAGTTCCATCTACATGATTCACTCACTCGACAATGCTTTCAACCATCCGTCAGTGAACTGAAGGACATTGAAACTTCAGTGACTCCATGTCCACTCAGGAGATCAACTCGAAGAAGACGCAAACCCAATCGTTTGAACGTGTGACCATTGGACTGATTAACTCATTGATTTTCAGTAATGCATTTGCAAACTGCATCAATTATGTTTGTTCAATTTTCTTTTCAACATACAGAAAATATGTCACACAAAAATTGGGGGATGTAGTAATCTATGGATGTGCATGTACATAAGGGGTTAATGTGTAATCAATAGAATCAGATGATCACTATAGGGCAGTATCAACAGGGATATAAAATGCAAGCTCATTCTGCTCCTCCTCCTCTTTTGGGTGTACTGTGACGAGAGAGCAGGAGTATAGATTAGCTCAGAGTGTTAGTGTAGTTAAACATAGTTACTGTATTTAGATCTTGTTAACATTATTGCTAGTATTAATATTAAAGTAAAGAACTCACAAAATTATTGTTTTAGTTATTCAATAAATCTTTTGTTACTACTGGACGACTTTGCATCTTTTTCATCAAGATTCAGAAAACCTCATCAACAACAGTATTGAGTAACATATATTACAACAGTCTAACATATATCATAACATATTACAGAAGAGTAATAAAACATTGCACGCCACAGCATCCTGCTCCGCTGACGATCAGGAGCACCACCCACAGCTGCAGACTGGCTGGCAGACCTTTCGCAATTTCTCCACCTGGAGAATATCAAGTACACCATCTGAGGATTGGACAAAGCATGGGGGCCATTTATCAGCCTGCTCCAAGGCCTGTGCAAGGCCAACATTGACAAGGGAAAGAGGGGGAGAGCAGACAAGAATGCATACAACGAGGAGGAGCAAAGGGGGAAGGGGGAGGTGGAGGTTATGAGGAGGAAGGGGGGAGGATATGAGGAGGAAACCCAAGGGAGTCACAGAGAGAAACATGGGGAGAAAGGGAGGGGAGGGGAAGGAAGCACCCCTCCCCCTCCCCACCAGAACACACAAGATCAACAACAAAAACCGCAGAAGAGAAGAGTGGAGTTCAGTAGTATGATGCCCAAGGTGGAGGAGGAGGCTACCAACAGCTGGGGGTGGGAGGGGGGGTGGGAGGGGGGGGGGGGGGGGGGGGGGGGGCGGGGCGGAGGATGTATGTTAGAAAGTATGTCAATAAGAAGCTGTAAAACATGTAAATATCCGTTGCATGATTCATTAAATTGTTATTCTGTAATCATTGAAAAATGGCAATAAAAATATTTTTTTTTAAAGCAAAAAAGGACCTACAGAAATGGGATACACTCCCGCTTTCCTTGGCAGGAAGAGTATGGATGATCAAGGTGAAAATATGCCCAGGTTCCTCTTCCTGATCAGGTCATACAGATCTACATCCCCAAGGCCTTTTTCAACTCAATAGACAAGATGATTGTGGTGTTTGTGTGAGCCCGACAAAGAAGAAGAAACATGGGGGGCTTGGCCCTCCTGAATCTGTAATACTATCACTGGGCAGCCACGATGGAAAGATTAAGGGGATGGGTGAAGGAGCCAGACACAGAATGGGTGAGGATAGAGGCGAGCTCCTGCACAGGGACAACTCGCCAAGCCCTTGCCACGGCAACACTTCCAGCCAACAAACCACTCAACAAGCCCAGTGGTGGCAGCTACCCAGAGAATTTGGAACCAGATGAGGCAGCACTTCGGCTTGACCAAAATGTCCACTACAGCCCCCATTTGAGTTACGGTAGGTTTGCACCAGCTATGCTCGACATCACCTTTAAGAGGTGGAGACAAGACGGGGGACACCAACGGTTATAGACTTTTACAATGAGGACAGACTAGCGACCTCAGAAGAACTGATGGAGAGACTGGAACTACTAAACGGAAACAAACTCCAACATCTGCAGGTCAAAATCTTTCTCCACAAGGCGACAACAGCTTACCCACGAACCCTGAGAAGCACAATGCTGGAGGAGTTGCTGGACGTGAACAGTCTGGGGAAGGGAAACTGTGGGGACCTGTAAGGTCGACTCTTAGAAAGGGCGCGCTCCCCACTGGATGGCACACGGGAAAAATGAAGGGGCTGAGTCCAATCGACAAAAAGGGGGCGGGGAAGGGGAAAAAACCGCTCACATGTAAATAGCAGATAATTGCCCATCGTAGAGTAAGTGACCCAGTAAAGGACCCTGAAACAACAAATGTAGGGGGGGGGGGGAACAAGCGGGGAACGGAGATGGAATCGGTACAAGGAAAATGACTCGTATATTGTCACGGATGTATATTTCCTTATCGACTGACCAGTATATAAAAACTTCAATAAAAACGAGGGTCCCAGAATTCCCTCAACAACCAACAACATTTCCTGCAGCAACTTGATGGTATCTACTGCAGCAAACTGACAACATCTCCTGCAACAACCTGATAACATACCTTGCAGCAACCAGAGTTCACCTCCTGAAGCAACCGGACAATGTTTCCTGCAGCTGACCACAACCCCTACAGCAACTGGACAGCATCTCTTGTGGCAACTGGACTGAAACTCCTGCAGCAACTGGGCAGAATCTCTGCAGCAACCTGGCAGCATTTCCTGCAGCAACTAGAACGCCACCCATGCATGAATCGGACAGCACTTCCTGCAACAAACTGACAGTATCTCCTGCAGAAAAGAGACAGAACCTCCGACAGCAACCTGACGCCATCTCCTGCAGAAAGTTGACAACATCCCCTACAGAAGCTGGAGAGCACTTCTGCAGCAACTGAACAGCAGCACCTGCAACAAATTGGCAGCATCTCCTGCGACAAACTGACAACATCTCCTGCAGCAATCTGGCAACATCTCCTGCAGCAACCTGACAACATCTCCTGCAGCAACCTGACAACATCTCCTGCAGCAACCTGACAGCATCTCCTGCAGCAACCTGACAGCATCTCCTGCAGCAACCTGACAGCATCTCCTGCAGCAACCTGACAGCATCTCCTGCAGCAACCTGGCAACATCTCCTGCAGCAACCTGGCAACATCTCCTGCAGCAACCTGACAGCATCTCCTGCAGCAACCTGGCAACATCTCCTGCAGCAACCTGGCAACATCTCCTGCAGCAACCTGACAACATCTCCTGCAGCAACCTGACAGCATCTCCTGCAGCAACCTGACAACATCTCCTGCAGCAACTAGACCGCCACCCATGCATAAATCGGACAGCACTTCCTGCAACAAACTGACAGTATCTCCTGCAGAAAAGAGACAGAACCTCCGACAGCAACCTGACGCCATCTCCTGCAGAAAGTTGACAACATCCCCTACAGAAGCTGGAGAGCACTTCTGCAGCAACTGAACAGCAGCACCTGCAACAAATTGGCAGCATCTCCTGCGACAAACTGACAACATCTCCTGCAGCAACCTGGCAACATCTCCTGCAGCTACCTGACAACATCTCCTGCAGCAACCTGACAACATCTCCTGCAGCAACCTAACAACATCTCCTGCAGCAACCTGACAGCATCTCCTGCAGCAACCTGGCAACATCTCCTGCAGCAACCTGACAGCATCTCCTGCAGCAACCTGACAGCATCTCCTGCAGCAAACTGACAACATCTCTTGCAGCAACCTGACAACATCTCCTGCAGCAACCTGGCAGCATCTCCTGCAGCAACCTGACAGCATCTCCTGCAGCAACCTGGTAACATCTCCTGCAGCAACCTGACAACATCTCCTGCAGCAACCTGACAGCATCTCCTGCAGCAACCTGACAACATCTCCTGCAGCAACCTGACAGCATCTCCTGCAGCAACCTGACAACATCTCCTGCAGCAACCTGACAGCATCTCCTACAGCAACCTGACAACATCTCTTGCAGCAACCTGACAGCATCTCCTGCAGCAACCTGACAGCATCTCCTGCAGCAACCTGACAGCATCTCCTGCAGCAACCTGACAGCATCTCCTGCAGCAACCTGACAGCATCTCCTGCAGCAACCTGACAACATCTCCTGCAGCAACCTGACAGCATCTCCTACAGCAACCTGACAACATCTCCTGCAGCAACCTGACAGCATCTCCTACAGCAACCTGACAGCATCTCCTGCAGCAACCTGACAGCATCTCCTGCAGCAAACTGACAGCATCTCCTGCAGCAACCTGACAGCATCTCCTACAGCAACCTGACAACATCTCCTGCAGCAACCTGACAACATCACCTGCAGCAACCTGACAGCATCTCCTGCAGTAACTCGACAGCAAGTGCATTGAGTACTCCCAGGGAGCCAGCAGAAACATCCAGCATGAGACACATCGAAGTGTGAGTTTGGAGCTGGGAATTTGAAGTTAGGTGGGAATTTGAGGCTGGATGGCAGGAGACGCTTTTTATCTCTTGATTTGTTACAATGAAATTTCCAGTGAGTGGCCTTGCCCTGCTGCAGGTGACTCCAAGGGAGAGAGCTGATTGGTGAGTAGCAGGTAAGGCAGGTAAGTCCTCCATATCTCGGGAGTGGAGCTGAGTGGCAGAAATCTAAATTGCAACCTGGGAAAATAAGTGGTAATTTGCGTCTGTGTCTCGCTGTGTGTCTCTGAGCGGGAGAAATCCAGAGTGCAACCTGGGAAGATAAGTGGTAATTTGCATCTGTGTCTCGCTGTGTGTCTCTGAGCGGGAGAACTCCGGAGTGCAGTCTGGGAAGATAAGTGGTAATTTGCGTCTGTGTCTCTCTGTGTTTTCAAATTGTGGAGGGACAAACTGAGAAGGCAGTCACAGTAAAGCTGAGAGCTGTTTGCCTGGTAGGGGTCTGTGTTAAATTCGAAAAAAAATTGAAAAAACTAATTAAAACTAATTAATTACTTCGGTAGAGGACCAACTAAACCTGAGGGCAGAGATTCGTATTTAGCATTTAATTTTACAGTAAAATCTAGCACCAGGGACCATATAGTTAATTGTAACTTAATCTGCTGACAATTTACGCATATATTTTAAATTAATTAACTAGTGCTTAAATGTCACTCAGCGGAGTGCAGTGCTCTAACTGTGAGATGTGGGAGATCCATGACTCTTCCAACATTCCGGTCGACTACATCTGCAGGAAGTGTAAGCAATGGCAGCTCCTCACAGACCGTTTGGTTCAGTTGGTGCAACAGTTTGATGCACTTAGGAGCATGCAGGTGGCGGAAAGCGTCACAGATGGGAGTTACACAGACATGGTCACACCCGAGGTGCAGGCAGACAGATGGGTGACTACTAGAAAGGCCAGGTAGTCAGTGCAGAAATCCCCCATGGCTGTCCTCCGCTCTAACAAGTATACCATTTTGGATACTATGGGGGGGGGGGGCTATCAGGGAAAAACAACAGCAGCCAGAACATTAGCACCACAACTGGCTCTGTTGCTCAGCAGGGGAGGGATAGTTATAGGGGACTCTATAGTAACGGGCACAGATAGGCGCTACTGTGGATGTGAAATAGAGTCCAGGATGGTGTGTTACCTCCCTGGTTCCAGGTTCAAGGATTTCTCTGGACGAACACAGGTCCCCCAACTGCCAAAGAGAGATAGAGGAGCAGATAGGTAGAGAGATTTTGGATAGGTGCAAAAGTAACAAGGTTGCTGTGGTCGGGGATTTTAACATTCCCTCTATTGACTGGGACTCACGTAGTGCTAGGGGCCTGGGTGAGGCAGAGTTTGTAAGGTGTATCCAGGAAGGCTTCTTGATGCAATATGTAGATAGTCCACTGGGGAAGGGACAGTACTGGACCTTGTATTGGGGATTGAGCCTGGACAGGTGATTGAGGTTTCAGGAGGTGAACATTTTGGGAGTAGTGACCACAATTCTGTAAGTTTTAGGGTACTTTTGGATAGGGATAAGGGTAACCTTCATGTGAAGGTGCTAAACAGGGGAAAGCAAATTACGATAACATTAGACAGGAATTGAAGAATTTGGATTTGGTGTGGCTGTTGCAGGGTAAATCAACATTGGACATGTGGGAGTCTTTCAAGCAACAGTTAATTTGGATTCAGGTTCCTGAGAGAACAAAGGATAAGTGTGGGAAGTTTAGGGAGGCTCAGATAACAAGTGATATGGTGAACCTCTCGAAAAGAAAAAGGAGACTTTGTACGGTGTCAGGTGGATGTTCCTTTAAGAAATGGGTGTTTATCAAATAGCTGCAGTGATGTCAGTGTGTTGTTGGAGCTGGGCTGTCTTTCTGACTTTTTACTTTCGTTTTGAGTTGAAAAGCTGCTTTGTGGCTCTGTTTTTGGTTTTGTTTTCAGAGTTGGAGAGCTACCTTCAAACAATAAGCTGTATCTCTCTCTCTCTCCCTAAAAAAATGTCTCCAGATCACTTCATGATTTCAAAGTAATACCTGTTTTTGTCGAGAATTTAAACCTGCTGTCTTTGTTAAAAAGGGTTTAATTTAAGTGTTATCGATAGAGTATTGTGTCTGTGGGGTTACGTGTGTTTGTAGTTGATAAGGTGTTTACTGTGTGTTCATAAAATGTTAACTGGGTTTGTAGAATAAACATTGTTTTGTTTTAGAAATACTTAAGGACTTTGTTCCATAATGCCTGGAGAGTGGACCCTTGTGCTCCCCATAACCAAAATCTATTAAAAGCCGTGGGTCAGATGAACTCCATGATATACTTTGGAGGTTTCTAAATTCTGGCCCATAACAACAGTCTAGAAGGATGGGGACAGTCAAAACCCCCGAGGAGTATAAAGAAAGTGGGAAAGTACTTAAGCAGGAAATTAGGAGTGCTGGGAGTGGTTATGAAAAGTCCTTCGCAAGTAGGATTAAGGTGAATCCTAAAGCTTTTTATTCATATGTGACAATCAAGAGGGTGGCCAGGGAAAGCATTGGACCACTTAAGGACAGTGGGTGAATCTATTTGTTGAACCAGAGGAAATGGGCGAGGTACTAAATGAGTACTTTGCATCAGTGTTCACCAAAGAAAAGGACTTTGTGGAAAATTATTCTTGGGTGGGGTGTGTGGACAGTCGGGTCATGTTGACATAGAAAAGGAGGTATTGGGTGTTTTAAAAGACATTAAGGTAGACACGTTTCCTGGGCCAGAAGGGATTTACACCTAGAATACTGAGGGAAGCAAGGGAGGAAATTATTGGGGCCTTGACTTATATCTTTGTATCCTCATTGGCTACAGGTAAGATCCCAGAAGACTGGAGAATAGATAATGTGGAACTGCTGTTTAAGAAAGGTAGCAGGGATAATCCAGGGGACGATAGGCTGATGAGCCTCACGTCGGTAATAGATAAATTATTGGAGAGAATTCTCAGGGACAGGATTTATACCCATTTGGAAACAAATGGACTCATTAGTGAAAGACAGCATGGTTTTATGAGGGGGAGGTCGTGCCTCACTAATTTCATCGAGTTTTTTGAGAAGGTGTCAGAGATAATTGATGAAGGAAGGGTGATGGATGTTGTTTACATGAACTTCAGTAAAGCCTTTGACAAAGTGCATCATGGTAGACTGGTACAAAAGGTGAAGTCACACGGGATCAGTGGTGAGGTGGCAAGATAGATGCAGAAGTGGCTTGATCACAGAAGGTAAAGTTTGTAGCAGAAGGGTGTTTTCTGAATGGAAGGTTGTGACTAGTGGCGTTCCACAGGGATCAGTGCTGGGGCCTCTGTTGTTTGTAGTATACATAACCGATTTGGAGGAACGTACAGCTGGTCTGATTAGTAAGTTCGCGGATGATGCCAAGGTTGGTGGAGTGGCAGATAGCGTTGAGGATTGTCAAAGGATACAGCAGGACATAGATAGGTAGGAGACTTGGGCAGAGAAATGGCAAATGGTGTTTAATCCAGACAAATGTGAGGTAATGCATAGAGCAGAAATATACCGTAAATGGCAAAACTCTTCGGAATATAGAAAGTCAGAGGGATCTGGGTGTGCAGGTCCACAGATCTTTAAAAGTAGAAACACAAGGGAGTCAAGAAAACATAGGGAATGCTTGCCTTCATTGGGCGGGGAATCGAGTATAAAAGCCTGGCAAGTCATGCTACAGTTGTATAGAACCTTGGTAAGGCCGCACTTGGAATATTGCGCACAATTCTGGTTGCCACAATACCAGAAAGATGTGGAGGCTTTGGAGAGGGTGCAGAGGAGATTTACCGGCATGTTGCCTGGACTGGTGGGTGTACGTTATGCGGAGAGGCTGAATAGAAATGGACTGTTTTCATTAGAACGACAGAGATTGAGGGATGACCTAATAGAGGTCTACAAGATTACGAGACGCATGAATATAGTGGATGGGCAGGCACTCTTCTCCAGGCTGGACAAGACAGTCACGAGGGGGCATACGTTTAAGGTCTGTGGGGCAAAGTTTAGAGGAGATGTGTGAGGCAGGTTTTTAACACAGAGGATGGTGAGTGCCAGGAACGCGCTGCCAGGGGTGGTTGTGGAAGCAGTTCTTTAACGGCGTTCAAAAGGCATTACGACAAATACATGGAAAGAATGGGTATAGAGGTATACGGCACAAGGAGGTGCTGAGGCTTTGGCCAAGGTTAGTATTATGATCGGTACAGGCATAGAGGGCTGAAGGACCTGTCCCTGTGCTGTAATGATCTTTGTTCTTAGTTTAACATCTCCTACAGCAACCTGACAACATCTCCTGCAGCAAACTGACAGCATTCCTTGCAGCAACCTGCCAGCATCTCCTGCAGCAACCTGACAACATCTCCTGCAGCAACCTGACAACATCTCCTGCAGCAACCTGACAACATTTCCTGAAACAACCTGACAGCATCTCCTACAGCAACCTGGCAACATCTCCTGCAACAACCTGGCATCTCCTGCAGTAACTTGACAGCATCTCCTGCTGCAACCTGACAACATCTCCTGCAGCAACCTGACAGCATCTCCTGCAGCAACCTGACAACATCTCCTGCAGCAACCTGACAGAATCTCCTGCAGCAACCTGAGAGCATCTCCTGCAGCAACCTGACAGCATCTCCTGCAGCAACCTGACAGCATCTCCTGCAACAACCTGACAGAATCTCCTGCAGCAACCTGAGAGCATCTCATGCAGCAACCTGACAGCATCTCCTCCAGCAACCTTACAGCATCTCCTGCAACAACCTGACAGAATCTCCTGCAGCAACCTGACAGCATCTCCTGCAACAACCTGCATCTCCTGAATCAACCTGACAGCATCTCCTGCAGCAACCTGACAGCATCTCCTGCAGCAACCTGACAGCATCTACTGCAGCAACCTGACAGCATGTCCTGCAGCAACCTGACAGCATCTCCTGCAGCAACCTGACAGCATCTCCTGCAGCAACCTGACAACATCTCCTGCAGCAAACTGACAGCATCTCCTGCAACAACCTGACAGCATCTCCTGCAGCAACCTGACAGCATCTCCTCCAGCAACCTGACAACATCTCCTGCAGCAACCTGACAGCATCTCCTGCAACAACCTGACAGCATCTCCTGCAGCAACCTGACAGCATCTCCTGCAGCAACCTGACAACATCTCCTGCAGCAACCTGACAACATCTCCTGCAGCAACCTGACAGCATCTCCTGCAGCAACCTGACAGCATCTCCTGCAGCAAACTGACAGCATCTCCTGCAGCAAACTGACAGCATCTCCTGCAGCAACCTGACAGCATCTCCTGCAGTAACCTGACAGCATCTCCTGCAGCAACCTGACAGCCTCTCCTCCAGCAACCTGACAACATCTCCTGCAGCAACCTGACAGCATCTCCTGCAACAACCTGACAGCATCTCCTGCAGCAACCTGACAGCATCTCCTGCAGCAACCTGACAACATCTCCTGCAGCTACCTGACAACATCTCCTGCAGCAGCCTGACAGCATCTCCTACAGCAACCTGACAGCATCTCCTGCAGCAACCTGACAACATCTCCTGCAGCAACCTGACAGCATCTCCTGCAGCAATCTGACAACATCTCCTGCAGCAGCCTGACAGCATCTCCTGCAGCAACCTGACAGCATCTCCTGCAGCAACCTGACAACATCTCCTGCAGCAACCTGACAGCATCTCCTACAGCAAACTGACAGCATTTCCTGCAGCAACCTGACAGCATCTCCTGCAGCAACCTGACAGCATCTCCTGCAGCAACCTGACAGCATCTCCTGCAGCAACCTAACAACATCTCCTGCAGCAACCTGACAGCATCTCCAGCAGCAACCTGACAGCATCTCCTGCAGCAACCTGACAACATCTCCTGCAGCAACCTGACAACATCTCCTGCAGCAACCTAACAACATCTCCTGCAGCAACCTGACAGCATCTCCAGCAGCAACCTGACAGCATCTCCTGCAGCAACCTGGCAACATCTCCTGCAGCAACCTGACAGCATCTCCTGCAGCAACCTGACAGCATCTCCTGCAGCAACCTGACAGCATCTCCTGCAGCAACCTGACAACATCTCCTGCAGCAACCTGACAACATCTCCTGCAGCAACCTGACAACAGCTCCTGCAGCAACCTGACAGCATCTCCTGCAGCAACCTGACAGCATCTCCTGCAGCAACCTAGATAGATAGAACATTACAGCACAGAACAGGTCCTTCGGAACTCGATGTTGTGCCGAACAATGATCACCCTACTCAAGTCAACCTATCCACGTAACCCAACAACCCACCCCCATTAACCTTATTTTTTAGGACACTAAGGTCAATTTAGCATAGCCAATCAACCTAACCCGCACATCTTTGGACTGTGGGAGGAAACCTGAGCACCCGGAGGAAACCCACGCACACACGGAGAGGACGTGCAGACTCCGCACAGACAGTGACCCAGCCGGGAATCAAACCTGGGACCCTGGAGCTGTGAAGCATTTATGCTAACCACCATGCTACCGTGCTGACAGCATCTCCTTCAGCAACCTGACAACATCTCCTGAAGCAACCAGACAGCATCTCCAGCAGCAACCTGGCAGCATCTCCTGCAGCAACCTGACAGCATCTCCTGCAGCAAGCTGACAGCATCTCCTGCAGCAACCTGACAGCATGTCCTGCAGCAACCTGACAGCACCTCCTGCAGGAACCTGACAGCATCTCCTGCAGCAAACTGACAACATCTCCTACAGCAACCTGACAGCATCTCCTGCAGCAACCTGACAACATCTCCTGCAGCAACCTGACAACATCTCCTGCAGCAACCTGGCAGCATCTCCTGCAGCCACCCGACAGCATCTCCTGCTGCAGCCTGACAGCATCTCCTGCAGCAAACTAACATCTCCTGCAGGAACCTGACAGGATCTCCTGCAGCAACCTGACAGCATCTCCTGCAGCAACCTGACAGCATCTCCTGCAGCAACCTGGCAGCATCTCCTGCAGCCACCCGACAGCATCTCCTGCTGCAGCCTGACAACATCTCCTGCAGCAACCTGACAGCATCTCCTGCAGCAACCTGACAAGATCTCCTGCAGCAACCTGACAACATCTCCTGCAGCAACCTGACAGCATCTCCTGCAGCAACCTGACAACATCTCCTGCAGCAACCTGACAGCATCTCCTGCAGCAACCTGACAACATCTCCTGCAGCAACCTGACAGCATCTCCTGCAGCAACCTGACATCTCCTGCAGCAACCTGACAGCATCTCCTGCAGCAACCTGGCAACATCTCCTGCAGCAACCTGACAACATCTCCTGCAGCAACCTGACAGAATCTCCTGCAGCAACCTGACAGCATCTCCTGCAGCAACCTGACAACATCTCCTGCAGCAACCTGACAGCATCTCCTGCAGCAACCTGACAACATCTCCTGCAGCAACCTGACAGCATCTCCTGCAGCAACCTGACAACATCTCCTGCAGCAACCTGACAGCATCTCCTGCGGGAACCTGGCAACATCTCCTGCGGGAACCTGGCAGCATCTCCTGCAGCAACCTGACAGCATCTCCTGCAGCAACCTGACAGCATCTCCTGCAGCAATCTGACAACATCTCCTGCAGCAACCTGACAACATCTCCTGCAGCAAACTGACAAAATCTCCTGCAGCAACCTGACAGCATCTCCTGCAGCAACCTGACAGCATCTCCTGCAGCAACCTGACAGCATCTCCTGCAGCAAGCTGGCAACATCTCTTGCGGGAACCTGACAGCATCTCCTGCAGCAACCTGACAACATCTCCTGCAGCAACCTGACAACATCTCCTGCAGCAACCTGACAACATCTCCTGCAGCAGCCTGACAGCATCTCCTGCAGCAACCTGACAGCATCTCCTGCAGCAACCTGACAGCATCTCCTGCAGCAACCTGACAACATCTCCTGCAGCAACCTGACAGCATCTCCTGCAGCAAACTGACAGCATCTCCTGCAGCAACCTGACAACATCTCCTGCAGCAACCTGACAGCATCTCCTGCAACAACCTGACAGCATCTCCTGCAGCAACCTGACAGCACCTCCTGCAGCAACCTGACAGCATCTCCTGCAGCAACCTGACAGCATCTCCTGCAGCAACCTGACAGCATCTCCTGCAGCAAACTGACAGCATCTCCTGCAGCAAACTAACATCTCCTGCAACAACCTGACAGCATCTCCTGCAGCAACCTGACAGCATCTCCTGCAGCAAACTGACAGCATCTCCTGCAGCAAACTAACATCTCCTGCAGCAACCTGACAAGATCTCCTGCAGCAACCTGACAGCATCTCCTGAAGAAACCTGATAACATCTCCTGCAGCAACCTGACAGCATCTCCTGCAGCAACCTGACAGCATCTCCTGCAGCAGCCTGACAACATCTCCTGCAGCAACCTGACAACATCTCCTGCAGCAACCTGACAGCATTTCCTGCAGCAACCTGGCAGCATCTCCTGCAGCAACCTGACAGCATCTCCTGCAGCAACCTGACAGCATCTCCTGCTGCAACCTGACAGCATCTCCTGCAGCAACCTGACAGCATCTCCTGCAGCAACCTGACAGCATCTCCTGCAGCAACCTGACAGCATCTCCTGCAACAACCTGACAGCATCTCCTGCAGCAACCTGACAGCATCTCCTGCAGCAACCTGACAACATCTCCTGCAGCAAGTTGACAGCATCTCCTGCAGCAACCTGACAACATCTCCTGCAGCAACCTGGCAACTTCTCCTGCGGGAACCTGACAGCATCTCCTGCAGCAACCTGACAGCATCTCCTGCAGCAACCTGACAACATCACTTGCAGCAACCTGGCAACATGTCCTGCAGCAACCTGACAGCATCTCCTGCAGCAACCTGACAACATCTCCTGCAGCAACCTGACAACATCTCCTGCAGCAACCTGACAGCATCTCCTGCAGCAACCTGGCAGCATCTCCTGCAGGAACCTGACCGCATCTCCTGCAGCAACCTGACAGCATCTCCTGCAGCAACCTGACAGCATCTCCTGCAGCAACCTGACAGCATCTCCTGCAGCAACCTGACAACATCTCCTGCAGTAACCTGACAGCATCTCCTGCAGCAAACTGACAGCATCTCCTGCAGCAACCTGACAACATCTCCTGCAGCAACCTGACAGCATCTCCTGCAATAACCTGACAGCATCTCCTGCAACAACCTGACAGCATCTCCTGCAGCAACCTGACAGCATCTCCTGCAGCAACCTGACAGCATCTCCTGCAGCAAACTGACAGCATCTCCTGCAGCAAACTAACATCTCCTGCAGCAAGTTGACAGCATCTCCTGCAGCATCCTGACAACATCTCCTGCAGCAACCTGGCAACTTCTCCTGCGGGAACCTGACAGCATCTCCTGCAGCAACCTGACAGCATCTCCTGCAGCAACCTGACAACATCACTTGCAGCAACCTGGCAACATGTCCTGCAGCAACCTGACAGCATCTCCTGCAGCAACCTGACAACATCTCCTGCAGCAACCTGACAACATCTCCTGCAGCAACCTGACAGCATCTCCTGCAGCAACCTGGCAGCATCTCCTGCAGGAACCTGACCGCATCTCCTGCAGCAACCTGACAACATCTCCTGCAGCAACCTGACAGCATCTCCTGCAGCAACCTGACAGCATCTCCTGCAGCAACCTGACAGCATCTCCTGCAGCAACCTGACAGCATCTCCTGCAGCAACCTGACAGCATCTCCTGCAGCAACCTGACAACATCTCCTGCAGCAACCTGACAGCATCTCCTGCAGCAAACTGACAGCATCTCCTGCAGCAACCTGACAACATCTCCTGCAGCAACCTGACAGCATCTCCTGCAACAACCTGACAGCATCTCCTGCAGCAACCTGACAGCATCTCCTGCAGCAACCTGACAGCATCTCCTGCAGCAACCTGACAGCATCTCCTGCAGCAACCTGACAGCATCTCCTGCAGCAAACTAACATCTCCTGCAGCAACCTGACAGCATCTCCTGCAGCAACCTGACAGCATCTCCTGCAGCAAACTGACAGCATCTCCTGCAGCAAACTAACATCTCCTGCAGCAACCTGACAAGATCTCCTGCAGCAACCTGACAGCATCTCCTGAAGAAACCTGATAACATCTCCTGCAGCAACCTGACAGCATCTCCTGCAGCAACCTGACAGCATCTCCTGCAGCAACCTGACAACATCTCCTGCAGCAAGCTGACAGCATCTCCTGCAGCAGCCTGACAGCTTCTCCTGCAGCAAACTGACAGCATCTCCTGCAGCAACCTGACAGCATCTCCTGCAGCAACCTGACAACATCTCCTGCAGCAACCTGACAGCATCTCCTGCAGCAACCTGACAGCATCTCCTGCAGCATCCTGACAGCATCTCCTGCAGCAACCTGACAACATCTCCTGCAGCAACCTGACAGCATCTCCTGCAGAAACCTGACAGCATCTCCTGCAGCATCCTGGCAACATCTCCTGCAGCAACCTGACAGCATCTCCTGCAGCAACCTGACAGCATCTCCTGCAGCAACCTGACAGCATCTCCTGCAGCAACCTGACAGCATCTCCTGCAGCAACCTGACAGCATCTCCTGCAGCAACCTGACAGCATCTCCTGCAGCAACCTGACAACATCTCCTGCAGCAACCTAACAACATCTCCTGCAGCAACCTGACAACATCTCCTGCAGCAACCTGACAGCATCTCCTGCAGAAACCTGACAGCATCTCCTGCAGCAACCTGACAACATCTCCTGCAGGAAGCTGACAGCATCTCCTCCAGCAACCTGACAACATCTCCTGCAGCAAACTGGCAACTTCTCCTGCGGGAACCTGACAGCATCTCCTGCAGCAACCTGACAGCATCTCCTGCAGCAACCTGACAACATCTCTTGCAGCAACCTGACAACATCTCCTGCAGCAACCTGACAACATCTCCTGCAGCAACCTCACAGCATCTCCTGCAGCAACCTGACAGCATCTCCTGCAGCAACCTGACAGCATCTCCTGCAGTAACTTGACAGCATCTCCTGCAGCAACCTGACAGCATCTCCTGCAGCAACCTGACAACATCTCCTGCAGCAACCTGACAACATCTCCTGCAGCAACCTGACCGCATCTCCTGCAGCAACCTGACAACAGCTCCTGCAGCAACCTGACCGCATCTCCTGCAGCAACCTGGCAACATCTCCTGCAGCAACCTGACAGCATCTCCTGCAGCAACCTGACCGCATCTCCTGCAGCAACCTGACAACATCTCCTGCAGCAACCTGACAACAGCTCCTGCAGCAACCTGACCGCATCTCCTGCAGCAACCTGGCAACATCTCCTGCAGCAACCTGACAACAGCTCCTGCAGCAACCTAGATAGATAGAACATTACAGCACAGAACAGGCCCTTCGGAACTCGATGTTGTGCCGAGCAATGATCACCCTACTCAAGTCAACCTATCCACGTAACCCAACAACCCACCCCCATTAACCTTATTTTTTAGGACACTAAGGTCAATTTAGCATAGCCAATCAACCTAACCCGCACATCTTTGGACTGTGGGAGGAAACCGGAGCACCCGGAGGAAACCCACGCATACACAGAGAGGACGTGCAGACTCCGCACAGACAGTGACCCAGCCGGGAATCAAACCTGGGACCCTGGAGCTGTGAAGCATTTATGCTAACTACCATGCTACCGTGCTGACAGCATCTCCTGCAGCAACCTGACAACATCTTCTGAAGCAACGTGACAACATCCCCTGCAGCAACCTGACCGCATCTCCTGCAGCAACCTGACAGCATCTCCTGCAGCAACCTGACAGCACCTCCTGCAGCAACCTGACAGCATCTCCTGCAGCAGCCTGACAGCACCTCCTGCAGCAACCTGACAGCATCTCCTGCAGCAACCTGACAAGATCTCCTGCAGGAACCTGACAGCATCTCCTGCAGCAAACTGACAACATCTCCTACAGCAACCTGACAGCATCTCCTGCAGCAACCTGACAACATCTCCTGCAGCAACCTGACAGCATCTCCTGCAGCAACCTGGCAGCATCTCCTGCAGCCACCCGACAGCATCTCCTGCTGCAGCCTGACAGCATCTCCTGCAGCAAACTAACATCTCCTGCAGGAACCTGACAGGATCTCCTGCAGCAACCTGACAGCATCTCCTGCAGCAACCTGACAGCATCTCCTGCAGCAACCTGGCAGCATCTCCTGCAGCCACCCGACAGCATCTCCTGCTGCAGCCTGACAACATCTCCTGCAGCAACCTGACAGCATCTCCTGCAGCAACCTGACAAGATCTCCTGCAGCAACCTGACAACATCTCCTGCAGCAACCTGACAGCATCTCCTGCAGCAACCTGACAACATCTCCTGCAGCAACCTGAAAGCATCTCCTGCAGCAACCTGACAACATCTCCTGCAGCAACCTGACAGCATCTCCTGCAGCAACCTGACATCTCCTGCAGCAACCTGACAGCATCTCCTGCAGCAACCTGACAACATCTCCTGCAGCAACCTGACAGAATCTCCTGCAGCAACCTGACAGCATCTCCTGCAGCAACCTGACAACATCTCCTGCAGCAACCTGACAGCATCTCCTGCAGCAACCTGACAACATCTCCTGCAGCAACCTGACAGCATCTCCTGCAGCAACCTGACAACATCTCCTGCAGCAACCTGACAACATCTCCTGCAGCAACCTGACAACATCTCCTGCGGGAACCTGGCAGCATCTCCTGCAGCAACCTGACAGCATCTCCTGCAGCAACCTGACAGCATCTCCTGCGGGAACCTGGCAACATCTCCTGCGGGAACCTGACAGCATCTCCTGCAGCAACCTGACAGCATCTCCTGCAGCAACCTGACAGCATCTCCTGCAGCAATCTGACAACATCTCCTGCAGCAACCTGACAACATCTCCTGAAGCAAACTGACAAAATCTCCTGCAGCAACCTGACAGCATCTCCTGCAGCAACCTGACAGCATCTCCTGCAGCAACCTGACAGCATCTCCTGCAGCAACCTGGCAACATCACTTGCGGGAACCTGACAGCATCTCCTGCAGCAACCTGACAACATCTCCTGCAGCAACCTGACAACATCTCCTGCAGCAACCTGACAACATCTCCTGCAGCAACCTGACAGCATCTCCTGCAGCAACCTGACAGCATCTCCTGCAGCAACCTGACAGCATCTCCTGCAGCAACCTGACAACATCTCCTGCAGCAACCTGACAGCATCTCCTGCAGCAAACTGACAGCATCTCCTGCAGCAACCTGACAACATCTCCTGCAGCAACCTGACAGCATCTCCTGCAACAACCTGACAGCATCTCCTGCAACAACCTGACAGCATCTCCTGCAGCAACATGACAGCACCTCCTGCAGCAACCTGACAGCATCTCCTGCAGCAACCTGACAGCATCTCCTGCAGCAACCTGACAGCATCTCCTGCAGCAAACTGACAGCATCTCCTGCAGCAAACTAACATCTCCTGCAGCAACCTGACAGCATCTCCTGCAGCAACCTGACAGCATCTCCTGCAGCAAACTGACAGCATCTCCTGCAGCAAACTAACATCTCCTGCAGCAACCTGACAAGATCTCCTGCAGCAACCTGACAGCATCTCCTGAAGAAACCTGATAACATCTCCTGCAGCAACCTGACAGCATCTCCTGCAGCAACCTGACAGCATCTCCTGCAGCAACCTGACAACATCTCCTGCAGCAAGCAGACAGCATCTCCTGCAGCAAACTGACAGCATCTCCTGCAGCAACCTGACAGCATCTCCTGCAGCAAGCTGACAGCATCTCCTGCAGCAGCCTGACAACATCTCCTGCAGCAACCTGACAACATCTCCTGCAGCAACCTGACAGCATTTCCTGCAGCAACCTGGCAGCATCTCCTGCAGCAACCTGACAGCATCTCCTGCAGCAACCTGACAGCATCTCCTGCAGCAACCTGACAGCATCTCCTGCTGCAAACTGACAGCATCTCCTGCAGCAACCTGACAGCATCTCCTGCCGCAACCTGACAGCATCTCCTGCAGCAACCTGACAGCATCTCCTGCAACAACCTGACAGCATCTCCTGCAGCAACCTGACAGCATCTCCTGCAGCAACCTGACAACATCTCCTGCAGCAAGTTGACAGCATCTCCTGCAGCAACCTGACAACATCTCCTGCAGCAACCTGACAGCATCTCCTACAGCAACCTGACAACATCTCCTGCAGCAACCTGACAGCATCCCCTGCAGCAACCTGACAGCATCTCCTGCAGCAACCTGACAACATCACTTGCAGCAACCTGGCAACATGTCCTGCAGCAACCTGACAGCATCTCCTGCAGCAACCTGACAACATCTCCTGCAGCAACCTGACAACATCTCCTGCAGCAACCTGACAGCATCTCCTGCAGCAACTTGGCAGCATCTCCTGCAGGAACCTGACCGCATCTCCTGCAGCAACCTGACAACATCTCCTGCAGCAACCTGACAGCATCTCCTGCAGCAACCTGACAGCATCTCCTGCAGCAACCTGACAGCATCTCCTGCAGCAACCTGACAGCATCTCCTGCAGCAACCTGACAACATCTCCTGCAGCAACCTGACAGCATCTCCTGCAGCAAACTGACAGCATCTCCTGCAGCAACCTGACAACATCTCCTGCAGCAACCTGAAAGCATCTCCTGCAGCCACCCGACAGCATCTCCTGCTGCAGCCTGACAGCATCTCCTGCAGCAACCTGACAGCATCTCCTGCCGCAACCTGACAGCATCTCCTGCAGCAACCTGACAGCATCTCCTGCAACAACCTGACAGCATCTCCTGCAGCAACCTGACAGCATCTCCTGCAGCAACCTGACAACATCTCCTGCAGCAAGTTGACAGCATCTCCTGCAGCAACCTGACAACTTCTCCTGCGGGAACCTGACAGCATCTCCTGCAGCAACCTGACAGCATCTCCTGCAGCAACCTGGCAGCATCTCCTGCAGGAACCTGAACGCATCTCCTGCAGCAACCTGACAACATCTCCTGCAGCAACCTGACAGCATCTCCTGCAGCAACCTGACAGCATCTCCTGCAGCAACCTGACAGCATCTCCTGCAACAACCTGACAGCATCTCCTGCAGCAACCTGACAGCATCTCCTGCAGCAACCTGACAGCATCTCCTGCAGCAACCTGACAGCTTCTCCTGCAGCAACCTGACAGCATCTCCTGCAGCAAGTTGACAGCATCTCCTGCAGCAACCTGACAGCATCTCCTGCAGCATCCTGACAGCATCTCCTGCAGCAGCCTGACAGCATCTCCTGCAGCAACCTGACAGCATCTCCTGCAGCAACCTGACAGCATCTCCTGCTGCAGCCTGACAGCATCTCCTGCAGCAACCTGACAGCATCTCCTGCAACAACCTGACAGCATCTCCTGCAGCAACCTGACAACATCTCCTGCAGCAAGTTGACAGCATCTCCTGCAGCAACATGACAACATCTCCTGCAGCAACCTGGCAACTTCTCCTGCGGGAACCTGACAGCATCTCCTGCAGCAACCTGACAGCATCTCCTGCAGCAACCTGACAACATCTCTTGCAGCAACCTGGCAACATGTCCTGCAGCAACCTGACAGCATCTCCTGCAGCAACCTGACAACATCTCCTGCAGCAACCTGACAGCATCTCCTGCAGCAACCTGACAGCATCTCCTGCAGCAACCTGACAGCATCTCCTGCAGTAACTTGACAGCATCTCCTGCAGCAACCTGACAGCATCTCCTGCAACAACCTGTCAGCATCTCCTGCAGCAACCTGACAAGATCTCCTGCAGGAACCTGACAGCATCTCCTGCAGCAAGCTGACAGCATCTCCTGCAGCAAGCTGACAGCATCTCCTGCAGCAAACTGACAACATCTCCTACAGCAACCTGACAGCATCTCCTGCAGCAACCTGACAACATCTCCTGCAGCAACCTGACAGCATCTCCTGCAGCAACCTGGCAGCATCTCCTGCAGCCACCCGACAGCATCTCCTGCTGCAGCCTGACAGAATCTCCTGCAGCAAACTAACATCTCTTGCAGGAACCTGACAAGATCTCCTGCAGCAACCTGACAGCATCTCCTGCAGCAACCTGACAGCATCTCCTGCAGCAACCTGGCAGCATCTCCTGCAGCCACCCGACAGCATCTCCTGCTGCAGCCTGACAACATCTCCTGCAGCAACCTGACAGCATCTCCTGCAGCAACCTGTCAGCATCTCCTGCAGCAACCTGACAGCATCTCCTGCAGCAACCCGACATCTCTCCTGCAGCAACCTGACAAGATCTCCTGCAGCAACCTGACAGCATCTCCTGCAGCAACCTGACAGCATCTCCTGCAGCAACCTGACAGCATCTCCTGCAGCAACCTGACCGCATCTCCTGCAGCAACCTGACAACATCTCCTGCAGCATCCTGACAGCATCTCCTGCAGCAAACTAACATCTCTTGCAGGAACCTGACAACATCTCCTGCACCAAATTGACAGAATCTCCTGCAGCAACCTGACAGCATCTCCTGCAGCAACCTGACAACATCTCCTGCAGCAACCTGACAGCATCTCCTGCAGCAACCTGACAACATCTCCTGCGGGAACCTGGCAGCATCTCCTGCAGCAACCTGACAGCATCTCCTGCAGCAACCTGGCAACATCTCCTGCGGGAACCTGGCAGCATCTCCTGCAGCAACCTGACAGCACCTCCTGCAGCAAACTGACAGCATCTCCTGCAGCAATCTGACATCTCCTGCAGCAACCTGACAACATCTCCTGCAGCAAACTGACAAAATCTCCTGCAGCAACCTGACAGCATCTCCTGCAGCAACCTGACAGCATCTCCTGCAGCAACCTGACAGTATCTCCTGCAGCAACCTGGGAACATCTCCTGCGGGAACCTGACAGCATCTCCTGCAGCAACCTGACAACAGCTCCTGCAGCAACCTGACAACATCTCCTGCAGCAACCTGACAGCATCTCCTGCAGCAACCTGACAACATCTCCTGCAGCAACCTGGCAACATCTCCTGCGGGAACCTGGCAGCATCTCCTGCAGCAACCTGACAGCACCTCCTGCAGCAAACTGACAGCATCTCCTGCAGCAATCTGACATCTCCTGCAGCAACCTGACAACATCTCCTGCAGCAAACTGACAAAATCTCCTGCAGCAACCTGACAGCATCTCCTGCAGCAACCTGACAGCATCTCCTGCAGCAACCTGACAGCATCTCCTGCAGCAACCTGGCAGCATCTCCTGCAGCCACCCGACAGCATCTCCTGCTGCAGCCTGACAGAATCTCCTGCAGCAAACTAACATCTCTTGCAGGAACCTGACAAGATCTCCTGCAGCAACCTGACAGCATCTCCTGCAGCAACCTGACAGCATCTCCTGCAGCAACCTGGCAGCATCTCCTGCAGCCACCCGACAGCATCTCCTGCTGCAGCCTGACAACATCTCCTGCAGCAACCTGACAGCATCTCCTGCAGCAACCTGTCAGCATCTCCTGCAGCAACCTGACAGCATCTCCTGCAGCAACCCGACATCTCTCCTGCAGCAACCTGACAAGATCTCCTGCAGCAACCTGACAGCATCTCCTGCAGCAACCTGACAGCATCTCCTGCAGCAACCTGACAGCATCTCCTGCAGCAACCTGACCGCATCTCCTGCAGCAACCTGACAACATCTCCTGCAGCATCCTGACAGCATCTCCTGCAGCAACCTGGCAACATCTCCTGCAGCAACCTGACAACATCTCCTGCACCAAATTGACAGAATCTCCTGCAGCAACCTGACAGCATCTCCTGCAGCAACCTGACAACATCTCCTGCAGCAACCTGACAGCATCTCCTGCAGCAACCTGACAACATCTCCTGCGGGAACCTGGCAGCATCTCCTGCAGCAACCTGACAGCATCTCCTGCAGCAACCTGGCAACATCTCCTGCGGGAACCTGGCAGCATCTCCTGCAGCAACCTGACAGCACCTCCTGCAGCAAACTGACAGCATCTCCTGCAGCAATCTGACATCTCCTGCAGCAACCTGACAACATCTCCTGCAGCAAACTGACAAAATCTCCTGCAGCAACCTGACAGCATCTCCTGCAGCAACCTGACAGCATCTCCTGCAGCAACCTGACAGTATCTCCTGCAGCAACCTGGGAACATCTCCTGCGGCAACCTGACAGCATCTCCTGCAGCAACCTGACAGCATCTCCTGCAGCAACCTGACAACATCTCCTGCAGCAACCTGACAGCATCTCCTGCAGCAACCTGACAACATCTCCTGCAGCAACCTGGCAACATCTCCTGCGGGAACCTGGCAGCATCTCCTGCAGCAACCTGACAGCACCTCCTGCAGCAAACTGACAGCATCTCCTGCAGCAATCTGACATCTCCTGCAGCAACCTGACAACATCTCCTGCAGCAAACTGACAAAATCTCCTGCAGCAACCTGACAGCATCTCCTGCAGCAACCTGACAGCATCTCCTGCAGCAACCTGACAGTATCTCCTGCAGCAACCTGGGAACATCTCCTGCGGGAACCTGACAGCATCTCCTGCAGCAACCTGACAGCATCTCCTGCAGCAACCTGACAACATCTCCTGCAGCAACCTGGCAGCATCTCCTGCAGCAACCTGACAACAGCTCCTGCAGCAACCTGACAACATCTCCTGCAGCAACCTAGATAGATTGAACATTACAGCACAGAACAGGCCCTTCGGAACTCGATGTTGTGCCGAGCAATGATCACCCTACTCAAGTCAACCTATCCACGTAACCCAACAACCCACCCCCATTAACCTTATTTTTTAGGACACTAAGGTCAATTTAGCATAGCCAATCAACCTAACCCGCACATCTTTGGACTGTGGGAGGAAACCTGAGCACCCGGAGGAAACCCACGCACACACGGAGAGGACGTGCAGACTCCGCACAGACAGTGACCCAGCCGGGAATCAAACCTGGGACCCTGGAGCTGTGAAGCATTTATGCTAACCACCATGCTACCGTGCTGACAGCATCTCCTGCAGCAACCTGACAACATCTTCTGAAGCAACGCGACAACATCCCCTGCAGCAACCTGACAGCATCTCCTGCAGCAACCTGACAGCATCTGCTGCAGCAACCTGACAGCACCTCCTGCAGCAACCTGACAGCATCTCCTGCAGCAACCTGACAAGATCTCCTGCAGGAACCTGACAGCATCTCCTGCAGCAAGCTGACAGCATCTCCTGCAGCAAACTGACAACATCTCCTACAGCAACCTGACAGCATCTCCTGCAGCAACCTGACAACATCTCCTGCAGCAACCTGACAGCATCTCCTGCAGCAACCTGGCAGCATCTCCTGCAGCCACCCGACAGCATCTCCTGCTGCAGCCTGACAGCATCTAATGCAGCAAACTAACATCTCTTGCAGGAACCTGACAGCATCTCCTGCAGCAACCTGACAGCATCTCCTGCAGCAACCTGACAGCATCTCCTGCAGCAACCTGGCAGCATCTCCTGCAGCCACCCGACAGCATCTCCTGCTGCAGCCTGACAACATCTCCTGCAGCAACCTGACAGCATCTCCTGCAGCAACCTGTCAGCATCTCCTGCAGCAACCTGACAGCATCTCCTGCAGCAACCCGACAGCATCTCCTGCAGCAACCTGACAAGATCTCCTGCAGCAACCTGACAGCATCTCCTGCAGCAACCTGACAGCATCTCCTGCAGCAACCTGACAACATCTCCTGCAGCAACCTGACAGCATCTCCTGCAGCAACCTGACCGCATCTCCTGCAGCAACCTGACAGCATCTCCTGCAGCAACCTGTCAACATCTCCTGCAGCAACCTGACAGCATCTCCTGCAGCAACCTGACAGCATCTCCTGCAGCAACCTGACAACATCTCCTGCAGCAACCTGACAGCATCTCCTGCAGCAACCTGACAACATCTCCTGCAGCAACCTGACAGAATCTCCTGCAGCAACCTGACAGCATCTCCTGCAGCAACCTGACAAAATCTCCTGCAGCAACCTGACAGCATCTCCTGCAGCAACCTGACAACATCTCCTGCAGCAACCTGGCAACATCTCCTGCGGGAACCTGGCAGCATCTCCTGCAGCAACCTGAGAGCATCTCCTGCAGCAACCTGACAGCATCTCCTCCAGCAATCTGACAACATCTCCTGCAGCAACCTGACAACATCTCCTGCAGCAAACTGACAAATCTCCTGCAGCAACCTGACAGCATCTCCTGCAGCAACCTGACAGCATCTCCTGCAGCAACCTGACAGCATCTCCTGCAGCAACCTGGCAACATCTCCTGCGGGAACCTGACAGCATCTCCTGCAGCAACCTGACAACATCTCCTGCAGCAACCTGACAACATCTCCTGCAGCAACCTGACAGCATCTCCTGCAGCAACCTGACAACATCTCCTGCAGCAACCTGACAGCATCTCCTGCAGCAACCTGACAACATCTCCTGCAGCAACCTGACAGCATCTCCTGCAGCAACCTGACAGCATCTCCTGCAGCAACCTGACAGCATCTCCTGCAGCAACCTGACAACATCTCCTGCAGCAACCTGACAGCATCTCCTGCAGCAAACTGACAGCATCTCCTGCAGCAACCTGACAACATCTCCTGCAGCAACCTGACAGCATCTCCTGCAACAACCTGACAGCATCTCCTGCAGCAACCTGGCAACATCTCCTGCAGCAACCTGACAGCATCTCCTGCAGCAACCTGACAACATCTCCTGCAGCAACCTGACAGCATCTCCTGCAGCAACCTGACAACATCTCCTGCGGGAACCTGGCAGCATCTCCTGCAGCAACCTGACAGCATCTCCTGCAGCAACCTGGCAACATCTCCTGCGGGAACCTGGCAGCATCTCCTGCAGCAACCTGACAGCACCTCCTGCAGCAAACTGACAGCATCTCCTGCAGCAATCTGACATCTCCTGCAGCAACCTGACAACATCTCCTGCAGCAAACTGACAAAATCTCCTGCAGCAACCTGACAGCATCTCCTGCAGCAACCTGACAGCATCTCCTGCAGCAACCTGACAGTATCTCCTGCAGCAACCTGGGAACATCTCCTGCGGGAACCTGACAGCATCTCCTGCAGCAACCTGACAACAGCTCCTGCAGCAACCTGACAACATCTCCTGCAGCAACCTGACAGCATCTCCTGCAGCAACCTGACAACATCTCCTGCAGCAACCTGGCAACATCTCCTGCGGGAACCTGGCAGCATCTCCTGCAGCAACCTGACAGCACCTCCTGCAGCAAACTGACAGCATCTCCTGCAGCAATCTGACATCTCCTGCAGCAACCTGACAACATCTCCTGCAGCAAACTGACAAAATCTCCTGCAGCAACCTGACAGCATCTCCTGCAGCAACCTGACAGCATCTCCTGCAGCAACCTGACAGTATCTCCTGCAGCAACCTGGGAACATCTCCTGCGGGAACCTGACAGCATCTCCTGCAGCAACCTGACAGCATCTCCTGCAGCAACCTGACAACATCTCCTGCAGCAACCTGGCAGCATCTCCTGCAGCAACCTGACAACAGCTCCTGCAGCAACCTGACAACATCTCCTGCAGCAACCTAGATAGATTGAACATTACAGCACAGAACAGGCCCTTCGGAACTCGATGTTGTGCCGAGCAATGATCACCCTACTCAAGTCAACCTATCCACGTAACCCAACAACCCACCCCCATTAACCTTATTTTTTAGGACACTAAGGTCAATTTAGCATAGCCAATCAACCTAACCCGCACATCTTTGGACTGTGGGAGGAAACCGGAGCACCCGGAGGAAACCCACGCACACACGGAGAGGACGTGCAGACTCCGCACAGACAGTGACCCAGCCGGGAATCAAACCTGGGACCCTGGAGCTGTGAAGCATTTATGCTAACCACCATGCTACCGTGCTGACAGCATCTCCTGCAGCAACCTGACAACATCTTCTGAAGCAACGCGACAACATCCCCTGCAGCAACCTGACAGCATCTCCTGCAGCAACCTGACAGCATCTGCTGCAGCAACCTGACAGCACCTCCTGCAGCAACCTGACAGCATCTCCTGCAGCAACCTGACAAGATCTCCTGCAGGAACCTGACAGCATCTCCTGCAGCAAGCTGACAGCATCTCCTGCAGCAAACTGACAACATCTCCTACAGCAACCTGACAGCATCTCCTGCAGCAACCTGACAACATCTCCTGCAGCAACCTGACAGCATCTCCTGCAGCAACCTGGCAGCATCTCCTGCAGCCACCCGACAGCATCTCCTGCTGCAGCCTGACAGCATCTAATGCAGCAAACTAACATCTCTTGCAGGAACCTGACAGCATCTCCTGCAGCAACCTGACAGCATCTCCTGCAGCAACCTGACAGCATCTCCTGCAGCAACCTGGCAGCATCTCCTGCAGCCACCCGACAGCATCTCCTGCTGCAGCCTGACAACATCTCCTGCAGCAACCTGACAGCATCTCCTGCAGCAACCTGTCAGCATCTCCTGCAGCAACCTGACAGCATCTCCTGCAGCAACCCGACAGCATCTCCTGCAGCAACCTGACAAGATCTCCTGCAGCAACCTGACAGCATCTCCTGCAGCAACCTGACAGCATCTCCTGCAGCAACCTGACAACATCTCCTGCAGCAACCTGACAGCATCTCCTGCAGCAACCTGACCGCATCTCCTGCAGCAACCTGACAGCATCTCCTGCAGCAACCTGACAACATCTCCTGCAGCAACCTGACAGCATCTCCTGCAGCAACCTGACAGCATCTCCTGCAGCAACCTGACAACATCTCCTGCAGCAACCTGACAGCATCTCCTGCAGCAACCTGACAACATCTCCTGCAGCAACCTGACAGAATCTCCTGCAGCAACCTGACAGCATCTCCTGCAGCAACCTGACAAAATCTCCTGCAGCAACCTGACAGCATCTCCTGCAGCAACCTGACAACATCTCCTGCAGCAACCTGGCAACATCTCCTGCGGGAACCTGGCAGCATCTCCTGCAGCAACCTGAGAGCATCTCCTGCAGCAACCTGACAGCATCTCCTCCAGCAATCTGACAACATCTCCTGCAGCAACCTGACAACATCTCCTGCAGCAAACTGACAAAATCTCCTGCAGCAACCTGACAGCATCTCCTGCAGCAACCTGACAGCATCTCCTGCAGCAACCTGACAGCATCTCCTGCAGCAACCTGGCAACATCTCCTGCGGGAACCTGACAGCATCTCCTGCAGCAACCTGACAACATCTCCTGCAGCAACCTGACAACATCTCCTGCAGCAACCTGACAGCATCTCCTGCAGCAACCTGACAACATCTCCTGCAGCAACCTGACAGCATCTCCTGCAGCAACCTGACAACATCTCCTGCAGCAACCTGACAGCATCTCCTGCAGCAACCTGACAGCATCTCCTGCAGCAACCTGACAGCATCTCCTGCAGCAACCTGACAACATCTCCTGCAGCAACCTGACAGCATCTCCTGCAGCAAACTGACAGCATCTCCTGCAGCAACCTGACAACATCTCCTGCAGCAACCTGACAGCATCTCCTGCAACAACCTGACAGCATCTCCTGCAGCAACCTGGCAACATCTCCTGCAGCAACCTGACAACATCTCCTGCAGCAACCTGACAGCATCTCCTGCAGCAACCTGACATCTCCTGCAGCAACCTGACAGCATCTCCTGCAGCAACCTGACAGCATCTCCTGCAGCAACCTGACAGCATCTCCTGCAGCAACCTGACAGCATCTCCTGCAGCAACCTGACAGCAACCTGACAGCATCTCCTGCAGCAACCTGACAGCATCTCCTGCAGCAACCTGGCAGCATCTCCTGCAGCAACCTGACAACAGCTCCTGCAGCAACCTGGCAGCATCTCCTGCAGCAACCTGACAACATCTCCTGCAGCAACCTCACAACATATCCTGCAGCAACCTGACAACATCTCCTGCAGCAACCTCACAACATCTCCTGCAGCAACCTGACAGCATCTCCTGCAGCAACCTGACAGCATCTCCTGCAGCAGCCTGGCAGCATCTCCTGCAGCAACCTGACAGCATCTCCTGCAGCAACCTGACAGCATCTCCTGCAGCAACCTGACAACATCTCCTGCAGCAACCTGACAGCACCTCCTGCAGCAACCTGACAGCATCTCCAACAGCAACCTGACAGCATCTCCTGCAGCAACCTGACAACATCTCCTGCAGCAACCTAACAACATCTCCTCCAGCAACCTGACAGCATCTCCTGCAGCAACCTGACAACATCTCCTGCAGCAACCTAACAACATCTCCTGCAGCAACCTAACAACATCTCCTGCGGCAACCTGACAGCATCTCCTGCAGCAACCTGACAACATCTCCTGCTGCAACCTGACAACATCTCCTGCTGCAACCTGACAGCATCTCCTGCAGCAACCTGACAACATTTCCTGCAGCAACCTAACAACATCTCCTGCTGCAACCTGACAACTTCCCCTGTTGCAACCTGAGAACATCTCCTGCAGCTACCTGACAACATCTCCTGCAGCAACCTGACAACATCTCCTGCAGCAACCTGACAACATCTCCTGCAGCAACCTGACAGCATCTCCTGCAGCAACCTGACAGCATCTCCTGCAGCAACCTGACAACATCTCCTGCTGCAACCTGACAACATCTCCTGCTGCAACCTGACAGCATCTCCTGCAGCAACCTGACAACATTTCCTGCAGCAACCTAACAACATCTCCTGCTGCAACCTGACAACTTCCCCTGTTGCAACCTGACAACATCTCCTGCAGCAACCTGACAACATCCCCTGCAGCAACCTGACAACATCCCCTGCAGCAACCTGACAACATCTCCTGCAGCAACCTGACAGCATCTCCTGCAGCAACCTGACAGCATCGCCTGCAGCAACCTGGCAACATCTCCTGCAGCAACCTGACAGCATCTCCTGCAGCAACCTGACAGCATCTCCTGCAGCAACCTGACAGCATCTCCTGCAGCAACCTGACAGCATCTCCTGCAGCAACCTGACAACATCTCCTACTGCAACCTGACAGCATCTTCTGCAGCAACCTGACAGCATCTCCTGCAGCAACCTGACAGCATCTCCTGCAGCAACCTGACAACATCTCCTGCAGCAACCTGGCAACATCTCCTGCAGCAACCTGACAACATCTCCTGCAGCAACCTGACAGCATCTCCTGCAGCAACCTGACAGCATCTCCTGCAGCAACCTGACAGCATCTCCTGCAGCAACCTGACAGCATCTCCTGCAGCAAACTGACAGCATCTCCTGCAGCAACCTGACAGCATCTCCTGCAGCAACCTGACAGCATCTCCTGCAGCAACCTGACAGCATCTCCTGCAGCAACCTGACAACATCTCCTACTGCAACCTGACAGCATCTTCTGCAGCAACCTGACAGCATCTCCTGCAGCAACCTGACAGCATCTCCTGCAGCAACCTGACAGCATCTCCTGCAGCAACCTGACAGCATCTCCTGCAGCAACCTGACAGCATCTTCTGCAGCAGCCTGACAGCATCTCCAACATAAACCTGACAGCATCTTCTGCAGCAACCTGACAGCATCTCCTGCAGCAACCTGACAACATCTCCTGCTGCAACCTGACAACATCTCCTGCTGCAACCTGACAGCATCTCCTGCAGCAACCTGACAACATCTCCTGCAGCAACCTAACAACATCTCCTGCTGCAACCTGACAACTTCCCCTGTTGCAACCTGAGAACATCTCCTGCAGCTACCTGACAACATCTCCTGCAGCAACCTGACAACATCCCCTGCAGCAACCTGACAACATCTCCTGCAGCAACCTGACAACATCCCCTGCAGCAACCTGACAACATCTCCTGCAGCAACCTGACAGCATCTCCTGCAGCAACCTGACAGCATCTCCTGCAGCAACCTGACAACATCTCCTGCAGCAACCTGGCAACATCTCCTGCAGCAACCTGACAGCATCTCGTGCAGCAACCTGACAGCATCTCCTGCAGCAACCTGACAGCATCTCCTGCAGCAACCTGACAACATCTCCTACTGCAACCTGACAGCATCTTCTGCAGCAACCTGACAGCATCTCCTGCAGCAACCTGACAACATCTCCTGCAGCAACCTGACAGCATCTCCTGCAGCAACCTGACAGCATCTCCTGCAGCAACCTGACAGCATCTCCTGCAGCAAACTGACAGCATCTCCTGCAGCAACCTGACAGCATCTCCTGCAGCAACCTGACAGCATCTCCTGCAGCAACCTGACAGCATCTCCTGCAGCAACCTGACAGCATCTTCTGCAGCAACCTGACAGCATCTCCTGCAGCAACCTGACAGCATCTCCTGCAGCAAACTGACAGCATCTCCTGCAGCAAGTTGACAACATCTCCTCCATTATTCGGTGGAACACCGCCGATACTGAGATGATGCCAAACGGCATCCGGTTGTAACAATACCGGCCAAATAGGGTGTTAAAGGTGCAGAGCTTCAGACTGGATGCATCAAGTTGTATCTGCCAGAACCCCTTGGAGGCGTCCAACTTTGTGAAAAATTTGGCACGATCCATCTTGCAGGTGAGTTCTTCACGCTTTGGGATAGGGTAGTGTTTCCTCATGATGTTACGGTTCAGATTTTTGGGGTCGATGCAAATGCTTGGTTCTCCTGATGGTTTCTTAACACACACCATGGAGCTGACCCAGTCGGTGGGTTCCATTACCTTAGTGATGATGCCCTGGTCCTGGAGGTCCTGCAAATGCTGCTTGAGGCAGTCCTTAAGGGGCACCGGCACCCGGCAGGGTGCATGAACCACTGGCATGGTATTTGGTTTTAAAAGAATTTTGTCTGTGTATGGGAGTGTGCCCATGCGCTCAAAGATGCTGTGGTATCGAGTAATGATGTTCTTCAGTTGTGTCTGAAAGTCGGCGTCGAGATTTCGCGAGATATTGCCGCTTTAAGTGGGAGGAGCCACAGCTGTTGCACGTCGTGATGTCAGAACGCTCAGTGCGCCACCCCGCATGCGCAGTGCGGTCGTATGCTGTGCGCGCCTGCGCAGTTCAGTCTTCAGCCTCACCGTCCCCTCAGTCGTTGCGCGCATGCGTGGGAGCCCGGGAAAAGCTGGCAAATGGCTGCCCTCATCCAGGCTCAGGCCCTGGAGCTGTTTTACGGCCTGCACCCGCTCCGCACCGTGGGGGCCTTGCTGCGCCGTCTCTGCCGCTTGAATGTGCGAGTATCAGTTAGTGGCGTGCTCATGCAAAATGCAGGTTTCAATGGCTATAGCAAGGGTGAGCTATTTCACTTTAAGTAGCTGCTGGCATAAGGGGTCCGAGTGCACTCCGAAAACGATCTGGTCGCGGATCACTGAGTCGGAGGTGGAGCCGTAATTGCAGGACTGCGCGAGGATGCGAAGATGGGTTAGGAAAGATTGAAAAGGTTCATCCTTACCCTGCAGATGCTGTTGAAAGACGTAGGGCACGATTCTCCGCTCCAACACCGGGTGGGAGAATCACTGGAGGGCCGCTCTGGCAACCCCCGCGATTCCCCCACCCCCCCCAAAATGTGGGAGGCGGAGAGGGAAGTGAGCACCACGGCCGTGCTCGGGAGGGGACTGGCCCGCGATCGGTGCTCACCGATCATCGGGCCAGCATCTCCAAGAGAATCACTCTTTTCCCTCCGCCGCCCCGTAAGATCAAGCCGCCACATCCTGCGGGGCAGCGGAGGGTAAGACGGCAACCGCGCATGCGCGGTTTGGAGCCGGCCAACCTGCGCATGCGCGGCTGAAGTCATTAGGCACCGCCGGCCGCGCCATTCTCGGCGCGCCACCTTGACACCAGCGTCAAGGCCCGGCGGCCGAGATTTTCGGAACGCCGCTTCTAGCCCCCTTGGGGGGGGGGGGGGAGGGGGGGGGAAGAATATGGGGCGAGGGGCGGCCTCTGACGCCGTCGTGAAACACTCCGGGTTTCTTATCATAGAATTTACAGTGCAGAAGGAGGCCATTCGGCCCATCGAGTCTGCACCGGCTCTTGGAAAGAGCACCCTACCCAAGGTAAACAACTCCACCCTATCCCCATAACCCAGTAACCCCACCCAACACTAAGGGCAAGTTTGGACACTACGGGCAATTTAGCATGGCCAATCCACCTACCCTGCACATCTTTGGACTGTGGGAGGAAACCGGAGCACCTGGAGGAAACCCACGCACACACGGGGAGGATGTGCAGACTCCACACAGACAGTGACCCAAGCCGGAATCGAACCTGGGACGCTGGAGCTGTGAAGCATTTGTGCTATCCACAATGCTACCGTGCTTCCCAAAGGCGTCGGCCTTTGCGGAGAATTCCGCCCGTAGTGTTCAAAACTTTTGTTGACTTTGATGTCACAGTGGCTGTCGAATTTGAGCAGGACTGTTTTGAACTTGGACTTGTGAATGTGAGGGAGTTAAAAATGTGGATGGCGTGATCCCCGGCCATGGAGCGAAAGAGAGCAATCTTTTTGGCATCTGAGGCGGCTTCAAGGTCGGTGGCTTTGAGGTACAGTTGAAACTTCTGCTTAAATATCTTCCAGTTGGCACCGAGGTTGCCAGTGATGCGGAGCAGCGGGGGCGGGCGGACGCTGTCCATACTACCGGATGGCCGATCGCTGGTCAAAGGCAGACTATCTCAGGGTAGGTCCATTAAACTCTAACATCATGCACTGGTACCATGATGTGTTGGGTATGCTGTGTCTGTGAGGACTGTGTTTAACATAGAAGTGAGAGAAACAGGCTACCAACACTTGTAGAAGTACAACTCTATTTTATTTAACTATGAGCTGTTAAACATACTCGCACTGTGGGTTGACACTATGTTAAGTTGACTGGAGACCTGAGGCTAACCTGATCAGACTATCCTGCTGGCACATGGTAGATGTCCGTGTTGCTGATCACGGGCTCTGGCTGTCTCAGAGGCTGCATCCCGAGAGAGCGGGAAATCTAGTGCCCTCTGGCTTTATAGTGGCCATGTCCTGTCTGGTGATTGGCTGCTGTGTTCTGTGTGTTGATTGGTCATTCAGTGTGTCAGTCAGTGTCTGTCTATGCACCATCATATACTTGTGTGTATATTATGACAGCAGCAACCTGACAGCATCTCCTGTGGCAACCTGACAGCATCTCCTGCAGCAACCTGACAACAATTTCTGCAGATAACTGATTGCATTTCCTGCAGTAACAGGGAAAAGCCTCTCTCATGGCTGTCGAGTAATACCGCACTTGAGGGGAAATATTCATTTAGGTCACACCGTAGATAGATTATGGCAACTGCCTGAAGGCAGTCTGTGCCATAAGTGTTTACCTTGGTGACAACATGGATTTCTTCATTGATATCATTGTCAAATGACTTGTGAGCCTCACATTAAGTGACCTGCATTGCTGTCAGCCCCCTGCCCTCCATAGCACAGTCAGAAAAGATGCTATGTGAAAGAATTTCACCCTCTTCACCTTTGGTGGGCACAAAATGACAGCACAATCCTGGTGGTTAGATACGGTAGCCTCATGGCAATGGTACTAGATGATAGGCCGGATGTTTAAATCTTCGCATAACACGTTACAGATGTAGTAATCCACGGGAGGCAGGAGTTCCGTCACCACACCAATATTTATTTACAATAACGATATTACAGGAGCAGCTACAAACTGCTGCCAGCAGTCCAGTCAACTCAAGACTGGCTCACAAAGCCTACACAGGTGATTATATGGGCCCCCTCAATGAGCTATCATTGAGGGAGTTCATACTCCAATTGGCCAACCAATAAAGCCAATTGGAGTTCATTACAACAGAACAAAAGAATAAAGAACAATGCAGCACAGAAACAGGCCCTTCGGCCCTCCAAGCCTGTACCTGTCATGATACTACCCTTGGCCAAAACCCTCAGCATGTCTAAAAGAACGGTCTGAAATTAAACTCAATAAATCTCGTAATTTGTGGGTCGATACTGTGAAGAATGAACAGGAAGTCACAATGAGTCACTGCTTCAATAATATCTTTCCTTGAACCTCCCACTCCTACCTGTTTTTCAAACAATTAACATGTTCCTCAGGGCCAACGCATGCACTGAGCATGGCCTTACAATATTCAGATTATGTTTATCCTGAAGAATTGGAAGATCCGCGCTAAGTATATTGCACCTTCTCAGTTCCTTAGGTTATGAGGGATAAAAAATAAGACATCACTTCCTGTGAGCAGCTCGGCAGAGCCAAGCTTACAAACGTGGTGCAATCTCAGTACAAAATTACATAGGTAAATAATTAGAAGGTGCACAGACCTTTTATTTCATTCACTTCTGCTTTTCCTCTCTCCCCCCTCAGTCACGACAACAGTATCAGAAAAATCTCTGCTGCCCTGATCTTAACTCCCAACCAGTTTCATTCGCCCATTTTGCTGACCTATAAAGGCTACCGGTCTGTTAATGCGGCAAATTTGAAATCCTCATCCTTTTCAAAAAATGTATTCATGTCCCTTGTCCCTTCCCATCTCTGTGATCTTGTCCAGCCTACAAGCCTTTAAGATCTGCTTGTTCCTTCAAGCCTGGTGCCTTGCACGTCTCCACATTTAACTGCACCAACACTGGTGGATATGCCTTCAGTTGCCTCGGCCCTAAGCTCTAGGAGTCCCCCTATAAACCTCTCTGCCTCGATACGTCTCCCTCCTCCTTTAAGATGCTCCTTAATAGATCTAGGGGCAGCACGGTAGAATTGTGGATAGCACAAGGCTCCAGGGTCCCAGGTTCGATTCCGGCTTGGGTCACTGTCTGTGCGGAGTCTGCACATCCTCCCCGCGTGTGCGTGGGTTTCCTCCGGGTGCTCCGGTTTCCTCCCACAGTCCAAAGATGTGCGGGTTAGGTGGATTGGCCATGATAAACTGCCCTTAGTGTCCAAAATTGCCCTTAGTGTTGGGTGGGGTTACTGGGTTATGGGGATAGGGTGGAGGTGTTGACCTTGGGTAGGGTGCTCTTTCCAAGAGCTGGTGCAGACTCGATGGGCTGAATGGCCGCCTTCTGCACTGTAAATTCTATGACATCTATGACAACATTGCTACTTTGACTAAACTGTTGACCGTCTGTCTGGATAATTCCTTCTATGGTTCAGTGCCAACATTGTTATTCATAATTCTTATTAAGTACCTTGAAATGTTTTGCTACATTTAAGGTATTATAAAAATGTAGGTTCTTGAAGCACTATCCATTCGCAGCCTATTATGTACAATAACCATTTTATATTCTGGGGAGACTAGCTATATAGTTTAATGGTGATCTTTATTGATTATCCACTATTGAATTGCTACATATCAAACAAGTTGAGTTTGTACGCAAGTACTCAAAGCTGACACTGGTAAATGTTTGCCTGGCTGTCAGATTGTCAGTGAGGGGTTGGAAAGCTAAAAGAAGTCTGATAAGCAATATTTTGCGAATGGAAATGATTAGAAATCATATGAAGAAATATAAAAGTTTGGAATTCTGAACTCCAGAGGGCTCTGGAAGCTCAATTATTGAACAAAGATAGAAATGAATAGATTTCTGGAGACCAATGACATCAAGGGATATGGAGATAAAGCGGGGAAGTGGCATTGAAGTAGATGATCAGCCATGATCTGATTGAAAGGTGTAGCAGGCTCGATGGGCCGATTGGTCCACCCCTGTTCCTATGTTTGAGAAATAACTTCATGCTTAAACACATATGTGGCATAAAGATAAAGCATTCAATGCAATAACGGTACTTTTTCCTGATGAGGACAAATAATTAGCTCAGGGGTTTTCAGCACATGTTCCTAGTATATTGCAATGACTTAGCCCTAGTTTTTCTTTCCATAAGTTTAGAGTACCCAATTCATTTTTTCCAATTAGGGAGCTATTTAGTGTGGCCAATCCTGCACATCTTTGGATTGTGGGGGTGAGACCCACGCAAACACGGGGAGAATGTGCATGCTCCACAACCAAAAGTGACCCAGGGCTGGGATCGAACCTGGGACCTCGGTGCTGTGAGGCAGCAGTGCTGTCCACTGCGCCAGTGTGCTGCCAACTTAGCCTTAATTAAATTCAGTGTCAAACCTGTGTTTAGAGCACAAAGCCAGTTAAAAACCCATGATAGATCTCCTAGCGAAATGCATTTAGTCTGTTTGTAAGGAAGATAGTTGCCTTTCATCCACAATGAAGACAAAATGGTATATGTCACTTCATGGAGTGATTCTAGCAGCCATATTGGATTGGACACTTTGACTTAAGGTTTACTACGTTTCGCAGAAGCAAGCATACAAATGAATAGGGAGTCATCCTGGGTGAATTTGGATAAAGACAGCATAATTAGTGTCATGTCAAACTGACTGTGATCACAAGACAAGAAAGAGGTCCCTCCTGTCAGCTGTGTGGTCTGTAGTACTAAATATAGAGTTGTATATGGTGTAGGCTCAGCTCATTAATAAGAACAGAATATGTAATCCGTACATGAAATGAAAAGAAAATGTGTGAGGAAAATTTCTCTCCCCATTTCCTTGTCCACAGCTGTGAATTTTAGTGAGAATTAAAGTAAGGCTAATTCTGTAGTCATCTTATGACCTGTCAGGTTAGCTGTCACCCTTATGACTCTCAATGCGAGTCTTTAGCTTCTTCTCCTCAACACAGCCTCTGCCAACTGACAGAAAAATACAGTCCATGACAGAAAAAGGAACATTATGTCCCATTCTCCCATCACCACTCAAAATTGCTCAGTCTTAACAGGTATATTATTATGTCTTTTCCTGAAATGCAGTTTTTATTTCCATTAGCAAACATTTGTGTTATGAAGGTCACTGTTGGTATTTAAACTATTTAGTTCAGATTTTTACGAATATTGTGCGCATGTACTATTTAAAAATCTAAGTAAAATGTTTCAACCTTTTCAAATGTGTGCAGACTAAAAATTAGAGATGGTGAAGTCATATGTCCTAATGAGAAGCTATTGTGCGATGAAATAAAAACATATTGTAAATTAAAGCAAGTTGTAGCCCATTAAAAGGGACGTGCTTTATAAACCTTTTATCTGCTCCTCTTTGTAAATAAATCTCTTCTATTCCTTCTCTCCTTCAGACACAGACACTGAGGCAGCGGTGATTCAGTCTCCTAAGACTTAATTATAAGCAAAATGTTTTCTAATGAGGAAAACGTATAAACATTTTAAAAATTATGCAGTTATTATTCTTTTACTTATAATAATTAATGTCTGCCAGTTTACTTTCTTTGAAATTTAAAGTGACTCTGCAGCCAATTGCGAAGATTCAATAATTTAAGAATTAACTACCACCACCAAGATTAGCTTCACACTGACAGGCGATAAACTGCAAAAACTCTTATTTGCTTGCATCTGACACTGGTTCCTAATAGTTGGCACATCCAGATCACAAAAATTCAAGGGATTGTTAATAGTGCCGGGAAATAGGAACCTACTTGCAACCTACTTGCTCTCGTCAGTCCTGCCACTTTCAACAAAATGCCACTGAATTTTCTACACAAAACCAAGTGTGAGTTAAAAATTAATCATGCCATTTATTTAGGGAGCACAGAAGGCACACAAGGCAGAGAAATCTTTCCTGCTTAGACAAATATGTAAATATGTTCCGTTTGTGGGGAAAAAAATGCAACTCTCCTGCAACAATTACAGTCACAATGCATCCTTTGCATTTCCAAGGAAAAATTGACAATTTGATTACGACTTGTACTTTCTCTGCTGCCATGAAAGCAGTTTATGTTTGAAAAGTATCAGCTGGAAAGTACTTATTACTCATAAATGGTCTGCTATTGCACTTTCTGCAAAGTGCGCTGTTAACGGATATAATTTGGCTAAGATAGCCAGAGGAGGCCTTTTGATATGCAGAAAAGTTGACCCACGTGCTGAGTCTTTAATTGGGTTTTTAATTTTCCAGGCCATCTGACAATATCAAACATGATCCTGAAGCCTGAAAGACTCATTGGTGTCTAAGCATGAGGTGCTGCCTCATTGGCGTCACAGGGAGAAGGTGGAAAGAATTCAGCTCGAGTAGAAGGGAAATTATTCACATTTAAACATGCACAATTTTCCAATATTAGTTGCAATTCAAAATGTGAAATTTTGTTAAGTCCATGGAGTGCAGATATTTCTAGAAAAGCTAAACCTCTGTTAAAAGATCCAACCATTAAAATTCTCCACAGTAACTGTTAATCATTCCAATTAAATTGAAAAACCTAATAGATTGCCTTTGTTTTTTGACAGTAGAACTGAGACAGAACAGAAATTATTGTAAAAATTGTACCATTTGAACCTTTAATATTGTCTGCTGATTAGAAAGTAATATGGGTGCCTTTGTAATGAGAAGGAAATCAGGCCTTCGCTGGAATGCCAACATTATCTTTAAAAAAAATTCACAACAGAGTTGAAGTTTCTCCAGAGGTTTGACACATCTGGAGGCGAATTTTTAAAGCATTTTAATTGGAAGCTAAACTGGATTAAAATGTTAATGCTCGTGTAATTGAGATAAAAGCTGATCCTTCACAATGGAATCAGGTTGATGGTGTGCACGGTTATAAACAACACCGGAGCAGACATAGATCCCTGAATAATTAAATATAAACCAAACTCATTTTTGAATGCTGCAAGATTTTTAAAAAAGCGACTCTAAGGTCACTCCTGATAATGTTAAAAAGTAAGAGCAAATTTGTCACATTCCAAGTTCATGAATTTAAATGGCACTGAATTATGGATTTTTGAACTCTGTAAATCTCTTTAATAAAGGCCTCAGGAATGATCAAATATGACAATGTATAACATATGACACTTACATTTTCAAAAGCAGAACACAAAAATCTCGTTAGAGAAATTACTAATGGCAGCTGACAAATGTTAATGGTTTAAGCAACTTAGCATCTGTTAGCATGAAATATTAGAAAGCAGAGATTAATTATTACCTCCACTATCAATCTGATAAATCATTGTGCAAATTAAACACAGAACCCAGACATTTGTAGGGTAAATTCAGAACTGTAAAATTTAATCACTATACGCAAATTATAGTGATTTGTGACTCAACAGATATTCTAGCAGATTACACATAAACTTAGAATTGAAATGAAACTTGCCCGACTAAAAGAGAGGCAGAAATGAACAGGAAAGGAGCAATGTTCATTTTTAACTCATTGAATTTCTCCCTCACAATTTATGTTGAGAGTTGGATAAATCCATCATAGGTTGCAGCCTTGTATCAAACCCAAATTATATTTCTCTATGTATGAGGAGGGTCTGCAAATAATTTCCCCTAACAGATAGTGAATTCCAGGGAAAAAAAGATATCAAATTTAATGACTGTTTAAACTGAACTACTGACACTGGCAATCTAACTCTCATTTGGCTCTCTCTAGTCTGTATATGATAGTTATCACACTTCCAAATATAAAAGCATTGATGTTTTTTTCCTGCTGAATTCGCTTCTCATTGTGCTTCTTATTAAAATTAAGTTCTTTGCTTTTGCTGAATATTTTGGGCAGTTGTATCTTATATATTTTGTTCTTTGGTAAGAATCAAGTTTTTCACAATAGTATCTTATGCTACAATAATGAAAGAATATAATCAAGCAGTAAATCAGTAATTTTCTTGTTAGATTATTTTTGCAACCAAATTGAATGAATAGGGTGGAAATTACTCTTGGCAGTAATAAGTGGATGAATGCTCCACATATTCATATGGCATTCCAATGTTCCTTAGTTAAGCAGAATTGTTTTAAATGGGTTAGCGCCTCTGTTTAAATGGCAGAGGAACGTTATATGAATGAGTTAACTGTTTCTCTGCTTTTCATGCCAACATTAATTTCTACCCTAACGTTTAGTTGATTGAAGTAAACAATGAAGCCTCTTGGGATTTGGCAATGTATAATATAACAAACACAAATGTTGTTATCCACTCCTGAAGAAGTGCTGTATGACATGATTGTAGCATTTAATTTAACATTATTTCATGAAGTATGTAGTTAAGACTGTTTGACACTAGTTTTGGTTTAAGGCCGCAATTTGCTGAAGTGCCCTTTCTGTCTGTATATCTGACATTATCTCAGTTATGCTTTTGACAAAGGGTCTAAGTATCCATCGTTGAACATCGATGTATTAGTGCACCTGTTTTTAGATGGGGGTAGTGGTGGCGGTGCTGGAGGAGTTACATTTTGTGCCAGTCATGATAAGGAATGTATTACACCGTGGAATGGGTTTTTTTTCTGACTTTTGAAACCTAGGGCTGAATCTTTCAAGTGCACACTGCTAGCAAGCAACCTTACACAGGATTAAAAACAGTGGGCAATAATTAAGAGCACAATTTTTAATGCATATTTGGTGGTAGGCAGAAGTTCTTGCGATGGAGAATGTTCTTGCTATTGAGGGAGTGCAGTGAAGGTTTACCAGGTTGATTCCTGGGATGGCGGGACTGTCATATGAGGAGAGAATAAGTCGGTTAGGATTATATTCATTGGAGTGTAGAAGAGTGAGACAGGATCACGTAGAAACCTCAAAATCCAACAGGATTAGACTGGGTAGATTCAGAAAGAATGTTCCGGATAGTGGGGGAGTCCAGAACAAGGAGTCATAGTTTGAGGGTATGGGGTAAACCTTTTAGGACTGAGGTGAGGAGAAATTTCATTCATAGTAATTCCATAGAATTTACAGTGCAGAAGGAGGCCATTCAGCCCATCGAATCTGCACCGGCTCTTGGAAAGAGCATCCCAAGAAAGCCCACATCTCCACCCTATCCCAGTAAACCAGTAACCCCACCTTAGCTAAGGGCAATTTAGCATGGCCAATCCACCTAACTGGCACATCTTTGGTCTGTGGGAGGAAACCCAGAGCACCCGGAGGAACCCACGCAGACACGGGGAGAACGTGCAGACTTCACACAGACAGTGATGCAAGCCAGGGATCGAACCTGGGACCCTGGAGCTGTGAAGCAACTGCGCTAACCACTATGCTGCCGTGCTGCCTAGAGAATGGTGAATGTGAGTCGCGTAGCCATGTGTTTCTCGGCACTGTGAGTGATGGGAAACATGTGGCTAATCACGTTCGCTGGGACTTTGTTCCCATTTGGTTGAATCGAGCCCATAGTCTTGTTCTCCAATAGACTAACGTTACTGCTTTCACGCCCAACAGCAATTTGGAAACTGCCATTATTTCAATTTCTTCTGTTCTGTCTACTCGATTTTATCAAACATTGATCACTCTTTGACTAAAGATGGTCATACTAACATCTGTTTCAAGTTTATTTTTCATAAATTTAAATTTCTCTTTGCTGATCTTGCGTCTATGATTTACTTTGAAATATCACTCTGGATTCATCTAATCTACAGCATGTAATATTTCATATTCCGAGATGAGGTGCCCTGCCTTAATCAATTTTGCCCGGATTAAAGAGTTTGTGATCCTGTAATCTTTCTTCATTGTACCTCCCTCTGTACTTGCCTTGTACATCACTGCACCCTCAATTTGTAAAATTTAGTTTTTGTCATGGTGATGGAGAACTTAGTAGAGCTCTACAGATCTGCCTTGGCCAGTGCATTGCAAAGACTTAGCACACATTCTGAACTGTTCTGGGTCTACATCCTAGTATTTTATTAACTTCTTATATTACATTGTCTAGACACTGAAAGCAATTAGTTTTCTACTACTTCTGGGTCTCCCGGTGTCCGATCCCTGTATAATCACAATGCACATTTTTGGACCAAAATGCAAAACAATATTTATTAATGTTAAATGTAATTTGCTGCGTACCTGCTCAGTTGAATAACTGATCTAAATACTTATGCAAATCGTTTGCTACATCCTCTGCTTCTATCACTTTTCCCATTTAAACGCTGTCAGCTAATTTAGCAAACCTATACATGAAATTAAATTAAATGAAAATCGCTTATTGTCACAAGTAGGCTTCAAATGAAGTTACTGTAAAAAGCCCCTAGTCACCACATTCCGGCGCCTGTTCAGGGAAGCTAGTACGGGAATTGAACCGTGCTGCTGGCCTGCCTTGGTCCGCTTTAAAAGCCAGCTCTTTAGCCCTGTGCTAAACCAGCCGCTGATGTGCTGATATCAAGTTATTAAATGTTGCTCAGAAACATAAGAGGTTCAAGCTAGACATCGCCCCTCCTCCATTAGCCTAAGACCTGCAGAGTTTCCAACCCAAACTTCTGTCCGCACTTGCGTATTTTCCCCAATGTGATCCATGTGATCCATTTTCCTGAAGCTGGGCTCACAAAGTATCCAGGATGGGCTAGCAACAGGAATCCAGCACTCAAGTGAAAGTCCAGTAAGGTGGAAATTCTGCTGGCGCTGCAATGGGGAAGCAGTGCAGTATCTTAAAGGGGCAGAAGGGCCTGA
Organism: Scyliorhinus canicula; assembly: GCF_902713615.1. Taxonomy (NCBI): domain Eukaryota; kingdom Metazoa; phylum Chordata; class Chondrichthyes; order Carcharhiniformes; family Scyliorhinidae; genus Scyliorhinus; species Scyliorhinus canicula. The sequence goes on along the minus strand of NC_052147.1, from coordinate 121,062,741 downwards.
GGATGGCCTTCATTGAGACTAAACTTTCAACAGGTATGTCACTGGTGGCACAATGGAGAAAGATGGCTGTTACAATGCCTGTTACTTTCCCTCCACTGGGGCCACATCAGGGCAAATACTCCCAAACCGCTTACCAAGCCGGGACCCGGGAAATGATGGCAGCATGGGCAGGTAGATGAAACTGTGCTGGGACTTGTGTCTCCTGCCAGCATTTTGCCTATAGGAGATGAGAATTGTTCAGAAAATGATACATTTCAGTCAGGTGGCTGCAAGCTTCATCATGGCATTTCACACTGTGATCTCGAAGGCAGGATAATTACCCTCAAGATCTGTGACAATAAGGGGTAGGTGGCCTGTGACAATAAGGGGTGGGTGGGCTGTGACAATATGGGGTGGGTGGGCTGTGATAATAAGGGGTGGGTGGGCTGTGACAATAAGGGGCGGGTGGGCTGTGACAATAAGGGGTGGGTGGGCTGTGACAATAAGGGGTAGGTGGGCTGTGACAATAAGGGGTGGGTGGGCTGTGACAATAAGGGATGGGTGGGCTGTGACAATAAGGGGTGGGTGGGCTGTGACAATAAGGGGTGGGTGGGCTGTGACAATAAGGGGTGGGTGGGCTGTGACAATAAGGGATGAGAGGCCTGTGACAATAAGGGGTGGGTGGGCTGTGACAATAAGGGGTGGGTGGGCTGTGACAATAAGGGGTGGGTGGGCTGTGACAATAAGGGATGGGTGGGCTGTGACAATATGGGGTGGGTGGGCTGTGACAATAAGGGGTGGGTGGGCTGTGACAATAAGGGGTGGGTGGGCTGTGACAATAAGGGGTAGGTGGGCTGTGACAATACGGTAGCACGTAGCATGGTAGGGGCAGCAGGGTAGCATGGTGGTTAGCATAAATGCTTCACAGCTCCAGGGTCCCAGGTTCGATTCCCGGCTGGGTCACTGTCTGTGCGGAGTCTGCATGTCCTCCCCGTGTGTGCGTGGGTTTCCTCCGGGTGCTCCGGTTTCCTCCCACAGTCCAAAGATGTGCGGGTTAGGTGGATTGGCCATGCTAAATTGCCCGTAGTGTCCTAAAAAGTAAGGTTAAGGGGGGGGGTTATTGGGTTATGGGTATAGGGTGGATACGTGGGTTTGAGTAGGGTGATCATGGCTCGGCACAACATCGAGGGCTGAAGGGCCTGTTCTGTGCTGTACTGTTCTATGTTCTATGTTCTAATAAGGGGTGGGTGGGCTGTGACAATAAGGGGTGGGTGGGCTGTGACAATAAGGGGTGGGTGGGCTGTGACAATAAGGGGTGGGTGGGCTGTGACAATAAGGGGTGGGTGGGCTGTGACAATAAGGGGTGGGTGCCCTGTGACAATAAGGGGTGGGTGGGCTGTGACAATAAGGGGTGGGTGGGCTGTGACAATAAGGGGTGGGTGGGCTGTGACAATAAGGGGTGGGTGGGCTGTGACAATAAGGGGTAGGTGGGCTGTGACAATAAGGGGTGGGTGGGCTGTGACAATAAGGGGTGGGTGGGCTGTGACAATAAGGGGTGGGTGGGCTGTGACAATAAGGGGTGGGTGGGCTGTGACAATAAGGGGTGGGTGGGCTGTGACAATAAGGGGTGGGTGCCCTGTGACAATAAGGGGTGGGTGGGCTGTGACAATAAGGGGTGGGTGGGCTGTGACAATAAGGGGTGGGTGGGCTGTGACAATAAGGGGTGGGTGGGCTGTGACAATAAGGGGTGGGTGGGCTGTGACAATAAGGGGTGGGTGCCCTGTGACAATAAGGGGTGGGTGGGCTGTGACAATAAGGGGTGGGTGGGCTGTGACAATAAGGGGTGGGTGGGCTGTGACAATAAGGGGTGGGTGGGCTGTGACAATAAGGGGTAGGTGGGCTGTGACAATAAGGGGTGGGTGGGCTGTGACAATAAGGGGTGGGTGGGCTGTGACAATAAGGGGTGGGTGGGCTGTGACAATAAGGGGTGGGTGGGCTGTGACAATAAGGGATGGGTGGGTGGTCTGTGACAATAAGGGGTGGGTGGGCTGTGACAATAAGGGGTGGGTGCCCTGTGACAATAAGGGGTGGGTGGGCTGTGACAATAAGGGGTGGGTGGGCTGTGACAATAAGGGGTGGGTGGGCTGTGACAATAAGGGGTGGTGCATGTGGGGCATGTGCCGGGAATTCAGCAGGGACTCAACCCACTTCCACCTCTAACAGCTGCGTGTCTCTATGTGTGCAGGAAAGCCCTGGGGGGCTGGAAGTTCTTTGGTTTAAATATGCCAAAATGCCATTGACTGCCGCTTTGACCCTGGATTCTAACTTCAACTGCCCGCACATGAAGTTGTCTGAAACACGCCAGGTTCAATGAGGTGATAGCACAGTGGGGGTTGATGCAAATGAGGATTTGACAGGCTGGAAAGTTTTTAAATACAGAGTTATTACAGTTACTTCTTTGACTAAGTGAAAGGCATTTGCTCACAAGACTTGTTCTGAGAGGGTGCTTTCCCTGATTTGGAGGTGATTTACAAGAGTTTAGATGTAATTTCTGCTACCTTAGAGTTCTTTGCCTATGATCTGCACTTGCTAGCTATCCTCCATCAGAGCACCATGCTGAATATGCAGCTCCGGTTGGACCCCTGCTCCTCAACAAGGGGAACAGCAGCAACAAAGCTACCAACAGCAGCAGCCTTCTCCTCAGTCACTTGCCACTCCACTGGACAGCGGGGACAAACATCGGACTCCTGCTAACTGGAGACAACACCCACTACACAGTGTGTACTGTCAGAGACTCAGCTTTCTGGACATCACTGAGAACCAGAGCCTCAGGATGTTCAGATGTTCGGGCAGCTTCTTGCTGCTATCTGCTGGCCCCTGAAACTAGACCTTCTGCTGTGTGGATCAAGTGGGCACACGTATTACCATTGGTGGTCAGGGTAACTAATGTTTGTTCACCTCTGGTTCCTTCCAGGGGTCTGCAGGATTTCACAATCTGCTGCACACAAGAACATCGCCCAGGTGACCAATGCCATGTTTGCCAGAGTCACCGCCTATGGCCACTTTGCTACCAATACATTCATTCAGAATGAGCAGGAGCTCGGAACCTGCTGCAGTGACTGGATTCCCACACAGGGAATCACATGTGGCCATCAAAGCAACATTAGGACACCCATCAGTGTTTGTCAATCGCTTACTCCATCGATGTTCACCTGGGATGTAACCACTAGAACCTATCTTGTCTCCATTCTGTGCCAACCAAGACTCCCACAGATCCTCATAGCTCCAAACAGACTCACGCGATGGTTCTTTGGTGACCAGGGATCCCCTCAATGCCAATGGCACTCATATAACATCCTCCCAGTGATGCCCAGGGAAGATGTAACCAAAGCCCCATGAATGTGAGAGCTGCCACTGAGCATCCCATTGGGATGCTGAAGCTGCTGTTCAGGTTGGTGGACAGATCTGTGGGCTCCCTTCCAGAAGCAAGCTTGTCCAGAGTGACAGTGATGTGCAGTGCCTTGCACAATAAATTTTAGTGGAGAGGAATGGAACTGAAGGAGGAGGAAGGTGATAATCACTCTAGCTATTCGGAAGAGGAGAAGGAGGGAAAGGAAGGGCAATGGGGAAAAAGAAGAGTTTGATGTGGCTTGAGCATCCGTAGCTGTCCAGCTAACTGCCAGAAATTCCAGGATGGGCTGATACAGGCATGTTTCAGTCAATCTGAGGCCCTCATGTGATTGAAAAATACTGACCCACTGAAGCGATCCCCTTCACTCACTCCCACCCCCAACACAAAATATTCTCACAGTCAATAATCTTTAAATCTCACTGGCACCCTGTACTCAGCCTCTACTGATTTCATACCATTTCCCTCAGGTTGATGGTACCTTGAAAGGATAAGAGTCAACAATGATGGTGACTGGACAATGGAGATTTGGAATAATGTTTATGGTGCATTACGTTGGCAAAAAAAATTGACAAATTAACATACTTTGAGACACCCTTTAGATTTCCCTTGTGAAATGATAAAGTCTTACTCTTCCTTTTCTTTTGGCTCCAACATGGTGCCACCCTGTGGCAGAGTTCAAGGCAGGAATTTTCATTGCACTGCTCTAACTAATGAAGTGCTCCGAACCGATATTCTCTGAGTTTGGAACTGCCAAAGACTGTCTCACCTGCAACTGTGCAGGGGCAGACTCAGCCATCAACAAACGAGGTAGCATTTAGAGTTCTGACTTGGGCTGGGGTGGGGGGGGGGGGGGGGGGAAATTGGGGACGAATGGGAGCACCTTGAGCAGACCTCACTTCAATGCATTCTGCTCCACCTCCCCTCTCATGTCTCACCCATACGGCCGTGTTGCCCGAGAGCTGGAGAGAACTTTGCTGCATTTCAGTGAGGTGCTGGAACAGCAAGGTGAGATGTTCCTCCATCTTATTTACACTGCAAGCCTCAGTGTATAGGTCATTGCTGGGGGAAGCATACACTCAGTCACCTGCCACGTGGTGCTCCATGCAGCTGCCATTCTTAAATGGAGCTGGACTTTAGCACACAAGCCTGAGAAATCATGGTATTCATGCCAGAGACAGACTCTTCCTATCTCCCCAGTGATTTCCATTAGCTCTGGAAAAGATGACAGAGCCTCACACATTTCTGTTTCTCCTCCAGAATAGTCCTCTTTCTTTATGACTCCCAAGCCTCAGCATCTAGTTCCAGCTGAAGAGCATGGAGAGCCCAGCGTCCTCCGATGGGATTTCTCTGCTGCTCTCCCTGTCTCCAAATCCTGCTTCTACTGACTTGTGATGTCTGGCTGCCTGCTGACAACCCAACTACCTGTGTCCCTGGCCCAACCAGGGTGTTTGTATCTGAGATGACGTGTGAGTTATGCAATGGTACATTCCCAGGTTGTGAGATCTCCTCTGAGTAGTCTTTGTTCTCCTTCCATGCCAGCTCTTGAGAAATGCTTGAAGAACCTGCGAGAGATGAAAGATAAGATTGGTAAGGTAAGAGGATGCTGTTAAAGGGAGAAGCATTTAGTGCGGTAGCGAGCGCTGATTGCCGGAAGCTTCCTGATGGCCGACCCGGCGAAACCAGGACCTGGTATCTAACGTTAATTAGGGCCAGAAATTATTCCCCATGGGCTTCGTGGCAAAATGGTTGTCCCACCAGCTGAATTGCCGAGACCGTGCCCACCAGCTCCCTGCTAACAAGGGAGTCAGCACACAACCACTCCCTCCGAACACTGCCCAGATATCACACAGCCATGGCCCCACAGAGACCTGCTCCACATTTCAAAGACACCAACCTAGACAGGTTGCTGGATGCCGTGGAATCGAGATGGGACACCCTGTTCCTCTGAGGGGCCGGAGGATCAACCACAGGGTCGTCGGTGCCGCCTGTGAATTAGTGGCAGCGGACATCATTTTGGGCGACGTCACAAGGAGGACTGCATTCAAATGCAGGAAGAAGCTCAACAATCTCCACTGGGCTGCACAGGTGAGTTGACACCAGTCCCCTGGCACCAGTCTATCTGCAAGGTGACATGTGTGCCTCAATTACCCCCTAGACCTGGGGCACCCCGGTGATGTTGGACAATCCTGCTGCCCTGGCATCTTGATTGGCTTGATGTTTATATAGCCTGGGAATACAGGGCATCCATGACTTCATGGATACACTTGTGGGCTATAGGTTGTGAAATGCCACACAAGTCCCTGCTTGAACCCTGGAATGAACCGGTGGCAAAGACGTTAAGGGATGCCGTGACCTTCACGGCTACCAGGAGAGGGTAGCCTCCTCCTCCACGAGGTTGCCAAGGCTGCAAGCACATGGCACAGATGCCGCACTGTCCCCTTGTTGAGACGGAGCCCCTTGCAGCACATGCTGTCACGTGAGAGCAGCTGCTGCGGTATCTATGAAACCATCTGTAATGTGATATCTGTAAGGAATTGGAGAGGGTGAGAAACCGACGATCAGTTATGGCTTCCACTCCGGGACCCTCAACTCCCCCAGGCCTCCCCACCCCTACATTTCCTGCCTTCTCTCAGGATGTCATCCAATGAGCCGGTTGTGATGGGGAACCCCACCATATATATGCGCCCCCTGCCACAGCAGGGGCCCTTGTCCCCAGACCTCAGACCCATGCTGGGAACATCACGCGACTAATCTCGGGTACCCTTCCTGATCTACACACTCACCCTCTGTCCAGCTCTTGGGTGTTTGATTGTTGGCTGCTGCCTCTTTGATATTAATGCCTCCAGTTTTCAGGCAAAGTGTCCTAGCCTCACAACTTGATTGGGATGCCAGGCAATAACACTCACCTGCGACATGGCATGATTCCATTCGAGAGCAGTGAAGTGCTCATATAACTAACAATGCTAATTCCCTATTAGCAATAGCCTTCAGCTGTGCAGCCACAGGATGCTCACAGTCAGAGGGAGTTAAAGTGACCTGCACCATATTACCACGGACAGGGGTCTGCTCTGGGGGTATTCAGTAGGGCAGAAAGGCTAAAATTGCCCCTGTTATGGATATACACAATCTGGGGGGGGGTGACCCACGGCCATTACGCCCCTCACCCCCCTAACCCAGGGCTGACCCTACCCGCCCCCCCCCCATCATAGGCACCCAGCACCCCAACCAGGCCCACCCCCCTCAGGGCAGCTCCAGTGCCCCTGGGCTGCATGCCCGATTTCTGCGTCTGGCGTGTAAACCAATTTCAGCATCTCCCACTATCTAACTGGCTTGCACGGATCCACGGCGGGCGCAATGCAAATTATGCAGATGATCATACTTCCTGGTTGCTGACATCAAGTCACGGTAGGCAAGGGGAGGGTGTCTTATGGCTGTGTGATCAGGTTCTGTCACCAAATGTTGAGGTAACACCCATCCCTCCATCACTGATGGCCTTGCACTCCACCATTCTGCTAATCTCCAGAGAATCATCCTTCACAATGGTCAGGGTGTCTATCACTGGGGAGTCACTCCAGTTCCCTGCCACCCCCTAACATTCTGTGCTCTCTGACCTAGAATGTCAAAAGATGAACTACAAATGTGAGAAATGGAATAGTTTGACATTATAGAATGAGAACATTTATGGAGGATGAGTGTGAGGGATAGGTGTGAGATGGCAGTAAGATATGGGTGAATGTTGGTGGTTGAAATGGGGGTGCCGAGAGAGCAAGAGAGCGAGATGGAACTGGAAGGTGTGTATTTCTGAGGGGTATTAAGGGGAAGGTTGAGAAATTTAGATTGGGGTATTGAAAGCTGAATGTGGCATGCCCCTATCTTTCCTTCCACAATAAGATCATTGTACCTCTTTTGGTGCTATATGCACCAGCAAGAAAAGCCATTCCTGATGCTAACCCCCCTCAGCCACCCAGCCATGCCTGCTGCTTTCAGAGATTGGCCTCTTCTTCTTCTCCACCGGGAACAATATCAGTTCCTTCCAGTTCCAGAGAGTCCTCAGAAGTAGGGGGCCTTGGGGTCCATGCTCTGAAGAAGAGCCATATGGACCCGAAATGTTAGCTGTTTCTCTCTCCACAGATGCTATCAGACCTGCTGAGATTTCCCAGAACTCTCTGTTTTTATGTCAGATTTCCAGTATCCGCAGTATTTTGCTTTTATTATAATGTCCATGTACACTGATCTGTGACAGTGGCAGGACATATTTAGAGGTGGTTAGCAAAGCATGTGCGATCTTGTGTTTCATAAATAGAGGTACTGAGTATAAAAGCGGAGAAGTTATGTTGAATCTTTGATAGGCCCATTGCTAGAGTATTGGGCCCATTCTCTGGATCACCCCTCACACTCCTGTGACTGCCCAGGGACTGCTCCACCACACTCTCTGGCAATGACTGTGAAGTGCGCTCACCAGTATATGCCTGACTCCTGGATGACACGTAGCACACTGGTGAAGTGCCAGTATCTGCGATGATGCTGGCTGCAGAGAGAGTATTATGATGACGCATCCTGCTCATTGGAAAAGGGAGGTTTCTGCACGGATTCTGCTGTAGCCTCTGCTTCTCTTGGAGCAGAGAGAGATCAGTAAGTGAGTAATTGGGTATCACATTACTTGAAATGAATGAAAATCGCTTATTGTCACAAGTAGGCTTCAAATGAAGTTACTGTGAAAAGCCCCTAGTCGCCACATTCTGGCGCCTGTTCGGGGAGGCTGGTACGGGAATTGAACCGTGCTGCTGGCCTGCTTTCAAAGCCAGCGATTTAGCCCTGTGCTAAACTAGCCCCTAATGACTTATTGTCACAATTAGGCTTCAAATGAAGTTACTGTGAAAAGCAGTATTGATACATCACCTTTAACACTGGACTAACATAAACCTTTTCATGACCTGACAGAAATGAATGAACTCTACAGATACAATGAAATCTTGAATGATGATGTGAAGCTTCTGATCATGAAGCTTGTTAAGGTTCCAAATTGTAAAATCTATACAATAAACACATTGCATTTTTCCTAACCTTCTTTAGAACAAACCAACAATTTCCTCTTGTCAGTCTGACACTCACCAGAACCAGACCTCCGTCCAATCTCGCCTATACGCCCACTTATGTTGGGCTCCAGCAGGGCCAGCACTCGCTCCTCATAAAGAGTTAGGACTTCCATGTGGGGTATATCCCTGCCTGTACAGGTGGCCTCACTTCTCCTGAAGTGATTCGACACAGAAATTTCACCAACATCTCAAACTGTCACGTCTTAATCCCATTGTTAGATCAATTCACACCTGACCGAAGAATCATGATGCATCCTTCCAACAACCTCCGGGTTTCCTCCGGGTGCTCCAGTTTCCTCCCACAGTCCAAAGACGTGTGGGTTAGGTGGACTGGCCCTGCTAAATTGCCCTTAGTGTCCAAAAAATGTTAAGGGGGGGCTATTGGGTTACTAGGATAGGGTAGATATGTGGGCTTCAGTAGAGTGCTCTTTGTAAGGGCTGGTGCAGACTTGATGGGCCAAAAGGCCTCCTTCTGCACTGTAAATTCTATGATTCTATGAACCTGCCGTTTGACTTGATCGTGGCTGGGAATGCACAAAAGCATGGTCTAGGACAGCTGTGGCCTTGTGCAAACATGGAACAGCGGATAGGCAGCTAATCTCGAATATCCACTGCGCTCGCCAGCGGAACCTGTATCACACTTGGCGAATGTTGCTCATACTGATGCCTTACTCACCCATGCCAACCTCATGGGGTCATTGAATCTTTTGTGACATTGGGACCAAGTCGTTCCTCACAGCTCCCACACTGCACATCACTTCGGGCACCTCCTCCCATGCAGCACAAGCATAACGGCCTCACTGAATCCGGCGGCAACTTTTGGAGGATCCCTCCCCATACTCTGATGGCACAGATGTCTCTGCATGGAAATAGTGAAATTAATGCTTAGCTCCTCTAAGTCTGAAGGTGGTAAACGTGCTGATTTATAACAACTTTTCCACCTATGAAGTTTTCAATGGTTGGCAGACCATAGCTTAAAATAAAAGAAACTAACTTGGAGAGAATACAGAAGTCAATTTTCTTCACTGTACACAATTTCTGCTCTTCAAAGATCATATGATGGGTCACCCGACAGTATCCCAAGCCGAGGGGCCTTTAAAGAGATGCTCATGATCTTGTTACGGGTCATCGACTACTGCCTCCGAGACCAGGGGCTGAATTCACTGCTGGCGGGACATTCCATTTTGCCGGCAGCCCGGGGGTTTCCCGACGGCGTGGGGCTGCCCCACAATGGGAAACGCCATTGACCAGCCGGCGAAACGGAGCATCCAGCCGGCGGGGTGAACCAGAAATCTGGCGTGGCGGGACGGAGAATCCAACCCCAGATGCCCCACCCTCCAGAATACATTGAACGGGATGAGGGTCTCTAACCCACCCTTGCTGCTAATTGTGGCAATCAGTGTTTTATCAGGCGCACTTCGAAGGTGGGCGTGGAAGTGGGAGGGCCATCAAGTTCAGGGTGCAGAACCCACTGTCGGTAAAGGTCCGTATTATTGAGCCTTCTGAGTTTATACCTGGAAAGCCATATCCTCAGCGTTCCTGAACACTGTGTATCTTCAAGCTGCTCTACTTATAGGTGTTCCCAGGACATGAAGCCTGTCATGTGGATGCAGCATTGCTCTCACTTTGACCTCAGAAGGTTTCTGTAGCATTTCCTGCACAGCACCACTGTCCTGCTGTTGTGGTTCCTCACTCCTGAGCCATCTTCACCCATGTCTGCTTCTTATGGCTGACTGAGGTCCTCGAGCTGCTCTCCAGAAACAGGATGCATCTCACTAATTGGCCTCCTCCTTGAAAATATCAAGTGACATCCGGCAGCAGCATCAAGCAGAATTGGGAAACTATCCTGACGTCAGGGTCCAGAAATGAAATGGAAATTCAGCCCTGAGTGAACTCAAGGCAACTAGGGATTGACGATAAATGCTGCTTTGCTGCCATTACCCACATCCCAGGAGCAAAGGAAGTAAACGTTGAGACTGGATTCCTGGAAAATAAACTATAGAGTTGGTACATCAATCAAGAATGTGCTGTGGTCAAGGCCCAAAACACCAGAGAAACCAGGAAGGACAAATTTGCCAATGAAATATCCTCTGTGTGAAGAATTTTTTCCTTCTGTCGAAAATCAATTTCCTCTGCATTTTTTCCTGTCTTGGAGAAAAAGGCAGTTGCTAATCTTCTTACAGTACAAACAAACAGGCAATTAACACTGTATGACGCTTTGGCTAACCCTTTGCCTCCATCTGAACAGCTTTCAAGCAATTGAGTGGTCTTTTGATGAAAATACGTCACCTGTTGAACACAGGCTTAATCGTTGGCCCAAATGCTTGACTTCATTCCGAATAGCTTCAATAAGAAATACGTGAAATAAATGGTTTGATTGTTTTATGATTGGATGAGCACAAATATTTCTTTTTTTATTATTCACTTTAAGCAAAGACAATATGTCATGGTGGTAAATTATCCTCATGTTGTTACTGACACTCAGTGTAAATGGTTGACAGTTGACATGCGGGGAAAATATTATGACATCTGTCAACAAATGAAATTGAAGTAATAAGATTTTAGTTTCTGTTTTATTTATTTTGTGTTTGCAATAAAAACAAAAATGTCGCAATAGGTTTACACTTACAATGCACAGAAAACAATTGTTTTGAGCTGCTGTGAAATCAAGATTATTTTGGCCGAAGGGTTCAACTTTGAAATCTCAGGAAGCTTGACTATCATGCTGCCAAAACCTGGCTGGCACTTCTTTGACACCAAGAAGCAAGAACATAAGAACGAGGCACAGGAGTAGGTAATTCAGCCTCTCAAGCTGAGATACGATGATGGCGAGAACTCAGCCCCTGGTCTTGAAGGCAGCAGTTGATGATCCGGAGCAAGATCATGGCCGGTACAATGTTGTGGGCATCACAGAGACGTGGCTGCAAGGGGATCAGGGTTGGGATCTAAATATCCGAGGACATGTGTCCTATTGAAAGGACAGGCAGATGGGCAAAGAGGGAGGGGTTGCATTGTTAGTTAGAAATGAAGTTAAATCAATAGCAAGGAGCAATATAGGATCAGAAGGCATCAAACATCTGTGGGTAGAGTTGAGGAATCGCAAAGGTAAAAAGACCCTGATGGGCATTATGTATAGGCCCCCTAGCAGTCGTCAGGATGTGGGGCAGAAAATAAATCAGGAAATAGAAAAGGCATGTAAAAAGGCAATATTACAATAATCATGGGGGACTTCAATATGCAAGTGGACTGGGAAAATCAGGTTGGTAGTGAATCCCATGAAAAGGAATTTGTGGAATGTCCAAGAGATGTGTTTTTGGAGCAGCTTGTGACAGAGTCTACTAGGGAACAAGCAATTCTGGATTTGGTGATGTGTAATGAGGCTGGCTTTATTAGGGAATTTAAGGTGAAGGAACCATTCAGGAGCAGTGATACAATAAGATAGAATTTACCCTGCAGTTTGAGAGGGAGAAGCTCCAATCAGATGTAACGGTATTACAATTAAATAAGGGTAACTACAAAGACATGAGGGAGGAGCTGACCAGAGTTGGTTGGAAAAGGAACCGAGCAGAGAAGACAGTGGAACAGCAATGGCAGGGGTTTTTGGGGGTTATTCGGGAGGCACAACAGAAATTCATCCCAATGTAGGGAACATGCTAAACGGAGGACAAGGCATCCATGGCTGACGAGGGAAGTCAAGGACAGCATAAAAGCTAAAGAAAAAGCATACGAAGTGGTGCGGATTAGTGGGAAGCCACAGGATTGGGAAGTCTTTAAAAGCGTGCAGAGGACAACTAAAAAAGCAATAAGGGGGTGGAGATGGTATGCGTGCAAGCTAGCTAGTAATATAAAGGAAAATAGGAAGAGTTTTGTTCAATATATATAAGGTAAGAGAGAGGCAAAAGTAGACATTGGACCACTGGAAAATGTGGTTGGAGAAGCAATAATAGGAAACAAAGAAATGGCAGATGAACTGAATAGTTACTTTGCATCAGTCTTCACGGTGGAAGACACCAGTGGGAAGCCAGAGCTCCAGAGAACCAGGGGGCAGAGGTGAGTGCAGTGACCATTACTAAGGAGAAGGTTCTGGGGAAACTGAAAGGTCTGAAGGTGGGTAAATCACCTGGACCAGATGGACTACAACCCAGGGTTCTAAAAGAGATAGCTCAGGAGATTGCTGGTCTTGGAAAGGGTCCAGAGGAGGTTCACAAGAATGATCCCTAGAATGAAAAGCTTGTCTTATGAAAAACGGTTGAGGACTCTGGGTCTGTACTCATTGGAGTTTAGAAGGATGAGGGGGGATCTTATTTAAATTTACAAGATACTGCGAGGCCTGGATAGAGTGGACATGGAGAGGATGTTTCCACTTGTAGGAAAAACTAGAACCAAAGGACACCATCTCAGACTAAAGGGACGATCCTTTAAAACTGAGATGTTTAGCACACTGGGCTAAATAGCTGGCTTGTAATGCAGAACAAGGCAGCAGCGCGGGTTCAATTCCCGTACCGGCTTCCCTGAACAGGCCCCGGAATGTGGCGACTAGGGGATTTTCACAGTAACTTCATTGGAGTATACTTATGACAATAAGTGATTATTATTATTGGGGCAACATGGTAGCATTGTGGATAGCACAATTGCTTCACAGCTCCAGGGTCCCAGGTTCGATTCCCAGCTTGGGTCACTGCCTGTGCGGAGTCTGCACGTCCTCCCCGTGTGAGTGTGGATTTCCTCTGGGTGCTCCAGTTTCCTCCCACAGTCCAAAGATGTACTGGTTAGGTGGATTGGCCATGCTAAATTGCCCACAGTGGCCAAAATTGCCCTCAGTGTTGGGTGGGGTTACTGGGTTATGGGGATAGTGTGGAGGTGTGGACCTTGGGTAGGGTGCTCTTTCCAAGAGCAGGTGCAGACTCGATGGGCCGAATGGCCTCCTTTTTCACTGTAAATTCTATGATCTATGAAGAGGAATTTCTCCAGCCAGAATGTGATGAATCTTTGATGCAGAAGGCTGTAGAGGCCAAATCACTGAGTGCCTTTAAGACAGAGACAGATAGGCTTTTGATCAATATGGGGATCAGGGGTTATGGAGAGAAGGCAGGAGAGTGGGGATGAGAGAAATATCAGCCATGATTGAATGGCAGAGCAGACTCGATGGGCTGAGTGGCCTAATTCTGCTCTTATGGCTAATGGTCTTATGGCTGACGTCCTCCTGACCTCACCTCCACTTTCCTGCCCGTTCTGCATAACTTCATGACTTGGTAAGTCAACTCTTATTGGCGAAGATATTGCCATGAAAAAAGCAATCGAGGTCTATAGACTCCTGAAGCTCCTGGGTAATTGAAAAAAGATACAAAGTTTGAACATATTCCTTTTGATGGAAGAGAATGATTCCTTGCATATGAATGCATGTTGCTCCTAGCAAGCATAAATGAGCCAATTACGTGCTCACCGCATTAACTGAAATTGGCTGTTAGTGTACTTGGTCACGCATTCAGGATTGTTTAGCAAGTGCTGCCCAATCGTGGAATCACATGTTATAGTAGACATTTTGTTTTGGGTTTTGCAAACACAGACTAGTTGAGTAGGACCTGTACTCTGCCCAGTATGAACAATGTTTTCTCCTGTGATATAAATTGTTGTGTCTTTTGGCATTCTTGTGTTTGTCCTGATGGGTTCAAGATGAAAAGCTTTGGCAACATGTCTCTGTTCAGCAGTAGACCTGGCTCCCTGGCACTGTCACCCTGGCAGTGCCACCTGTGTGTTAGCCTAGCGGTGCTCAGGTGGGACTACCAACTTGCAAAACAAATGGGCTGGTTTAGCTCAGTGGGCCAGACAGCTGGTTTGTAATGTAGAACAAGGCCAAAAGCGCGGGTTCAATTCCCGTACTGGCTTACCCGAACAGGCGCCGGAATGTGGTGACTAGGGGCTTTTCACAGTAATTTCATACTTGTGACAATAATAAAGATTATTATTATTATTTAAACTTTTTATGTATTGAGGAAGGCCCAATGATACACACTGTCAAAACCTCAGATACTCCTGCTTTGTCGGTTTGTTACTAAACACTTACCCCATCTAACATTGACTTGTGTTTTCAACATTTTGCTTTAATAATAATAATTGCTTATTGTCACAAGTAGGCTTCAATAAAGTTACTGTGAATAGCCCCTAGTTGCCACATTCCAGCACCTGTTTGGGGTGGCTGGTGTAGGAATTGAACCCGCACTGCTGGTCTTATTCTGTATTACAAGCCCGCTGTTTTAGCCCACTGTGCTAAATCAGCCTCTATAATTTTTGTGGTCTAATTTGTTATTATTGTATGCCTTTAGGGGTGGAGTCTTCCAGTGCTGGAAAACAGCCACAGATTGGCTGGAAAGTCCCACCTATATTGTCCTTGCTTTTATTTGGTCTTTTCTTCAAGTAAATAATTACTGGCCACTGCTGCAATTGTTCAATTATTTGGGCTGGAATTTCTGCCCCCCTACACCGGTTTTCCTAACGGCTCACCATTGGCTGCCGGCGGGATTTTCCAGTTCCGCCAATGTCTATGGCATTTTGCGTGCCTCACCTGTCCCGCCTCCGGTTGGGACACTTTCAGTGCGACTGGAAGATCCTGTGGCCGGAAGGGCTGGAAATCCCACATTTTGTGTTCTTAATTGGGTTTTCCAGGTTTCTTTAAATTTCTGGATGCATTTCTTTTTAAATCACAACATCTTGCATTCATCAATCAATTTCATTTTTACTTTGTGTTACTCTTTGCTGAATTCTTCTCTAAGAAGAAGATTGACAGGGAAAGGAAAATAAGTGATCCAAGATTTCTTGAAGGACCCACAGGCAATGCCAAGTATCAATAAAGAATAGTGCACAGTAAAGCTAAACTGAGTCAACAATTATTGACATGTGACAGTTTTATACCTTACCAATACTGCTGTGGTGTTGAATTTTACTTACTTTTAAGTGGGCCTTTCTATTCTCAATAATGATTTCTTTACATTTATTTGCTTGAACATGATTGCTTAATTGTTCAAATACACAAGTGCAGAGTTGGGAATGCACAGTTGCCAGATCAGGATTAAAAGAGAAAGTCAGCTTCGTGTTTTGAATATGACCCATCATCATATGTCTGCCAAAAGGCTTCGCCCAGACAATTAACTAATTGTTCTCTCTCTCTTTTCAGACTTGACGTGGAGATGCCGGCGTTGGACAGGGGCAGTAAGAAGTCTTACAACGCCAGGTTAAAGTCCATCAGGTTTGTTTCGAACCATTAGCTTTCGGAGCACTGCTCCTTCCTCAGGTGAATGAAGAGGTAGGTTCCAGAAACATTTCTACAGACAAAGTCAGAGATGCAAGACGATACTTTGAATGTGAACCTTTGCAGGTAATTAAGTCTTTACAGATCAAGAGAGAGGGATAATCATAGGTTCAAGAGGTGTGAATTGTCTCAGCCAGGACAGTTGGTAGGGTTTTGCAAGCCCAGGCCAGATGATGGGGGGTAAATGTAATGCGACATGAATCCAAGGTCCCGGTTCAGGCTGTACTCATGTGTGCGGAACTTGTCTATAAGTTTCTGCTCGGCGATTCTGCGTTGTTGCCCGTCCTGAAGGCTGCCTGGGAGAATGCTTACCCGAAGATCAGGGCTGAATGCCCTTGACTGCTGAAGTGTTCCCCGACTGGCAGTGTGCCTTTGGACCCACGTGAAGAATCTCTGAAACGACTACACGGTGACATCAATAAGGTCCATCCCATCATCAGACTCACCATGGACTACTCTCCAAAATCGGTGCATTCTTGGACACACTCATCTCCATCAAGGACGTTCACCTCAGCACTTCGCTTTACCTAACAATGCTCCACTTCTCCAGCTTCCACCCTAAACACATTAAAGAAGCCATCACCTATGGACAACCCCTCCGTATACACATGATCTGCTCAGACGAGGAGGAGCTTAATAGACATCTACAGACGCTAAAAGATGCCCTCGAACGAACAGGATATGCGCTCGATTCATCGATCGACAGTTCCAACGCGCCACAGCAAAAAACCGCACCGACCTCCTCAGATGATAAACACGGGATACAACCGACAGACTACCCTTCGTAGCGGAGAAACTACGACATCTTCTTCACAGCCTTCAACACGTGATCGATGAAGACGAACATCTTGCTAAAGTCATACCCACACCCCCACTACTTGCCTTCAAACAACCGCGCAACCTCAAACAAACCATTGTTTGCAGCAACCTACCCAGCCTTCAGAACACCACTTCCACGAGCCATGGCAATCTCTGCAAGATATGCCAGATCATCGACATGGATACCACCATTACACGTGAGAACACCACCCACCAGGTGCATGGTACATGCCTGTGCGACTCGGCCAACGTTGTCTACCTCATACGCTGCAGGAAAGGATGTCCCGAAGTGTGGTACATGGGCAAGACCATGCAGACGCTGCGACAATGGATGAATGGACATCGTGCAACAATCGCCAGACAGGAATGTTCCCTTCCAATGCCGCCCCTTATGTCACTTTGCCGCCACTGACTCATGGATTTTCTTTTTGTCTCAACCTTTTAATTATCATTTACAATCTTGATGTCGTGTTGAAAGTCATTAGCATCATTTGTGAAAATTAATATTTTTAAATTAAAAAACTGAAAGCTATAGCAGGTGTTTATACACAGCACTCAGCATTTATTCACAATCCAATAGGTGCTAAATCTGGGATCATAATGTTCAGAAAAACATTTGAGATGAAAACTGGAATGGCCAATGTCCCTGTCCTGGAGGAATAGAGTTCTGGCAGTGCTGTGGTGGGAGGGAGGGCACAACATGAGGTGGAACCCACTTTCACAAGTTTTCTGCCCCACTTTGGATTCTCCACAAATTGCTGGACAGGAGAATCAAACACTTCTTAGGATTGCTGTTGTTTGGGCCATAACCAGCTTTGGGAACATGTTTGTGGATTTTTCCAGGTTTTTGTGAGAATTCCATCCTGCTTATAACAGGCCAATGTAGTGGAACATGCTCTCATAAGGCTTAGGTCTGCAGTAAGCCTTAAAATGTATCCAAGAGAAACAAAATGCACAGGTAAGTGATTCTGATCAATTGTCTTTCTGAGACGTTATCCCTGGGGGAAAGAAGGGACAACAGTTTTGGGCTCTTTCCTCAGAATTATTTTCAAGTTGCAGCTTCAGCTTTTGTCATCTCAATGGGCCAAATACCTGCCCAAATATTTGTTGACCTCATCTCTTGGATTTGTGATAATCTAACAGGGTCAAAGGTGTGAGTGGAACTTCCGCCCCAGGCACACACTTCCTAAGAACACACGGAATTTTAGGTTATTGTCAACTCCTCAAAAATGGAGAAGTTGCCGAATTTGAATGTGTTTTATTATTCTTTCATGGGATGTGGGTGTTGCTGAAAAGGTCAGCATTTAAGCCCAGCCCTAATTGCCCTTGAACAGAATGGCTTGTTACGTCATTTCAGAGGGCAGTGAAGAGTCATCCACATTGCTGGGGATCTGCAGACACATGTGGGCCAGACTAGGTAAGGAAAACAGATGGGTTTTTATGACAATTGATGCTAATATTTTCAGTCACCATTACTGAGCTTTATATTACAGATTTTATTAATTGAATTTAAATGGCACCAGGCCTCCAGAACATTAGCCTGGGCATCTGGAATTCTCACCTTGAGATATTGCCACCAGCTCCCCTATTTGTTTTGAAAGAAGAATAAAAAGATGCCTGAAACAGGTATTCAAAGTTATTCAGGGTTTTGGTAAGATCTGCATCAGAAACTATTTCTCATGTTCGGTGAGCCAGTAAATGGATGGTATAAATTTAACATCAGCACCAAAACACAAAGGGAGACGTTACGAGTACCTACCTTAAAATACCCTGTTACCATCCAATGATCGTAATACTTTCATTTATTGGAATTTTACCTCTAAGAGCTAACAAATTAATGGGGGACTTTCAAGTCAATGATCACGACCAAAGTGATGACACTTCAGTGTATGTGAAGTACTTTGGAATATCCCAAGGTTAAATGCTCAGTAAATGTATCTTTTTTTCCATTGTTATTTTTGCACTCCAATTACACCATATCTGTCATTTTTGGCAAATCTGTGGATGTTTACCATTGTCCTTTATGATGGGTGTCAGTTAATAGGAAGCAGAGTGCCACCAGTAAACAGTATTTATATATTTTGTGTCCTGCTCTTGCATTTCAGCGGCTATGTTAATAATAATGTTACTGTTGGTGGAAATGTTTTCGCCAAAGTGTTAACACTGCATTTTGACTTTGGTTGTACTGGTAATTTTGTTCCAAGACCAGTTGAGCAGTTGATTTACACGTCTAAATCAGCTGTTTTAATGATTTGGAACTCATCCACAAATCGAGTAGTGCTTCTTCCAGCAATAAAGTTGGGAAAATGGCAAGAGAAATGAGAACATGTAAACCATAATTCTGCAAAGTAGACAAAATATTTGGAATACTGTGATACTATTTTTCTCCTGCAGGCACCAATGTGATCAATAGTGACAAACACTGGAATTTTGCTGGAAAATTGCCACTCGCCATTTTCCTGCTCTTAAATATGACTTGAAGTATTGACTTTGATGGTGATTATTATCCATTGTGAATCAGAACTTGAGTTCTAAAAATATAACGATGAAGATTGATTCTGGACATGATTGACCAATGAGAACTGTGCCTGATGAAGAATCTACACCCAAACTCAAACCCCTCCTCCCATCCAAGATGCTAATAGACTCAGGGCACAGCTTAACCATCACTATGACATTGAAAGATGTAGCCGAATATACTAAAGTCAAGCATGCAAACTAGAGAGCCAGAAAAATACTAGAGTTATTCACTGATCAGGCATGTCCACCAAGAAGTGTTATTTGTATAGAGCAACTGGACATGTGAAATCTCAGGACTGAAGCCGCAAATTTCTCTTCATTAGGGAACAGTATTGATCTTCTTGTTAAATTTTTTCTTTGAACATAAGAAATAGGAGCAGGAGTAGGCCATTCAGCCCTTTGAGCCCGCTCCGCCATTCAATGAGATCATGACTGATCTTCTATTTCAACACCACTTTGCCTCACTATCCCCATATCCCTTTATGTTTTTAATATGCAGAAATCTATTGATCTCAGTCTTGAACTTTGTCTTTGCATGCTTCATGGGGTTGAAGATAGATTATGTGACCATGGATTTATGATCATTTTCCCTCTGGTATAGAAGATACTATAACACCGGGAAGATGAGGAAATACCACATGTAGTTACTCCCTTACCTTAATGAGCAGTTCTTGCTTTTCTATTGCTTATATTATTTTAAATCAGCTAGCTAAGCCTATTTAAGAAAATTCAAGATTCTATGGCTTTATTTTCTGAGATGCAACTGAGTGATAGTTGCCATCTCATGAAGGGCCAATCTGTTTACAGCCTCATTAATGGCATGCATCATTAAAAGTAGGATGAATGTGTGCTGCATTTGCATAATCCCCAGTGTAGTGAGCATCAGTAGCAAAATATAGTATGTAACTTCAATTGGTGTAACATTAAAGCTAAATTCAACCAAATCTCCTCTGGGTGGCACTATTCAGGTATCACTATATTTTCTTAATGATTAATGAACATATTTTAATCTGTACATATGGCAAAACAGGTGGAGGTCAAAGTCGGGGTGGCATGGTGGCACAGTGGTTAGCACTGTTGGCTCACAACGCCAGGGAGCAGGGTTGATTCAGGCCTTGGGTGATGGTGTGGAGATTGCATGTTCTCCCCATGTCTGCGTGGGTTTAGTCTGGGTGCTCCCCACTGTTCAAAGATGTGCAGGTTAGGCGGTTTGACCATGCTAAATTGCCCCTTAGTGTCCAAATATGTGCAGGTTAGGTGGGGTGAGGGATATAGGGCAAGGGAGTAAGCCTAGGTAGGGTGCTCTTGGTAGGGTTGGTGCAGACATGATGGGCCAAGTGGCCTCCTTCTGCACTGTAGGGATTCTATAAGAACCATATGCACAGGTGTTTAGAAGCATTCTGTGGTTACAGACCTGAATTACCTTTAGGTACATTATAGATAGCCAGCTTTGGTATTGATAGCCTCTCGGAATACTATAGCAGAGAAATCTTGGCAGCTCTTTCTTCAGAGGGGTTTAGGGCCTGCATTCCACTTCACCATCCCCAGTGGTGTTTTGTGTTCTCCTGTGGCAATCATTTTCTCAATTGACCTTAAGATGCAGTGAATTACTTTCCATGTACATTGCCTGCCTTTTGCACTCTGCAAATAGCATTAGCTTTCCTGCCAGCCTCTGCCTCTGTATCTTTCTGTAATTCATGGGAATGGCCATATTGAGTGTGAGCTTTGTATATGACACAACCAAAAGCAGTATGTATTCTCTCCCTGATGTTTGCTTACCCTGGTCTTTGCTGTCGTTCCTCTCCTTTAGTTTGAGGAACCGCCTGGAATGTACAAATAGGGGTCACCTTTGGTGGAACTGGGAGATCCCGCCAGTGGGAAGGGCTGGAAAATCCCTCCCATTGCCACTGAAACTGTAAACACTGTCCTTGAACTGGGGAAGTGAGCGCCTCAGGATTGGTTTGATGAAAAAGGCAAAAAACATCTCTTGAATCTTGCAAGCCAAAAGTGAAGCAGATATGGAGAGGCAGAACAATCCAACCTCCACCTTCAAAAAGAGATAATGTTTGACAGCTGAAGAGTAAAGTTCAGGAAGAGCTGCGTGTGACACAAGACATATGGTGGGAAAGGAAAGCTGAGGAATTACAGCAATAACAGACTCCACGACTCAAAATTGTTGCCCAGTTCAATCAAACCTGTACTTGGACCTTCGAGGACAGCCTTCACAATGAGGGACTCAGCCGATGAGTCAACCTTGATCAAAAATCAGGCATAAGTAAGAGACAGATGGGCAGAACACTGCCCAAAAGACATTACGCAGATTAACTCAAGCAAGGCTTCAGGAAAAGATGGAATCCCAGTGAACATTTTCAAAGCATTTGGAATGAAGAAACGATGAAAAATGACTTTTATGATGCCACAACTGTTGCTCTCTGCAAAAATAAAGGCAACAAAGCAAAATGTGGCAATTACAGAAATATCTCACTTCTACCATAACAGGAAGGATCTTTGATCGCATCATCCAGAACATGCTTAACTTTGTAATAGAAACAAATCTACCCGAGGCTTAGTGTGGCTTTCAAAATAGTTGCAGCATCGGTGGATATGATGTTCATTGTGAGATAGATTGAAGAAGACAATAGCCTTGAGCAGAACATAGCCCTTTACTTCATTTTCATTGTCCTCACAAAGGCCTTTGACACAGTCAATAGGGAGATCCCCCGGAAAATCCTGGGATGGCATTGGTTGCCCATGAAAATTGTCAAGTTCATACAGGAAGCATTTTTTGTCTCTGATTGTACCATAATACTCGCAAAATGAGAGGCTTGCAGATCATAGTTGAGAGATGTTCAGAGGCTTAATAGCTGTTTGGATTGATCATCATTCTTGGAAAGATTGAGGTTTTATACCAGACCTCGCCAAATTCCAGCATTGTTCAACCAGATATCTCTATCGATGATACAAAGCTGAAGAATATTGATAGCTTCAAATCCTCAGAACCATTATCTCAAACAAGGGTTCACCTTGGTACTGAGATATCAGCTACGATCAGCAAGGTGAACTAGGCATTTGCAAGGCATTGCACCAGAGTAGGAAACCACCACAGAATTCGACTGTCTATGAAGATCAAGGTGTACAACACTGTTTTCGTTATTTGCCTCCTCTGTGGCTGTGAGTCCTGGACTTTATACCACAAACACATAAAGTATTTGGAACAATGTCACATGTGTATTCTTCTCTTCATCTTACAATCCACCAGCAAGGCTGGGTCACAAACCTCAAAATCTCACATCGAGCCAGACAGCCCGCATCGAGGCAAAGCTCCTGGCAGCCCAACTGCGTTGTGTAAAACATGTAATTTGAATGGAGGACCATAACATTCCAAGACAGCTGCAGTATGGAGAACCAGCGCCTGGCAAAATAAACCGCGCAACTGCTACAAAGACACGGTTACGGGAAATTTGGAATGGTGCACGATCATACCTAATGTGATGGAAGAATCAGTATGAGACAGAACTCATTGGAGAAAGCCCTTATCATTGACCATCTGTCACCTTTTTAAAGGGTGAAAATAACGTCTTGATCCTGCCTGTGAACAATGTCGTAGAGCAGCATTTGTCCATGTCACAATATGTGAGTTCCGATGGCCCAACTGTTTCTGACTCTTTGCTTCCACACTGGGAAACCACCTCCGCATTCATGGTTAAAGAATCTGCATGTCTTTCATCGTCTTCGAACCCAAAGGACAACCATCATCATATGTCCTGTTAAAGTCTGTTACTCTCCTCTTTGCTGTTTATTATGTTTCCATGTTTACTATCGTCTGAAATGACACACTGCACACACAGTTACACTTTAAGCAATGGACCAACACTAATTGCTTACTCTGTTCTGAAAAAAATAAAGCTCCCCACTATTCTTTGATTTCTGTCCTTTAGTCAATTTTGTAGCCAAACATATAGATATAGAACAGTACAGCACAGAACAGGCCCTTCGGCCCTCGATGTTGTGCCAAGCAATGATCACCCTACTTAAACCCACGTAACCCGTATACCCGTAACCCAACAATCCCCCCATTAACCTTACACTACGGGCAATTTAGCATAGCCAATCCACCTAACCCGCACATCTTTGGACTGTGGGAGGAAACCGGAGCACCCGGAGGAAACCCACGCACACACAGGGAGGACGTGCAGACGCCACACAGACAGTGACCCAGCCGGGAATCGAACCTGGGACCCTGGAGCTGTGAAGCATTGATGCTAACCACCATGCTACCGTGAGACATGTGCTGTCCCTTTAATCCCATGGGTTTCAATTTTGCTAAGTTTATTTTGTGTTATTATATTAATACGTCCAGATACACATCGATCACATTACCCTCAACCACCTTCTCCATTACTACCTGAAAGGGTGATGGAAACAGATTCAATGACAACTTTCCAGTAGTGAATTGGATATATACTTGGGCAATCATTTAAAAAACATGCAGGGCTACGGAGAAAGAGCAAGGGAGTGGTCACATTTGAATACAGAACTAACACAGGAACAATGGGCCAAATGGTCTCTTTCTGTGAGGAATGGTTCTATAATTTGAACCAGAATTCTGATGGTGTATTACTAATGTGTAAAGTTCTTTTTGATATGTTATTTGTCAAAAGCTCAGTAGAAATACATACTGCTATTATTGAGAAAGCATTTCCACTTCATAAGGCTAGGTCAAATATATAACAGAGTAATAAAACAGTTAAAGGACTTTCCAGTGTTCCTAATTGGTTTAAGATCTGGAAGAGCTCTATTTTATCTGATTGGTTGAAGTAAACTAAAATACCAATTATAACCAGACGTTAATGGAACGGGAATACCGGTGTTAAATAGGAAGAAGATGAATCTTGGCATAGATGAGTTGCAGAATTTTTCTATCTAAAATCTGAGTTGAAGATCTTAGTGATGTAGGCATGAATCAAGTTGTATGTCCAAAAAGAGACAGACTGTGTGGGGGGAGGCCAACAATAGATCTTTAACACTATTATCCAATATTAAGGTACGTCACTCTCCATATTGTTGAATGCCATTGTCAAAGATAGTAATAAAAGTGCCAAAAGCCTGCTGAGCAGTTAAATATTCATATGTGCCATTTACCACAGTAGAGCAAAATGGTAAAAAAAATTAATTGACTGGCTGCAGTAACCAACTATTGCATCTTCAAGCAAATTTCAGACTGTGGTTGTTTGCAATGCTTCCACAAGGTATTGGAACAAAAATCAATGCCTTTGATTTATAAGTACAAATTAAATCAATTAGGATGAATAAGTGGTTGAAAAGAATGGGTAGAGTTAGTACCATACTGAGTTAAACTATTATTGGCAAACATAAATTTGAGATGCTGTGGGTTCAGGTCTGAATCAATTGAGGTTAAGATCAACAAGGATAATAACTTCAAGCGTTAAATCCAGATGTGTCAAAAGAATTTCAAATATATGATAAAAATCATTGCTATGATTAAATCGTCAGGGTCTGTAGCCAAGCAAAACAGATTATATGAAAGATAAAGTAAACCAAATATAGTGAAACAATTCCGAAGTCCTGATTCATTTGCCACATGACTAAATGGAACAATACTCCCTGTTGTTTATTTTTTCCACATTTTTTTAGCACTCATCAAGTTGAAGGATGTTAGTACTAGGGAAATAGTGCTTGGGTTACATTCCTTTTGAGCATTCATTGTCAGGATGTCTTTATTTCTCACTGAATCGGGAATCTGTCCATTTTGTTTAACTCTTCAGCAGAATCTGTTCTGCATTGGACTCCATCCAAGTACGTTCCATATATCTGCATGTGAGACCTAACAATTTAAGGCACTGTTTCCTTGTTTGTGTATTAACACTGAGACGCAATACCACTGGGCAACATGGATCAGAAAGCCACAAGCCCAACAAAACTTGATCAGAGAATCAGTCCTAAGAAATCATTTAAATTGTCTTTCACCGATGCTTTTAATCATGTTGCAAAACAAATAATTTCCTTTCCGCAGTGGTGACATTTCACCACACAACCATTTGCACATTGGAAAAAAGATGCCCTCTATTCCGAACTTGATTGCTTTCCTTCCGACCTTGGACATTCGATTTCGGCCTTAGGTGTCAGTCTGTGTAGAGTTTGCACGTTTTCCCCATGTCTGCGTGGGTTTCCTCCAGTTTCCTTCAACAGTCCAAAGATGTGCAGATTAGGTGAATTGGCCATGATCAATGCTCAGGGTTACGGGGAGTGGGCCGAGGTAGAAAGCTCTTTTGGAGGGTCGGTGCAGACTCGATGGGCTGAATGGCCTGCTTCTGCACTATAGTGATTCTATGGATTCTATCTATGCTGCTCTGTGAAGAGTCAGTAAGAGACATAGAACAAAGAACAAAGAGCAAAGAAAATTACAGCACAGAAACAGGCCCTTCAGCCCTCCCAGCCTGCACTGATCCAGATCCTTTATCTAAACCTGTCCCCTATTTTCTAAGGTCTACTTCCCTCTGTGCGCCCGCTCAGATATCTGTCTAGATGCATCTTAAATGTTGCTATCGTGCCCACCTATACCACCTCCACTGGTAAAGCGTTCCAGGCACCCACCACCCTCTGCGTAAAAAACTTTCCACGCACATCTCCCTTAAACCTTCCCATAGTTCACAGGTTTTTCTTCTCCCTCAGATGGGAAGTATTAATCTAAACACCACACTCCTTCTAAGAATTTTTGAAAAATCAGCCAACCAATTCTGAGTGACTCTGCCACTCCTTGTCTTGAAACCATGTCAGAGCCAGTTTATATGCTATTGGTAATTTTGGCAATAGATTACTAAATACATTGGCTTTGAATTTGTAACAAAAGTTTTGGCATTAGATTGCAAAATAAATAGTTTAATACATACACAGTAATGGAACAATGGATGGCTTTGAACTTATAACAAAAGTGAAATACATCAAGATGTTCTGTCATCAATGTCACAAATGAATTATAAATTGGGTATGGGTGGTTGAGTGAGTTAGACACTTGTATTTTAATCCAGGCTGGTTACTGAAAAGAACATTTCAATTTCCACTGTATGCTGGATAAAAAAAGTTACAAATAAATAAGTCATTCCAAACTTTACTAAATATGCATTGACAGTTCAATAACTTTCTTAATTTGCGACCAATTGGCATTAAGTAGGCAAATTTTGCTATAAATGCTACAGGAAATTGGGTATGAAAAGTATCACAGAGCTGACGTGAGAAATACTTTTTACAGGTTGAACAGAAGAAGAAAAGTTCAATTTATTTAGCATCTTTTCACATCTTCCGCCAATTAAATGCCTTTTTAAAGTGTGGCCATTGTCTTAATTTTGGAGAAACAGCTAGGTACCTAAAATGGGGAGTGTTGCATTTAATAATTGATATGATTGAAAACACTCAAATGTGCTTTAATGTTTTTTAACAATATATTTATCTAACCTTGAATTTAGTATATACTTCCTGTTCAAAAAAACTAATTTCTGTGGATTGATCTTGAGTTATACTTTGCATTAAAATATTGAACATTGAAGCAGAAAATGTAAATACTTATAATAACAAAACAAACCTCTACGTGTTAAGGTTTTATCATTAGAATTTGCTGACAAAGCACTCAAATCATTCAAACATCAAGTTAGCCAAATTATTGAATGCTTCTCTCTCTGCCTCAAAAAAATCACTTTGGTTGTTTTACTAAATTGTTTCAAGAGGAGTGGGATAATTTCAAAAGCTGCATTCCGGTAAAATTGATTTTATATTTAAAAAATAAAAACCGAGTATAATTTTAACTTAACTCATCAGGTTGGAGCCCATGTGATTTGGATGGAGCAGTGCTTTTAAAATCTGCCCAATATTACTCTCCATTGATTTCAGTGAAATGTAAAACCAGGCCGACTGTGAAACCAACTTCCCTGTGGACAGTTTAGGTTAAAATTGCTCCAGTGTGTGCTGTGAAAGAGAGTTAGAGAACAATGAAACATGACAGATTGTGTTCGTTGCACATTTGTTGCTTTGGCTAGTGTTTGAAATATGAATGTGTCATAGCATCGAGTTTAATTCGGGTATGAAATGGACAGGGGGAACTGAGATGAATGGCAAACCAGCTCTTGACAGCATGAGGCCAGATGGTTTTGACTTTACAATTTCCCACCTGAAACTGGTGGGAAGCAGCAGTTCCGTGTCGGGAAGCATAGGGCTGCCGTTAGGGACTGAATTAACAGTCCCCAACAAACAGGTATGTCACAGGGTAGTGTTACAGGATGTCCTGATGATCTGTGATGGGGGCCCTGGGGCACCTGGCTTTGAGTCGTTTGCTGATGGAGTCCCATTTCCTTTGCTCTCCATTTGAGACAAGGTAATAAGGGATTTCTTAGGGAAAATTCCCATCCATTTTTGCTTCTAAGGGCTAAGCAACAGAGGGATATGCTCGGCCAGTGAAAGTGCGCCCAAAGTGCATTTTATCCTATCTGCTGGTATCATGTCACATGAGATGTTGGCCGAAACACTCTTGTTTACTTTGTCTGTGGGTGCTTCACTGACTATGCCACTTGCTCTAAGTTGAGGCTGACAAGCCTCATCCATTAAAGGCAGCGGGAGAAGACCAATGGACTTGCGGCCCCTCGCCATGGCAGAGCACATGACCTTGGACATGGTCAGCAGATAGATATTCTATCATAGAACTGCTTTTGTTTTGCTTTAATTATTTTACATTTCCTGCACTACCACTGCATACTCCTCCTCCTTTCCCAAGTATGGATGTGTGGCATGCAACCTTTTATTCATGAGTAACTGTGCTGACGATCTACCATGTGACAATGGTGACGCCCTGTAACTCAATAGTGCGAGATATGGATCAGATTGGCTGTCCATTGCTTTCTTCAACAATTGCTTAACAATGTGTACACCGTTTTTTAGTTTTTCCATTGGCTTGAGGGTATATCGGACTCAGCGTGATGTTATTGAAATCATACATGTCTGCGAAGTGTTGTCACTCTTTACAGCGAAAACAAGGACCGTTGTCACTGACGACGACTTGAGGAATTCCGTGTCTAGCAAAAATTGACTTGGTATGCAGTATTACACTGCTTGCCATTCCGCTTGACAGTAGAGCCATTTTAGGATAGTTTTTAAAATAGTCTATGATCATTAAATAATCTTTCCCTCGTAGGTGAAAGAGATCCATAACTACTTTCTGCCATGGCACCGTAGGTAAATCAGATATTTGCATAGATTCTCTTGTTTGCTTACAACAATGAGTCTGGCATGTGTCACAACAACTGGCCATCCTGTCAATATCCTGGATATACCTGGCCAGTAGACAGAGTCACAAGCTCTCAGTTTATACGTCTCAATCCTGAGATGTCCTTTATGTATCCTCTTTAGTACATCCTTGCGAAGAGATTGAGGTGGAACTATAGTGTTCAAATGAAGTACCATTAATGATACCTAGTTTAGAGGACTTCCGGTGGCGCCCTCGAGGAGGCAGGTCGCAGGTCGGATCGCTCCCGCCCGAGATGGGCAAACGGACCTTTGTCTACGGACTTTTTAGGGACCTGGCAGCCTGAATCGGTGGAGGAGACGACAGGGAAGAGGCTTTCTTCCCGGGGTATGGGCAGCTGGACCAGAAGCGGTCGAGTGGAGCGGGAAGGATCGAAGCGGGAGCAGCGGGGAACCCAGGCCAGGCGGCCAAGCATGGCGGACGGCGGGGACCGGGGAGCGGAGGCTCACTGGCCAAGGGAGGAGCAGATGGAGTTCTTCAAGAACTGCTTCGCCGAGCTGAGGAGGGACACGCTGGACCCGATGAGAGCGGTGATGGACCGAATGGTCGAGACACAGGCGGCCCAAGGGAAGGCGCTCAGGGAGGTCGAGGCGAAGCTCTCCAGTCAGGAGGGAACGGTAACGGAGCTGGAGCACGAGGTGGAGGAGCTGAACGCCCGTCAGAGGAGGATGCAGGAGCAGCTTGAAGAGCTGGGGAACAGAGCCAGGAGGCAGAATTTACGAATCGTTGGCCTCCCCGAGGGCTGCGAGGGGTCGGATGTGGGCGCATACGTGACGGGTATGCTTGAGGCGCTGATGGGACCGGAGGCCTTCCCTCAACCCCTGGAGTTGGATGGGGCACATAGAGCCCCCGCAAGGAAGCCCAGGACGGGCGACCGACCGAGGGCCTTGGTGGTCCGCTTCCACCGGCTTGCTGACAGGGAACGTGTGCTGCGATGGGCCAAGGCGGAGAGGAGCAGCAGATGGGAGAACTGCGAGGTGCGCATTTACCAGGACTTGGGAACGGAGCTGGCCAAGAGGCGTGCAGGATTCATCAAGGTAAAGGCAGCCCTCTACAAAAAGGAGGTGAGGTTTGGAATGCTATATCCTGCAAAGCTTTGGGTTACGTTTGAGGAACTCCACTACTACTTTGAGACACCAGAACAG
This sequence comes from Scyliorhinus canicula, assembly GCF_902713615.1. Lineage (NCBI taxonomy): Eukaryota > Metazoa > Chordata > Chondrichthyes > Carcharhiniformes > Scyliorhinidae > Scyliorhinus > Scyliorhinus canicula. Next base: position 121,033,154 of record NC_052147.1, on the reverse strand, counting down.
GTTTGGACCTTTATTAAAGACAAGAAGCTGGACTTGAACTAATGGGAACTGAGTTCTTTCAGTGCTGTACAGTGGCGGCGGCCTGTTAACTTAAAGTTGCTCTGATTAGGACTTTTACTAAGAAAAAGAAGCTGGACTGGAACTAAAGGACTCGGGGCTTTCAGACATTTTGTGTGGCGGCGGTTTGTTAAACTATCCTGTACTGTAATGTTTTATCTAAGATTGTTTTCAGCCTGGACAGAGAGTGGGGGCTGGAGGGCGCACTGTTTAGGGTCCTTTGGGGGGATCGCAATGGGGGGGGGGGGGGGGGGCCTGTGCTTGGTACCTTCTGGTGCGAGATCGGGGCCTCTGATGGGGGGATGGGCTAGGGGCTAGTCACGGGACTTGAAAGGGCTCGGTGGGATACAATTAGGTTAATGGGTCCCTGGTGGGTGGGGGGAGGGCCTGAGCGCTGGGACGGGAGACAGGTAGGCGCCAAGGGCAGGGGTCAGTGTGACTAGCGTAGGTCAGGGGGCACCAGGGAGATCGGAGGGGGGGCGGGGCGGGCTAGGGCCAAGCGCAGGGCTGACCTGCCAGGCCAGGCCTGGGGGAGTAGGGGAGACCAGGCGGGGGGGGGGGGGGGGGGGGGGGCGGGGAGGGAGAAGAGGGTTAGGGCCACGTTAGCTTAGTGTAGTTGAACACGTGTGGCATGGGTAAACAGAGCTGGCAGGGAAAGTGCCGTATGGAAGGATTTTTTGGTTTCAACATTTATTAACATGTTTATTCTTTCCCACTGTTCGTTTTCACTATGTTAAGGCTCTTTGCACAGGGCCATTTTTCGCTTTGTAACTGTTACAAATTTGTGTTAAATAAAAAACTTCAAAAAAAAAAAAAAAATGATACCTAGTTTAAACCTTATATTATAGAACTCCACACATTGACCTCTGGGCCAGTGTGAGTTGATGTTCCTCATCACCTCTTGAAGACTTTGATCCTTCCTGGTATTTTTCTTGGCTCTCACATAGTTTTGTATCTGATACTGGTAATAGTGTGGAAATAAGACTGAGATGCAGATCTACATCTTCAGCAATTTCACAACTAATATTTTGTATCGCCGCTCGAGATAATGCATCTGCTAAGAATAAATATTTGCCTGGCGTGTAGGTGAGATTTAAGTCAGAGGGTTGTAACTTCATCATCAACCTCTGAATGCACGGAGAAATCTGGTTGAGATTTTTCTTGATGATATTAATCAAAGGACGATGATCTGTCTCAACTGTGAAAGTTGGAAGCTCATAGGTGTAGTTGTGGGAATTCTCCAAGACGACAACTAAACCCAGGCATTCTTTTTTGATTTGAGAGTACCTCTGCTCTGTTGTCATCATGGATTGTGATGTGTACGCGACTGCTTTCAAATCGTCATGCTTGAGTTGCAGAAGAACTGCTCCCAGACCATCTTTGGACGTGTCTGTTGACACTTTAATCTGCCTAGATGGGTCAGAAAATGTGAGAACTGGTTTGGTGGTTAGTAAAGTCTTGAGCTTCTTCACTCTTGCTCATGTTGTTTAATCCAAGTGAAATCCGTTGTCTTGTGCAGGAGATCATATCGATGTGTTGTTTTTGCTGATAGGTTTGGAATGAATTTCCCTATAAAATTGATCATACCCATCACCCTTAAGATTATTTTAAAAAGCTCTCAGAGATATATTGGGCTGGATTCTCCGCCCCTCCATGCCACTTTTCAGCCTCGGCCTGCTGGTGGGATTCTCTGTTACGTTGGCTGGTCAATGAGGTTTCCCATTGTGGGGCAGCTCCACGAAATCGGGAACCCCCAGGCGCCATCAAAATGGAGAAGCCTGCCAGCGGAGAATCCCGGCCATTGTGATTTCTTCGAATTGGCTGAATTTTTAGATTTTTAAAATCAGTCATGGTAATTAAATTTTCATTGACACCAGTGTCTAACTTCAATTGGACCATTGTACCATTCACTTCAAGTGGTAGCAGCCATTTGTCTTCATCAACCTCATTTATTTTAAATGGAGTGCCAGTTTGAAGTGTTGGAGAATTTTCTTTTTGTCTCCAAAAAAATATTCTTCTCTGTTATTACTCCAACAAACAATGATGTTCCATTACTGGAAACTGTGTCTTCCACTGTGCTGACTGATCTAGAGTTGAGTTTAGAGTAACAATTCTGAGCCAAGTGAATCTGATTGATCTCTTAAATTTACTGCAGTAAGAAACAAATCAAATTGGTGTTTAAACACCCACCAGTTGCTGTCTACATTACCATGAAATCTGAGAGCATTGGTGGCTTCAACGACTCCATGTTGTTCATTATGTCAGTCTGCAAAATCTTCAAATCTCTGTGGACCTCGTGGCAGGTTGATAGCTTTTTTTCTCAGTGTTTAATACCATCCAACCCTGGTACCATGTTATATTCTTGTTGGATGGCCTGATCTATATTATAAGAATACTTGTAGCTGAAGCTACAAACAATTTATTAACATTAAATGTGGGTCAACTATATACAAAAAAACAGATGAATAACAGTATTAACATGCACAAGCAAGCTCTTGCTTCCTCTCCTGTCAGTCTGTTGTTACCTGACTCTAACATTCACTTATATACTATTGAGACTCCTAGTAGTCAGTCGGTGAATTACAACACAACCATGACATCACAACAGACAGCGAAAAGTGTTACCGTGGGCGGGTGTCAGACGTTGTCAAACGATGTGGAGCTCCAGAGCTCATCATAGAGGCAGCACGGTAGCAAAGTGGTTAGCAATGTTGCTTCACAGCTCCAGGGTCCCAGGTACGATTCCTGGCTTGGGTCACTGACTGTGTGGAGTTTCGTAGGACAGGATTTACAGTGCAGAAGGAGGCCATTCAGCCCACCGAGTGTACAACAGCCCTTGGAAAGAGCATCCTACTTAAGCCCCAGTCCTCCACCCTATCCCCTTTATTCCGTAACCCAACTTACTTAGTCTGCCTGTTGTCCTTATGCCTGCCTGGGTTTCCTGCGGGTGCTCCGGTTTCCTCCCACAAGTCCCGAAAGACGTGCTGTTTGGTAATTTGGACATTCAAATTCCGCCTCTGTACCCAAACAGGCGCCAGAATGTGGTGACTAGGGGCTTTTCACAGTAACTTCATTGCAGTGTTGAGGTAAGCCTACTTGTGACAATAAAGATTATTATTATGAGGGTGGGTTGTCATCATCCTCCATCCCATGGACCTGACCCGGTGTTATTGCCAATCCAGGACCTGCACCTCGTAGTGTGGCAGGTATGTGCCATGGAGGGGGTTGCAGGCAAAAGGGTGGTTGGGGATTGGGGGGGGGGGGGGTGTAATTTTCATGGCGTGGAACACTGAATTGCATTCCACTTTAGGAGTGCAAGGTGATTGTAAAACTGGTGCAAATCAGCTCCAGCGGCAGAACATATTCTCCCAAACAGAGAATCTAGTCTAATGAATCTAATTATCTACTCCCAGGGAACCTTTGTTCTCGAAATAAAATTCCATTAGTCCTGTTTCAGCAAACAGTATCCACAGCTGGAATGAATTATGATCTTACTTTTACAATATTTTAATTGCACCTCTGTAACCCCAAAGTCTAGCTGCCTTTCAAGTCAGGATTTTTAAAAACATTACTGCAGCAGCCACATACACAACCTACCCCAGGTCTTTTAACCATTACTGCACCAGCTACATATAATATACAACTGAAATGCCTGCATTCATCATAGTCTGAACAAACTGTGCACTCTTGTGACCTCTTCAGCTGGACCTAAGGTTTCCTTTGTCACTTTAATAAATCCCACTGGCATATCCTGATTTAAAGAGTTTGTCTTCCCAGTGCTTTTCTTAAGCTACAAACACTGCAACTTTGTGTGTCCAACCTTATTACAATAAAGATATTTAAGTTTTGTTATCTCCCTTCCACCCTAATATGTTTCCTTTTTAACTGAGGCAAAATCTCTTTAATATCTCCAGCTAGATCTCCTTTGCCTTGACCACCTAGAGATTTTTCATTTCCCCAGTTTCTATCCTTTACAGACTGAAATTGATGTCAAAAACCAAACTTTTATTTTTGAACAAATTCAAAATTACCAGCCATTTCTGCTGCCAGTCTAGCAGTTTCCACATTTTGCTCTTCCACATGACTTCTCACTACTGAGGGAAATACACCTTTAAATTCCTCCAAATAACCATTTTACTAAGAGTTTCATTTGTTAGTACTATTTTTATTACTCTTATCCACCTATCAAATTTATTTTGTTTGACTCTCTCAAAGTCTATATATGCCTGACTTGGTTCTTTCCTTAGACTTCTAACCTTTTGTCTGTATGCTTCTGGCACTAGTTCATATGCGCTTGACATGGCTTTTCTCACCTCATCACAATCCCAAGATACTTCCTCTGTTAATAACGTCACTAGCTCTATCTACTCACATTGTTTGAACTGTTATGGGCCAGGGTTTATAGAACCCCAAAGTGTGTCATGGAGTTCACCTGACCCACAACTTTTAATAGATTGTGGTATGGGGAGCACACGGCCCTCTCTACAGGTGTGGTACAGCCAAAATGGAAAAGTATTTTTAATGTTTTATTTTTTATGTTCAATGTTTATTCTCTAAACTCAAGTTCACCTTTTTAAAACATACAGTGAATATCTTAGCAACCATCAATTCAAATATAACCCCCAAAGAATACAACACTAAGTAATCCTTAAGCTGTCCTTTTAACATCCATAAGACTTTTTTAAAAAACCTTCAAACAGAAGCAAATCAGGTTAAAGTCTCTACTGAGAGCAGGTATTACTTTTAAATCACCAAAGGATCAATTTACATTCTTTAGATTACAGAGCGAGAGACTCATACACCTTTTGGCTGTCACTGTAGCTATCCAGCTCTGAAAACTAAACTAAACACACCCTGCAGCAAACAGCTTAAAACAAAAGTAAAAAGCTGACACACATTCCTCCACCCACTCTTTGACATCACTGCAGTAGTAAACACCCATTTCTTAAAGGTACTCTCACATGACAGAACCAACAATACCCACATGGTTTTTGGCCCGTGCAATTGTTTGGCTACTTTTTCATATGAGATTTAAAAATAGACTTCCGCATATTTCTTGCCAAACCATGGCAGTGCTTCAGTATATTTAAACATATCCCCACTAGACCTTTGACGAGGAGGAGTTACTCTTTCCTCTGGACTTTCCTCAACACCTGCATTTAACTGCAACCTTTTAAGTTGATAATATCTTTGCAGTTCCATTAAGTTCAAAATTTCTCTCTTTGTCTTTTTCCTCCAGCATTGCCATTTGCACCTTGTCATTTTCTTCTGCTTTTGCCTCTCATTCCTTTCCCTTTTCTTCAGCCGCTGTCTCTCTTTCCTTTTCACCCCTTGCTGATCTTTCAATTTCCACTGTAAGTTTCCTCTTTTCAATTGCCTTGTGAGAAGCTCCACCTTGCTCATCCCTTCAGGTAAAGTCAACTGCAGCTTGATTGCCAAATCCAAAAGTTTTGTTTTAACCATTGTTTGTAAACCACTCAGTGACCTCTTCAACACCCAGGAAACGGTTAGTCGCTGAAAGCCATTTTACCAGTCACTCCCTATTTAATCTAATCAGAGTATTAACACCTGAAAGAAAACACCAGTTCCTCATGCATGCTGGCTTTAAAATCAGTAATCCCAAGCCAGAAAAGGAATGATACTTTCTAATCCCGAATGAGCTCCCTATTTTGTTAAGATCCCGGATGAACCCTCAATTTTGTTAGGATACCGGACCAGACCCCAACGCTGTTAGGATACCGCATGAGAATCCCAAACATTTTTTCTTATTGTAAAACTTTGAGGAAAGAATACTTCACCCCAGGACTGAAGACTCTGGCCAAAAAGTATCTTGTATGTTAAAACAAACTTTAAGTTAAACACAGAATTAACCACTTAAACATCAACGAAATAGTTTTACATCTATCAGTTAAACAGTTCTTAAATTTTAGGAATCTAATCTTTAATATTGTCACCAGTAGGCTTACATTAACACTGTAATGAAGTTACTGTGAAAAGCCCCTAGTTGCCACACTCCAGCAGCTGTTCAGGTACACTGAGGGATAATTCAAAATTTCCAATTCCCCTAACAAACACATCTTTTGGGACTTGTGGGAGGAAACCTGTGCACCCGGACAAAACACACGCAGACGTGGTGAGAACGTGCAGATGCCGCACTGACGGTGACCTAAGCGGGAATCGAACCCGGGTCCTCATGCTGTGAAGCAACAGTGCTAACCACTGTGTTGCCGTACCACCCATGAAAAACCTAAGCTTACTATCTACACCTGTCAGTAATTCTAATTAAGCAACCCAATACAGTTAAAATGCCACTAATAAATAAACTTAACAAAACATTTGTGCAGAGACTTTTGGAGAGAGTTCCTTTCAAGAGCAGATCCAGTATAGCTCTGCTCAACCGAACAGTATTTGGCAAAACTGCTGTTCACCTTAAAATCCTATAACAGACTGAAAAACTACAGACAGACCTGGTTCCTCCCATAACATACATCATCTGTATCCCACTAAGTTCCATGACCTTCTTAGGTAGGACTAAATATAATACTTGATAAATTATCTACTCTCCAGGAAATCTCCAGAAATCATAACAACATCATATTAGCCCCTTATCTATAGCCAAGTATGTTGAAAATTCACCTTAATGATTACATTGATCTGAGAGCATTTTACAATGCTGAGGGTCTGAAGGACCTTGTTGACATGCTCTATCCCATACAACATTGCCTTACAAAGAGTCTCCTAATGAAGGGAAATTCTTTCATGATCAGTATGAGAATGAGGAAGGTTGAAGAATGTTGTAATATGTCTTTAAGCACAATAGCGAGACACAATGAGAAGGGGACTGTGTCATGTGATCCAGCCTTTGTTTCACTTTTGCCTTTGAGCAGACCGCAAACACAGCTCTGCTGCTGGTGTCTTCAAGCATTCTATGTATGTAAACATGTTCTCCTGTGCCTAGTCTAAATAAATGGACCCACAATGCGCTTACACAATCCCTTCTTAGCGATTGTTGCTTATATTAGTATAACAACATGACAAAAAACATGCAGAGGATACTGACCTTTAAGCCCATGTGTGTGTTTATATCTGGCAGCAACATGTTATTCCAGCACCACCCCCAATAGTGGGTGAGTTCCCAATAAGTGACATTGCTGACACATGGGGTAAATTGCAATTATTTGACTCCAGGAACTATTGAATGATTAGTGCCATTGTGTGCTTTGAACCTGAGTAAGTTACTTTGTTAAATATGTGACGCACGTGCACATTTGGGGCAGCAGGGTAGCATGGTGGTTAGCATAAATGCTTCACAGCTCCAGGGTCCCAGGTTCGATTCCCGGCTGGGTCACTGTCTGTGTGGAGTCTGCACGTCCTCCCCCTGTGTGCGTGGGTTTCCTCCGGGTGCTCCGGTCTCCTCCCACAGACCAAAGATGTGCGGGTTAGGTGGATTGGCCATGCTAAATTGCCCGTAGTATCCTAATAAAAAAAAAAGTAAGGTTAAGGGGGGGGTTGTTGGGTTACGGGTATAGGGTGGATACGTGGGTTTGAGTAGGGTGATCATGGCTTGGCACAACATCGAGGGCCGAAGGGCCTGTTCTGTGCTGTACTGTTCTATGTTCTATTTACAACTGAATGTTAAAGAAAATACAAGTACTTTCCACAAGGTGTTGGAGATCAAAGGAATAGTTATTGCTGAACACACTTACACACTCCAGCTGATGCTAAAAAGAAACTTTGATGAAAACCTCGCACTTAATCCCTGATCAGCTTCATGGGTAGAGAATGGAGGATGGCAAGGGAAATCAAAAAATGAAACTGCTTCCAGCATTGAAGAATTGAATGTATAATTTTAAACAATAATTTCTGTTATATTAAAGAAGGTAATCCAGTCATTAGTCCCAGAATGACAGTAACTGCTAGATCATAATGTAGATTGTTCCAATATTAACAATCCCTGTTGTAAATTACAATATATTGTTCCAGCAATTAAGAGTCATTCAGTTCAGAAGGAACTACATATCCATTAGCAAGTGTGTTTTCTGACAGTGACCCTTTTCTCTCTTTTCTTTGGTATGATGCTTCAAGAGGCACAGGCAGGTTTAGCAGGTGGTATATGCATCCACTTCCAAACTCTCTTCAACTTGTGCTGTACTGGCACATACCAAACCCACAGAAGGCTTGTTGTTGAGCTTCTGTTTGCTGATCATTGCACCCTTCAGGTACACACGGAGCTGCCAATGCAGCTCATTGTAAACTTTCCCTGGCAGCAAATGTCTTTGGTCTTACTACTAACCGAAGGAAAGTTGAAGTTCTGTAACAACTACTGCCCTGATGTAATACAATCCACTGCAGATCAGCATCAGCAGCAGCAAACTCATGGCAGAGGACGAGTTTACTGATCCAGGTAGCAGAATCTTAAATTATGCCACTGACAGCTCGGACATAGACAATCGACTGTCCAAGGCCAACAGCTACTTTGGCCGCCTTGTGAAGCGCGTCTGGCAAAACCATTCACTGCTCATCTCGGCTAAAACTCAAATAAAGAGGGCAGTTGCCATCACCACTCCTTGTATGGGTCACAATCATGGATTCTGTGTGATGAAGTGCCATGGTTTGTAGTGGTTTGTAGTAACATCAGTAAGAAGTCTTACAACACCAGGTTAAAGTTCAAGATGTTTGTTTCAAACACCAGCTTTCGGAGCACTGCTCCTTCCTCACTGCTCCGAAAGCTAGTGTTTGAAACAAACATGTTGGACTTTAACCTGGTGTTGTAAGACTTCTTACTGTGCTCACCCCAGTCCAACGCTGGCATCTCCACATCATTATAGTAACATCAGCAAAGAGTATTTGTGCAGCCTTCAGTTCTCCATCTTAGATTGTATGAGCAACATCCCTAATAAAACCTCTCATTGTGTTTGTGAGAATTAAGAGTGTGGGCACCTCCATATCTTTTCTCTTTGCGGCAAACTCAAAGATACAACAAAAGAGAAAACCGGCGATGAGGATTGAGGCAAGTAAACCGAATGGCTGCGAAAAAGAAGATATCATCGACAAAATTGTTGAAGACGGTGTCGAGAGCGGAGACGATTCTCAGGATCGGAATCTCCTATCCACATGTTGGGCGAAGCACGCCGCCAATGCTGAAAGTTTTTACAAAGAAGAAATCGACTATAACCTTGACCAAAGAAGAATGACAGTTCGGAGCCTTGCTTGCCATTGAAGTGTTGCAAAGACCGTGCACATGGCAAAGCTAAATGGGCTGCGGGAAAGGGGATTCAGAAGTCTTCAGACTCTATGCAGGCCTCTACTCAGGAAAAAGTCAAGCCACAGTCAGGCAAAAAAGGAAAAACATCCTAATCTGTACTGTGGATAAGGGGATCCCTTGTTTCACACATCCAAAAGAATTGGAAAGGAGGAGGTTGGGTGAAGTGTAAAACCTAGGAACCAGGATCCGGAATGGTGGGTAAAACAGGCTCCGTGGAAGAATTTGATGAAGGCTGTGAGATTTGGAATCCATATGGGGAAAGATTCCAATTATATCTCATAGTGAATCAAACACCAGAGGATCTAAAGTTCACAACATTTCTCAGTTCAGTTGAGCGTAAAACCTTTATGCTGCTACAAAACTTGGTTCACTCAGCACAACCAGGAAATAAGTCCTTTCTTAAACTAATGAAGATTTTCAAAGGATGTTTCTCACCTAGACCGTTGTTAACTGCAGAAAGGTGCCGTAGTCAGGAAGAAGATGAAAGCATTTTACAATTCGTAGAGACTTTAAGAAGGTTAATAAAGTACTGTGAGTTTGGTGCATTACTTAATGACACTGTTTGTGACAGGCTGGTTTGTGGACTCCACAGTGAATCTGTTCAGAGGAAGCTGTTTACTGTAAGTGATTTAATTCTCAAAGCTGCTGTGGAAGTTGCCACATCCATGGAACTAGCAATGAAAGAAGCTTCACAGGTAGGGGCCGGAGCAAAGATCGACAAAATGGATACCACAAGAAACAAGGTTGCAAGGGGACAACCATGTCACCAATGTACACGGGCTGGACACTCAGCAGGGGAATGCTGGAGTAGAGAAAATAAGTGCAAGAACTGTGGCAAAAAGGGCCATATTGCCAAGATATGTTGGGCTCAGAAAACAACACCCTACACCAAGGATGTGCAAGAGAAAAAACACCTCTAAACAAACTTTCTGGCCTTTCCAAAACTTGATGAGCATCAAATTAAAATGGAAGAGGATACGGGTGCAGCTGTATCTTTAATACCAGAGACACTTTATGATCAGTATTTTAAGCATCTGCCTTTTAAACCGATAAATGTGATCCTAAGGACTTATACTGAACAGGTTGTATCATTAAAAGAATGCATTGTGGTGAAAGTGGAAGTAAATGGACAGTCGATGGAGTTGCCTCTTCATATTGTCCATGGAAATTTTCCTGCCTCATTTGGTACAACATGGCTGACATAGCTTCAACTCAACTGGGGAGCAGTAAATCAACAAGTGGAGTCCAAGAGCAACCTACAACAACTCCTGGAGAGGTATGAGAAGGTATTTGAGGATTCACTAGGCTCCATGACCAGTGTTGAAGTACAAATAAAGATCAAGGCACACAGTACACCAAAATGTCTCCAAGTTAGAACCGTACTATACTCTATAAAGCCAAACATCTAAGAAGAACTAGAAAGGCTAGTCCAAACAGGAGTGATTGAGCCAGTTGCTACGAGTGATTGGGCAACACCAATAGTTCTTGTACTGAAATGCAATGGCTCAGTGAGAATATGTGGAGATGTTAAAACAACTATTAACCCATTATTGTGCGTAGATCATTATCCACTGTTGCTAATTGAAGATTTGTTTGCTGGACTTTCTGAAGGACAGAATTCAGAAAATTGATTTATCACAGGTGCATTTCCGAATGTGGCGGAAAAGTAACAGCCGCTACTCACTATCGTGACGTACAAAGGTCTGTACTGTTACAGAAGACTTCCTTTTGGAATAACATCAGCTCCTGCTCTTTATCAGAAATCCAAGGATCAAATTCTGTGTGGGCTAAATGGGGTGTAATGCTATTTAGATGACATTCTCATCACCTGATTGAGTGAACAGGAACACTTGAAGAACTTGAAAGCTACTCTGAAACATCTACAAAATCATAAAGTTAAGAAGGAAAAGTGCTACTTTTTCAAGATATCCATAAATTAACTTGGCCACATCCTCAACACAGATGGCTTACAGAAGGAGCAAAAAAATGACACCAATCTTAGAAGCACCATGTCTGTAAAATGTGACACAACTAAGATAATTTTTGGAATTGATCATTTATTATGGTAAATTCGTGCCAAATTTAGCTGCCAATTGCAGCCTTTACTCAGTTTATTGTGTGTCAAATAGGTATGGCACTGGTCAGAAGAATGCGAAAGTGCATACAATGTGGTAAAAGATGCCCCCCACAAGTCAGAGCTATTGGTTCACGACAATCTCAAGAAGAAGTTACAACTTGCTTGCAACATGTCACCCTTTAGGGTTGGTACAGTTACCTCGCACATAATGTCCACAGGAGAGGAACGACTGATATAGTTTGCTTTACAAACTCTTACTCATGCTAAAACAAATTACGCTCAGCTAGAAAAAGAAGCTTTGAGCATCATTTTTGGGGTAAGAACGTTCCACCACTACCTTCATAGACGTTATGTTACTCTTTTGATTGATCATCGACCTTTGATGGCAATCTTCGTACTGTATAAAGGTAACCCTTCTTTAGTAGCTAGTAGGTTACAAAGATGGTCTTTAATATTATTGGCACACAAGTAAGATATCCAATGTCATAAGTCAGAGTAACATGCAAACGCTGATGTTTTATGATGATTGCCGTTACAAGTCAAACAAGAACCTGAAGAAGATTTGGTCAATATCCTGTATTTCTCACTTGTGGATAATGTACCTATGACTTCATTTCAAGCACCGATACAGTGTTGGGGAAGGTGGTGGATATGGTCCAAAAAGGAACAATGTCAGATGTTCACTAGACATCAAGCCCTACATAACATGCAGACTTGAGTTCAGAATGGAGTTTTATTTGGGTTATCCAAGTGATTAATCCTCCGTGCTTACTTAGTAAAGTCCTTAACCAGTTGCATGAGGGACATCCTGGTGTGGTGAGGATGAAGGAACTGGCACAGTTATTTTTGGACAATCTCAGTAGCTCTGACAGCATCTGTGTCAGACCTGCTGACATTGTCCAGTATTTTCTGGTTTTGTTGCAGATTCCAGCACAAGCAGTAATTTGCTTTTATTAATGCAATTATTTTTGGAGATCATGATTAGATGTTCAAATCATAGAGAAAGTGAGCAACGTCAGTCCTGTGCAAAACTAAGAAACACTCCACCATTACAACCATTACATCCATGGGAACAGCTGACACAGCCATGGCAGAGAATACACATCTACTATGCTCGTCCAGTGGAGGGTCATATGTTCCTAGTGATTGTGGATGCCCATTCTCAATGGTCAGATGTCGTTATCATGAAATCCATAACTGAACAAACCACCGAGAAGCTAAACAAAATAGTCGCAAGATTTGGGACACTGGAGCAGGTCCGAATGACAATGGTACTCAGTTCACTTTGAAGAAGTTCAAGGACTACTGAAGAGGGAACGGTATAAAGCACATAAAGTCAGCTCCGTACCATCCTGCAACAAATGGGTTGGCCAAAAGTTTTGTTCAATCATTGAAACATTCCATCAAGGCATCTAAGGACCAAGAAACATTGGCAAGAAGAGTAAATAAATTGTTAATGCCTTACCGGGACACTGCACATGCAGAAACTCAGAGTTTACCAGCAATGCTGCTGTTCAGGAGGAAACTGCGAGCACAGTTTGATTTGTTACTACCCCCCTGATACTTCAGAGATTGGCAAACGACAACAATAAGCACAAATTGCCAGGAGAGAACAGAAGTCCAAAAAGTGAGTATTCAATCAAGGAGAGCGAGTGCTAGACAGAAGCTACACCTCCAGTGAGAAATGGTTACCTGCTGTGATCCTAACAAAGACAGGTCCAGTATCACATGCCGTACAGTCGGATGATGAAAGAGTTTGGCAACATCAAGCTGACCGGCTACTAGCTTCACAAAGTGAAACTGCGGAAACTTCCCAAGATGTATTTCCCTTGATCAATGTAGACAGCGATACTTCAGAATAGAGGCCAGACACAGTGACAAGTTCAGAGTTTGTTTCTGAGGACTTTCCAAACCTATAGGGATGGACACTGGAGTAACCTTCCAAGAAGTAGCACCTACTGAAGGAAAAGGAGAAACTTCCAAGGTCTCGCATAGCCAAGTTCCAGAACATCAAATGCAATCTAAACACCTGAGAGACTGTCTATTGAGTTGTATATATGTGTATAGAGATAATGCATCAGTGGGTCTGTTATAAAATGTTTAGCAGATCTTGCTGCACTAAAGAAGCAAAGGGGGGGGGGGGGGGTGTTATGTACCAGAGAATACACCCCTGCTGGTGGTCACATGATCTGGTGTGACATCAGCAATGAGTGTTTGGGTGGGCTTCAGTTCTCCATCTTAGATTGTATGGACATCCAGAGTGTGGGCACCGTTTCTTTTTTTTAAATAAATTTAGAGTACCCAATTTATTTTTTCCAATTAAGGGGCAATTTAGTGTGTTCAATCCACCTAGCCTGTACATCTTTTGGGTTGTGGGGGCGAAACCCACGCAAACACTGGGAGAATGTGCAAACTCCACACGGACAGTGACTCAGAGCTGGGATAGAACCTGGGACCTTGGTGCCGTGAGGCTGCAGGGCTAACCCACTGCGCCACAGTGCTGCCCTGTGTAGGCACCTTTTCACTTTACTACAGACTCAAAAGATATAACAAATAAGTTCTCAGCTGTGCCAATCTACCCAGCATTCCCTTACAATGCCAATGGCACTGACAGGACATGTGCCACACACGGAAGCTTCCAGAATGCGAAAAGCATTATTAAGCAAGTGAACTTTGTTCTGGTAAATGAGATGGAGGTGCAGCTCGTAACATGCCAAAGACCAGCTAAAAAGACAGCTTGCTATCGCTGACATTGACCAATGGGTTTGGGAACAGTGGGCTGCCGAGAGAGAGAGAAGAGAGAGAGACAGCAGTCACACAACAACCAAAAAGCCACTTGCAGCTTAGGACCAAATGGATGTGAGGCTGCACAAGCAGTGTGCAGTCTGCTTATATCAACACCCTACAATCCACGAGTTCCTGTACACCAGCTCAAGTGGCTACAGATTAGAGATTGGCTTCATCAGTCACCAACGATCATTCCAACTGCCAAGGAGACATGAACTTCATCCACAAAGGATCTTCCATCAACATTACATATCCATTGATTTATGTGCCACAAACAATTTCTTTCATGTTTACCTGTAATATGCATAGCTGTACAAATATAGGCTCCCGACTCACGTGAATCAGTGCGATTATGTTTAAAAATTCCAACGTTCAAAAGAAATTCCGTATTAATTGAAAATCACAAATTGCATTTGAATCGTTGAAATGAATTACATTTCAAATTGCTCATTGTCGTTGGAATTTATTTTGTCAAATAGCTGTAATAAAAAGAAAGCTGAAGCAGCAGGACCTTTTTATGGTAATGACGAAAGGTTAGCTGGAACTGTGGGCTGTTTGTATTTCATGATTGCCTGTCTTTCTGCATTTTTGATCCATGCAGGAAGCTTTCAGAAGGCATCAATGTAGGGTGATTTGCATAACTGGTGGATTTGAAATGAATGGCAAAAATTCAGATTTTACAACTTACTTTTCAAAAACAAAACTGCTTCAAATAAGCAGGAAAAAAATTAATCCTGTGACAAAGTTTGTCTCTTAATGTCAACTAAAAAACTCTACGCAGGACTTTGCCCTGTTCATGGGGTATTACAAAGGATAATGAGCTGTGAAACTACAGACAATTAGAAGAAAAAATATGATACAATCGATATTCTTTTCATTCTGCGAACTTCATATTTTTCAGATTAGACTTCCGGTAACAGGAATGTGCTGAGCGGATATACAAAAGATGGCTTTCCCCCTGGAAACGCACTTTCAACCCAAAATAGCCCGCAAAATCCGGGGGGGGGGGGGGGGGAACCCTCAACCTCCTTCAACTCCATTAAGATATGCCTAGCAGCAGCAACCCTAGGGGCCGAAGAGATGGCAAAGGCAGTAAGAGCTGTGAGAGAGGGCCGAGGTGATGACAAGTACAAGGTAACGAGGCCCCGGCCACACCTGAGTGGGGAGGACCGCCGGAGATTACGTGTGGCCTCCCCCTCGATGAACGAATGGAGGGAGTTCCCAACACAGGAACTCCAAGTGCTCAAGGATGCCATTAAAATGGCAACAGTGAAGGTGGCGAAAGCGGAGGCGCTGGGCACACTTCAAGCCGTGCTGGAGAGGACGGAAAGGCGGCTGGAGATGCAGGAAGCGATGATTAAGGAGCTGGGAAGCCACAACCAACCAGAGCGATCGGATCGCCTCACTAGAGTCAGAAGTGTCAATGCTGCTAATGATGCAAGGGACACTAAGGGGGAAGGTCGAGGAGCAAGAGCCCACAGATCACTCAGGCCGCCCGTAGAGACAGGTCCCGCCGGTACGGAGCTGGTTGATTTACGCCAGCAGGACAGGCCGAAAACGGGCGGCCGCTCGGACCATCGCGGGGTGGAGACTCGCCGGGGGGGCCACAGCCAGCAGCCGCCGACTGGCGCGGCACGATTCCCGCCCCCACCAAAACCCCGGCGCCGGAGAATTCAACAGCCGGCGTCGGGGCGGGAGTCACGCCGCCCCCCCCAGTGATTCTCCGGCCCGGTGGGTGGTCGGAGAATCCCGCTCATTGGGCGGAATTCTCTGCTCCCGCACGGAATCGGGAAGGCCATCGTGAACTCGGCCGAGTTTCACGACGGTGTCGGAGGCCGCTCCTCGCACCCTATTCACCCCCCCCCCCTGGGGGCCAGGAGCGGTGCTCCGTTAGTCTCGGCCGCCGGGCCTTGACACTTGCGTCAAGGCGGCGCGCCGAGAATGACGCGACGGCGGCGCCTAAGTGACATCAGCCGCGCATGCGCAGGTTGGCCGGCACCAACCCGCGCATGCACGGCTGACGTCACAACGGCTGACGGCTCCAACCCGCGCATGCTGGTCGCCGTCTTCCCCTCCGCTGCCCCGCAAGACGTGCCGGCTTGATCTTGCAGGGCGGCGGAGGGGAAAGAGTACGTCGCTTGGAGACGCCGGCCCGACGATCGGTGGGCACCAATCGTGGGCCAGTCCCCTCCCGAGCACAGCCGTGGTGCTCACTCCCCTCTCTGCCCCCCACAAGCCACATCGAGCATTTGGTGCCATGTTCACGACGGCAGCGACCAGGTGTGGTTGCCGCCGTCGTGAACCAGTCGGGAACGTCAGGCCACTCGGCCCATCTGGGCTGGAGAATCACCGGTCGCC
Organism: Scyliorhinus canicula; assembly: GCF_902713615.1. Taxonomy (NCBI): domain Eukaryota; kingdom Metazoa; phylum Chordata; class Chondrichthyes; order Carcharhiniformes; family Scyliorhinidae; genus Scyliorhinus; species Scyliorhinus canicula. Next base: position 121,016,610 of record NC_052147.1, on the reverse strand, counting down.
GTGAAAAGCGGCGAGCGGCGATTCATCCGAGCGGGGGGTTGGAGAATCGCGGGGGGTGCCAGGGCGGTGTGTCGTGAGTCGCCCGGCCCTCCCGCGATTCTCCCACCCGGCGTGGGGAGTGGAGAATCGCACCCTCTGTCTGTCACGAGGAGAGCTTGCATCTGGGGTGCACTTTTACGGCAGTTGAAGGAACCACTGTGAAGCCTTCACTTAGGAGTTTTGATCGTGACCCTGAGTCCCGGAGAAGCTCGCCCAGGGTAACAAAATAAAACATATAGTGGCCTCCTTTGAGAGCAAGCACACATCAGAGATCAAGTGAAAACACATCGAGGGAAGTCAGCAGCTCGGACAACACTCCATCATCTTCTCCGGGACTCAGGATCACTATCAAAACTCCTAAGTGAAGGCTTCACAGTGGGCAGCACAGTAGCACAAGTGATTAGCTCTGTGGCTTTACAGTGCCAGTATCCCAGTTTGATTCCCTGCTGGGTCACTGTCTGCGGAGTCTGCACATTCTCCCCGTGTCTGCGTGTGTTTCCTCTGGGTGCTCCGGTTTCCTCCCACAGTCCAAAGACGTGCAGGTTAGGTGGATTGGCCATGATATATTGCATTAAGTGACCAAAAAAGGTTAGGAGAGGTTATTGGGTTACGGAGTGGAAGTGAGGGCTTAAGTGGGTCAGTGCAGACTCGGTGGGCCGAATGGCCTCCTTCTGCACTGTATGTTCTATGTTCTATCTGCAACATCCTGTCCTATTGGAGGCAGAACGTTCCAGGCACAAATGTGCCTTTGTAGTCACCTACATATCCACTGGAGCCCTATCAAACACCACAGCAGATGGACATGCTCAACATTGTCTCAAAGAATGAACAACATGACCTGAAAGCTATCAAACCTATCATCAGCCATTGCTGATTATCTCAAAGTTCTCCGTGTGGCACCATGTTTTGACAATTCTTAGTTTCTATTTGAAGTTTACATTTTGATAATCAAATTATGAATTGGAGATGCTGGGTGCACCAGGCATCAAAAACTTCATTTTGAAAAATATACTGTTTTGAGTTAAAAATTTACACATCATTGGAAATTTCTTTAAAATTTTGCGATATTTCTTCTTGAATTGTATAGTTGTATTTCATTTATGAAACGCCACAGAGATGGGAGGCCTATTCTTTAAATAAGAAGAAATGAAGATAGCTGTCACCCAAAATTCTTGGTTAATGTCACCCTGATTATATTTCAATCAAGCATATTATTAAAGTTAAATCCCTTATGAGAGTACGCACCTGTATAGTCAATCTGATGGTGTATATATAAGTTTATTTTGTGTGTTCAATCATAATTCATTATTTTTGAGTTTGCAGTTGCCAGAGTGGTAATGCAACAGTAATGACCACAAAATGTTGACCAGAATACTTACATGGGTTTTCTTGGAGTAGTGGCTACAATTCCCAGTAAGAATCTCTGCCTATGCTGACAGCAAGATGAGATATTCACAGAACATCCAGATTTTCTGTTTCTTGCACCTCCTCCAATCCTGAAAAATTACAGAAGATGATCTCATTGGGTGAGATTCTCCTGAAAAATTTCTAAGCACGCTAGCGAGCGGGAATTCAAAGCTAGCATGCTCGCCAGTCTGGGAGCATCAACCCCTCCAACTCCCCAAGCGACCCCCAACCCTCCCTCCACTCCCCTCCCCCTTCAACCTTCCCTCCACCCCAACCCTCCCTTCCCACCCCACAACTGTGAACCACGCACGTGGCTAAAGATGCCCTCTCTGTAACTCCGAAGGAAAAACTCTACCATAATCGGCGGCAGAGGGCCCAGACTGGCGGTGGGGTGCCAGACTTGAGAATTCTCACCTCCTTCGAGGAGCGTGCCCTGGAGGTGCCTGGGTTGGCCCAGGACAGTTCGGTCACCCATGTGGAGACTGGTGGATGCCACAGAGGTGAGGAACCACCGGGCTCCACCCTCAGGACCTGTCAAGCGTGATTTGTTATTGCCATACTGCTGACTTATTCTTCCCAGTGACCACATGTCCATTCTCCTGCAGGTCTACCAACCGACTGTGCCAGCCCATCTCAGGCGGCCCCCTCTCCTGACTCCAAGGAGACCACCTTGGAGGGGAGCTCCGAGGAAGCAACCATTATAGTCACCTCATAGCTGTCATCCCCACCCTCCACCAGTGCAGATACACACACTTCAGGGGATATGTTAGTGGACAGGTTTCTGGGGCACAATCTGGTGAGTGCCACAATGCTGATGATACACATCTGGTGGAAGCAGCAACTCCCAGGCGATACAGCAATCGGAGGTCTGCTGGTTCCCTGGACATAGCTGAATCCCAGCCTGATGCTGAGACTCTGGAACAGGGTTACCTGAAGCTGATGGATACGATAGGGAGTGGTCGGGACATACAGAGGGTGATGTCAGCACCATTCCAGTAGAACCATAGCCAATTGTAGGAGTCCCAGAGGCTACGGATGGGCACAGGAGTAGGCACCAGCAATGAGTGGCACTGAGGCCAACACTGCTAAGGTGGCGACTGCAGTGGAGAGCCTGGTGCACGACATCAACACCATTAGTGAGATGTCCAAGGTGTTGCGCAGTCGGTGACAGCCATAGTTGAAGGTCTTGGCAGAATGTCCGACTCGCTTTGAGGTTGACCTTGATAAGGTTCTGAGGGACATGCCCCGCTCTCAGGTGGGCATGGCCAAGGCGCTGCGGAGCTTGTCCCAGTCACTGAGGAACATCGCCTGGGGGGTCGACACAATGGTGCAGACACTGGGGAGCCGCCAGAGTTGGCAGAGCCAGATGATGCAGGGGCAGCGGGGGCCTGAAGCAGCTGTCCCTCCATCCCAAGGTGGACCCCAAGGCCCTATGGGCACCGACAGGGAGGAGGGGTCGCGGAGTGACAACCATGGGGGGTGACAGTTGCCAACAGCTCCGCCGAGTTCCACCCCTCTGATGAGGCTGCATCTCCAGGACAGCACATGGGACAGGGCGGCACAGCTGTGCATGTGCCGTCAACAGGTGACCCGGGGTCCTCTGGTCCCAGAGCCCCCAGAGGATGCTCGCCGGGGGCATCGAAGGACACAGGATGAGGTAAGCAGCTGGCTGCCTCCATCTCATATAACATGGGTTAGGTGGATTGGCCATGCTAAATTGCCCGTAGTGTAAGGTTAATGGGGGGATTGTTGGGTTACGGGTATATGGGTTACGTGGGTTTAAGTGGGGTGATCATTGCTCGGCACAACATCGAGGGCCGAAGGGCCTGTTCTGTGCTGTACTGTTCTATGTTCTATGTTCTATCTCAGATATGCATTCTGGCGAGATAATTAGATGTAGTGGCAGAGCTAGGAGGGCCAAGCATGTCGAGGATCACCTGGGGGTGAGGGGGGGGGGGGTGGTAGGGGTAGGTAGAGGGTGAGGGGAGGTGTCGGGGGTGGGGCGGGTGAGGGGGCCTGTATTGAACGATAAACACCCTTGTGAACAACTCAGTAGGGTGCCTCTGCCACTTTCTTCCACAATGGATCACCGCGTGCAGGTGATGGGTGTGAGCGAGCATTCAGCAGACAGGCAGGGATCAGATTATGCCATAGATTGATGAGCACTAGTGCCCAGCTCTCTGCGGTCTATCATAAAAATTGGATCACTCGAGACTTCAGGTGGCGGCTACGAAGGAGTAAGTCGCACATGTGGTGGCTCCCGCTCTGGTCGGACTTTTGGACCTTTCCCCCCGATTTTCTACCAGACTTGAATTGTAAAACTGATGACAGAGGCAATTGTGTACTGAATTCCCACATTGGTGCTTAGAGAGAAGGACTAGAAATGCTCATAAAGGCAGAAACAGAAAGACAGAGAAGTCTTGGGCTGAAGCTGCAGCAGGAGACAGCATGGCGGAGGACTGGACCTCTGGTTTGTCGATCCAGCGGTCAACGGAGCAGCTGATGCAAGTTATTCAGGAAGGCTTTGTGAAGCAGAAACGCGACTTCTTGGTAAAAGAGTCAATTGAGCAGCTGGAGCTTAGATTGGACGCCCAAGATCAGGCAATCCAGAAGATAGAGAATGCGCTGGCTGAGTAGGAGGAACATCAAACTGCGGTGGAGTTGGAGGTGGGGCTGCTGAGAGACCAGCAGAAGAAGCTCCTGGAGAAGGTGGAGGATCTAGAGAATAGGTCCCGCCGGCAGAACTTGAGAATCGTTGGGCTCCCGGAGGGGTCAGAAGGACCCGACGCTGGGGTATACTTCGCAGACATGTTTGAGAAGCTGCTCGGGGATGGGGCATTCATCGTTCATGGGGGGGGGGGTGTTTCTGTTGTTTAAAATTGTTTCCCATTTTTTGTTTTGTGGTAGCTGTTTGTAATGCCTTGTGTATTGATTTGGGACCAGTGGCAGAGCTGAGTGAGTTAAGGTTTTCATTTGCACTGTTTGGGGGATGGAGGTGTGCTTGTTTAGATTTTGGTGTTTTTCTGTCGGGCAATTGTGTGGGGATTGTTTGATGTTGGAGTATATTTGTGTGAACGGGGGGGAGGGTGGGGAGGGAACAATAGGTGGGAGACCATCCGGTACCAGGGATGGGGGCCACCAAGCTAGCTGGGCGGGCTAGCTCACGGAGGCGCAGTGGGGGGTGTGTATATGTTCAGTTTATTGAAGGAATTGGGTTACAGAGTGTTCTTACTAGGGGGGAGTGGGGAAAATGTTCTGCTGACGAGGGAGGGTCTTGGGCTAAGGGACAGAGAGGAGGTTGGGGGCGGAGGCTGCCTGGGGGAGGGGCAGTGGAGGCGCAGAGCATGGGCTGGAGGCTGGCCCAAAAAAGGGGATGGTTGATCGGCGAAGTGGGGGAACACTGAGGCCCCCAACTAGGCTGATCATCTGGAATGTTCAAGGTTTAAATGGGCCGGTCAAGTGGGCACGTGTGTTCGCGCATCTTAGGGGACTGAAGGTGGGCGTGGTAATGTTGCAGGAGATGAACCTTAGAGTAACTGACCAGATTAGATTGAGGAAAGGCTGGGTCAGTCAGGTCTTTCACTCGGGACTAGATTCAAAGACGTGAGGGGTCGCAATCCTGATCAATAAGCGAGTGGTGTTTGAAGCGGGTAGAATAGTCTTGGATGTGGAAGGTCGGTACATTATGGTCAGTGGGAAACTGGAGGGGGTGCAGGTGGTATTAGTAAATGTGTATGCGCCAAATTGGGACGATGTGGAGTTTATAAAGAGGATGCTGGGGAAGATACCGGACCTGGACTCACACAGGTTGGTCATGGGAGGGGACTTCAACACAGTTATTGAGCCTAGCTTGGACCGGTCAAACTCAAAAACGGGCAGGGTGCCAACAATGGCAAAGGAACTAAAAGGGTTCATGGAGCTGATGGGGGGGGGGGGGGGGGGGGAGGGGGGATCCATGGAGATTTGGGCAGCCGAGGGTGAAGGAATTCTCCTTCTACTCACACATGCATAAAGTGCACTGCCGGATTGATTTCTTTATTTTGAGCAGGGCCTTACTGGCCGGGGTGGTGGACACGGGATACTCGGCGATCACAATCTCAGACCATGCTCTGCACTGGGTTGACCTGCAGGTTAGTAAAGACAGTAACCAGCGCCCGTAATGGAGGTTAGATGTGGGACTTTTGACTGACAAAGGGGTGTGCGAGCGGCTGAGGTAATGTATTCAGAACCATTCATCGACTTCTTCGCGGAAAATTGATCGTCAGCGGAAGCGCGGGGGGGGTTAGTTTAGCTTAGAGTAGGGGGTTAATAAAGGTGAGACCTGTAAGAGAGGGAGATGCCGTTTGTACTATGTTTATAGTTTCATGTAAAATGTTTATTTTGTTGTTATAATACCAAAAATATCTCAATAAAATGTTTATTAAAAAAAAAAAATTGGGCCACTCGGCCCTTTGAGTCTGCTCCGCCATTCAATCGTGGCTGATAATGTTCTCATCCCCATTCTCCTGCCTTCTCCCCATAAACCCTGATCCCCTTATTTATCATCACCCCTCCTTGCCCTCGACAGTGACATGCTAACAGTGCCAACACAGTTAAAGCATCCTGGAGTGATGATACCCTTTTACGCCTCGGGATCATTTCAGGGCTCGAGCGGGGACCTGTGTGGTATCTCGCAGGCCACAGCCCACTGGTGTATCTGGTAGTCACGAATGCCCTGTATACCTGGGTGGAAGACTACATCATCTTTGACATGGAACAGGCTCAGCAAGATGCCCGGGCAGCAGGATTCTCCGCAATCGCTGGGATGCCCCAGGTCCAGGGAGTCATAGATACTACGCATGTGGCTTTGTGCTCACTGGGACATCTTGCGGTACCCTACATTAACAGAAAGGGGTTCCATTCACTCAACATACAGTTCATGTGCGACTACTACACGCTTCCCGGGGAGTATGCACGACAGCTACATGCTGGGGCAGTCCCTGCTCTCTTCAAGAATGCCCCGTCCTCAAGGCCCCCTCCTCATGGCACTCACCCACCCTCCGGCCATAGACAAGTCCCCTGGATCTGTGTCCCATCCCCTGGGTGTTCAGGTGTTGGTTGCTACGTGTGGTGTTGCCTCCTGGAGTATTCAGGTACACTGTCCAGGCATCGTGGTCTGATTGGGATGCCAGACAATGACTCCCGCAAGCTACATGACCCGCTCACCCACGGAAATCCATTTGGGTTGAGTGAAGTGCTCACTTAATCATGATTGCCAATTTCCTAAAGGCTGTTCAGGCCTTCAGCTGTTTGGCCAGATGGGCAAGGGTTGCCCCCGGAATGGCTGCACACTGACCAAGGGTTGGCATGATGATGCCAAGAGCGATATTCCTCCAGTTGCCCCCCCAGTGCACCCCCCCCCACCCTCCCATGATGGCGGGCCACCCCTGCTGAGGGTCCCACGCCCTCAGCCGAGGGTCCCCACCCCCCCCCCCCCCCCCCCCCCCCCACCCCCACAGAGCACAGGGGCAACTAGCCCAGCACCCCGGGCTCTTGGCCTGTGAGCAAAGATGGCTACTCACTTCCTTGGCACCCCACAGAAGCCCTTCCACCAGGTTCATGTTTTTACAAAGGAGTAATAAACAGCACCAGTGTGACCACTTGCTGGAGAAGCCGCTGAATGACAGGAGGCCATAGGATAAGGTTTAGTTCTCAATAATTGTGTGGAAATTGGGCTTAAGTGGCGATAATTGATTTCTGGTCGCCATACGGCGACATCCCGATTTTGCCTATGGGCGAAGGCCGGTTGCATCACCTGGTGCAGATCTCGCTTTTGGCCTCTTCCGCTATTCAACCAAGGCCGGTTTTAAGCCTATTTGACCAATTTCATCAAATTGGGCCCCGCACCTTAAGGGGGCCCCGCGCCAGCGACGACAGAGTTACCGTTTGAAGCCTTTTCTGTATTCTAAGAGGAACTATAGGGTAGTTTTCACTTTTGGGGAACGCACCGCATTACCGGCGACAAATCCTTCAGCCCAGCGCCGCCAAATCCTTCCGCCCGGGTAAGTAAGTTTCAAAATTTTAGTATATCAAGCATTTAATGTTTTTTTTTGGTTAAAGACGAGCATACTACACGAAATATAAACATACATAAATTTTACTTTTGTAGAGTAGGGGCCCCGCCATCACTTTTCTAATTGGGCCCGCAATTCCTAGCACCAGCCCTGTATTCAACGGCCTAGTTTCTCTTGAGCGAGAGCACAATGAGGCCAGAAGATCAGGCCCTTTGTATCTACAAGAGTCAAAACATTCTTTTCCTTGTGTAAAACATTAACACAGTAAAAACTAGACTTAGACGTTTTCTGAGATAACTCTATCAACACAACAATGCTCGTGACTATATTCAAGTTGGTGTTCATTTAAAAATGCAGCATATGACAGTTGTGACCAATGAAACTCTGCAGGTCATTATTTGTGCTGCTTAATATTTGTATATTGTGCGACCGTACTGCCCCAAATGTAGAGGTTGGGGGCGGGGATTATAATTCAATCAAGCTGTCCACAAATCATTCATTCCTCAGATTAAATAATACTTGGACATTGTATTATCATGTATGGGTAAAAGGTAAACCTGATATAAGTAGGCAAAGAGAGAAGTAGAATTGTTTAGGGGATAGAGGTTTTCCTATAATATGGCAAGAGCCAAGTATTGCTTCAGTAGTGCCAGTGATCAGAGGGTAAAATTACAGTGTGACATGTTGGCATAGGTAGTTTCCATTATAAATTTTGATACAGGAATTTATAATAGGAAAATTGACATAATACACATTGAGTCTAAAATTTGTGAATATATATACATTTTTAAATTTTAACATCTGAAGAACAATAAAATATTGATATAAATAGTCAAAATTCCAGAAGGGTTTTATTTAGAATTGGAAGGAGACTGCAAATACATCTAAATTTATATATTTATAAACAACAACAACATCACTGTGCATTTATATATTGCCTTGAACAGAATAAAACATTCCAAGGCACTATAAAACTAAACGTGACACTGGGACATACATGGAGATATTAAGTCAGATGATTAAAAGTTTGGTCGAAGAGGTAGGTTTTCAGGAATGTCTTAATGGAGGAAAGTAAGGTAGTCGAGGTCGAGAACATAGAATATACAGTTCAGAAGGAGGCCATTCGGCCCATCGAGTCTGCACCGACCCACTTAAGCCCTCACTTCCACCCTATCCCCGTAACCCAATAACCCCTCCTAGCCTTTTTGGTCACTAAGGGCAATTTATCATGGCCAATCCACCTAACCTGCACGTCTTTGGACTGTGGGAGGAAACCGGAGCACCCGAAGGAAACCCATGCAGACACGGGGAGAACGTGCAGAGTGGGAACTCTAGAGATTAGGGCCTTAGCAGCTAAGGCACGGCAACTAATGTTGGAGCAATTATAATTGGGAATGCTCAAGAGATCAGAATCAGAGAAGCACAGATATAGAATCATAGAATTGAATCATAGAGTCCCTAGAGTGCAGAAAGAGGCCACTCGGCCCATCGAGTCTGTACCGACCCTTGGAAAGGCCACCCTACCTAGGCCCAATCTCCTGCCCTATCCCCGTGACCCCACCCAAACTTTGGACACTTAGGGACAATTTAACATAGCCAATCCACCTAACCTACAAATCTTTGGACTGTGGGAGGAAACCAGAGCAGCTGGGGGAAACCCACGCAGACACGGAGAGAAAGTGCAACCTCCACACAGTCACCTGAGGTTGGAATAAAACCCAGGTACCTGGTGCTGTGAGGCAGCAGTGCTAACTACTGTGCTGCCAGGTTGCAGCTCCGGGAACGATTACAATGACACAAAGCGTTGAGGCTGGAGGATTTCGGAAACAAGGATGAGAATCTTAAAATTGAGGCATTGCTTAACTGTGAGCCAGTTTGGGAGAATAGTATTTGGTGCGAATTAGGACATGGATAACAGATGTTTGGATGACCTTATGTTTACGGAGGGTAGAATGTGGAAAGCCAGCCAGATGTGCTTTAGGATAATCAAGACTTGAGTTATCAAAGGCATATTTGGGGATTGCATGTAACATGCATGCATTATACAGCCAGTGTAATTAACTGTTACTTCTTGGTCTGTTACTGAGCAAAGTTTCTCAACAAATACTAATGAAAATAAAGTTGTCCGTTTATTGGAAAGATATAGATCTAATTGGCATCGGTGTGCACTTTGCTGTAATTTTACCTTTTTCAATGTCTGTCTTTCCAATCTACAGCCCTTTCCCATGAGGATAAAGAATCATTGAAAAGATGGCTGGCAATGATACTGGACAAAAGCACACCTCAGTAGACCATGGAACACATTCAGTGCTCCCAACACACTGTGAGGAGCTGTATTCGAGGCAAGTCCTCTCAGTAAATGAGGGGCGACATTGTTGTAACCCTATCTCTAATTCATTATTCCCCATGCACACTCTCCCATCGGGAGCACAGGATTTATCCCTGTGTTGCACAGTTTCAGAAACTCCCATCAATTGTTATATATCCTTCTGAATGTGTGCGCTGAATGTTGCAAACCGTCTTAATTTTTGAAGTTATTTTCTGTTGAAGGACTTTATTCGAAAAGGAGTTTTAGAAAAGAGCATGTTTATTTTTTCACTTCAAATATCTCAACACTGCTTTCTTTGTCAGACTGGGTTGACTCGGCTCATGTGTGCTCAAGCTCAGTAAATTGCAGCCTGTTCTCAATGAGTCGATTCGATCTTGCCTTAAATAGGGCTGAGATTCCCTGTATCTATGTGGCTATCACCTCCAAAAAAAAACCCAAAAGATGTGCAGGGTAGGTAGATTGGTCACAATAATTTGCCCCTTAATTGGAAAAAAAGAATTGAGTACTCTAAAATTATTTTTACAAATGGGGCTGAGATTCATCAGAGTCAAATTTGTAGAGTGGAGAACCTCCTAATCATCCAGTGTAATACCGCCACAAGGTTGACAGGAAATTCTTCAAAAGCAGCATGAACACTTTTTTCTTTAGAGTTTCCATGAGTCTTCCATTAAAGTTGCAGAAGAATCCCTTGTGGAAATTCTAGCATTCTCTGAGGCTCAAAATCCAAAGACACCGGGCTGGGTTCTCCGATTTTGAGACTAAGTGCTGATGCCGGCGTGGAAACTAGTGGTGTTTTATGACAGGAAAAACGGTGCAACAGCTGCACTGATACAGCTACTTTAATTGGCCATCGCCATCGCCACTTGGAACGCAATCAATTCCATGGGAAATGGTGCCGGATTAAACGGCCCGTGATTGGCGCTCATGAGGCTCACATGCTGCAGCAGCACTTAAACAATCCATCCCCCTCACACACACCATCCCAGCCAACACAATGGCTGGAAGGAGAGCAGCGCCATGGTTCAGGGACGCTGAGCTGGACACCCTCCTGGACGTCGTGGAGGAGAGGTGGATGACCCTGTACCCCTGCCCGGGAGGAAGGCTGCCAGGCGCCGCCGTTCGCCGTCAGTCTTCCAAGGGTCAGGGCAGAGAATGGGAAGATTCAATAGAAAACTGCCAAGTTTATTTTTTCACGGGATGTGGGTGTTGCTGGTTAGATCAGCATTTATTGCCGATCCCTAATTGCCCATGAGAAGGTGGTAGTGAACTGCATTCTTGAATCGCTGCAGTCCCTATGGTGTAGGTGCATCCACAGTGCTGTTCGGGAGGGAGCTCCAGGATTTTAACCCAGTGACAGTGAAGGCACAGCGATATATTTCCAAGTCAAGATGGTGTGTGGTTTGGAGGGGAACCTCCAGGTGGTGGTGTTCCCATGCATCTGTTGCCCTTGTCCTTATAGGTGGTAGAGGTCACGGGTTTGGAAGGTGCTGTCAAAGCAAACTGTTGTAAGCAAACAAAATTACCTTCAAAGGTGGCTGTCTTGGAGTCTAAATTGTCTTGTCAACAGCTTTAGATTCTGAAAAACAACTTTGAGATAATCAATATGACTGCAGGCCACAAACCCAATCACCAGCACTGTTCAAAAGGTGGAAGAAGAGGAGATTAATGCAAGAGGCCAGGGGAGAGATGAAAAGCTACACAAGGACCTGAAGTGATCAATTTTCCAGCCACATCTGAGCCCATGCACTTGCTTGATGTTTCTGCTGTGGTCTGCTCAATTGTGGCAGTAACCAAGTGTTTGGAGTGGGGTACGGAGAAATGAGTCATTATGTTGATCCACAATTTTGTAGCAAACAATTTTCGACTGTCAATTTTCAGCAGCCAATGGAAACGTCACCCATTTTTGGGGTGGGTAGAGGCTAATGAGGCGGCAATGATACGATCAATGCACTCCCTACATTTTATAATTACCATCTCGGTTTATTCATTCCTTCATGTCTACTCTGCTCAAAAATAGGCCCTTGGTTCATTGTCTGCAGATGCTTCACCCTGAGCTGTTTTCTTGGCAGATTCTCATCAGTGGTGGTTTGCCAATGACTTCCACAACCGTCCAGTTTACATTTGTTTAATGTTGTGTCCCTAACAGATTCCCTTTACGGTTCTAACACTCCCTGACAATTATAGAGGGCAAGGGCTGAAGGCAGGCACAGAGCCTTTATGCCTCTTTCCCCTACCCTGATGCCACTTTCGCAGTTTTCCACCAGAAATCACGTGAGGCATACAACACATCCATTATGGCTAGATGCACTCTAATGAGATGTAAATTATGGGAGTATGCAATTCAACATATTTATGTTCAGTTGCATCACAGCAATCACTCATCATATGGCAAGTCACAGTTGGAATGTAAGTGTGCTCCTGGTACCCAATTTTGCTAAGATGGTTGGTTAAGGGGAGTTGTGGTCGGCAGTATTTAAACACTTGTCACCTCACTGGTACAACCTCGTGTAAGGCAACTGATTAAACTGGGCAAGGCAGCAGATTTGAAGTATTTTTCCAGTCATATTATGTTACAGTGGGCACTTTTGACAAATTCCTTTCTCACCACGATGAGGGTGGCCATGACAGAGCCTGTGGGAGCCGCCATGATGGGAACATCACACTTGATTTTCCTGCCTCATGTCACTATCTCAGCTCCCAGACAACCACATTCTGCTAACTGACATGAAGAGGAGGCTGCTGGCTGTGATACCAGGGACCTCTTGCTTCCCACCTCTGCCAGTATCCTCCAACCCAATATCCCCCTTCTGAGCAAAATACTGCAGACGCTGGAGGGCTGATGTAAAAACAGAAAGTGCTGGAAAGACTCAGCAGGTCTGGCAGCATCTGTGGAGAGAGAAACAGAGTTAACGCTTCGAATCCAATATGACTCTTCTTTGGAGCACTTACCTTCCTTACTTCTGTTTTTGGACACTCAAGAATGGCTGCGTTTCCAGCCCCAGCAGCCCCCAGGAGGAGGAAAGAGTGAAAGTACACCGAGGGGGTCATTACTCAATCTAACATTTGCAACCGTCATAGATTAGGATCGGCACATGGTGAATCATCCAGACACAACTGGGCTGCAGCTGGGCCAGGGATTAAGGATGGACTATTTTTCAGCTTGCCGGAGGCGGGGTCACAGATGTGTTCTGCTGCAGAGAGCAGATGAGGACCGTGATCGGTCAGTGTGCATGACAGTGCGGATGGACACATAGACTGAGATGTTGGCTGCATTGCGTAGCCTGTTAGACAGGTCCTGCCATTGACAAGGAGCACGGAGGATTCTGGTTCAAATTTGGTAGACAACATCACTCTGAGCTTGTCCCCTTCACAGCCCCTGCTCCATCTCCATGTCATGCTGGAGGCCCAGAGGCACTGTCCCTGCTGCCCCATACTTATTGCAGTGGACAGGAATACTCGTCAGACATTTCAGTGAGAATGTAGCAACACTCTCTGACAAATCCATGAATTTAATCAAAAAATGCTCAAGTGTCTTCCAGGTATTTACCACACCAGCATGTCTTTAAAAATACCATGGGCGGGATTCTCCCATCCCCCGGCAGAGTGTCCACGCCGTCGTAAAACGCGACGGCATGAACGGGCTGCTGCCAGGAGTAATTCTGGCCCCTACAGGGGGCCAGCACGGAGCTGGAGCGGTTCGCGCCGCTCCAGCTGCCGATCCTGGCGCGAACTGTGCGCCACGGGATCCGCAGATGCGCAGTGACGCCAGCACCAACTCACACATGCACAGTGGCCTCCTTCAACGCGCCGGCCTCGACGCAACATGGCGCAGGGCTACAGGGGTCGGCGCATAGGAAAGGAGGCCCCCAGCTAGAGAGGCCGGCCCGCCGATCAGTGGGCCCCGATCGTGGGCCAGGCCACATCGGAGGCCCCCACCTGGGGTCGGACCCTCCTCCCCTTCCCCCCCCCCTCCCCCCCACAGGCCGCCACCCGACCCTTCAACGCCGAGGTCCCGCCAGCTCAGAGCAGGTTAGAACGCCGCCGGCGGGACTCGTTTTTTTCTTACGGCCGCTCAGCCCATCCGGGCCAGAGAATCACGGGGTGGGGGGGGGGCCACGTAGAGCAGCCCGCGACCGGTGCCGCGCCAACCACACCGGCGCCAATGGTGCCTGATTCTGCACTCCGAGGAGAATCGCGTGCAGGCGTCGGGGCGGCGTGGCCCGGTCGCGGGTATTCTCCGGCCCGGCCCAGGGCTGGGAGAATCCTGCTCCTTAACTGCAATTTGGATGGCTGACTCTCTAAAGAATGTAGTGCAGAGCCCATAATGCACCTTAATGTTTGTTTTTTTTGCAAAGTGCCAAGCGAATCTATCGCCCGTATCTGCGTTGTCCAAATTTGGCTAAATGCCTTGACTACTGAAGTGTTTCCCGACTGGAAGGGAACATTCCTGCCTGGTGATTGTCACGTGATGTCCGTTCATCCATTGTCGCAGCGTCTGAATGGTCTCGCCAATGTACCATGCTTCAGGACATCCTTTCCTGCAGCGTATGAGGTAGACAATGTTGGCCGAGTCACACAAGTATGTACCGCGTACATGGTGAGTGGTGTTCTCACGTATAATGGTGGTCGATGATCTCTCAAGTCTTGCAGAGGTTGCCATGGCAGGGTTGTGTGGTGTCGTGCTCACTGTTCTCCTGAAGCTGGGTAGTTTATTGAAAACATTGGTCTGTTCGGGATGGGAAGGAGGCTGTCACCCATCGCCATACACCGGGCTTGGGCACAGGTGGCAGAGACTGTGAGCGCCTTGGGCCCCACCCCTAGGATGGACAACAGTGCAGGAAGAAGCTGCACAACGTCCTCAGGGTGGCCGAGATTAGTAGGCAGCACTCTGCTCTTGACACCAACCCCCATCCCTCACACCCATATCCACCCCCCCCCCCCCCAACCGACCGAACCCCACCATCCAGCAACGTGCACACACCCAATACGGCTCCACATGCCAGCGCCCATATGCTCGCCATGGCTGGTGCTCTGTTCACAATGCCCACCCACTGTACTGCACAGGTCAGACTGCCTAACACTGCGCTTTCTGTCTCCCACCCACTGTGAGGAGAAGGCGACGCATAACTGCAGAGAGATCCCCCCCCCCCCCCCACCCGTAAGGAGAAGGTGGCTCATAACCACCTAGAGAGGAAAGAGACTGGAGGGGGACCGCTAGACCTGCAGCCCCTCACCGTTGCAAAGCAGCGGGCACTGGACCTAGTCGGTGGGCCTGGAGAGAGGGTAGTCGCTGAGGTAGAGGAGGTTGGCATCGGGCAAGCAAATGAATGCACACTGAGTTGCTGTGTCCCTATGGTACTTGTGCACAACCACCACACCACCCCATACCATTCCCTCACCGCTTCCACACTTCCCCCTGACCACCCCACCTCCTCCACTCTACCCGCACACCACCTCCCACACCATACCTGCCCCACACCACCCCAACCTGTGGTCCAATCATGTGTCATGTCTTGTGTCTTGCAGGATCACTTGGCGACGAGGCAGGCCCTTCTGGTGTCCCCCGCCCCTGACCACAGCCCAAGCGGTTTCTAGCGAAGATGTTGGCAATGGACCCGCGACGCAAGCCCCAAATGACAGTCCGAGACATTCCGGAGCACCAGTCCGGGAATGACACCGATTTTCCGTCACAGCTGTCACCACACCTGCCACCATCCAGAGAGCACCCACCTCAGTTGGGCATGTTAGTGGAGAGGCTCTTGGGGCACTATCAGATGTGCACAACACACGTGCAGCGGTACTTCAGGAGGAGATAGAAACCCCTAAGGGGGCGGACGGTCGGAGGGCGGCCGACCCCAGGGGCTTGTGGTTGTCCAGATGGATCTTTGGCTTCTGGGAAGCGTGGTCCCATTGATAATGGAGGTACAGGGCACAGAGCCAGGAACTACATGAGGGGGTGTAGTAACCATACAGTGCCTGCAGATACAGTACAAGGAGGCCAACCACCTACAGGGGCAGGAGGTGGCCCCAACCATACAATATACCCAGGCTAACACCGCACAGGTGGCATCTGTGGTGGAGGCCTTGGGGGGTTAAAGTATTGGCCATGTGTCAAAATGTCCAAGGCCTGGGGCATTCTGTGCGGGCAGTGGCCGAGGCATGGGATAGGGATACCCTGTCACAGGCAGCTATGTACCAGGGCCACCTGGACATTGCCAGCGGTGCCCCAGAGCTTGGTCCAGTCACAATGGGTTATGGCTGAGGGCTTCGACAGCATTGCCCGGCTGCTGGCTGACCTGATCCAGTCCCAGAGGGAGGTAGTCCCATCATTGCCAGGCACTGCGGGGGTTTCTAGCCCGCTGCCCATTCCTGGCGGCAGGGGTACTGGTGGTTAGCCCTACCCCATGCCAGAGGTAAGCTCAGCAGCCCCAATCTTGCACCTTCCTGTAGGGGCTACTATGAGCGTCCCCCTTGGGTGGCCTGCGTGATGCCCCGCCTGTGGGTGGCACTGTTGTATGGGGGGAGGGGGGGTTGGTAGGGTATAGAGGTGGTGGAATGCACCGGTGAGGGCACTCGTAATATCACTCTGTGCAACCATGGACCACGAGGGCAATCAGTGAGGTATGCAGCAAGATGGCTGCCTTGCAGGTTGCAGCAATGGAGCCTGGACCCCTGGTCTGGGGATCAGCCAACCCACAGCCCATCCCCCTGATTGCTGCTCGACGCACCCCAACTCCTTTCTTCCCCTCCCCCCCTGCCGCCCTGGCAGACACACCCCACCACCCCCCCCCCACCCCATCCAGCCATGCCAGTGGCAGGACTGGCAGCCAAGATTGCACCTCTGGAAACATTTCCAACCTCCTCTCTCACTCAGCAGCCACTGTACCTGTTTCCCCATTTTTAAAACCTCAAGTATACCTTGCCGTTGGCCATTCCTCCTGGCAGATGTGGATCATCGCCGGAACCCAAGAAAATGTGGGTCGGGCCCATTAACGGCCTTTACTTTACGTGCGCATAGAATGCATTGATGCCATTGTCTGGGGACAGGAGCATGGCATCTGTAGGGCACCCGGCACTGACCACGATTTTCGGCTCAGGCATGATTCCCCTCCCAATCGTGTTTCGCGATTCCAGCATCGCTGGACAGAGAATCTCGCCCTCTATTCCTTCGCCCTGAGTATGTAATCGAAAAATGAATGGTGCAAGTTTTGTTAGGCATTACCTTACCAATAGGTGTAGTCGGCAGCCCTGACATCCAGATCAGCGGAGGATTAGCAGGTTCACTGGGAGTCATGCTGTTTTTTAGTGACACTGTGAAATGGGCAATAATGATATGGTAGCCAGTTACACACCAATGCTGATTTTCATTCCCAGTGCAGATAATGAAAGACTGAATCAATATTGCCAGGTTTAAACTATCAACCAATGCCAAAATTATCCCCATTGCCTATCTGAGTTGTAGTGAGAGGGAATCAGAAAGTGGGTCAGGACTAGGATGCAGCTTATATATAAGAAAAGGAAAACATTTTGATAAAGTTGAGACCCTTGAAATGAGTAATATAAAGTGGATAAGGACAATTCTGTTGAAATGTCGCTACGGATTATCATGGTATCAATGATAATAATCCAATTAACTGCAAAAGGTGAGTTGTGATATTAAAGGAATATCCCGGGCATTGTAAAGATAATTGTGATCCTTTCCCAAGTGACTTCCAGCTCTTTTGCCAAGAAATCGTCAACTGACATCTGTTCAAAGTAATGAGATGATCTTACACAGCATAGGGTTCCCTCGCTTATTTTGGAACGCTGCTGCACTTAAAATGCAAGTAAACCCAGCCAGTAATGGCAAACGATGAATAGAATACTGTTTTTTTCACTCTATTGAGCAGTTCTTTTAGTTTGTTCATGAATTACACTATACAAGTCACAGTAGGTAGAGTTTCTGCCCAGTCACGCTGTTTTTTCTTTGGCATAGCTCACCGGGAATCAGGGTAACCCCATGAAAAAGGTTTGCGCCATTTTAAGCACAAGTTAGTTCAGCACAAACTCAGTTTCGGCCACTTTCGTGATATCTTTTAAAACATTGTGCTACGGGGCGCACGGTGGCACAGTGGTTAGCGCGGCTGTCTCACGGCGCCGAGGATCGGCCGGGTTGATGGAGTTTCCACATTCTCTCCTGTGTCTGCATGGGTCTCATACCCACAATCCACAGATGTACAGGGTAGGTGGGTTGGCCACGCTAAATTGCCCCTTAATTGGAAAAAAAGAGTAGGGTACTCTAAAATTTTATTTAAAAAAACATTGGGTTAAAAGCTGGCCCCACCTCCGCATAACATGTCATGTCACCACCATTGGGAGTTTGTTAAGAAGATTTTTAGAAGGTTGTAAATATTAAGCAGGTCTTTGGCGCAAGGGCATTAATAGGAACACTGTAAAGGCTGTTGATTAAAAAAAAACTGAGAATCCTGCCACTGTACACCAATATAATTAGCAAATGATGGTATATATTCTTTAAAAGTCTTTTGAAACAAATTAAATTTGAGTTACTCATTCGTGGTGGTGGATTGACATTGCGTATTCAAATGTTTTTAATGATAACCCATTTCCAGATGTGTAAATCAAACTGCACCAAATTGTCACTCTCAAACTTATTACAGAATATTTTTAAAGCAAATTTAAAAAACAATGTTTGTCCTGATTGTATTGGTTCATGGCAGAATTTGCATTTAGTGATATGCAAATGAGTTTGAGTGGAAATCAAGAGAAAGAAATGGTGCTTGAAGTGATGTGATCTGAGTGCAATGTGCACCTGGATTACTGATTGTGCTCAAAGAGAAATCTCTACCCCACCGGCTGCAAAGCATGAGGGCAGGACCCTACGTATGGCATGCCTGAAAACTAATTTATTTTCATTTCCTAATTTATTTTCATCAGAACAGCTTTGTGCAAACCCATAGCATGGGAGTGCCACCTTCAGGGCAAGGATCCGAGAAGAAGTAAGAGACATTCTTAAATGTCCTGTCGGGAGAAAAATAAGAGAGAAATCAACTCCAATTGGAAATGGGTTGTGTAATATGTCTGCTACAAAGTCAAAGGGTGCTTCCCATATTCTCAATAATTTGTACCCCCCAGGGGATTAATATAAAACAATCTGGAATTAATGTTTAATGAATATTGATTGGGACAGTCCTTGCATAGCATGCAATTTTAAAAGTTAGAATGTAAAAGGAACACAATCAAAATTATTGACTGTTGTCCAAGGCAGAGAAGGATGATGGAGGATTTTGTGTTGGGCTGGAAGAGAGGTGAAAAACATGGCCGAAATTGTTCCCGATCTTTTGAAACTGCCTTTCGGACCACTTGATCATCGAACATCAATGACAGTGCCCATAATAAAATTGTGGACCTGACTGTTTACAAAATCTGCTAACAGTGGAAACAGACAACAGGGAGAGCACTAAAAACGTGGACTAGCAAACCATTTTTTAAGGATCCACAAAGCAACAGAAATTACATATAAACTGCAGTGTTATTTGGTCTTATGTCCATGAACCCTGACAGAATGGAAAAATAATTTCTAAGGAAGAAAAAAAAGTAATAATGAATGGTTCGGTGTCTTTTGGTGATCAAATAAGGACAAACAAATTGAAGAATCCATTAACGAGCCACCATTCCCTGACTATTCTGGTCTTGTTTATCAACAAAATAGTTCCCATGTAATTATACACTCATATATAAGAACATAAGAACTAGGAGCAGGAGTAGGCCATCTGGCCCCTCGAGCCTGCTCCGCCATTCAATGAGATCATGGCTGATCTTTTGTGGACTCAGCTCCACTTTCTGGCCCGACCACCATAACCCTTAATCCCTTTATTCTTCAAAAAACTATCTATCTTTACCTTAAAAAGATTTAATGAAGGAGCCTCAACTGCTTCACTGGGCAAGGAATTCCATAGATTCACAACCCTTTGGGTGAAGAAGTTCCTCCTAAACTCAGCCCTAAATCTACTTCACCTTATTTTGAGGCTATGTCCCCTAGTTCTGCTTTCACCCGCCAGTGGAAACAACCTGCCCGCATCTATCCTATCTATTCCCTTCATAATTTTAAATGTTTTTATAGGATCCCCCCTCATCCTTCTAAATTCCAATGAGTACAGTCCCAGTCTACTCAACCTCTTCCCATAATCCAACCCCTTCAGCTCTGGGATTAACCTAGTGAATCTCCTCTGTCACCCTCCAGTGCCAGTACGTCCTTTCTCAAGTAAGGAGACCAAAACTGAACACAATACTCCAGGTGTGGCCTCACTAACACCTTATACAATTGCAACATAACCTCCCTAGTCTTAAACTCCATCCCTCTAGCAATGAAGGACAAAATTCCATTTGCCTTCTTAATCACCTGTTGCACCTGTAAACTAACTTTCTGTGACTCATGCACTAGCACACCCAGGTCTCTCTGCACAGCGGCATGCTTTAATATTTTATCGTTTAAATAATAATCCTGTTTGCTGTTATTCCTACCAAAATGGATAACCTCCCATTTGTCAACATTGTATTCCATCTGCCAGACCCTAGCCCATTCGCTTAACCTATCCAAATCCCTCTGCAGACTTCCAGTATCCTCTGCACTTTTCGCTTTACCACTCATCTTAGTGTCATCTGCAAACTTGGACACATTGCCCTTGGTCCCCAACTCCAAATCATCTATGTAAATTGTGAACAATTGTGGGCCCAACACGGATCCCTGAGGGACACCATTAACTACTGATTGCCAACCAGAGAAACACCCATTAATCCCCTAACACACCCTATGTTGGAGCAACCTTTCTTTATTTAATTTCTTATTATTGTGTTTATATTTGGTACCATGTTAGACAGTATATTATACACAGCCTCGGGATGTACATTTCACACTGATTTGTAAGCACTCTAACTATATAATAATCCATAATAATATACATATATATAATGACCTAAAAGGAGAGTTTTCAATACTGTAAAATGTATAAAACAAATCCCGTTTGTCTGTCTTACCATCTTGCCCCCACACCCCACATCCAGAAAATTCTAAATAATGAGTTGTAAATGGTTGTTTGGTCATTTCTGAATGCTTACTGTTGGGATCAGGGACTGCTGGTTAAGGATGCACTCAATCATGCTCAGGTACCTTAAATCAGTTTTGAACATTCAGTGTTCAGTTATTCATATTAGTACATTCTACACTGATTTAACCTAACAATATATATATAAACCTGAGTAATTCAAAGATGCTGCGTCATGCTGTTATGTGCAAAACGTCATGGTAGATTCATCTTCACTTCCAGCTTTGACACTAAATTGTTAGAACTCCTGAGAAGTAGCTAAATGTACTTGGACAAGATTTTCAAAAATAGAAAGAACTCAATTTATGCAATCATAATATCAAAGTGTTCAAAGCTTCAATATGTAAAAATCAACTGAAGTATTGCACTATTGACAGCCTTTCCTATGCATGCAATATCCTTCCCATATTAAACAATCTTATGATTAAGCTTCCAAAAGCATGCCCGTTTAAACATAAGATTATACGTACGAGACTTTTGCATATGCTTTACAATATAATCTGGTAAATGCCGCACATGTAGAGTTACATAATGTTTACGTATGGAGCACACTTTGTTGGCATTTATCCTAATCCAGGATATAAAGTATACAATAATGGCATTATGTGATTTGCCGCATTAAATGGTGGCTATACTAAGAAGAGGGAAATGGTAAGATTTGTTTTGAATTTTTAGGGATTATAAATGATTTATCTTTGGTAAAAATAGATGTTGGGCCAGATTTTCCACACAACCAGCCGCATGTTTCGTAGTGGCAGAGGAGGCCCACATTGGGTGGCGGTGTCAATGGAGTTTCCCGTTGAATCCACCCCTTGCCACTGGGAAGCCCACGGCTGAGATACCACGGCTGTCGGTGGGACTAGGGGATCCCACTGGCGTGAACGGACAGCAAGTTGAAGCCATTGTGATATGTAAGTTCAACATGGCTAGTTAATCTATTTCTAACATGACTCCGTTGAGGTACAGTTCTTTAATGCCCAATAACCGTGTGGCCATCAAAATCCCCTGAAAAGATGGGCAAAAGTGATCAAAAACCCAGCCGGGTGCCACTTTTCGTGCACCTTGCTCATACAGGACATCACCGGAAGACCGTTAATACATTTCTGAAAGGACATTAAAGTTGTTCAATAGATTAGTGTCATAAATCCTATTCCAAAATCCGTTGGATATCACAGAACTACAGAAGGAGGCCACTCGGCCCATCGTGTCTTTAGCTATTTTCAGCTACAAGTGGTATTACGCAGATATAACAGAGGCACCAGGATGTTTTATTTCTTGCAGTAGTGTACAAATCAATGCGTTTGGATAAAATTAATTTGTGTGCAATTTTATATAAGTAAATTCATAACTGACTAAAATAGCACATGAAGCAAATTTCCACAAGCAGCTGAACTGATATGTGGAAATTCTGGGGAGACGATCTTCCTTGCCCTCCTCCTGACAGAGGGAGGATAAAGTGGGAAATTGTGCACAGCCTATTATTTTCCATGGAATTATGCTCAACTTCTTAATGATTATGAAGAGATACACAGGGAGGAATTTTAAACCCTCAAATATTAGTGTACCAGGGAGAGGGCAGTTGCTTAAGAGGGTTAAAATTGACAGCACCTGGGGAAACTGGCAGCAATCCACTAAGCTTTGCCTTTAGCCTGTTAGGCTGCAAATGGGAAATCCCACCAGGAAAGCGGGGTCTGCAAATTATAATATGCACAAAATGAGCAGCAGTTTTATTTGGAACTTTTGAATTTAAATCTGAGTCTATGGGGCTTCTTGAAGTTCGCCAATAAAATCAAGGCGAGAGGAATTGAGAAGGCTGAGGTAAGAAAATCCTATCAGACCTCATAGCTGTTTCCTTGCCTCAGTAGAAGGTTTTTGCTTACAGGATTTGTTTAGACTCTGTGAATTCATTACACTGGAGGTAATTTCCAGAATTGTGGAGGTCATTTCCACTGCTTGAGTGTCCGGTCTACAATTCCCATCTGTCAAATATCAGTAAAGCTGCCGACGCAGCTTTAAACTAGGCCTCAGGTAAGGACCACATAAGGACGGGAGCAGCAGCATCGGGAGGAGGAGCAGCAGTCTTTCCTTCAGCCACCCGCCACTCCCCAAATTAGAAGTAATGAGCACAGCGGTGTACCTCACAGCAGGTAATATCTCAAATATAGGAGCAGGAATTCTCCGGTTTTGTGATTCACTTTCCTCATCGGCGGTGCACCCACGCCTGCAGGGCTCCCAGTAGCATAGGGTGGTTACAATGGAGCAATGGAGAATTCCATTGACAAGCTACAGGAAGACAGTATCCCGCTGCCAGCGAATGGCACATCACCGAGAAACATGTGGCTGGGAGGCCAGAGAATTCAGCCCAAGGTCTACAAGCTGATAACCAGATTCTTGGACATGCTGTCCCTCAGAAGGTTAAGAGTATTGCACCAGGCGGTCTGTGCAGCTTCCTGGAGGCTCCTACAAAAGGGACTAGGTGGGATCGCATTGCCAGTGGCTGTAAAAGTTGCCACCATCCTTTAATTTTTCTGAAAAGCTCGTGTTATAGTTCTCTGCTTTCTCAATGGCAGTACCTCAGCTAACCAGAGCTGACTGGCCAATCAGTTGGCATCCTTTCCGCCTGTAGTGTAAATTGTTGTGATCGTTTGAAATTTAGTATTCTTGTGTTTGTCCTGATGAGTGTAAGATGAAAAACTTCTGCAATACATCTCTCTTTTCAGCAATATTCAAGATTTGTACAACAAAATTACCATCCTTAGTTTCTTCATCTCTGGCAACTCCCAGGAATCTGAAGGAGCTTTTTGGAGAATCTTGGAATCTGTGCCCACAATTGGGTCTCACAGATGACAGACGCTACATTTGCCGGGGCTAGGAATTAAATGCACTTTGCAACTAATGTGGTCAATCAGCAGGTGCTTGGCTGTAGCCACTCAGATTGGCTTCTCACAGATTCATGGAATCATTGACTACAGTCACGTGGCAATGAAGGTATCTCCCTATCGCCAAGGAGTCTTTGACCAAGTCTGTTAATGTTCAGCTTGCCTGCACCCAGGGAAAAAATTGTCATATGTGTTTTGTGCAAGAGAGCTGACAGGAGGATTTCAATCTGTGCCAGTCAAACCTTCCTGAGATATTCACAATTCAAAGTAGAATTAGTTGTTGGCTCCTTAGAGACAAAGATTACGCATTGATGGCTTGGCTGATTATATCAGAAAATGATGCCCGGAGGAGATACAGCCAAAGCTGGCTGATCATGACAGTTGTCACTGTGCAAGCAATCGGAATGCTGAAGATGCGCACAGCATCCTGTTACTCCAATTCTTTACTCTTCCTTTTGCTACTGCTTCTACATGGTGAGACCCCTGCAGCAGAGATCCACAGGCTGCTCACATACCCACTTTGGCTGCTGAGATGCTCTTGGCAAATGTCCTCTGGGCTCTGGAGCCTGTAAAGGACCTGCCAAAGAATGTTCCACCTGAAGACTCTGAAATCAGGATACAAGGCAGAATTGTTTCTTTAAATTAATTTACGGGATGTGGCAATGCTGGTTAGGTCAGCGTTTATGCACTCATTTGACTTCTGTATTTGATGTCCCACGGAATTGTCCACTCTTCGCATAGGCCAGAGCATCAGTGCAAAGGCCAGAAACATCATGGCATACAAGCTCATCATGGATACCTCTGGTCTCTCTCTGAGCACACACACTCAGGCTAAAAAGGCTGACAGGACATCACACATATTCTGCTGCTGCTCTGGAATGATGTGCTTTGTTGACAGCCCCTGAGGTTCATCATCTGTGTTCAGATGAGCAGAGCTTGAAGCATTCCATACCGTTTAACAGGGAAATTTCCACTACTGTCCCCATCTCGACCTGTTGACCTTGCTGACCAGAGATGTGTGAGACACCAGGTGAAAGTCTAGCTATCTGCCTTGTAGTTCAATCAAAGTGCGTGGATCTGAGCTGGTGGATAGTTTACATGAGTGTTGCGAGAGTTCATCCTCAGAATAAGGATACTAGGTATCTCTCAGGTGTCTGTGTCCTCCTCTTGCACCACCTCCTGTGGTAAAATTGATTATGGGAGATTAAAGACAGGAATTAGAACTGAAAAGCAAGAAAGAAATAAACATTTGCACTTATATTTGTGAGATCAATTGTTAAATGATATACTTGAATGTGCAATGCCACTCACCTTTTCTGACCATATTAGGTTATTCAACCTCTTCCAGCTCTTTTTCCAGGAGTATGTAACTACACTCTTACAGTAATCTCCAGAGCACTTTCCTCCCAGGCCGTTTTATTCTCTGTGCAGGGAAAAGAATCTCCCTGTGTGAGCTCTTCCAGTCTGAAGCATCAGCTCTAGGCAGGCATCAGTGAAGCGAGCTACTGCCTTGCAATGTTGTCAATCCATTGCTGGCATTTCTTCCTCTTGAAACATTTTGTGCAAACCTTTAACATTCATCCTTGCAGAGGTCCTTTAAAAACTCCAGCTGAACTGGATTCAGGTGGGTTGAAATCATACACACTGCCGCTGGTTGGTTGGAAAACCAAGACATTGATTTCCAACGCCATGGCTGTGTTAAGGCACAGACAAAGAATGCTGCTGAAATTTGCCCATTCCCCACATACTACCAGGCTTCCCTGATGGCAGGACATCAAACCGTTAAAAGCCAACCTTCAATTGAAGCATTTTCAATGAAAGAAATAGGCATTTGGAATTGTCTGTTAAACTGGTGACAATTAGCCCTGAAGTTACTTGTGCTCATAAAGCTTTGACTCGCTATCTAGAGCAGGATAGGCATTGATAATAAAGTGGCAGTTGTTCTCTCTTAAAAGTAGTGGCATGCCTGGGGCAGTGGGGAGGCTGATGTTTCCAAAATGTTGCTCGTCAGTAACTGTACAGAGCATATCTGGCACCAGCACATCATCAGATTTAAAACAGTGATTTCTTTCTGTGGAGTGACCTAAAGAAATGTGTACATAGAACATAGAACATAGAACAGTACAGCACAGAACAGGCCCTTCGGCCCTCGATGTTGTGCCGAGCAATGATCACCCTACTCAAACCCACGTATCCACCCTATACCCGTAACCCAACAACCCCCCCCCCCCTTAACCTTACATTTTAGGACACTACGGGCAATTTAGCATGGCCAATCCACCTAACCCGCACATCTTTGGACTGTGGGAGGAAACCGGAGCACCCGGAGGAAACCCACGCACACACGGGGAGGACGTGCAGACTCCGCGCAGACAGTGACCCAGCCAGGAATCGAACCTGGGACCCTGGAGCTGTGAAGCATTTATGCTAACCACCATGCTACCGTGCTGCCCCATTGTGGACATGTTGACAACCACATTACCTGCAGCAACCTAAGACCAGCAACAAATGGGAAATGAGAGGAACTCTCTCAGATGTAATTGAAAATGAAATGAAAATGGCTTATTGTCACGAGTAGGCTTCAATGAAGTTACTGTGAAAAGCCCCTAGTCGCCACATTCCAGCGCCTGCCCGGGGAGGCTGGTACGGGAATCGAACTGTGCTGCTGGCCTGCCTTGGTCTGCTTTAAAAGCCAGCAATTTAGCTCAGTGAGCTAAACCAGCCCCTTTCAACTGTTTTCAAACCCAATTTCAACTGTTGTGGACATTTTAAGTCTTCATGCGGCTGTTATGATCTTGGAGCAAGTCATTTTCGATATTTTTGCTGTAATTAAAAGATTATTGTGGTGTGCTGGATTGTCCAGAGGTAGAATGGTTGGTGGGTCAATATTGTTAATGCTGTGCTCCATTAGTCGCCAAGTGCCTATATGTGTATATGTATACATTAAACTACACAGTGCGGTTTGTATGTATTTCAATTCTGTCATTGATCATGTGTTGTGCATCACTGTTTAATGAAACAGTGTTCTGTGCCACTGATTCAACATTAAAAATATATTGATTCTGAAATAATTATTAAAACTTTGTCAAGTAACAATTTGCAGCTGATTATGACAGTGTAGCAAAGGAAGAATTGGTGACCACCAGTCAGTATCTATAATAAATTAAAACTGTTTATTCACAAACGGTATTGACAGACTCTTTCACGTTGTTATCACGACTAGTTCTAGGATCTACATTGGCTGCAAAAGCCCGCACTCTGTACCAAGATCGCTGCCCTTGATTCCCATTGGGTGATGGGATCACATGACCCTCTCGATGTATGCCCCTTAAAGGAACCAGCAACTACATCCCTCCCACTCCAAGTCCCTTATTATGCAATATACAAAATAGTTCTATCATTAACAAAACATCAGTACTGAGAAACACTTCTTGTATTTCTGGTGGCACAGTGGTTAGCACTGCTGCCTCATAGTGCCAGGGACCCTGGTTCAATTCCAGCCTTTCGTGAATGTCTATGTGGAGTCTGCATGTTCTCCCCATGTCTGCGTGGCTTTCCTCTGTGTGCTCCGGTTTCCTCCCACAGTCCAAAGATGAGCTGATTAGGTGGATTGGCCATGCTACATTGTTCCTTAGTATCCAAAGACGTGCAGGTTTGGTGGGGTTACGGGGACAGGGCAGGGGATTGGGCCTTGGTAGGCTACTCCTTCGGAGGGTTGGTGCAGACCCGATAGGCCGAATGGCCTCCTTTACACTATAATAATTCTATGATGCTATGATACACAATCCATCAGAAACTCTGTGTCAGGGACTTTCTCTTCCTCAGGGAGTGACATAGTTCAACTGGCTGCCACTTGACTGTCGAAGTAGATTTTGCTGCAATTCTCACTCGGATTCTCCTCTGGAATCTGTGCCTCACTTGGTTCAGTTTCAATGGGAGCAGCACTTTGACTGCCACTGGCTGAGCAGCCATTTCATCTCGAACAAATCACCACTCTACTTTGGGGCACCACTGGTTTAGGCTGGCTCTGCTACTGGCGCTGCGGATGGCTCCCGCCTTCCCAAATGGTCCATGTGTTTCTTCAGTAACTTGTCTTGTACTTGCACCTCATACATTAGTGGCCCTGTTGTGATCACCCAACTCCAGGAAACCAATTTGGATCATCCCTAAAATTATTCACAGAGATTAGGTCTTCTATCTCAAATGCCCCGACCTCCTCATTTTCAAAGAATCATGGTTCCTCTTTTGGCAACTCCGCCGTGTCTCCACCCATCCCAGCAAATTCGAAACTACAAGGCTTAATCCGGTCCTTAATCCATGACGATTCAGCTGGACCTATTCCCATCGTAGTATGCAGGGTGATTCTGTAAGTCTGTTGTAGTTGGTACTGGTCACACTGTTTTAGGAGGCACCCTGATCAGTATTACAGCCTAACAGTACCCAGACCCGATCATGGAACATTCAGGGGCTCTCCCCCAATCCTCGCCGCTATACATCTTGACATTCATTACCAGCATTCCACCTCCCCACCAACACTGCGGAAGTAACACAGGAACTCCCCCCCCGTCCCCCACCTTCAGTGTCCACTCTCCCCCACCACGTATCAATGCACTCCCCCATGGGGCTCCCATTAGGGCCTGCCCTGGCAGTGCCCAGGCAGTTTGGCATTGACAGGTTGGCACTGCCAGGTTGACATTGTGCCAACCTGGCAGTGCCAGCCTGTGCCAGTGGCCTGTACCAGGCATTTTCCTATCCCCCTGGGGACTAAATGCATCTCTATGCCCCAGAGAGATCGTCTCGACTACCTTATGTCTGGCCAAACCTGTCGTAAGCCATGCCGACATGACATGATGTGACATCAGCGAGGTATGAATATTTTGTGAGGGTGGATCATGTGGCAGGGGACCCGCTGGAAATTGATGGAAATGTCTTCAAAGGGCGTGAACCTGTTGACATCGCTGGCGAGAGGCAGGGACAATCGAGAAACGTGATCTATTGGGCGAGAATCACATTTCCAGATTCTGGCTCGATTTTCTGCCCAAGCTGCAATTCCATGGATGGCTAGTGCGGGTTCAAAATCCCCTCCCCATCTTTGCGGGGTCACTGAAGCTCATTCCCGTTTGTTAGTTCCACTAACTCTGCAAACAACTTAGTATCAGGAGCTTCCAGAGATGCTAAACTACGAATTAGATTATAAGTCTGGGTCCCGCACATGGTGACTTCCTTTCTAACTTCCCCCTCTGAAAAGTACTCCAGCCATTTGACATACTGCACCCAATTCTCAGCAGCTGGGTCGAAGGCTTCTAGCTTCCCAGAGAAGCTTGCTTTTTGCCTCTTACTCAGGTTATTCACTTTGCAGTTTTTTTAATGATGTTCATGTTGAATTCCTCACTGCTAACAAAGTCACTCTGATTTATCTTATCACCAATGTAGCAAATAAAGGATTGGTGTCCACCACTCAGTATGTATAATGAATTAAAACGGTATTTACACAGAGGGCGCGATTCTCCGCCCCCCATGACGGGTCGGAGAATAGCGGGAGGGCCTTCCCGACATTTTTCCCGACCTCCCGCTATTCTCCCCCCCCCCCCACCCCCGGCCACCCCACGACACGAATCGCTGCTCGCCGTTTTTTTAGGCGATTCTCCCCTATCCGATGGGCCGATTTCCCAGGCCTTTACGGCCGTTTTCACAAACTCCAACACACCTGCTATCACAGTTCGTGAATACGGCCGCAAAGTGCCGTTCTCGAGAACCATGGCACCGATTGGCACGGCCGCACCACGGCCGTGCCAAGGGTGTCATGGGCCCGCGATCGGTGGGCACCGATCGCGCGCAGCGGGTCCGAACCCCGCGCACTCTTTGTTCCTCCGCCGCCCCGCTGGATCAGTCTGGCGGCTGAGGGGCATAACGGCCCACGCATGCGCGGGTTTCACGCATATGCGTGATGACGTCATCTGCGCATGCGCGGGTTGGAGCCGTCCAATCCGCGCATGCGCGGCTGACATCATCGTGCGCGTCAGCCGCCATTACTCTTGGCGCGTCACTAAGCCTGCGATGCCGAGGTTCACGGGGCCCCGCTGCTAGCCCCGACCGGGGAGCAGAATCGGGTCCCGGGAGGGGGCGCGGAGGCTGCCGTGAAACATGGCCAGTTTCACGGCAGCCTTCACGACTGTCCACATTTGCGGAGAATCGCGCCCAGAGTCTTTCACAATGTTACCAGTACTAGTTCTAGGATCTACTCTAGCTGCAAAAGCCCACACTCTGCACCAAGATCCCTTCGCTCGATTCCCATTGGGTGATGGGGGTCACATGACCTTCCCGATATATGCCCCTTAAAGGTTACCACATGAAGCATTCTATCCGATTTTATTTGTTTAATATACAATTTTTCCATAGCTTAAATTAAAACATGAACCAGGACGTTACAACCCTGCCCATTACAAGTTTTTAGGGCAGGGTAGCATGAAATTGCAGGGTTGGGATTTCCCCAGGTTCCTACCTTGAAGCGATTTTACACTGGGGCGAGTAGGACCTCAGATGGGAAGCCTGCCCTTGCCCCCGTTGAGACTTCTAAGTGGCCACTAAAGGTTACTTCCCGCCCAGCCTCAATTTTTAAACTGGTAGAGAGGATTGAAGATCCATGGGGGAAGGCCAGAAAGAATCTGGGTTAGATCTAGGATGTGTCACTATTGACCGGGGGGGGGGGGGGGGGGGGTGCCCATCCCATCCCATCCCCTCCCATCCCATCCCCTCCCCTCCCCATCTCATCCCCTCCCCTCCCCATCTCCTCCCCTCCCCTCCCCTCCCCATCTCATCCCCTCCCCTCCCCATCTCATCCCCTCCCCTCCCCATCTCATCCCCCCCCATCTCATCCCCTCCACTCCCCTCCCCATCTCATCCCCTCCCCATCTCATCCCCTCTTCTCCCCATCTCATCCCCTCCCCTCCCCATCTCATCCCCTCCCCATCTCATCCCCTCCCCTCCCCATCTCATCCCCTCCCCTCCCCTCCCCATCTCATCCCCTCCCCTCCCCATCTCATCCCCTCCCCTCCCCTCCCCATCTCATCCCCTCCCCATCTCATCCCCTCCCCTCCCCTCCCCATCTCATCCCCTCCCCTCCCCTCCCCATCTCATCCCCTCCCCTCCCCATCTCATCCCCTCCCCTCCGAATCTCATCCCCTCCCCTCCGAAAAGACCCGGTGACCTCCAGATCTCTCACCTACAATGGGGGTAGCCAATTAAGGCCAATTATGAAAGGCTGGCTGAAACCTTCCACCTGCGGCTTTGGAAACAGGTTAGCTACCAATAGGAGGCTTGCTGGCAGCAGACTGAGAGGCCCGCAGACGTACTTTGAGATCCTCCCTAAATGGTTACAGCTGTGGCCGCAAGCCCCTCCATAAAGGGGACCCAGCAGCTGTGAACATATTCTATTTTAATTTATTTCAGGTTGCTGAGATAGCACTTCAAGGTGGAGGGGTCCCTCACTCTCCCATGCCTGCAATAGCAGGCAAGTGCCCCTTCCAGGCTGCGGGGCTTCCTATTGGTCCTCCTGCTTTGATGGCCTGCCCACTGTACTTAATTAGGTGACTGGCCTCCTGGACACAAACTGGCCAACTCAGGGAAAATCGCTTCCGGGTGATTTTCAGTTCAGCAGTGTGGGGTCGAGACCCTCCTTTCACCCTGCCGACACCAAACTCAAAATCCTACCCATAGAATTACATTGTGGGATGTCACAGGTGTTCATTGTTTTACAAATTCACCACAACATTTTTATGCCTGCAAGTGGATTAACAAAATGAAACTTTGATAAACACAGCAGCTATCTATTATTTTGTGCAGCAAATTTTCTTATCACTGCTACAGCACACATTTAACTTAAGCGATATTGTTATTCCAGAATGGTTTCCAACCTCAACTGTGCTGAGAAATGTAACAGTAACAGTTCGAGTCTGTACAACAGCCTGGTTCAGAATGTTTAGCAGAAAGTATTGATTGTAAAAAGCTGCAAATTCTAAATAAAGAAAATACCCTTCTGCTTTACAGAAAATTTCTACATCTTCATGGATTATAGAATTAATGGCAGGGTTGATATTACCAGTGCAAAGTGCCTCTCTTAGACTGTTTTAGGATCATAATAGTACCCTATCTGTCCCTTTGTAGACAGATTTTTCTCAACTAATGTACTTCTTGTATATTCACCCCATAAAGAAAATTCCATTGGTTTGAAACTATATCTGCTACACTTCCCAGAAACGTCTAAGTCTTATTGAAGGTTATTGCAGTTCTTCTCACAAAGTTACTCATGAATTATGAAAGGCTTCCTCACCAGCTGAGTGAAGTGGGTTTTATTTTGCCCTTGATTTGTATTCAATTTATTATAAATCTTGGGATGAATTTGTTTAAAATAAAACAATGGGCTGGATTCTCCGTGTATTCCTCGGCGGAATGCCCTCATCAGCAGTGGGATTCTCCATCCCTGTCACCTGCCAATGTGATTTCCCAATGTGGCCACCCCACATCGCCAGGAAACCCGCAGGCGTGGGTGCGCTGCCAGCGGAACAGAGACTCCCGATGGCAGTGAATTCAGCCCAATATGTCTGTTAGGTTTTTGCTTGTAGGTATTCAGGCTGTTTTACTCACCATACATCAACTATGCTTAGTTGAAATCAATTAATTGATATAATAATGAAGATCTGAAGAGCT
Organism: Scyliorhinus canicula; assembly: GCF_902713615.1. Lineage (NCBI taxonomy): Eukaryota > Metazoa > Chordata > Chondrichthyes > Carcharhiniformes > Scyliorhinidae > Scyliorhinus > Scyliorhinus canicula. Next base: position 120,984,095 of record NC_052147.1, on the reverse strand, counting down.
AATAAAGGGTTAAGGATTTGCACGTGACGGTTCCAAGGTTGCCGCAACCGGAAGTCACCGTTTAAAGAACAAAGAACAAAGAAAATTACAGCACAGGAACAGGCCCTTCAGCCCTCCCAGCCTGCGCCGATCCAGATCCTTTATCTAAACCTGTCTCCTATTTTCCAAGGTCTACTTCCCTCTGTTCCCGCCCGTTTATATACCTGTCCAGATGCATCTTAAATGATGCTATCGTGCCCGCCTCTACCACCTCCGCTGGTAAAGTGTTCCAGGCACCCACCACCCTCTGCGTAAAAAACTTTCCACGCGCATCTCCCTTAAACTTTCCCCCTCTCACCTTGAAATCGTGACCCCTTGTAACTGACACCCCCACTCTTGGGAAAAGCTTGTTGCTATCCACCCTGTCCATACCTCTCATAATTTTGTAGACCTCAATCAGGTCCCCCCTCAACCTCCATCTTTCCAACGAAAACAATCCTAATCTACTCAACCTTTCTTCATAGCTAGCACCCTCAATACCAGGCAATATCCTGGTGAACCTCCTCTGCACCCTCTCCAAAGCATCCACATCCTTCTGGTAATGTGGCGACCAGAACTGCACACAGTATTCCAAATGTGGCCGAACCAAAGTCCTATACAACTGTAACATGACCTGCCAACTCTTGTACTCAATACCCCTTCCGATGAAGGCAAGCATGCTGTATGTCTTCTTGACCACTCTATCCGCCTGCGTTGCCAACTTCAGGGTACAATGGACCTGAACGCCCAGATCTTTCTGTACATCAATTTTCCCCAAGACCCTTCCATTGACCATATAGTCCGCTCTTGAATTGGATCTTCCAAAATGCATCACCTCGCATTTGCCTGGATTGAACTCCATCTGCCATTTCTCTGCCCAACTCTCCAATCTATCTATATTTTGTTGTATTCTCTGACCGTCCTCCTCACTATCCGCAACTCCACCAATCTTAGTATCATCTGCAAACTTGCTCATCAGACCACCTATACCTTCCTCCAGGTCATTTATGTAGATCACAAACAACAGTGGTCCGAGCATGGATCCCTGTGGGACACCACTAGTCACCCTTCTCCATTTTGAGACACTCCCTTCCACCACTACTCTCTGTCTCCTGTTGCCCAGCCAGTTCTTTATCCATCTAGCTAGTACACCCATAGAACTAGAACCTAGAACCTAGAACATAGAACTAGAGCTAGAACCCCATACGACTTCACTTTTTCCATCAACCTGCCATGGGAAACCTTATCAAATGCCTTACTAAAGTCCATGTATATGACATCTACAGCCCTTCCCTCATCAATTAACTTTGTCACTTCCTCAAAGAATTCTATTAGGTTTGTAAGTCATGACCTTCCCTGCACAAAACCATGCTGCCTATCACTGATAAGTCTATTTTCTTCCAGATGTGAATAGATCCTATCCCTCAGTATCTTCTCCAACAGTTTGCCTACCACTGACGTCAAGCTCACAGGTCTATAATTCCCTGGATTATCCCTGCTACCCTTCTTAAACAAAGGGACAACATTAGCAATTCTCCAGTCCTCCGGGACCTCACCCGTGCTCAAGGATGCTGCAAAGATATCTGTTAATGCCCCAGCTATTTCGACCCTCGCTTCCCTCAGTAACCTGGGATAAATCCCATCCGGTCCTGGGGACTTGTCCACCTTAATGTCTTTTAGAATACCCAAAACTTCCCCCTTCCATATGACAACTTGACCTAGAGTATTTAAACATCCATCCCTAGCCTCAACATCCGTCTTGCCCCTCTCCTTTGTGAATACCAATGCAAAGTACTCATTAAGAATCTCACCCATTTCCTCTGAGTCCACGCATAAATTCCCTCTTTTGTCTTTGATTGGGCCAATCCTTTCTCTAGTTACCCTCTTGCTCCTTACATACGAATAAAAGGCTTTGGGATTTTCCTTAACCCTGTTAGCCAAAGATATTTCATGACCCCTTTTAGCCCTCTTTATTGCGCGTTTGAGATTCGTCCTACTTTCCCGATATTCCTCCAAAGCTTCATCAGTTTTGAGTTGCCTCGATCCTATATATGCTTCCTTTTTCATCTTAGCTAGTCTCACAATTTCACCCGTCATCCATAGTTCCCTAATCTTGCCATTTCTATCTTTCATTTTCAGAGGAACATTTCTGTCCTGCACTTTAATCAACCTTTCCTTAAAAGACTCCCACATTTTAAATGTGGATTTACCCTTAAACAGCTGCTCCCAATCCACATTCCCTAGCTCCTGCCGAATTTTGTTATACTCTGCCTTTCCCCAATTTAGTACTCTTCCTTTTGGACCACTCTTGTCCTTGTCCATGAGTATTCTAAAACTTACGAAATTGTGATCGCTATTCCCAAAGTAATCACCGACTGAAACATCAACCACCTGGCCGGGATCATTCCCCAATACCAAGTCCAGTATGGCCCCTTCCCGAGTTGGACTATTTACATACTGCTCTAAAATTTCTCCTAGATGCTCCTTACAAACTCTGCTCCATCTACACCTCCAACACTACAGGAATCCCATTCAATGTTGGGGAAGTTAAAATCTCCCATCACAACCACCCTATTGCTCCTACATTTTTCTATAATCTGTCTGCATATTTGTACCTCTACTTCATGCTCGCTTTTGGGAGGCCTGTAGTAAAGTCCCAACAATGTTACTGCACCCTTCCTGTTTCTCAGCTCCACCCATATTGCCTCAGTGCTCGAATCGTCCATCGTGCCCTCCTTAATCACAGCTGTGATATCATCTCTCACGAGCAATGCAACTCCTCCACCCCTTCTACCTCCCTCTCTATCCCTCCTGAAGCATCTATACCCTGGGATATTCAGTTGCCAGTCCTGCCCTTCCCTCCACCAAGTCTCAGTAATACCAATAACATCATATTCCCAGGTACTGATCCAAGCCCTAACTTCATCTGCCTTACCTGCTACAGTTCTCGCATTAAAACAAATGCACCTCAGACCACCTGTCCCTTTGCGTTCATCATCTCTTCCCTGTCTGCTCTTCCCCTGAGTCACAATGAGTTTATTATCTAGTACCTTACTGGCTTTAGTTGCTGCCTCTTTACTGACCTCTAACTTCCTAATCTGGTTCCCACCCCCCTTCCACATTAGTTTAAAATCTCCCCAACAGTGTTAGCAAAAGCACCCCCTAGGACATTGGTTCCAGTCCTGCCCAGGTGTAGACCATCCGGTCTCAAGCCACGTAAATGAATTTTAAAAAAGAAAAAGGGCTCAATCCAGAGGTAAGCTGGTGCTGAAATTTACCCAGACTAGCAAGTATTCTGTTATTGAAGTAATAAAGGTAGTTAACGCATGAGGTATGCGTGAGAGGCTGTGCAGCTGTAGTTTTAAATGGTTTGTGAGGCTTTCCTTTGCTGACAGTCCAGATATCATTGTTGTTCCTGAGAATCGATATGAGAAGCTATTCCTTCATCAGTGCTGGGGGTTCCCCAAGCTTTCAAGTGTTTGGGCACCCTCCAAGTCAAAGGACTGAGATTGACATTGATGTCACACAGTCACTTCTGTAGCTCTGTGTGCTTGCCATGATTGGAGGACATTTCCTCAGGATCCTCAGTCATCCTGAGGAGGATGGAAAATCACCTAGCAGGCCGCAATCCCACTTTATGGATTTTCCCTCTTTATCCCTCTTTATGGATATTTATTAGAATGTTTATTTGGATGTCACTTAGTAAGGGTGAAGGCCTATTTCTACCCTTTGGGAAAAAATATTTGAAAATGGCCTCATAACACATTGAGGGCAGAATAGCGATGGATCTGAATTTTCCTATCCTCTTTACCCTCTTTACTTCCTCCCTGATCACTATCCAAGAGCTGAAACACTTTTAACAGCTGAAGCAGCACTTCAAGTGCATCTCCTTCAATCTGGTCTGCTGTATTCACTGCACTCAATGCAGTCTACTCTACATTGGAGAGATTAAATGCAGACTGGGTGACCGCTTTGCAGACCACCTTCTGTCCATCTGCAAGCAGGACCCAGACCTTCCTGACGCTTGCCATTTTAACTCACTGTCCTGGTCCCATGTCCACATGTCCTAGTCGCCATACTACCTGTTCGGGTACATTGAGGGAGAATTCAGAATGTCCAATTCACCTAACAAGCGCGTCTTTCGGGACTTGTGGGAGGAAGCTGGAGCACCCAGAGGAAACCCACACAGACACTAGGAGAACGTGCAGACTCGGCACAGACAGTGACCCAAGCCGGGAATTGAACCCAGGTCCCTGGAGCTGTGAAGCAACAGCGCTAACCATTGTGATACAATGCTGCCTTTGTTCTGCCACTAACACATTCTGATCTCTTAATGTACCACTATCAGCATCCTTCTTAACATTGATCACCACCATTCACTTCCCTTTGTCTTTTTGTCCAAGACATCTTTGTCAATCCCCACCTACCCCATGTCCTCTATCCAGCCCTACTGCTCTATGCCTCTCCTCCCTCCACACTCCCCACCCCTGCAGCAGTATAGCTCTGACCCCATTTCCAGTTCTCTCTAGCCTGAGCCATCCAGACTCAAAAAGTTAGCTCCGTCCTCTCTCCACAGTTGTTGTCAGACCTGCTGAAATTTTCCTGCATTTTCTGTTTTTGTTGCAGATTCCAGCATCTGCAGTAATTTGCTTTTTTCCCACTCTTTATGAATGTTTTTCAAATGAGATGTTAAACTAAGGAGCTATCTATCCTCTCAAGTAGATTAAATTGATCCCATGTTTGAAGAAGAATTGGGGAGATGCATAAAATTACAAAGGACCTGTTGTACAGAAACAACCCTCAGCCAAGACTACAGAATGAAGTTTGGCTGAGAGCTCGGAAATCCATTCGCCTATTGAAGCTCCTAAGCCCCAGGGAAAACATTGCGTGATTGACAACTCTTGCTCTCTGCTATCTTCTGTCAATTTCACAATGTATAGTAACACAAGATAAAGAGGATTCAAGTGCTTGCAGTTACAACTAGTGATAATTTAAAGGGTCTGGATTTACACTTTTATTAAGCTCTAGTAAAAAGGAGTTTTTTTTCATGATGGTGGAAAGTTATCAATGAACAACATTTTAAAAACATTTTTAAACATCTTATTGTCACCATAGGGTTCATTTGTGTATAGTCGGTGATGGGCAAGGAAGTGCCATAACTTGGCTTGGTGGGGGCGAGGGGGGTGGGAGGTACATGAAGAAACCTTATAAATTACCTTTCAAAAGATTTCCTCATGCAGCCTACAGCCCACAACACCTCTAAGGTGCTGTGAACCATGACTCTTTGAAAAACTGGCCCAACTCTGAAAATTGCCAAGGCTAAGACCTGCCTAATCACGCATTCAGGTTGGGAGGACAGAATGCGGACTTGCAACCTGAACCAGCTCGTAATCTTAAAAAGCACTCCCGAAAATTGGACACCCCGGGAATAGGGTTGGGAATCCCAGAATCATGATATGTCCACCATTTTTAAAGACTCCTAAGTCACCCTCAACTCTGTGAAAGTACAGCCCTATATAATTTTTGTTATTGAAGACCAGAGCTGTGTACAGCTCTCTCAATGGTTTGCATTATCTCTCCTGTGTTGGGAGCGCAGTGTGAGCAAAACCCCAGACTCCACATGATCAACTCGGGAGAATGTGCCCCAGGTATCCTACTTTATATTCTTCGTTTGTGTGTGTGTATGTGAATGTGGGTGATGGGGGGAAGGAGGGAAATGTACGTGGATGGGTGTGGGGGAGGGTAGGCATTCATGGAGTCAAGCCTGCCGCCACTGGGAACAGGGCCTGCTGGCTGCGAAGTTTGTCTTCATGAAAAACTTGCCTCGGTCCTCTGAGGCTTCTAAGAAAAGTAATAAAACACAAATTTACCCTCTACCCTGACTCCCCCCCCCCCATCCCCACACAACAAACGCCCTGCCCCATCCATTCTAACTTAGGCCCCCTGCCCCGCCTATCCCCATGCCTTCATTCCCTCCATTCCAACATATACCCCCCTACCTATCCCCTTTATACCCTATATACCAACTTAGTGCTAACTCATGTAGCACATGCCCTCATCCACCAACCTTTGCTCTTACACCCTCATGCTAACTCATCCAATTTGCACCATGGGCAGGACTCAGAACCCAAGCCAATATGAAATACAATAAATGTCTAGGTGTCTATTGATGACTTCACTGTTTTAAAAAACACTCTCATTGATTTTTAAAAAAAATCATAACATTTAAATTCTTTTAACAACATAATACCATGTAAAGACAAACTTTTCCTTCAATGAATTAACCTGTATGAAAAACATAATTTGTATGCACCACTACACATCAAATAATTTAAAAAACATTTTAGAGTACCCAATTATTGTTTTTTCAATTAAGGGACAATTTAGCGTGGCCAATCCATCTACCCTGCACACGTTTGGGTTGTGGGGGTGCAACCCACATAGACTTGGAGAGAATATGCAACTCCACATGGACAGTGACCCAGGGCTGGGATTCAAGCCGGGTCCTCAGCGCCGTGGGCAGCAATGCTAATCACTGTGCCATGAGCTGCCCTTATCAAAGAATGTATAACCACTTGGAGCTGTCAGTCAAACTGTGAAATGGTATGCACCCCAATGTGATAATGATGTGTGGTGAAATCAGTCATACAGCACTGACCCTGCAATTATATCTCTCAGGCTTATATAATGAAACAGAGTGAAATAGCAAGCACTGATCTTTTTAAATATTAAAAAAATTAATGGGTGGGATATTTAAATGCCTTGACAGCTTGATAGTAAAATGGGATTTAAATGCTTTGACAGCTTGACAGTTCCAATGGGTGTGTCCACTTTTTACATACATTAATGTCTACTTTTAACAATCTCAAAGGACACTTGACCTCTTCCAAAATATATTTGACCTCTACAAAAGGTTTCCCTGGACCTATAAAAAAGCGTACACAATCTCTATAAAGAACTCTGGTAAGTTTAGACCTGCTCCTGAAAATGGAAAGCCCGTAAGTAATGTTTTGGACATCGCACCAATGAAAATTGGATCTGTTTGAACCGTGAACTATGGATGTGCAAACTATTGGAATCAGGACTCCTGTGCTATTCTGGATAAGCTGGAGACACTTTCCATCCCCATGAAAATCCGGGCCAATGTCTTGCTCAACATTGATACCCCAACCAACACCTGAAAAGCAGATGATCTAGTCCAGGGGTGGGTAAACTATGGCCCGCGGGCCGCATGCGGCCCGCCAAAGGTCTTTATGCGGCCCACCAAGTCATTAAAAAAAAAAGATTTTTAATTTTTTTTTAAATTTTAAATTTTTTTTTAAGGTTAATGGGGGGGGCTGTTGGGTTACTTACTGGTATAGGGTGGATACATTGACTTGAGTAGGGTGATCATTGCTCGGCACAACATCGAGGGCCGAAGGGCCTGTTCTGTGCTGTACTGTTCTATGTTCTATGTTCTATATGAGGCGCCCAGAATCATAACCGGGTGAAGTAATTATTTTACTTAATATACTATGCGGCCCTTTAAAATTGTGAATTTCTGAATGTGGCCCTTGCACGGAAAAGTTTGCCCACCCCTGATCTAGTCATTTAATTCGTTCCTGTTTGTGGGAAGTTGCTGCACACAGAATGACTATTGTGTTGCAATATATTTACTGAATTATACCTCTGTGAATGCTGCATAGGTCTAGCATTTAAAAAAATAAATTTAGAGTTCCAATTAAGGGGAATTTAGCGTGGACAATCCACCTACCTTGCACATCTTTGGGTTGTGGGGACAAAACCCACGCAAACATGAGGAGAATGTGCAAACTCTACACGAACAGTGACCCAGAGCTGGGATCGAACCTGGGAACTCGAGCTGTGAGGCAGCAATGCTAACCACTGCGCCACTGCGCTGCCCTAGGTCTAGCATTTTTAAATTAGTTTTCAGTGTGTTGGTAATGTTGACAAGAGAGCATTTACTGCCCGTCCCTTGTTGCTCTGAGAAATTATTGGTAGGTCTTCTGCTTTTTGAACTGTTGCCATCCTGTGGTGATGTTCCTTCATTAGTTTGCAAATTGAAGGATACTGACCCAATGATAAGAAAGGAAAGGCAATGTATGTAGAAGCTAGGATGGTGTGTAATTTGGAGGGCAAGTTGAACAATATGGTGTTCCAATTATATTGATGGTCTTAATAACCAATGCACAGAAATGTGCTTGCTTTGGTTGTTTTCAGTGACCCATTCTTATTGTATGGTATCCCTGGGCTGCCTTTATCAAGCTGAAGTTCAAAGTTCAAGTGTGATTACACACACTTATGCCACGGTAAGGTGTTAAGTTTAAAGCCAAAGCGAAGCCCTTGTTATATTGGCTTAAAAATCCCATAGGCAATCTCTTTTGGGATGAAGTAAATCCTATCAGCCTCCTATAGTGTCCTAGTTGGCGGTGTCAAAGCTAGCTTAACCTTTTTCTTGCTGTGCAGAAAAGAGACCCGATTTAAAAAATAATATATTTTCAGTGTGCAGCGATAATCCTAATGAGCCAGAGTAAGATGCAATAAATAGCTTGCGATTTAAGAGATGTGATGTCGAGGTTGACTTTATATATATTCAGCTCTGTATGTAGTAATGTTCAGGTTGAGAAATCCAGTAGAACAGCAGCATTTGGAATGAGGCTTAGCCGGACAATATAACCCTTTCAAGTTCAAAGCTACTACACCTTTAATAAAGTGCTATCAGCCTACTGGTATACGGACATTCATCTGGGAATATAACTACGAGTTTATTTTTCATGGTGAGAGGGCAAGTCAGTCTCAAAATGTTTGTGAGTGCCTCTTCATTCCATGTTGTCTGCAATATAATCTATCTGATTTATTGGTAGTAGTTTGTTTAATGTAATCTAGCTGGAGATTACTCAGTCCCGATGATAAATTCCACTAGGAGAGCTAAATCCCCTTATAGTAATACTTAGCTGATAATTCTGAGATAATGATGTTAGAAAACAACTCTTTAGTCTTATTAATTCTGCTATCTTCAAATAAACGCTAGAAATATAATTTTGGGCCAGACTATATGTGTTGATGGATTTAAAAACAAAATTATCGGCAACCAAATGCAAACTAATCTCAACCTCTCATGAATTGCTCGATCGTCAAAGGCCTTAAATCTAGAAACTGTGACCAAAATTCCTATGAATGGCTGCAGATATTTTTGTCTCAGATGTGAATTTTCTTCCACATGGATAGATATATATTTTTTAAATCTATCAGTGAGCTTCTGTGGAATTGTTATAAATATTATTTAATATTCTATTTTGTATTTTTAGGGCTGTTTACTTTTTTTTTCCTGTTCCTTATTTATACTGTATGGTTGTCCTTCTAAATTCAACACATTCTCTGTTTCCTTTTAGAATACTGCTCATAATGCAGAACAGGTATAAATACAAACTATTACAGGCTTTGTTCCATATTCAACAGTGAAATTCAGCCTTTTCTGGTTCCCCAGCTTCTTGCTGTATTCTCCAGCCACTACCTTGTCATGGGAGCTGCAGATTCCTTCAAAGCTTTCCATAGCAGAACTCCTCTGTTGCTCAGCCAGCAGGAGGGACTCAGCAGCTGACAGTACGAGCGATGTGTCAGTTTTCTCTACAATAGGATGTCGCACTAAGTCAGCTGGGAGAGAAATGCTAACATTCATTACCCTCACTGATTGTTGGGTTAGACCTTCTACTTCTGACAGTTTAAAAAAAAGCTTCCACCACCCCAACCACCCCCCCCCCCCCCCCCCCCCCCCCACCGCCGACCCTACCCTCCTCCACTGTCAGCCCTCCTCCAACAAAAGTATCGAAGCAAACTCTGCTGCACTGAAGTTCAATCTTTGAATTCACAAACACATTGTGACAAATTAAGCAGGAGGATTTCTTTTGCATTCGCAACAATTTCTTTCCGAAGGGTGCTCGCATGTATACCCCCCTCGATGTACATGGTCACATCTACATTAAAAAATCTAATGTGGACTCTCATAATCTAGACAACATGAAGCCACTAAGCAAAGGATAAAAAAGATATCAGATGGCAAAAGTATATATTATTAAATGTGCAATCCATGATTTGTCGATTCCCTTGTATAAACACTGCCTGAACCCACTACTTAAATTTTCCTGGAATCAAATCCACCATGTTGATAATATGCAAATGATAGGCTGGCGCGGGTGCAAAATGAAAGCTGTAATACACAAGATAGCTTCCATTCTAAAGCATTGACAGATTGGCTGGAGATTGTTCATCTAAGGTAAATAATTCCCATACCAGCCTCCCCGAACAGGCGCTGGAATGTGGCGACAAGGGGCTTTTCACAGTAACTTCATTTGAAGCCTACCTGTGACAATAAGCAATTTTCATTTCATTTCATAAATACCAAATGCCCAACTTATTTGACTTAACAGGCAAAAGTAGTTTTATTTTTACTATCTCTAGTCTTCTGTTACTCTGTCCTTCTATCTTTTTGTTACCCAGTTTGCGCAATGATAATATGGGTTTACAAAGTATAGTTTGGCCACTATGCTCTTCATAACTGGGAGAAGAAAAAGGTTGATACCGTTGGAGATGAATAACTCCATTGACCATTGCTTTGCTTGCGGGGGGGAGGGATGGAAGATTATTAAAATGCTATTAAAATGTTAGTGGAGATGGCCAGCCTCCTACCTGTGTTATGGTCCAGGGTTTAGAGAACCCCAAAGTGTATCATGGAGTTCAACTGACCCACAATTTTTGATAGATTATGGTATGGGGAGCCTACGGCCCTCTCTACAGGTGTGGTACAGCAGAAAGGGAAAAGTATTTTTTAAAGCAAAACAATGTTTATTCTATGAACTCAAGTTAACCTTTTTAAAACATACAGTGAACATCTTAGCAACCATCAATTCAAATACAACCCCCAAACAATACCCCCTAAGTGATCCTTAATAACTTCCCAAACAACATCCAGAAGACAAAAGAAACACCTTTTAACAGAAGCGTATTAGGTTTGCATTTACAACTGAGAACATTTATAATTCTGAATTCACCAAATGATCAAGAGATAGTATTTTCATGGCAGAGAGAACAACGGTACACCTGCTTTGTCTGGCTTCAGCTCCAACACTGAAAACAAAACTAAAACACACCCTGCAGCAAACAGCCTAAAACGAAAGTAAAAAGCTGACAGACAGCCCAGCTCCACTCACACTCTGACATCACTGATAAACACCCATTTCTTAAAGGTACATTTCTTAAACACCCATTTCTTAAACGTACTCTCACATGACACCTGCGATAATGAGAAAAATGTTTGGCATTGACATGGGTAATGGTAATGTTGGTGTGGGGAAGGAAAAATTCAGGTCAATGTTTAAAACTGGGTTGGTACTTTGTTTACAAGAGATGCAAGTTAGCACGATAATTAGCCACACTTTGAGCTTAGCGTCTTGGTCATGGCACCCAGAGAAGATGCTAGAGGTCACATGATTTTTGACATGGATCAAGGTGGAACCAAACCTCATAGCAGCATTAACAGAGTACCTGGAGTATATCGCCTGCCCATCTTGTCAGGCATGGAGTGGCATGCTGCATTGTTTACAGAATATTAATGATAGGAGAAATCAAAACAAAAAAACTCGTTTGATTTGCAAATATAATTACTTATATTGTTAGTATGTCCCTTTACTTTATTTTTTCTATCTTTTCTTCTATTTGGAATGCTGTTATTTTGTTGCTTCTACCTGGTCAATGTAGTTACTACCAAGTAAAAACACCTAACACACGATAGGTCATTATTTCATACTTGTGCTCATTTTTTTCAAAGTTGACCCCACCTCCCCCATCATTGATTCTCCCGCACCACTGCAGACAGACAATTCACTGTGACGAGACCTGAGCATCAGTAACACAACTCGTTGACTATCTTAAAAGAAAATGACGCCAATTTTGTGTTGTTTTGCCAAAGCTACAGAAAGTGATTATCTTTAGGACTGATGAGGCCAAGTCTGCACAATTTCTCGCTAGCGCCAAGAAAATCCTTGCACAGAAACAGCAGGTGTCATTAGTGCCAGCATAACAGCATCTTTTCTGGAGCAATGATTACAGTCTGAGCTAATGCATTATCTTTTCAGACTGATTTTAATACTGCAGCATCTGAAAAGCATGAAGCTGAATTAGCTGGGAGGAAATATTGTTTTATGGGTCAAAGAAGCTAACCCTAATTCCCAAATTGACATCAAACAGATTAGATAGTATTAGATTTTATCTCAGAAAACAGGGATATTTATGACCATAGTGTTCAAAAAGCAGCACTTACAGGCGAGAATTTTGGATTTAAATGTCAATGAATGATTTTGAAAAGCTTTTTCTGCTTTATACATTAAACATTCATGCAGTTTTCAAAGTATATCACTGGAGATCTTGCTAACCTAAGATTGTTTGGTGCTAGATCACACCTCACATCGATCTAACAGTATCATCACCCCCATCTTAGTCTTTCTCTATCTCATCCACACCTCATCATTTTCAATTTCCTTATATAGATGGTGCTAATGATACACATCGTAAACTCCTTATTAGCTGCACCTAGGCAGACTCTTAAAAACGACCTTTCAGGAGTCCAAAATCATTTCAACTGTCAGAGAGCAAAAATATTTTTGTCGTCCTACAATTTGAATATTTCCCTCCTGTGCTATAGAGTTTAAATAAGGTGGATAGTTGTTCATAACTCTTTGGCTCCATTGTCATTTCAGATGTTGTGCTCACGTTCGCAGCAACTGGGGCTGAAATAATTTCTCAGATCTCAGTTAATAGCTGGATTAGACACTTACATCGCTTCCTTCATTTTGCTTTCTTTCAGATTGATTTCACGGTCTCGGATGACTTTGCTTTGTCCACACTGCTTTGTCCTTGGTGGTCGTGGTATTTTTCTACACAAGTGTAAATAAAGCAGCATTTGCATTTTGTTTACTATGTTCTTTCTTTCTGCAAAAAAGGAAGACAAGTTGTGGTGTTAGTGTGGGCTCTTCCAAACCTACACCATAGATCTGACTGCCTATTATGAAGTTTGAAGGAATACAGTCCCTCCTTTTCCTTCTCATTCTGTCTGCAGCCTTTGATCACAGTTAATCACACCACCTTCCTCCAACACCTGTCCACCATTGTGCATCTGGGTGGGACTGTGCTGACCTTGGTTCCATTCGTATCATTCTAATTGCAGCCAGAGTGTTTCCAATAATGGTTTATCTTCCTATTGCTATACAGTTACCTCTGGATCTATCCTCGCCCCCCCCCCCCCCCTTCTATTTTTCAATTACTTGCTGTACTCAGCAACATCATCCCAAAACACATCTGATTCTATTTGTATACTGACGATGGTCAGCTGTACCACACCACTATTTCACTTGATAATATACTGCCTACTGTCTCCAAATTGCTTGTCCAACATCCAGTACTGGATAAGCAGAACTTTCCCCCGGTTATATATGTAGAAGAGTGAAGCAGCATTTGCTCCCCATCACAACTTCTGTTCTCTCGCCACTTTGGCTTCTCTCTGGCAACTATCTGAGGCAGAAACAGATTTTTGCAACCTCTGTGTTATAGTGGGGCTGGTTTAACACACTGGGCTAAATAGCGGGCTTGCAATGCAGAACAATGCCCGCAGCGCGGCTGCAATTCCCGCACTGGCCTCCTCGAACAGAAGACAGAATGCGGCAACTAGGGGCTTTTCACAGTAACTTCATTGAAGCCTACTTGTGACAATAAGCAATTATTCTTATTACTTGATTCCAAGAGGAACCTTCAACCACACATCCACACCATCACTGAGAACTCCTATTTCCTCTTTTGTAATATTGTCTGCCCCTGCGCTTGTCCCAACTCACCTGCTGCTAAAACCCTCATTCTTGTTTACATTAACTCCAGACTTGACTATGCACTTCTGACTGGCCTTCTACCCTCTGTAAACTTAGAGTTCTCAAAACCGCTGCTGCCATCTCTTAAGCCACACCAAATGTCATTCGGGAGGTGGTTTTAATTGACCTTGAATTTACCATTCTCAAAGCTGCTAAGGGGCTGATATGTTCAAGGTGGGGAGCATCACTTCTGTGCTCGCTGATCGACAGTGACTCCTGGTTAAGCAGTGCCTTGACTTAAATCTTCATCCTTGTTTTCAAATGCAAACCCATCTGTATAATTTCCTCCAGCCGCAAAAGCTTCCAAGGTATTTCCGTTCCTGCGGAACCAGCCTGTTGAAGAGCCCACATTTAAATCGCTCCACCATCGTTGGGCGGGATGCTCTCAGCCCACACTGGGTCGGAGAATCGCTGAGCCAGGCACGATTCACGCAACGCTGCCCCGACGTCGGTCCGCCGATTCTCACGGTCGGCGCGGCGCCGCTAGAGCAGCCCCCCCCCCGGAGATTTACCATCTGGGATGGGCCGTGTTGCCGCCCAAAAAGCCTGAGTCCTGCCGGCGCCGTTCACATCTGGTCTCACCCGGTGGCACCTCGGCATCCATCCTGTCTGGAGCGGCCTGATTGGGGGCGGGGGGGGGGGGGGGCTCCACCGTGGCCTGGCTTGCGATCGGGGCCGACCGATCGGTGGGCCGGCCTCTCATGTTAGGGCCTTCTTTTGCTCTGCGTTGGCCCCTGTAGCCCTACGCCATGTTGCGCGGGGCCGGCGCGGAGATAGAGGCTACCGCGCATGCGCGCATTCGTGCCAGTCACAGTGAGCATGTGCGCATTCGTGCTGGTCACAGCGCGCATGCGCAAACTCGCGCTGCCCATTTGACACCGGTATCAACAGCTGGAGCGCCGTGGGTCGCTCCTGTGCTGTGCTGGCCTCTTGTAGGGCATAGGATCGCTACACATAGCGGTCTGATGCTGCTGTAGTTAAACTCTCCAATTTTTATGACGGCATCATCACTCTGCCTTCAAATGGGAGAATGCCGCCCGTTGTTTTTGCCTTCAGCTACATAGGTCCTAATCTCTAGCTTCTGCACCCTCCACCTCTCTGCCTCTTGACCTCACTTCAGCCCTTCAAGGCACACCTTAAAAATCTCCTCTTTAGCCACCTTCCTTCGATGTATCTGTGTCATATTATTTGATAATCCTTCTGTGACCCGCCTTGCTACCTTTCTATTATGTTAAAAGTGCTATATAAATGGGAGTTGTGATTGTTGATATACTTGCTGTAATCTTACCAATTACATCGAGAATAGATTATCCTATCAAATGAGTTGAATTAAATTCATAAACTTTCTCGTAAAATGTATAAACTCTACCTAATCTTTGTGAAACTACAAGATATGTCAGCAATATTAAAATAATGAATTCACATGACTATTATGTGCTAACTGGATGTCACTTACATCCAAAAATATGCTAAGTTACGTATTCAACTTATTACAAAATTAGGTTTCCTGTGGAGCTCCGACACAATTATAGAGAATAAACCATATGACATTTCTGTGGAGAGGAAAATACTGTGCATAACAGTGCGAGTAACTCACCTGCTGACTCTCCAAAGCTTGTCTATAAGGCACAAGTCAGGTACGTGATGGAATGCTCTTACCTGGATTAGTAGAGCTCCAAAAAGACTCAAGAAGCTCAGAACCATGCAGGACAAAGCAGCCTGCTTGATTGCCATGCCATCTACCACCTTAAAGGCTCACTTCCTTCACCACCAATGCACAGTGGCAGCAGTGCATATCATATACAAGATGCAGTGCAACAACTCAGCAAGACTCAGCAAGGGGCTGTTTAGCACACTGGGCTAAATCGCTGGCTTTGAAAGCAGACCAAACAGGCCAGCAGCACGGTTCGATTCCTGTACCAGCCTCCCCGAATAGGTGCCGGAATGTGGCGACTAGGGGCTTTTCACAGTAACTTCATTTGAAGCCTACTCGTGACAATGAGCGATTTTCATTTCATTTCAAGCACATGAGGTTGGATTCTCCACCATCAGCGTTCTCCCTTGCGCTGGCAGCCCAGGGATTTCCCGACGGTGTGGGGCAGCCCTCAATGGGGAAACCCCATTGGCTGCCTGGTGAGATGAAGAATCCCAGAAATCTGGTGCGGCGGGATGGAAAATCTCGCCCATGACCCCTCTTACTGTGGTAGCATGGCCCCTTTAAGGGATCAGGCTCCACTGACCTCATAACTAGCTCGGGGCCAATTGTGCAGGAACAGGTGAACCCTGGCCAATGGGGAGTTTGCGAGGTTCTGGGAGCAGGACGCTGGGCAGTGTGGACCAGGGAGATGCTGTATGATCTTCTGTCCTGTTACCTATCTGCCTTTGCCTTTCATCTATAAATTCCTTTTGATTACTACTGGAAGCCTCCAGTGTATGTCTTGATTCTATATTCCCGCCACTTGTCAATGGAATTTCCCATTTAAGCCACCTCATCTGCCAGGAAACCCATGGGTAGGAGTGCACTGCCGGTGGGATCAGAGCATCCCAACAGCTGGAGAATTCCAGCCAGAGAATACTGGAAATATTCAGCAGGTTGGGTTGGATGACCTTTCATTCCGAAGCTCAGATGTTGCTGAGGGTTTCCATCATTTAGTTTTTATTTGGCATTTTTGTATTTAATTTTCTAACATGCTCTTTAAATGGATTTAATATGTCTCATATTTGGACATTGTGAAACAAAGCAAAGAATTTAAGCGTAGAAACTTGTTTATATATATAAAATCCATGCATTATTCCACTTAAAGTGAATTGGTTCATTTCTTTGTTAGGACTGTGGACAGAGGAATTTCATACAATGAAAAAAGCATTTGCACTCTAATATCACAAGTCATTTCTAGGCTTTAGTAATTGATCATTAATTAGCTCGAGAGTTACACTATGGGGAATATCGGCATTAAGGAAGCTTTTTAATTAGAAAAAAAACATTATAAGCATTACATTTAATATTTTTTTTTCTCATGTTTCGGTTCACTTGGTGCTGCTTTGTACTGTTTGCATACGCATATTGAACATTACATTTCTTGAGTGTAGACTTGATGGGCAAAATGGCCTCCTTCTGCACTGTAAATTCTATGATTATATCATTCAGCCACCAGATGTATAAGAATTAAAACCTTCTTGTGTGAATGATATTTCATCTGGGATTTTGGTAGGAAAACTTTATCAAATATTCACTTGAAAACTTGTTGGCATCATGCTGCAACTTACATATTTCATCTCAATCATTATTTTATCAGTAGTAGAAAAGAAGAAAACCCACAGGCCTGCTGGTGGGGCAAGCTACAAAACCAATTGGGTCAAGGTACAAGAGAGTGCTAGTTCAGAACACTTAAAGTGAGTCTTTCTTCATGGATTTTAGGTGACACTCGTTACGATTAAAACTGACTCGTAACACATATTTTCGATTTGATTGATGTTAATGACGCGAAATATGATATGTATCAGCCTTCGTGATGTATAATTGACTGGAGGTGCTGTTAGAATGCTTCGGTTGATCCCGTGGTGCGCTATATAGTCCTCAGCAGATTTGCCAGGATTTTATTTTGTGGCATGTTGCACTCGCCACCCCATCACTCCTCAGTGTAGTAGACAATTCTGAGGATCAATGGCAGGCTTGAAGATTGCGGGCTGCTTTTCTGTCTGTGGCAGGTCCAGTCCTGAAAGCCCAGGGCTACGAGGGTCGATCTAATTGAGCAGCACTTTACTTAAAAGTAGGCTATAACGTTTTTTATGAAGCTAGTCATGTAATGTATGTTCTTTACTAAGTTCATTAATTCTTAAAAAGATAAATCAGTGACAAAATATTTAATAGCTTTCCACAGTATTAAAATGTCCCCGTTAAAGCATTTTTTCAGGTAAATCTGCTCGAATGGAGATTGTGATTAGAAGGGAATAGAATATTTCTCATATTTTATGAACATTGAGGTTCACATTGTGGTGTCGCTGCTCTTTTTGTGCAATCCATTTTCCAAACGTTCTGCATTGATTTACACTGTTGTTCATGGACTATAATATTCTGTCAAGATATTGGTGAGACTGATGGTGCTCGTTATTATTTATGAACCAACAGGGCAGCAACTTCAGGTGAGGGTCAGATGCATGGCTAGACTTAAGTATCCGGAAGTTGCTGCCCAAATTGTACCACTCTGTCATTTTCCTGCTGTCTGCCTGTACATGCAGAGACTAAACACATCACAAAAGTTGCAATTTGTCATTTTAAGTATAAATATCTTTTTAACATGTGTTAATTATTGTCAATAAACCTCGCTGGCCCTGACAAGTATGAAACCTTATTCCTCCAGTTGTTAATTGTTGAAGATTTAACAATTGTTATATCTAAAATTTAATAAATGTTTAATTTGATTGTTTCTGTCTCTGTTTCTCTGCCAGTTCAAGTTTCCTCTTTTTTACTTCTCTTTTGGTACCTGCATTGACATTGAATTCATCCTTTCTAACTTAGACTCTCTTCTCGCCCCCTTGTGCTGTTCATTTCACAATCTGTCAATCTGGTTGGTTAAGGAAATGCTCCCTTTACAGACCATGAGAAAGATGGTCCTCCCCAGATTCTGTTTGTTTACTGGTGCCTCCCCATCTTTATCCCAAGGGCCTTTGTTAAACGGATAAACAAGATGATTTCAGGTTTTGTGTGGGTGGGTAAAATCCCGCGAGTGAAGAAAGTGCTGCTGGAGCGTAGTCGGGGAGTGAGTGTGGGCTGGCACTGCCGAACTTTAGCAACTATTACTGGGCGGCAAATATAGCCCTAATTAGGAAGTGGGTAGTGGGGGGGATCAGTGTGGGAGACAATGGAGGTGGCATCGTGTAAGGACACAAGTCTGAGGGCATTGGTAACGGCTCCTCTGCCATTCCCGCCGGCCAGGTACTCTCCACAAACCTGGTGGTAGTGGCTGCCATGAGAGTCTGGGGGCAGTGGCGGTAGCACATGAGAGTGGAGGGAGCGTTGGTGCGGGCTCCAATTTGTAACAATCATCGTTTTGTACCGGGAAGGCTGGATGGGGGGTTTCGGAGGTGGCAAAGAGCAGGAATCGAGAGGATGGAGGATTTATTCATAGATGGAGGCTTACCCTGTTTGAAGGATTTAGAGGAGAAATTTGAATTGCCAGCAGGATTCAGGTATCTGCAGGCACGGGATTTTTTACGAAGGCAGGTTCCGACCTTTCCGCTCCTGCAGCCACGGGGGATACAGGATAGGGTAGTTTCTAGAACGGGGGTAGGAGAGGGGAAGGTATCAAATAACTACAAAGAACTCATGGAGTCGGAGGTAACTCAGATAGAGGAGCTTGTCGTGAACGTATTGTACTAACCATTCACCATGTATGTTACTGTATCATGCTGTTGCCCATGTGGGCTCCACCTATGGACCATTGTACGATATTACACGGAATGTATCATGTTGGTGCCCTTGTGGGCTCCGCCCCTGGCTCCGCCCCTTGAGGGGAGGTATAAAGAGCAGCAGCCCTGTAGGCAGCTCTCACTATCAGAGCAGTTGCAGGCAGGCACTGTTCGAGTCGATTACACCCACAGTTTATATCTACTCTCTGTTTCACGTGAATTGATGGTCGCATCAATTTAATCGACGACAGCACCACAATGGAATCGTCCCTCAAACCTGACCGACTGGAACTCGACCCGCAAGCCGCGGAGGCGAAAGGGATTTTTTCACACTGGCTCAGCTGTTTCAAGCCCTACCTCGCCACCTCCTCCTCGCCTTCTGTCTCCGACGATCAGAAGCTGAGCCTCCTCTACGCCCGTGTGAGCCATTGAATCTCATACAACTCGAGGAAACCTCCACTTACGCAGACGCCCTCACGATACTGAAGCACCTATATGTAAAGCCAGTGAACGAGGTGTACGCGCGGCATCTCCTCAATACTTGCCGCCAATGCCCCGGGGAATCGCTGGAGGGGTACCTACGAGACCTCAAAGTCCTTGCGCAAAGTTACAACTACCAGGCCGTTAGGGCCACTCAACATATAGACCTCGCCATCCAGGGCGCCTAAGTGGCTGGAGTCAGATCCAACTACATGAGACAGAGCCTACTCGGGAAGGTGCCCTCAACCTGGAAGAGATGGTAAAGCTAGCCTCCTCACTAGAAGTAGCGTTCCAGAGCCTCATCGTGTTCCCGTCTGATCACGCAACCCCCTCGTGGACCCCTGACCAGAGAGTGCCCCAGGCCTGTGCAGCACGGCTGCCCGCCCAACACGGGGGGGGGGGGCTACCCTGCTATTTCTGCGGCCAGCATCAGCACCCCAGGCTGTGCTGCCCGGCTCGGAACGCGAATTGCACCGATTGCGGTAAAAAGGGACATTTCGCTAAAGTTTGCCTGGCCAAGTCCAAATCCTCAAAATCACAGGCCCGACTCTCAGACTCACAGGCCCGCAGACCTCGCAATGTGGCTGCATGCCTGCCGGCCCCTACCCCCACTCACCGTATGTAGCCTCGCGACCCTGAAGGTCGACCCTCCCCCGCTCTTCACAAAAACTGCCACTGCACAGCCTTTGAGGCAGACGGCAGCCTCTTCCACTTCCTGTGGGTCCCCTTCGGCGTCATAAACGGGTTCTCGGTCTTCCAAAGAATGATGGACCGAATGGTGGACCAGTACGGGCTGCGGGCCACATTTCCATACTTGGACAACGTCACCATCAGCGGCCACAACCAGCAGGACCATGAATCCAATCTCCAGAGATTTCTTCAAACCGCCCAAACCCTTAACCTCACTTATAACAAGGAGAAATGCGTTTTCCGCACAATCAGACTAGTCATCCTCGGCTACGTCGTGGAAAACGGAGTTCTAGGACACGACCCCGACCGTATGTGTCCACTCCTGCAACTCCCCCTTCCCCACTGCACCAGGGCACTGAAAAGGTGCCTTGGGTTATTTTCCTATTAAGCCCAGTGGGTCCCCAACTATGCAGACAAAGCCCACCCACTAATCAAGGCCACCATCTTCCCACTGGCGGCCGAGGCCCACCAGGCCTTCAGCCGCATCAAGGCAAATATTGCCAAAGCCATGATGCACACGGTGGACTAGTCCGTCCCCTTCCAGGTGGAAAGCGACACATCAGAGGTCGCCCTTGCCGCCACCCTTTACTAGGCGGGTAGGCCAATAGCATTTTTTTTCACGTACCCTCAACGCCTCCGAAATTCGACACTCCTCGATCAAAAAAGAAGACTAAGCCATTGTGGAAGCTGTGCGGCACTGGAGGCACTATCTCGCTGGTAGGAGGTTTACGCTCGTCACCGACCAACGATCGGTAGCCTTCATGTTTGGTAATACGCAGCGGGGCAAGATCAAGAATGATAAGATCTTGAGGTGGAGGATCAAACTCTCCACCTATAATTACTATATAGTATATCACCCTGGGAAGCTCAACGAGCCCCCAGATGCCCTGTCCCGTGGCACATGTGCCAGCGTGCAAGATAACCAACTCCAGGCTATCCACGATGACCTCTGCCACCCGGGGGTCACCCGGTTTCTCCACGACATCAAGGCCCGCAACCTGCCCTACTCCCCCGAGGAGGTCAGAGCCATGACCAGGGACTGCCAAATCTGCGCGGAGTGTAAGACGCACTTCTATCATCCGGATAAGGCCCACCTGGTAAAGGCATCCTAGCCCTTTGAGTGCCTTAGTATTGACTTCAAAGGGGCTCTGCCCTCTGCCAATCGCAACACGTATTTCCTCAATGTCGTTGACGAGTTCTCCCGTTTTCCCTTTGCAATCTCTTGCCCCGACATGACCGTGGCCACCGTCATTAAAGCCCTACATCGTATCTTCACCCTGCTTGGTTGCCCCACGTATGTCCACAGTGACCGGGGCTCGTCGTTCATGAGCGACGAACTGCGTCAGTACCTGCTCGGTAAGGGCATCACCTCGAGCAGGACTACCACTTATAAGCCCCGGGCAAATGGGCAGCTGGAGAACGAGAAAGCAATGGTCTGGAAGGCCGTCCTCCTGGCCCTACGGTCCTGGAATTTCCCAGTTTCCCACTGGCAGGAGGTCCTCCCCGACACACTCCACTCTATTAGGTCCCTCCTTTGCACAGCCACGAACAAGACCCCTCATGACCGCCTGTTTGTTTTCCCCAGGAAATCCATCTCCGGGGTCTCGCTACCGTCCTGGCTGAAGACACCGGGGCCCGTCCTACCTTGCAAACACATCAGGAGCCATAAGTCTGACCCCCTGGTTGAGAGGGTCCAGCTCCTTCACACCAACCCCGCCGGCCGACAGGATACGGCTTCCCTCCGGGACCTGGCACCCGCCGGTTCCACTACCACCGTCACCCCAAATTACCCCTTCCAACCTACACTGACCAGCGCCCCCGCCCCTACATGGCACTCGCACCCCATGCCCGCCCCTACGTGACACCCGCACCCCCTTCTGCCCCCCCCTCCCCCCTTCATTGACCCACAGGAACAAAACTCCAGAAGAGACACTCCTGGAGTCCACGTCTGTCCCCACACCGGCAGCCTCACCACCCATGCCTGCATAGAAGAGTTTGACACCCAGGCCAGCTGCGATACCAGAGCTTCGGCAATCACAGCGCATAATACGGCCGCTGGACAGAATGAATCTGTGACCCTTCACCCCCGCCGGATTTCAATTTTTTAACAGGTGGTGAATGTGGCGAACATATTGTATTAACCATTCACCGTGTATGTTATTGTATCACGCTGTTGCCCATGTGGGCTCCACCTATAGACCATTGTACAATATAACACGGAATGTATCATGTTGGTGCCCTTGTGGGCTCCGCCCCTGGCTCCGCCCCTTGAGGGGAGGTATAAAGAGCAGCAGCCCTGTAGGCAGCTCTCACTAGCAGAGCAGTCGCAGGCAGGTACTGTTCCAGTCGATTAAAGCCACTGTTTACATCTACTCTCTGTTTCGCGTGAATTGATGGTCGCATCAGAGCTAAAGGGCAAATCGGAAGATGAGCTAGGGGGAGAGATAGAGACAGGTCTGTGGGTGGATGACTTGAGTAGAATCAATACGTCCTCATCATGTGCCAGGCTCAGTCTGATACAGTTTAAGTTAGTTCACCGGGCACACATGACGGTGGTCAGGATGAGCAATTTTTTGGGGTAGAGGACAGGTGTGCGAGGTGTACGGGGGGGGGGGGGGGGGGGGGGGGGGGCAGCAAATCATGTCCATTTGTTTTGGGCATGCCCGAAGCTTAGGGGATTCTGGCAGGGTTTTGCAGATGTCATGTCCACGGTACTTAAAAAACGGGTGGTGCCAGGTCCAGAGGTGCCGATTTTTGGGGTGTCGAAAGATCCGCAAGTCCAGGGGGCGAGAGAGGCTGGCGTCTTGGCCTTTGTCTCCCTGGTAGCCCGGAGACGGATGTTGCTAGTGCGGAGGGACTCGAAGCCCCTGAAATCAGAGACCTGGGTTAGCAACATAAAATCAAGTTCGCCCTAAGAGGGTCAATGTTCGTCATGAGGTGGCAGCCATTTGTCGACTTCTTCGGGGAAAATTAACTGTCAGCAGAGGCAAAAATGTAGAAGGGGGGTGGGGGTTTTGGGGAGGGGGTGGAAGTTAGGCCATTTTCTGTTTAGGGTAGGAGGGACATGTTAGGGATGGAGATGATTTATACACTATGTTTATGTTTTGATTTGCATTGTTTATTGTTGTTGTTACTGTTATTATTATTAAATTACAAACACCTTAACAATATGTTTTTTTTAAAAAAGGAGATGCTCCCTTTACTCAGGCCTAAGCCTCCTTCACTGTGTCGGTAGCAGCTCACATTTCCATGCCTTCAGTTGTCTAGGCCCGAAGTTCTGGAATTTCCACCCTAAACCTCTCCACCCTCCTCTTTAAAATGCTCCTTAAACCTACCTCTTTGACCAAGCTTTTGATCACCTGACCTAATATTTGGCTAAGTATCAGATTCTATTGTATTGCCTTTGTGAAGCACCTTGGGACATTTCATTACTTTAAAGGCGTATACATTTAAGTTGTTGTTATCATGGCAGGTACTATTGGCGGGCCTGTTGCAACAAGTTAAGGCTCAGATTTTCCTCTTTGCAGTGTTACTTACATTGCCTGGCTTTTTGCTAATGATGCATTGATAAGTGACTGCCGAATGAAATAATTTTTGAACTGCAATATGAGCATGATACCAAAGACGCCGTTTAAGGAGCCAGGAGCGGGATTCTGTAATCCTGAGGCGTTTCTCGACGGTGTCAACACGGCCTCAGGATCAGCAATTCTGGCCCCTAGAGGGGGCCAACACGGCACTGGAGCGGTTCACGCCGCTCCAGCTGCTGATCCCGGTGTCAAATGGCCGCCGCGGGATCCGCACATGCGCAGCGGCATCGGCGCCAATGCGTGCATGCGCAGTGGCTTCCTTCAACGCACCGGCCCTGACGCAACATGGTGCAGGGCTACAGGGCCAACACGGATGAAAGGAGGCCCCCAGCCCGAGAGGGCGGCCCACCAATCGATGGGCCCTGATCGTGAGCCAGGCCACGTCGGAAGCCCCGCCTCGGGGTCGGACCCCACCTCCCCCCCACAGGCTGCCCCCCCGGCTCTTCCACACTGAGTTCCCGCCGGCTGAGAACAGGTGTGGACGGCGCCGGCAGGACTCGGCTGTTTTACGACGGCCATCCTGGGCCGAGAATCGGCGGGCCGGCCGCGTAGAGTGGCCCATGACCGGCACTGCACCAACCATGCCAGCGCCAATGGTGTCGATTCTCTGCTTTGTGGAGTATTGCATGCCGGTGTCGGGGCGGCGTGGTGTCAATCGCGCCGGTCGTGGTGATTCTTCGTCCCAGCTGAGAGAATCCCGCCCCAGATTGCTGAAGTTGCCACCCAGTCCTTGGAGTTGTAAGTTTGAAATATCAGTGCAGATCAGGCATTCAGTGGAATCAGACAGCATCACTGTGGGGAAATAGGAAGGGGGTTGCAATGAAAAAGATAATTAACCATTGGACCAAACTCTTCCCCATTCTGGGCGAGATTCTCTGGCCGGGATTCTCTCTTCTGGGGACTAAGTCCCCACGCCGGCGGGAAAACCAGCGCCAACGACTCAGGCGAGAACGGTGAGGAATTCTCACCTTTCTAGGGGGCTAGGTTGATGCCGGAGGGGTTGGCGCCGCTCCAGCCGGTGCCGAAGGGACGGCGCGAGTTCGCGCATATGCTGAACGGCCGGCGTGGTCTTGCGCATGCGCGGAACGGCCTGAGTGACTCCGCGCATGCGCAGACCGGCCGCCGTATTTTCGCACATGCACGGAGAGGTTTCTCTTTTCCACATCTACCCTGCACATCTGTGGTTTGTGGGGTGAAACCCAAGCAAACACGGGGCGAATGTACAAACTCCAACGGACAGTGACCCATAGCCAGGATCGAACCTGGGACCTCAGCGCCGTGAGGCATCAGGGCTAACCCACTGCGCCACCATGCTGCCCCCATTATACCGTTTCAAATAGTTCAGCCTCAGCAATCCTTCTGCACTGCACTGAAGTGTCTGCCTGACTTATGAGCTCAGTCATGAAGTG
Organism: Scyliorhinus canicula; assembly: GCF_902713615.1. Taxonomy (NCBI): domain Eukaryota; kingdom Metazoa; phylum Chordata; class Chondrichthyes; order Carcharhiniformes; family Scyliorhinidae; genus Scyliorhinus; species Scyliorhinus canicula. The sequence goes on along the minus strand of NC_052147.1, from coordinate 120,958,589 downwards.
AGATTTGACCCCACGACTTTCTGAATCAGTGACAATAGCTGTAGCTGGCACCATTTTGATATCTGATCACAGTGCCTCTGTTATTCTGGGCCTGGATTCTCTGCAACCTGACTCCGGCAGCTATAATTACGATCAGGCAGAGAATAATGGGCAATGCATTCATCATGGTTTATGTTGAGTGCTGATTCTGACGCCATACTCTGAAATCGCTGATGGCATTGGTGAGGTTCACGCCCTGCACCAGCGGTTCCATGTAAAACTGTCATATGCATGGATTTAATGTAATTAGCGGGTTGGACACCTCTCCGTGATGCTCCATCCCTTTCAGGTGGGTGTCTTTGGTGCAAGTATTTACAAGCGGGGCCAGAGCGTAAGGCTTGTCTGGCTTGCTGGGGGTGGGGCGGGGGGGGGGGGGGGGGGTGGAGGGGATGGTGATGCCTGGACCTCAGGAGAAGCGGAGAACAACATGTTACCAAGTCCACGCTCTCGAGGTATCCCCCTCGGGATTGGGGTGGTGTGGCTCAGATCAGGCCACCATTGCTGCAGTATGTATTTTAAACGCACCCCTTTGGTGCGGCTTCCAGGCCCATGACGTTCTTGGTCATTGTTTGGGGACCTGGAGAGTTTCTCACCGGTTTAGCTCAAAATTGGATTTTTTTTTTAGCACTGGGAAGTGGAACTCAGAGATTGGGCCACCATTTTGAAAGGGTGCCCCGATCTCTAAGTGAGCTTGTGGTTCCGCACACCCCCACCCATGGGCAATGTCACCCCCCCTCCCCCTCCCAAGTGAGGACACCCCACTATAGGGTCCATGGCAGTCCCCCTCTTCAGGCCCCCCAAGCCTCCTTACAGCCCCCCACTCCAATCCACCCATCACCCCACCAACCTCGCAGAGGCCCCTACTTACCTGCCCTGCACTCTCCCACCTTTAGAACCCCCCTCCACCCTCATTTTATGGGCAGGCCCCCTGGGCCTTGGCAGCCCCACCCTGGAACTTGGTTACCCTTGCACTGACATCCTGGCACCCTGACAGTGCTCCTGCTGGCTTGGCAGAGCCATCTGGGGACCTTGGCAGTGCCAAGGTACCACTGACCAGTGCCAAGGTTTCCACATTCCAGGATGGGCCAAGGAGCCACCCTGCACTTACCCTGACCACCCAGTGGTCTTAGATGGCTCAGGAGACCCCCAGGTGCCATTCCACCTGGTCCACGTTTTTGTGGACAAGCATTGATCAGCACCCGGCTGCAGCCTCCCTGCGGAGGCCTGTGGATTCCGGGTGAGTAGGTCGTAAGTAGGTTTACGATCTAATTCCGGGAGCGGCATTTGATCAGGTCCATTTGGGGCGGAGTTCTGAATCCGACATCTCACGGGACTTCGTAGACTCTCACGAGGCGCGGAGCCTGTTGGGAGGCTCGCTGGAACCATCTCCTGGGATTTTTCGGCCGTGGTGTGCTCCCATTTGAGCACATAGGCAGGCACTAACCGAAATATGAGGAAGAAAATAAAACCTGCGTGCAATTAACCCTCAATGTCCCTTTTTCTCCAGATAATGCCACTTTAATGTCTTTTCAGCTGTGCTGTGTACAACTCAAAATATTAATATATGATGAGAACACTGAAACATCTCATGTTGTGCGAAAAAACAGGATAGTTAAAACCAGACATTGTATAAGGGTTGTAGACTTCCTATCCAATGCTATTTTTAATCTTTAAATTAAAGAGTTACCACTTCATTAAAAATTTCACACTTTACTAACTGACATTAACAAGTCACCAAAAGTGATATAATTAGTATTTTCTGTTACAAGTAGAAAGCAGTAGTCAAATGTGCAGTATTGGCACTTCACACATTCTGGCATAATTCTGTCACACATAGCACTTTAAATGTAAATCAGACTGTTATAGGGACTGTGATCCAACTAGATTTTGTTTATTTTTCATTTCCAGGACTTTGATCATTACATTGTTTTTCCTTTGACTTTATTTTTTAAAAAGTTCTGAGTGATCGGTTACCCAATCATAGATTCAGCCTTTTTTTTAAATATTGGCCTGTGTTTTTTGGTCAGAGATGGATAAAATAAATGGCACTCACCATTTATTACAGTATCAGCTGTCCACAGACAGTGTTGACTGTCAGCTGCCTGTTGTTGGACATCCAACCCAGTGCGACATCTGGTGACCGGGGATCTGGGACCTGTACAGACAAATGTGTGCCCTCAGACAATCAGTTTGAAGAACGTACACTGACACAGGTCACGCGTCCTGAAGCTTGAGTCAGCCCCAAGACAGATGTAGGTGGCACAGTCTCTGACGGGTTCACCAGACCTCCAAAATCCAGAGATGTTTGCCAAAAGCAATTCAGCCATCAGGGCAGGGATCTGTCGAGTTGTCTCTACCTCTGCTGAAGCCACAGGGATTGAAGCGCTTAGACCTGCTGAGGAAAAGGAGGTAAAGATTTGTAGCGGCACTCAGGCATGCACACAAGGAGACAGCAGTTGTCTGCATACACATTCTTGTGCTTCTGTTTGAGCCCACATAAATATAAGTCTTTGGCGCCGCTTTCTCTACTTGCTCATTTTGATTGTTGAGCATTAAATCGCCTTTGCAGCTGCCTGACAATGAACGTGGTGAAAGCATGTATTGACGCTGAACAATGGGGTGCTGTGAAGGGGACTCTTGGTTGTTTGCAGGACTATTTTGTGTTAGTGACATTTCATGGGGGTTGTGATATGAAGGGTGCAAACGTGGTGTGATTGCCAGGTAGGTGCCCTGGTGAAACATAAGTAAACCTCACAACAATGAGGGTGTCCCAAGCAGCAATACACACCACTGGATGATGCATTTTAATAATAAAAATAATCGCTTATTGTCACAAGTTGGCTTCAATGAGCTGGTTTAGCACAATGGGTTAAACAGCAGGCTTGTAATGCAGAACAAGGCAGCAGCGTGGGTTCAATTCCCGTACAGGCCTCCCTGAACAGGCCCCGGAATGTGGCGACCAGGGGCTTTTCACAGTAACTTCATTGAAGTCTACTTGTGACAATAAGTGATTATTATTCTTATGAAGTTACTGTGTAAAGCCCCTAGTCACCACATTCCGCCACCTGTTTGGGGAGGCCAGTACGGGGATTGAACCTGCGCTGCTTGTTCTGCACTACAAGTCAGCTGTTTAGCCCACTGTGTTAAACCAGCTCCTACCACCTTCTGCCTCCTCATCCTCCCTTTGCTCCTCATCTTCCTCTTTCTCCTCAAAATTATCCAATGGTTCTGTGCTCTGCAGCTTGTTCCTTGTGAAGGTGCAAACATCGTCACTATGAAATGTTGTGTTGAGAGCAGCACAACATGACCATTCTGGAGGCCATTCTGGAGGCCCTGATATCTTCACAGTATGAAAAACATAATAATCTTTATTGTTACAAGTAAGCTTACATTAACACTGCAATGAAGTTACTATGAAAAGCCCCTAGTCACCACATTCCGGCTCTTGTTCGGGTACACAGAGGGAGAATTCAGAATGTCCAAATTACCTAACAGCACGTCTTTTGGGAGGAAACCGGAGCACCGAGAGGAAACCCATGCAGACACGGGAAGAACGACACCTGCACAGACATTAACCCACGCTGGGAATCGAACCGGGGACCCTGGCGCTGTTAAGCAACAGTGTTAACTACTGTGCTACTGTACTGTCCTTGTGGTACAGGAACTTTGGACATATTGCATAAATATCTATTTGTCTATTTGTGATGTCACAACAGCTGCACATCGATGGAGGTGAAGTCCTTGCAGTTGATGAGCACTCCTGGGTGATCTATGAAAGCATGAATTGCTATATGTGCAGTCAATGAGGCCCTGCCTCTGTGGGAAAGCAGTCAGGGTCACAAACCTAAAAGCTCATTCATTCTCTTTGATATCATCACAAGAAAGGTTGACATAATTGCTGACCATGGCTATCAGTCACTTGGCTTATGGACTACCAAATGTGGGATGTGGCAAACATCTCTGGCACAACCATAAAAGGATCCAGAGGCAAAAACCTTTGAGGAGGGTGATGACTGTCACTGACAAGACACCTGGTCCAGTTCACAGCAGATCCTGTCCCAGCAGTCTGCAAATGATTGCCACCTTGAACTTCCTCTAACATGTTGAAGAAGATTAGCCTGCACAACTTGTGAGCCAGGCATGGCCTCCCATGCGTTCAATATTGTTCTTGATCCCCTCTCTCTTGTAGAACCTCAGGGATTACAGTGCAGCTTCTGATGTTGCTTTTGTTAGCATTTCTGCTGCTGTTGGTCACATTGCTACTCATCTGAGGTGTAAGTACCACAGTGGAAGCGACACTGTGATAACCCTCACGAGGACCATGTGGGATTGTTCATTGATCTCCCCGTGGACGTTGTAAAATACAAGTTCCATTGGTGAGCATGCCCACCTGGGGCTCGTTAGCAGGACCTTTAAATGTAGCTCCCAGATCCAAACTGGCAGTTCCCGATAGTCCGAGGCTGGGTCGTTTGTTTTGTGTGCTGCAATAGTGGCTTTATTTTCAGTTCAAAATAAACCAGTTTGGCCTTTCACTCCACACATCCTGGAATTATTACAGACACCCTCACTGATCTGATCAATCAGGTCTTCCAACATCCTAAGTGTAGATGACAGCTCTCAGCATTAGTATTGTGGACAATTCCTTTCACACAAGGAGATACAAATGCAGCTTTGGGTGTTGAGTACTTATTTCCTTGTCATGACTTCAACCCTCTCAATCCCTTTGCTGTGTTGTTACCTTCCATTCACTGGTGATTTACAGAAAATTGAGGAAACCTCTGGACCCAAAGTTAAATTGCAAAACCCAAGTCAATATCCCTCTAATTGAGTGATTAACCTATTCAAATTGTCTACCCATCTTTGCAAGTGTGCAGCCTAACATACTGGATTGAAAAGCAAAAGTTCAAAGATTAGTGTCCCGACGCGCACGCATTATTTCAGGAGTTCACCCCCACACCCAGGCCTATGCACTCACCCACCTCACACATCACATCAGACCGTTCTGGTGGCTCAGACTAGTGCATACAGAAAGACACTTCCAGACCAGTCCAGGGATCTGAAAACATCTCAGCCACGTCCCCTTTCTATCTTAATGAACTCCAATGATGAATATTGCAATTTTCATGGCTGGAAACACCACTTATTTCATTATAGAGATATCATTTAATTTTTATGCCGTTCCCACTGGTTAAAATATCGAGTTCGTTTCTGTGGATTCAGTATGTATTTGTCATCGCTTAAACTTAACGTCATGTGAGAGGCCATCAATTACAGGGAAGTGAAATGAAGTGAGAATAAGTCCCATCTTCATCTACTTGTTTAATGCTTGGCTGAGTGCAAAGCATTATCATTTACAAGCCAGGTATAATTACAGGCAAGTAATGGGGGGGGGAGTAATGGGAGGGTTCAAGAAAATCTAAATTAATTTTTATCCGTTCCTGATTATTTTGGAGTCAGAGCTTTGAAAATAAGTGGCATCATTCCTGTTTAATAGTGATAAGATTTTGACTTTGGACCTGTTCCATGAATGCGCGACAGCATTAATTTTTAAGCTGAAATTCTCCATTTTCAATTGTATGTCGGTTGGTTTTCTCATTTTTAGTAAACATGATTGATCTGTTTAATTTAATGCACTTAATTTGATCAACATTAATCTTGGACGTCCAGGAAATGCTTCTTCAGCAAAATATGAGGGAATATGATTGCATTCATTTTTCAATCTGCAGTCTAATGTATGTGAACTCATCTTAATCTCAGGGTGAGAATATCGTCTACCTCAACAGATATAATTAGGTCTAGTTCATTACCAATGATAAGATCAGTATTAAGGAAATGCTATACAGTAAACCCAATTAAGTGCATATTCATTAAATATCAACTCCTTTCAGTGTATGGATTTTTAACAAGCCAAATTCTCCTGTGGATTTTCATTCCATTACATGCATAAGAATTATTTTCGTGCAGAAATTTACAGTCCAGACACAATGCATATTTCAGCAGCAGATTAATAGCCCCATTTCTACCTTCCAACATGCTAATCCTTTCATTGCTTACCTAAACATGTCAGTTTAACAATTCATCTTTCAGAACACCACAGCACCTTTGGCCTTCATTTTTACAGGGTTGGGCGAGAGAGGGGGCAGCAGAGCCCAGTAACAGGCAATGATGCTGAGAAGGCTGGGGACATCAAGGCTGTTCTGATCATATCAGCAGGGTTTCAATTGAATAAACATTTACAAAGTCTCACCCGACACCTGGTAAGTTTGAATTTGGCCTAGTGATCGGGGATGGTCTAGGGTCTTTTGATAGCGCGCTCCAAACCCACGACCTCTACCGCCTAGAAGGACGAGGGTTGCAGATGGACGCGGACCCCACAGGTTCCCCTTCAAGTCACTCACCACCCTGACTTGAAATATATCCCTGTTCCTTTACTGTCACTGGGAAAAATCCTGTAACTCCCCCCCTAACAGCACTGTAGGTGTACCTACACCACACGGACAGCAGCGGTTCAAGAAGGCAGCTCACGCCCACCTTCGCAAGGGACAATTAGGGATAAGTAATGGAGGCTGGGCCGAGACAGTAACACCCCCATCTCATGAAAATTGCATTTTTAACAATAGGAATCCAGCAGTAGGAGGTTGTAACCAAGACCAATGGAACAGTTCTTGGTGGTCAGTGAATGGTTTTACCGTTTTGTGTCTATGGCCATGGCTTTGCTCACAGCTGATCCCTTTCTGCTGCCATTACAGCACCAGATATATATGTGTGGAATCTTACCATATTTTTTCAAAGTGTCAGGCTCAGACTGAAAACCGGCGTGTCGCTCTCCTGCTGCAAAGCCCAGTTCTCACTCCAAATCCTGAGCCTCTCTGAGTAAGAAAAATCAGTGGGTGTGGTTTGTGCCATCACTCTGGTGGGGCGGAGCCTGGTGGCCAGTTCCACAGAGATCAGGGTGCCATCTTTAAAGGCCACCCCGACCAGAACTGAACATCAACTCCCCACAACCCCACATTCATTGGGCCCTGTCTCCACACCACCCCCCCCCCCCCCCAACCACAATCATTGGGCTCTCTCTCTGTGAAAATAGAAGGGCATTCCCCCCTCTCGCTGCCCACTCCACCCCACCCCCGCCGTGCCTGTTAGTTCCCCCCTCAATGGCCTCAGCATTGTCCCCACTCCGCCCCCCAAGCACACATAACGTGAACCTCCCCCACCCCCCAATGTGGTTCCCCAGAGGGCCTTCCCCTGGCACTGTCTTGGCACAGGTTGGCACTGCTGGGTTGGCATTTCTAGGGTGGCACTGCCGGGTTGATACAGTGGAAACCTGGCAGTGCCATGTTGACAATGCCATCCTGTGCTAGGGGGCAGTGCCAGGAGGCAGCACTGTGTAAGGCATGTCCTTCTCCACCCCCCTCCCCTCCCCCACCCAGTCTATGCTTACCTTTGCACCTCCGGAGGGATCCCCTCGACTGAAACTCATTTTTAAAATCCGTTGTAAACCTTGGCAACACAACGTCACGTCACCGAAACTTGAATATTCAGTGGGGGGGCATCATGTGGCTGGGGTGGGAGTGCTTGGGGCGGGGGGGGGGGGGGGGGGGGGGGGGGGTGCTGGATAATAATATTCAAATTTATTTAAACCCATTAAAATGAGGCTCTCATCCTTTGTGGGCACAAACCTTCTGACGTCACTGACAAGGGGCAATGAAAATCAGGAAACACGATCTCGCCAGATAGAGTTATGTTTCCCGATTATCTCCGTATTTTCTGTGAGTCACTGTTCTCTCTGACAGTGAACATGGGCTGAAGGTTGCCCCCCACTGTTCCCACTGCACCTCCAGTAAAGTTACAATGTTGAACACAGAGGTAACGTCCTGCCGATATAGTGGCACCATAATAATAATAATTTTTATTGTCACAAGTAGGCTTACCTTAACACTGCAATGAAATTACTGTGAAAATCTCCCAGTCGCCACATTCCAGCGCCTGTTCGGGTACACTGGGGGAGAATTCAGAATGTCCAAATTACCTAACAGCTCGGGCGGGATTCTCCGGTATCCGGCGGGCGGGCGGCACCGGCGCCAAAGAGTAGAGTGAACCACTCAGGCATCGGGCCGGCGTGGAGTGGTTGGTGCTGCGCCAACCGGCGCCAAAGGGCCTCCGCCAGCTGGCGTCAGTTGGTGTATGCGCAGGAGCGCCAGCGTATTCCCAGAATCGCTGCCGTGATTCCTGCGCATGCGCAGTGGGTTTCTTCTCCGCGGCGGCCATGGGCGGAGCTTTACAGCGGCCGGCGCGGAGGGAAAGAGTGCCCCCACGGCACAGGCCTGCCCGCAGATCGGTGGGCCAGGGACCCCCGGGGCGATATCCCCCCCACAGGGAGAACGTGCAGACTCTGCACCGACAGTGACCCAAGCCGGGAGTCAAACCTGGGAAACTGGCGCTGTGAAGCAACAGTGTTAACCACTGTTCTACCATATTGCCACTCATACTCATGTATTCCCAAAGCTTATCAAAATTAAAACCTTGACGTGTGTACCTATCTGAGTAGATTTCTGTCTGCCACAATTCAGACTTCACACTTCTTGATGGGCTTGTTCTATAGTCAAAGAGGTGTAACAAATCTCTATTACTAGTGATGTATGAACCAAAATGATGAAAGAAACACTGAAACTGGTGACAATAAAATATAGCATCAGTTTAACCAATCACACTTTTTCAAAAATTAAGGAAACTCCTACCTTGGATCCCAGCCAAGACTTTACCCGGAAAGGTAACCTTTCTAACTGTAGAATTCCGAAGAAAATTCAGATAAAATCTTTCTCCTTATCTTGTAGTTGTCTACATGCCTCTGTAAATCCTCCGTAAGCATTTCTACTACAAACTTACTCTCAGGCTAGGCCTCTGGGGGCTCAATTTGATGTGTTTAAATTATTGCGCAATTTTGCTACCCGGATGCAAGCGACGCCAATGTCAGTGCAGCGGGAGCATCAAGGAAGAGGCTTAAATCAGGCTTGGTGTCGAGCTCAAGGGTGCGCACAAGTAACCCGACCCACAGCATCCAGCATTTGGTGCATTTAAATATGCACGGCCAATTTGATGCCGCGGTCTCCTGGATCCGGGAGTCACTGCCATACTGGCGAGGCCTCACCTGGGCGCCAATTAGTACTGGTCTCAAAAAGTGGACACAAGGTGTGATGGCCACTCTGGGGGTCTTGGAGGCCATTGAAGTCCCCCAGATGGTTGGAAATAGGGCAGTATCCTGGCACTCCCCCTGGGCACTCTGGCATTGCCAAACTGGCCAGAGTACTAGGTTGACAGTACCAAGTTATCAAGGCTCTCCCCAGGTGCCAGGTTGGCAGTGCCAGGGTGCATGTTTGGCTCTTCCAACAGAGGGCCCATACCCATGAAATGGCGGGGGGGGGGGGGGTGAAGGGGGATTATGAAGGGTGGGGTAAACACAGGGTATGAAGTGGCATCATAAAGGTTGGGGGGGGGGGTGAAGGGGGATCCTGAAAGTGGAGCCTGAATTGGGGGGGTGGGGAGCCTGAAAGGGGGGCTCAGCATCCCCATTGTGGGGGTAAGCTCATTTGGTGGGGGTGGGTTAATGCTCATGGCTGTGGGGGGTGGCATTGCCTGTGGGTGGGGCATCTGGGGGCCCCTCAAGCTCACTTACAGATTGGGGCACTCTTTCAAAATGGCAGCCCGGTTTCCAAGGAGCTGGCCTCGCCGTCGGGTTCAGCTCCCCACTGCTAAAAAACATCTTAAGTGTTGGCTAGGCTGGGGAGAAACTCCCCACACCCCAAATAATGACTTGAGTGTGGTTGAATACTGGTCTGCATTTTGCCCAAAAAACTAACAGGAACCATCTCACCAAACTCACCAGAAATTACGCTTTAAAATTTTTTTAGAGTACCCAATTCATTTTTTCCAATTAAGGGGCAATTTAGTGTGGCCAATCCACCTATCTGCTCATCTTTGGGTTGCGGGGGGGGGGGGGGGGGGGGGGGGGGGGGGGGGCAGTGAAACTCAAGAAAACACGGGGAGAATGTGCAAACTACAGTCAGCCAGAGCCGGGATCGAACCTGAGACCTTGGCGCCGTGAGGCAGAGTGCTAACCACTGTGCCACCATACTGCCCCTCCCAAAATTACACTTAGGGCGCAATTCTCCAGCCTCAGTGCACTCTCGCTTGAGCCCTCCGACTGCTATCTCATCTGGAAGATCCTGCCTGATATACATCAACAACGGTGTGGTGCTCACCAGCTTGTGCCCCAGAAGCCTGTACACTAACATTTCCCATCGAGGTGTGTGTATCTGCGCTGGTGGAGGGTGGGGATGAAGCTGTGATGCGACTATTACGGTGGCATCCTCAGTGCTCTCCTCCGAAGTGGTCTTGTGAGAGGCATGGAAGGGGCTCACCCCGGATGTGCTGGCACCATTGGCTGGAGGACCCGTGGGAGAATAGACATGTGAGGGATGAATAGTCAGTGAGGGATGGATTAGTCAGTAAGGCAATAACAACTCCTTGGGCGCGATTCTCCGCACCCGCGGAAAATCGCGAAGTCAGCCGTGAAAACGGCCGACATTTGCGACGGCCCGACACGGCCCATTTCCCGAGGTATTCACGTCCGGGAAATGGGCTCGGATCGGGGCCGCGTCAATCACGTGCGCGATGACGCCGGAACGCGGCGACGCTACGAACACGCCCACATGACGCCGCCCGACGCCGTAAATAGACGTGGGCGAGTACAGAAACTAGGCCAGGATGCCGGAGCTCAGGAGAGCAGCCCCGCGATTCGTGGAGGCTGACGTGGAGATGCTGCTCGAATCAATCGAGCGGAGGAGGGGCATCATCTGCCCGCGTAGAGGGCATCGCCACCCTGCCAGCGCGGTGCGCCAGGCCAGGCGTGAGGTGGCTGCTGCCGTTAGTGCTGTGGGGCAGACCCCTCGCTCTGCTGACCAATGTCGGAAGAAGATGCACGCCCTCACCAGGGCTGCCAGGGTAAGTGCCAAGAGGGTGCCCCTGGGTCACAACCATCCCTCCCCCCTTAACTTAACCACCCCCCCCCCCCCCCCCCGGCACGGGGGGTGGAGGGGGATTGGGGCAGAGTGAGTTGAGGGTGGTTCACAAAGTTGTCACAGACCCAGCGCTCTGGCCCCCGTGGAGAGATGCAATGGTCTTATTACAACTTGACCCCCAAACTGTGCCAGTATCTGAACGGACTGCTGATACCTGCCGTATTGTAATGATCTACCTATGTACCCTCCCCCAACAGGACAAGACAGCTCACAACATTCGTGAGCGGAACAAGACTGGAGGGGGTTCGCCCATCCTGCGCCCCCTCACCACGTTCGAGCAGAGGGCACTGGACCTTGTTGGGGGATCTGCCACCCGGGAGATTGCGCAATGCGAGGTTGGCGGAGCTGCAACAAGTGAGACAACCCTGCATGACAAACACCCCCCCCTCCCCCATCCTCTGTCCCTTCACACCCTGCCCACTGGGTCACCTCCCCCATCCTCTGTCCCTTCACACACCCTGCCCACTTGGACACCTCCCCCATCCTCTGTCCCTTCACACCCTGCCCACTGGGTCCCCTCCCCCATCCTCTGTCCCTTCACACACACTGCCCACTTGGACACCTCCCCCATCCTCTGTCCCTTCACACCCTGTCCACTGGGTCACCTCCCCCATCCTCTGTCCCTTCACACACACTGCCCACTTGGACACCTCCCCCATCCTCTGTCCCTTCACACACCCTGCCCACTTGGACACCTCCCCCATCCTCTGTCCCTTCACACCCTGCCCACTGGGTCACCTCCCCCATCCTCTGTCCCTTCACACACCCTGCCCACTTGGACACCTCCCCCATCCTCTGTCCCTTCACACCCTGCCCACTTGGACACCTCCTCCATCCTCTGTCCCTTCACACCCTGTCCACTGGGTCACCTCCCCCATCCTCTGTACCTTCACACACCCTGCCCACTTGGACACCTCCTCGATCCTCTGTCCCTTCACACCCTGCCCACTGGGTCACCTCCCCCATCCTCTGTCCCTTCACACACCCTGCCCACTTGGACACCTCCCCCATCCTCTGTCCCTTCACACACCCTGCCCACTGGGTCACCTCCCCCATCCTCTGTCCCTTCACACACCCTGCCCACTTGGACACCTCCCCCATCCTCTGTCCCTTCACACACCCTGCCCACTTGGACACCTCCCCCATCCTCTGTCCCTTCACACACCCTACCCACTGGGTCACCTCCCCCATCCTCTGTCCCTTCACACACCCTGCCCACTGGGTCACCTCCCCCATCCTCTGTCCCTTCACACCCTGCCCACTTGGACACCTCCTCCATCCTCTGTCCCTTCACACCCTGTCCACTGGGTCACCTCCCCCATCCTCTGTACCTTCACACACCCTGCCCACTTGGACACCTCCTCGATCCTCTGTCCCTTCACACCCTGCCCACTGGGTCACCTCCCCCATCCTCTGTCCCTTCACACACCCTGCCCACTTGGACACCTCCCCCATCCTCTGTCCCTTCACACACCCTGCCCACTGGGTCACCTCCCCCATCCTCTGTCCCTTCACACACCCTGCCCACTTGGACACCTCCCCCATCCTCTGTCCCTTCACACACCCTGCCCACTTGGACACCTCCCCCATCCTCTGTCCCTTCACACACCCTGCACACTTGGACACCTCCACCATCCTCTGTCCCTTCACACCCTGCCCACTTGGACACCTCCCCCATCTTCTGTCCCTTCACACCCTGCCCACTTGGACACCTCCCCCATCCTCTGTCCCTTCACACCCTGCCCACTGGGACCATCCAGCGCCCGGCCGAGCGAATCTAAATAACCCGTTTCATTCTCTTCCCTAGGACGTGATGCTGAACGACCAGGGCCGTCTGCCTCCAGGCGGACACAGGCATCTGCCCCCACCTCACCCAGGGCCACACAAGAGAGGGTGCCCGATCAGCGGGGAGTCCCATCCTCCCCCACCGAATCTGTGGAGCAGGACGCCCAGAGGGCGGCGACACAGCCAGAGAGAGAAATGGCCCGCGAACGCCCTGCGGCCTCTCAGCGGGCCGATGACATAGAGGAGGCGTCAAACCAAGACGACCTTGAGCTTGTGGCACAGCTATCTCCCACACCATCCACCATCCCAAAGACACTCACCCCGGCTGGCCTATTTAGTGTTGAGGCTCCTGGGTCACAGTCTGGGTCGCACATCACAGCTGAGCAGGTACAGCAGGTGGAGGGCGGAGCAGCCGAGGGCCCGGACTGGCGGAGGCCAGGCCAGGCCCAGCATCCAGCTGGCTCCCAGACGTTTTCCGAGTTCCTGGACATTCTCAACCCACCCGCACAGCCGATGCATCAAGAAACCCAGGGAAACAATGACGGGATGAGGGCTGTCTTCCAGACTCTGCAGACGCTGTTAGAGGAGTCGAACCGCGTCTACGAGCAGGGAGTGGTGCCGCTCATGGCAGCAACCCAGGCCGACACCGCACGGGTGGCATCCGCGGTGGAGGCAATGGGTCAGGTTATGCAAGGCGTTGGGCTTAATGTGCACACGTCATCCTCGGCCCTGGACAGGGTTGCCCTCTCACAGGCAGCAATGCGCCAGAGCCAACACGACATTGCCGGCGCACTGCGGGCCTTGGCCGAGTCTCAGCAGGTCATGGCCCAGTCGCAGCACGCCATGGCACAGTCACAGCAGTTGATGGCACAGTCCCAGAAGTCGATGGCACAGTCCCAGCAGTCAGCCGCGAAGAGCATCAACCGCCTGACACATGTGCTGGATGGTGTCGTGCACTCACAGGTTGAGATCGCACAGTCCCTGGCGGGAATGTCTAACTCCCTGGACTCCGTCTCTGCAAACCTTCGGATCCTGGTGGATACCGTTGCAGGCCTCCAGGACTGGCAGCGCCAGGTGTCGGTGGCGCAACGGGGCATCTCCCCGCTCGCACCTCTGTCCCAAAGTGAGGCCCGGGGGCCACCGGGCTCCCCGAGGGAGGAGGAGGTTTCGGGGCCCATCCCATTAACTCCATCACGGGACGTCCCGGAATTCTCGGCCTCCCCCCGTCCCATCCCTGGTGCATCGGGTGGGCAGCAGGCAGAGCAGGGTGGCACAACATCACCCGAGACGCCCGCAGAGCAGCCTGGCCCATCAAGGCCGGGTCGCCCCAGGAAACGCTTGCCGAAGGAGAAACGAGTCGAAGGGGGCGATTCGCAGCAGTCCTCCTCCACTCCTGCTTTATCATCTGGGGAATCTCTTAGACGTAGTGGTAGGGCCCGTAAGGCAACAAAGAGAGACACTGAGTAAGTTGGCACGGGTGAAGGGCACAGTTTAGTTGTAGGGGCTAGGGCACCTGTAAATTTTTGTTCACATTAAATGCACTGTTCCACCTTACTTGTAATACCGTGTGATTGTTCCACAGCCACAGGAATCGTGATGGTGACCGAGTGTCGCTGGGGTTGACGAGCGGTGAAACTTCGGTGCCGGGTGTGCAGTCCCATCCACCCCACCCCCTCCCACAGCTAGCCCACGCGGGCACGTGATGGAGTGTCCGTGATGATCTCAGCGGCCACCAAGGTGGATGGTTCAGCTATTGCCATGGGTCAGACTCTCTCTAACGATTCTGAGCTCACAGCTCTTCGCAGAGTGGGCTGTCATCATTCCACATGGCACTGATCACACCCGCTGACACAGCCATCAATGTTGTGCCATACCGTCTGGACCCAGTGGTAAGGGTGATGTCGAAGTGGAGCAGTGTACACTGAGAGGGGGGTGGGGGGGGGGGGGGGGGGGGGGGGGAGAGTGGGGGGGGGGGGGTTGTGGTGGTGGCAGTTATGTGTTGACCCTCTGCACGACTAGCGATGCAGGTGGTGGTTTGGTGTTCAGCGGGGACGTCGCATACAACGCGTGAACCGTCCTGCCACCAAGGCGTCGCGTGCCCGCCGTCCTCGCTGGGTCCGTCGTGTCGCCTCCTGGACATCACCAGCACCAGGGTCGTGTCTGCGTGCTGCGCCCGCCACTCCGCCAGCCTCCTCCTCCTCCTCCTCCTCCTCTATGCTGGCACCACTGCCACTTGCTTCTCGCTCCACCTCCTGCAGCAGGTCATCTCCCCTCTGCATCGCGATGTTGTGCAGCGCACAGCAGACCACAACAATGTGAGCGACCCTGTCGGGCTGGTACTGCAGGGCCCCTCCGGAGCGGTCCAGGCACCTGAATCTCATCTTCAGGAGGCCAAGGCAGCGCTCCACCACACCCCTGGTTGCTGCATGGGCATCATTGTATCGGGTTTCCGCATTGGTCTGAGGCCTCCGTATAGGCGTCATCAGCCAAGACCGCAGCGGATAACCCCTGTTGCCTAGCAACCAGCCCCTCAGCCGGGAGGGACGTCCCTCAAACATCGCAGGGATGAACGACTGCGCCAGTATGCAGGAGTCATGCACACTCCCTGGGAACCTTGCACAGACGTTCATGAACCTCATGTGGGGGTCGCATACCACCTGGATATTCATGGAGTATGTCCCCCTCCTGTTTGTGAACACCTCCCTGTCCCCTGCAGGCGGGCGCATGGGGACGTGAACACAATCGATTGCCCCCTGCACCCTCGGTATCCCGGCCACGCTGGCAAATCCACGAGCTCGTGAGTCTTGAGTTGCTCGGTCCTCGGGAAAGGTGATGTAGCGATCGGCGATGGCATAGAGGGCGTCGGTCACATCCCGGATACACCTGTGCACCGATGACTTGGAGATCCCGGAGAGGTCCCCGCTCGGAGACTGGAAGGAGCCAGTCGCATAGAAGTTAAGAGCGACCGTCACCTTGATGGCAACCGGGATCGTGTGTCCTCCCCCCGTTCCACGTGGGGCGAGGTGCGCCACGAGGTGACAGATATGTATCACCGTCCGCCTACTCAGCCGGAGTCTCCTCCTGCAGGTGATGTCCGTCATTGTTAGGAAAGAGATCCGGGCACGGTACACCCTCGGCCTTGGTCGTCGCCTCTGGCACCGTGGCTGCACCCTCACTCTCTCCTCCTCCCCCTCCTCCTCCTCCTCCCCCCCCCCCCCCCCCCCCCCCCCCCATGCTGCTCGACGACTGGCAACTCCTCGGCCCTTCCCTCTGCTGCTGCAGCTGGCCCTGCAGCCACTGCGGGTTGTGGCTGTGGATGCTGCTGCATCGCCAAATGCAGTGCAGCGGCCCCAACCACTGCGCAGAACATAGCCGTTCTGTTCGCAGACATTGTGCTAACCTACAGAAGGGTGGTGGGGGCAGAGAAACGGGACATGTTAGACGGAGGTTAGTCGACACCTCGGCAGCTGCCTGCCACGGGATACCTGTGTGTCCCGGTGACCTGGTCGCGCTGCTGACACGCGGGCAGCCTAACCCCTGATCACTTTCTGCATCCAACGGGCAGTTAACTACGTCCTCTTCACCGGTGCGTCAGTGGCCTGTGTCCGTAAGCCACAGGGCAACCAGCGGCCGTGTCCTCGTCACCTGCACACCATGGCATGGTGGCAGACATTTTGTAACGGGGTTGGACGGGTCACTCGCTCACTCTCTCCCTACCCCACCACTCCCACTCCCCCCCGTCTCCCCCAATCCCCCCTCAGTCTCCTCCACTCCCCCCTCCATCTCCCCCACTCCCCCCTCAGTCTCCCCCACTCCCCCCTCAGTCTCCCCCACTCCCCCCTCAGTCTCCCCCACTCCCCCCTCAGTCTCCCCCACTCCCCCCCTCAGTCTCCCCCACTCCACCCTCCGTCTCCCACATTCCCCCCTCCATCTTCCACACTTCCCCTCAGTCTCCCCACTCCCCCCTCAGTCTCTCCCACTCCCCCCTCAGTCTCTCCCACTCCCCCCTCAGTCTCCCCCACTCCCCCCTCCATCTCCCCCACTCCCCCCTCCATCTCCCCCACTCCTCCCTCCATCTCCCCACTCCCCCCTCCATCTCCCCCACTCCCCCCTCAGTCTCCCCCACTCCCCCCTCCGTCTCCCCCACTCCCCCCTCCATCTCCCCCACTCCCCCCTCAGTCTCCCCCACTCCCCCCCTCAGTCTCCCCCACTCCACCCTCCGTCTCCCACATTCCCCCCTCCATCTTCCACACTTCCCCTCAGTCTCCCCACTCCCCCCTCAGTCTCTCCCACTCCCCCCTCAGTCTCTCCCACTCCCCCCTCAGTCTCCCCCACTCCCCCCTCCATCTCCCCCACTCCCCCCTCCATCTCCCCCACTCCTCCCTCCATCTCCCCCACTCCCCCCTCCATCTCCCCCACTCCCCCCTCAGTCTCCCCCACTCCCCCCTCCGTCTCCCCCACTCCCCCCTCAGTCTCCCCCACTCCCCCCTCAGTCTCCCCCACTCCCCCCTCCATCTCCCCCACTCCCCCCCTCAGTCTCCCCCACTCCCCCCTCAGTCTCCCCCACTCCCCCCTCCATCTCCCCCACTCCCCCCTCAGTCTCCCCCACTCCCCCCTCCATCTCCCCCACTCCCCCCCTCAGTCTCCCCCACTCCCCCCTCCATCTCCCCCACTCCCCACCTCAGTCTCCCCCACCCCCCCCCGCTCTGGACCCCCCTCCCGTTCTCGGGGATGCCTTCCCCGTTATGGCCAGACTCCAGCAGTGCGCTGAGCGGTGCGCTGAGCGGTGCTCTCACCTCCTCGATGCTCTCGTCAGCCAGCACGACTGGTTGACGAACTTGAAAAGCAGGTGTGTTGGCCGGCGTGAAAACAGTGCGTGATGACGTCGGGACTTCGGCCCATCCGGGTCGGAGAATAGCAGGGGGCCAATAAGTAGCAATTCTGGTCGTGTCGAGGGCGCGTTTGAGGCCTTTGCCGGGAATCCCAACGTGTAGTTTGTGCAGGGTTCGGAGAATAGCGGGAGGGTGTCGGACCTGCATCGCCGTGAAAATTTGCGCGACCCGCTATTCTCCGAACCGGCGTGAGTGCGGAGAATCGCACCCCTTGTGACAGGTCCTCCGGAGTGGCCCAGTGGATCCTCAACTCTGCAGCATACGCTGACCTCCGCATTGGTGACCGCTCTGTCCTCAGCCACCGCCTGTGAACTCCAAGGCCCATTCCCTGAAGGTGATAAGAATTTGTATATCAGGCACCCATCTGTCAGTCTGGGGTCCTCTCCTGGCGACTGTGGGAGAGCTTCTCCTGCAGACACACAGAGGGGGCATTGTTAGCTGCACTCCTGGTTCATAGTGATGTGGGGGGGGGTTGGTAAAGGAAGGATTGGGGTGGCTGAAGGGAGAGGGGGGATGAAGGGAGGATTGGGGGCTGCATGGAGGGTTGAGGAGGTGGATGCTCGCGTGAGGGCAGAAAGCTCTCAGGGGGAGGGGGAGGGGGAGGGTCATTGGTCAACTCACCTGTGTAGGTCATTGACCTTGCGACACTGGAGGCCAATCCTCCTGGTCACACACCCTGAGCTCAAGGCCGCCGCGACATCGTCCCAGGCAGCACTGGCTGCCCTGTGGCTTACCCTCCAGGACCAGCGGGGGAGTAGGACATCCCTCCTGGCCTCCACTGCATCAAGGAACCTATGCAGGTCTGCATCCCTGAATTGCTGGGCCAGTCACCTTGGCACCATGGATGCGAACCGAGTCAGGCTGTCTGTGCAAGTCTGTCTGCTCGCTACCACACCTAGAAACCTTTCCAGAGAATCGTGCCTTTAGTCATTTTTTGGGTGAATCGCGCCCATAGTTATTATAGTTCTTTTTGTGTTTCATTTTATTCCTTCAGTCACCACCTCATGCACAAGTGCATGTTGAGCTGTAGCTTTACCCTGCAATATCTTAGGCATGCTGCATTGCCATCACTCTAACACAGGGGTTTTCAAAATCAGGGTCACGAGAGGTGGATCGCAGGCAGGTTTCAGCAGGGTCGCGGCGCTCGGTCGTGGCATTCCTGATCGCAGGAGGAATGGGCAACGGCTGCTACTGGCTTTTGAAATTACTGGCTGGGACGGACTTTTGAGAGTCCTGGCCATCCTGCCGCATCCGTTTTCTGATGTGGCGCACCCCCACCGGCAGCAGGAACCTCCACCTCGCAGCCGGCTGTCGGGAAATCCGCGGGGGTGAGTGTGCTGCTGGCGAAACGGAGGATCCCGCCGACGGAAAATCCAGCTGCATGTGCGTTATATGCAGGGAAACACTGGCAAATTAAAGTTTAAAACCCTCAAAAATTCAAAGACATTTGAAGACTTAACATGGCGGCTGGGATTCTCCGACCCCGCGCCAGGTCGGAGAATCCCTGGGGGGACGCGAGAATCCACCCCTCCACCCTGACGCCGGCTCACCGATTCTCTGCCATGGATTATCGGGCGCCCGTGGGATCGCCTGCACGCAGGTCAGGGGCTGTTGAAATCGGCCCTCCCGGCGATTCTCCGGGCCCGATGGGCCGAGTGGCCGCCGATTTTGGCCGAGTCCCGCCGGCGTGGGTTACTCAGGTCCCACACGGCGGGACCTGGAAGGTGTGTCTGTGGGGGCCGTCCTGGAGGGGGGACGGGGGGATCCAACCCCGGGGTGGGCCTCCACTGTGGCCTGGCCTGCGATCGGGGCCTACCGATCGGCGGGCAAGTTCCGTGGGGGCCTATGTTCCACCGCGCTGGGCCCCTGTAGGGCTCCGCCATATTGCGGAGACGGGAACACACATGCATGCACGGGATCACGCCAGCCGATCCACGCATGTGCGAATTCACGCCGGCCGTTTCGCACCGGCTGGAGCTGCGGGGACCATTCCGGCGCCTACGTATCCCCCTTGGAAGGGGAGCATTCCTCATTATCGGGGACTATTGATGTCGGAGTGGTTGGTGCCGCTTTTCACGCCAGCGTCAGTACTTGGCCGGCGCGTTCGAGGACGAACCTCTTTATTTTTCTCAATGGATGCAGTGAGATCTTAAATCATCAGCTTAAGTCATCAGAAATGTAACATTGAACAACAAAGCAAGTGAGATTGTGAGGACCAAGCAGGCTCCCCGCTCATATTAAAGGTCAGTGAAAATGATGGTCGTGTAGGTTGGCCGGCATGGGTTGCGAAGGTCGGATGGTTGGTAAAAATGGGTCCCGGGCAAAAAAGTTTGAATAACACTGCTCTAACATATGTCAGAGAAATTTGCAATCTTTAAGGAAAGAGCAGGAGTGTCTGGGTTTATTGGATAACTCTTTCACAGTCACAGTGGACAAAATACCCATCTTTTGTATTATATGCTGCTGTGTCCTTTAATCCAACCCTTGAATTGCTCGACAGTGAAGGTGACTAAGCCCAGTGTTGAATCCTAGTTGAGCACCTCACAGCACCCTGTGCTATTTGCTCCTACAGTGTCAAGGTGGTCAGTTGGTGAGCTGGAGGATGGAATTCTTGATGAGGCAGGGATCACAAAGTAAGGGAGGAGCAAGTGCAGGTGAAGTTGAAGGGGACGCATTCAGTTAGTCAGAGACCCCTTCAGCGTTTTCTCCCACACACAACTGCTAGTGCTGCATCACCGGACTTTTATTTGATCTGAGGCTCAGCCAAAAAATCCACTTTACGGAGCCTGACAAGTTAAGTTCTATTTAATTACATGGGATTCTGAAATATTTAGCCATTTTTTTCGATTGAATTCGGCAATTTAATCTGTTAAAAAGTCTGGCCACTGCCTTGCAGTGGTCTATGTATTCTGTGGAATGTTTTAGGAACCGATTTGCAGTTGGAAGTATTAGTTGAGAGTGACTGACTAAGCCAAATTCTGTACCTATGACATCTATGGCTGGATTTTTAAACTGTGTCTTGGAGGATAACATTACTCAATCCCAGTTATTTTTTTAAGGACGATTACAAAAGCTGTGGCCCAGATCATTTCAGATGGGAGTAACAGTAAAACATATTCAGATGCCTCATCGTAATTCACCTTTGGAGGCTGCTAGAGGTGAAAAGACACTCCATTCCAGTAAAGACTTTGAAACGAGCTGCAACCCTCTTGTTTCAATGCTGGACAACACAGTCGGGACAGTGTTGGGATTGCCAGGACAATTGCAGTCTCCAACAAATATATAATTGTTGCTGCCTGGGTATGCTACTTGGACCTGATAACTTCCTCCTTTCATGTCGAGAGTTGAGTTCTTCCGACTATTGGTCAAGTCCTTGATTTCTTCCCAATGCCTTAGAGAAATCTTATTACTTATCGGGTCTGATTCCAAACTGAACCAGCAATCGTGATGCCGCCAAATCAGCAACTTAGCTTCTTTTCCAAATAAAATCCGAACAAAAAAATCCGACCTTTATTTACATTGCACACTTTATAGTCAGAGGAATGTTGAACGAATATATTTAGTTAACATTGCCAACAGCGATGCCTCTCTTACAATGCACAGCACTACCTTTTAATTCACAAACCTGAATAAATATCACAAAATACTTCATAAGACCCCTTTACATAGCCAAGATAAGTCAGCAATTGTAGTGCCGCTTGTATCATTTTGAAATATTCATGAGATACACCTGCACAATTTTTAAAGTTGAAGGCACAGGGATTTCTCTTTCTGTCGTACTGAATAGTTTAAATCATCGCTATATGGGAGAGGAAGAAGCTTGTTCCATTCCAAATGAGTAAACCTCCCCCTTTTAAAGAAATATTTTTTGCCATCATTACACAAAGCTCATTGGGTCAATGTGTATGATTGCTGTTACCGCACTTAAATTTCAATCCACTGAACGTAAATGTGTCCAGAACGAATACCATAAAATCTCTGTGTAATTTGTTTTAAAGTACTCCAGTTTCATGTTGCTTAAAGAATATGGGACCTAATTAGCTCAAAAATTTAGCAGTAGTACAAGTGTTAAATGTATCTTTATGGAGGTGTAAATGTGTATGTTTGCTTTAAAGTACCATGCAGGAACTTCAACACGTGCTCAAATACTCTGCCTGGGAGTAAAATAGTGAAATTCCTAATCCGGTAGAGAACAGGCAGTTATACTGTTTTTAAGCCCCAGTCCCAAAAAAAGTAACACTCCCCACACTATCCCCCAATCCAACCAGCTCTACTCTGTACCCTATTCTGCCCACTCTTTTTCCCTCCTCAGGCTTCCCTGATGTTCACTTTGATGTCCCAAGCAGACCTCCATTGGTCTCATCCACTGGGAAAGCCTGATTTGTGTCCCTCAGGCCACAGAAACAGGAAGCAGTTTTTCCAGAGGTCTGGGGCGGAATTCTCCGTTCCTGAGACTAAGTGTTGACGCAGGCGCAGGATTAGTGGACTTTCACGACAGCAGAACTGGAGCTGGACTTGGACCGATTCAGCGACTGTGGAGGGGCTAGCACTAGTGCAACGTGGAACACAATCGATTCCAATAAAAAACGGTGTAGCATTTGCCAGGTCCGTGATTGCCACTCAGGAGGCTGACAAGCTGCAGCCGCAGGAACATTTTACAATCCAAACGCACGTTCATCCCAGCCAACAAGATGGCACTGGTTGCACTGGAGCGTGCCCATACAGCTGATGGGTCTGCTGGGGCCAGAGGGCACCTCGGGGTGTGGCCGGGGGGGGGGGGGGGGGGGGGTCCTGTGGCCCAAAGTTCACATTGGGCAATAACTAATGTGCACAGCTGCATGGCTACCTTTCCGGCTGCAGCAATGGTGTTCAATGTCCATCCACCCTGCCCCAAAGCCCACCTCCTGGCCACTTCGCGTTACTCTCCCGGCCCTGACATAAGCCTACCTGGTCAATGGGACAATTGTCAGCAAACTATGGCAATGTTGGACACTTTCTGTACCCTCTCTCTCTCCCTCAGTAGCCACGATGCCAGTTTCACGATTTGTAAAAGCACAAGAGAACTATGCCATCGGGAACTCGACCCATCGGAGGCGGAGGCGACGGAGAATATGGATCCGGCCCACAAATGATATGCAAACAGTGTTTACTGTACGGGCATTCAGGAACGTATTGATGCCACTGCCGAGGTAATGGAGGATTGCAATTTGGCGTCAAACCAGCACCCGCCGCGATTTTTGTGTCGGAATCTATTCTCCGCCCAATTGTGTTTCCCAATTTTGGTGTCAGCCAACGGAGAATCCCTTGACCTTTCCCAAATAGAAGGCAGTATTGTTTGCTCTCACAAATGAATTGTCATACACCGAAAGTACCTCTTTTGCTAACACACTGCTAGCTTTAATACACAACATGTTATGTGACTGTAGGTGGTGTTGCCAATCCTTTAGAATTTTCCTGGAGTTTTAAGCAATTAAGAATAATGCCCTGGACATTGCCAATGAGCAACTGAGGAGCCAAATCTTAGAGGCAAATCTTTGACTGGGCAGGGTGCTTGGAGGCAGGTAGTCATGTGATATAAACCTTGAGGAATGCACACAGATTTTCCAACCCTAACCACAGGCAGGAAATGGTACTTGTTTTTGCAAGAATTGAATATATTTTGAGGACCACATTTACCTAAAGGAGTGAACAAATTAACTGTAGCCTCTGGCTGAAAGCTACGTAAAACGTGGCTCCTGACACTTCAGTCAAACTCTTATGTCCCTCAGGAAAATACTATAGTGAAAACTATTGTCGTGGAGCTCACCTCTCGATTATTGAAGGAACATTTCCAATGTTTAGTCTGCCCTGCAGGTGCCTTGCAGTATTAGACAAGGTGAGTTGGTTGAATAATAGCAGTAGGTCACATAATGTTGTCACTGAAAGAAAGACTCAACCACATCCTCAAACTATCCCAAAGCATTTCACAGTCAGCATTGTTGCACAATGATTAGCACTGTGGCTTCACAGCACCAGGGTCCCAGGTTCGATTCCCGGCTGGGTCACTGTCTGTGAAGAGTCTGCACATTCTCCCCACGCTTTGCATGGGTTTTCTCTAGGTGCTCCAGATTCCTCCAACTAGTCCCGAAAGACGTGCTGTTTGGTAAGTTGGACATTCTGAATTGTCCCTCTGTGTAACAAGTAGCACAAGTGGATTGTACTGTGGCTTCACAGCGCCAGGGTCCCAAGTTTGATTCCCTGCTGGGTCACTGTCAACCACCCCCCCAACCCGCCTTCATGCCCCCTCCTCCACCACTGCATGTGATGTGACCATCAATTCACTAGAGACACGATTGGAAGTAAACTGTGGTTTTAATAGTCTTACAACTGAGCCTGCCTGCGACCAGAGGAACTGAGAGCAGGCTTACGGCTGCAGCACTTTATACTTCCGGTAGTTGGAGGGGCCATGGGCGGAGCCATGGGCGGAGCCAAAGGTGGAGCCCTGTACAAGCTCCTCATCTCCCCCTATGGGCAAAGCTGCGCAATGGCTCACATTCAGAGCCCAGAAGGACATAATACAATGCAATGCAATACAGTGTGAATTACAATGCAGTATAATTCACCACAGTATGCATGTGGCTAACAAAGCATCCTTTGTGTCTCCGCAGGAAAAGCTCTCCCACAATCAGAGGGAGTGGGCCAGACTGGTGGTGGGGTGCCGGACATAAAAACCCTCACCTCTTTTGAGGGGGCGGGGGGGGGGGGGGGGAACAGTCACAACATCAGGATGGTGCATAACTTGAAGGGGAACTTGCAGGAGGTGGTGTTCCCATGTGTCTGCTGCTCTTGCCCCTCTAGAAAGTAGAGGCCATGGGTATGGGAGGAGCTACCAAAGAAAATCTGCTAGGTTGGTACAACATATTTTGTAGATGGTACACAATGGAACTAGTGTGCACCATTGGTGGTGGGGGAAATGTTTAAGGTGGTAGATTGCATGCCAGTCGAGAGGGCTGCTCTGTGCTGGATATGTCAGGCTTCTTGGAGCTGTGCTATCCAGGCAAGTGGAAAGTGTTTCATTACACAACTGACTTGTTCCCTCGAGATTGTAGAAAATATTTGGGGAATCAGGAGATGAGTTACTTGCTGCAAAATATCTGACCTGCTCTTATAGGCACAGTATTTATGTCCAACTATGTCCAAAGTCTAGCGTTTGGAACAAAGACAACCTCATGTATAATCTATTCATAGATCATAGAATTTACAATGCAGAAGGAGGCCATTTGGCCCATCGAGTCTGCACCGGTCCTTGGAAAGAGCACCCTACTTAACCCCACACTTACACTCTATCCCTACAACCTACCTAACCTTTTTGGACACTAAGGGCAATTTATCATGGCCAATCCACCTAACCTGCACATCTTTGGACTGTGGGAGGAAACCAGAGCACGCAGTGGAAACTCTCGCAGACACGGGGAGGCTGTGTAGACCTTGCACAGACAGTGACCCAGCTGGGAATTGAACCTGGGACCCTGGAGCTGTGAAGCAACTGTGGTAACCACTGTGCGACCCACTGTGCTACCATGCTAACCATTAGATGAAGCAACTGGTGATTCAAGTGAAGATCATGTTTTGTTATTTTATGGTTGCTGGATTTGCTAAAATATGCTGCAAAAATTGTCTGCCAATTTGCACATAACCAGCAAGCAATTAAAGTTTTACCTTGCCTATAGTACTAAGTCTATGATTGAATACCATAGGCTGTTTCAAGATTGAAATAGTACAATAAACTCTTTGGCAGTTCACCACTTCATGTTCAAGAAACAGAAATGTAACCATTGGAGGGGCAAAGAAGAGAAAATTAGAAATTTGGCAACAGAAAAACAAAATTGAGTCCAAAATTGGATGCAAAATTGTTTTAGGTGTTAACATTTGCAACTTGTGACAGTGAAACAGCAGAAATGGAATGGCCATTACTCAAACATTTTTGGTGCAGTCCTTCAGAGGAGAGGGCAACTTAGAAGTCAGTTTTCTGAGAATGGAAATATTAAATTCAGCATATTGTGCTTAATGAGATTTTGACTATCTTTCCTAGTGTGGTGGCTCGAGACAATGTGCTCACTTCCAGTGACAAAAATGGGGGTTCATTAACAGTAGACAAGACAACCACAGTTACTCCAGCTACGGAGTCCACACTGCTCAGGCCCCTGCTCCCAAGCCCCACACTTTCTCTCTATTGGTCAGGTTTTGCACGCTCCTGCGCGATAGGTCTCGAGTCAGTCACATGGACTGCAAATCCAGCCTCCTTAAAGGGGCCATCCAACCATTTCCTCCTGCCTTAAGTGCCTCATTACATTTTACAAAGAAAGCTATATAATAGTGCTAGATACAAGAGACATAAGGGAAAATAGTTCATTACAGAGTCAGTCTGTCCGGGGACATTCGAGACCTCACGGACCTCCTTAGTCCCCCAGCTGGCTCCACCGTCTCCAAGGCAGTCTTGTTGTCTGTAGAAGACGACAGTTCAGGATGCTTCACCTCTTCTGCAGGGCGGCTCGCCTTGCCAGCTCCCACCTGTATTGCTGGCGGGGCTCTCTCTGAAATTCCTGACTCCTTCCGTTCTAGAACCATTAGACTATAAGACATAGGACCAGAATTAGGCTATTTGGCCCATCGAGTCTGCTCCACCATTTAATCATGGCTGATATGCTTCTCATCCCCATTCTCCTGCTTTACCACCGTAACCCCTGATCACCTTATTAATCAAGCGGCAATGAGTTCCATAGATTCGCCACCCTCTGGCTGAAGAAATTTCTCCTCATCTCAGTTTTAAAGAATCATCCCTTGAGTCTGAGGCTGTGCCCTTGGGTTCTAGTTTTCCTACTACTGGAAACATGCTCTACACGTCCACTCTATCTCGGCCTCTCAGTATTCTGTAAGTTTAAATGAGATCCACCCTCAGTCTTCCAAATTCCATCGAATACAGACCCAGAGTCCTGAACTGCTCCTCATAGAACAAGTCCTTCATTCTGGGGATCATTCTTGTGAACCTTCTCTGGACACTTTCCAAGGCCAACACATCCACTCTTCAATATGGGGTCCAAAACTGCTCACAATATTCCAAATGGGGTCTGACCAGAGCCTAATACAGCCTCAGAAGTACATTCCTGCTCTTTTATTCTCGCCCTCTCGACATGAATGCTAACATTGCATTTACCTTCCTAACTACTAACTGATCCTGCATGTTAACCTTGCAGAACTAGAACTTGAACTAGAACTCCTAAATCTCTGTGCTTCTGATTTCCAAATTTTTTCCCATGTAGAAAATAGCCAATACTCTATTCTTCCGACCATAACCTCACACTTTTCCACATTGTATTCCATCTGCAACTTCTTTGTCCACTCTCTTACCTGTCCAGGTCCTTCTGCAATCTCCCTGCTTCCTTAACACTACCTGTCCCTCTACATATTTGTGTATTATCTGCAAACTTAGCAACAATGCCCTCAGTTCCTTCTTCCAGATCATTAATGTACATTGTGAATAGCTGTGGTCCCAACACTGAACCCT
The DNA here is from genome assembly GCF_902713615.1 of Scyliorhinus canicula. Taxonomy (NCBI): domain Eukaryota; kingdom Metazoa; phylum Chordata; class Chondrichthyes; order Carcharhiniformes; family Scyliorhinidae; genus Scyliorhinus; species Scyliorhinus canicula. The sequence goes on along the minus strand of NC_052147.1, from coordinate 120,931,251 downwards.
GCGGAAAATCACTAGTCACTGGCTGCCATCCTGAAAAGGATCCTTTTATCCCCACTCTCTGCCACAGAAGCACCATGATCCAAGTTGGACCCATCTGATCTGGAATGGGGGTTACTATCCCTTGGTTCCTCATATGGTCGACATGCTCCTGCACAGTCCTGCCAGTGAAATGTATCACATACCATACGGGTTCAGGCTGGGACAATGATCGTTATTTCCTGACTTTCCAGCTCTGGGGTCCACACTGCCCGGGTTCCTGCTCTCAGAGCCCTGTGTTTTCTCTCCATTGGTCGGGATTGCAGTGTTCAGTACTATTCATGGTTACTCAGTTACTGAAGCTATCCATGTCCATTTGCAGAAAGCATTCAGACTTAGACTGGTAAATGGCAAATAACATTCATGTCACACACTTGCCAGGCAATCACCATCTCCAGTAAGAGAACACCTAACCATCTCTCCTTGACCTTCAACATTATTACCATCGCTGAATCCCCCACCATTAAAACCTGACTGTCACCATTGTCCCAACACTTAAGTGGAGCAGCCATATAAATACTGTGACTACAAAAGCAGGTCAGTGGCTCATAATCAGCAGCGGCTGACTCATCCCCTGACTCCCCAGTGCTTGTCCCCTGCTCCTTCTCTGTCGCTGGGCCAGAATCCTGGAACTCACTTCCTAACAGCACATTGAAAATTGTAACCACTGGTCTTGCTGAAGTAACAACATTGCTTTAGCAAGAAGAATTTGATGTTTCACAATCTTCTACCATTTAGTGCACATCGCTACCTGTGCATGGTGCCTTCTTTATCCTGCAACATATATTAAGCATTGCGTGGAATATTACTTTTCAGAGAGAAGGTAAGAATGCATATTTGTAGAAATTGCTGGGCGTATAAAAATGCTTTTGTCTCAGATAGTCGAATGGTAGCACAGAGCTTGAGTATTGCCTATAAAAAGAGACATGCTGTCAAAGCTTTTAATCTTACACTCATCAGAACAACTACGCAAGAATAACACTACTATGAGTATTCCTGCATATTTATCCTGAAGAGGGAAAGATGAAAAGCTTTGGCAGCATGTCTCTTTTTTCAATCAATATTAAACTACTTTGCTAACTGGAGATATTAGGATAATAGGTCAAGTTTATAAACATGAACTACTAGCAGAGAGCTCATTGGGCGTGTATGTCAAGATGTGGTGAATTGTTTACAATTTTCCTTGTAGCCATAAAATTGGCTGTCAATACTGAATTGTCTTCTATGTGAGTTGGACCAAATGCATTTTTATTATCCACATTTTTGTAATTCAGTATTTACCTGCCTTTTATTCTGCATATGTATCACACTAATGGATGAAATCAAGTAAGCGATGTTGTTTAATGAAACTAGTCATTAAACCATGGCTGACATGTACTGCTTACTTGGATTGTTATTGGCATCAATATAATATTCAAACTTAGCAATGCATGATAATTATACACAGGCCCATATATTACAAGGTAAGGTAATTGCCTTTCATGACTATGTATCCCAAATAAGGTAATTGTGGCTTAGACTCATCTATAATACTGTTAGATAACTAATAGCCATTGTTCTGTTTCAGCACTTTTCTTTAAACCAGATATCTTCCTTGTAACAAGTGTGCAACATAACAGTGGCAAGTGCCAATTGATTTCCATGCCTGATGGGCCCTTTACTTAATTTGTTCTATGCCCTTCAGTCCTATAAAGGCCATTTCTTCCTTCCCTCACGCTGCCAAATAGAATTTACTGACAGTGCCCACAGACTAAACATTCTTGCACCTTACTCTATGCGTTGTATTTCATATTTTGTGTACAGCTACATAGAAATTGCATTCTCACTCCACAGCTGTATTCACTCACTGCACTATTTGTAACACTTATATGCCAGTTGTGCTGGTTAAAGAATGATTAAGCAACCTTCTAGTGGGAGTGATCAGATTGCGTGCTTTGTTTGTGTTAAGTTATGTGGAACTGAAAATGCGTTAAAGTAGCCTGGGAGTTACAATTAGCTCTAATTTAACACACTCTAGGTGGAATTAGGAGGAAATTAAACCACTATATGAGTTTAAATAATTGGTTTTGGCTATTATACTAATGAGAAGAACCCTACTGCTAGGATTAAATGATTTTGCTGTGCATTTATTGCACAAATAGCAACATAAAATATTTATGCTTTCAACAAACTTTCATATTTTCAGGTTTAATATCCATAACAAAATCATAATTTCTTCGTCATTTTATTTCTACTGATGAAAGGTAAGAAAACTCACAAATGTATAACATTTTCTGTGGGTTCTTTTAGTGCATTTCAAAATGTGTTTACCTGACGAACAATAACAATCTATCCATAAGTTACGTGGAAACTAAAATTATTTTCTTCCACTAATCCTACTCTCTTTTAACCACAGAAATTCAATCAGTTTGATGACCTAGGTGTCTAGTTGTAATCAGTGCTCATACATGCATACAACTGTGTAGGTTAGGGAATTTGCCCCTTACACTGGTTTAGCACACACACTCCAAGCCTTCAGCCAGTGACCTGTATAATGAGTATGGTGTATACAAATGCATTGGTGCAAATTAAGCGGTTATACCATATTACTACATGCTTTTCAGAATTAAATCCTATAGATTGAAAGACCACTGACTTGATTTGTGTGGTCTGGCGCATTCTTCATTTCAATCTCTACTATTGTAAATAATTGAATAATTAAAATTAAAACAATGCCAATTTGTATTTTTTAATTTCACAAGTATAGGGGATGGAAGATCTTAATTGGATTATTAATTAACTAATTCCAAAGTCCATTGAACGAACAAAGGCTGCATATCCATGTTTCGTGAATATTTAAAGGACAATGTACTTGTGTGCGTAAAGGGTGCAAGCCTCTCAGGGTTTTCACCTTCAAATAAACTCAAAGCTATTAATGCCTAATCCATGATTGCTATGCTGATTAATTACACTGCAGCTTTCTCTGAAAGACTGTTTCGAATGTGTGTTTGATGTCTTATTCTTCATCCGGTCTATCAGCGTTCGTGGTTCGGTTTTGTCCCAGCAATCACCTTTGACCAGATTTAATGTCTCTTCCACAAATTTATTTATTCGGAATCCTAATCAGGAATTTCACCTCAAGCAGTCTGGAAAAACTGTGCGGGTTGTTAAATTTATTTTTATAATGTGGCTTTTACTGGTAGACCAAATGTAGTTGATTATCACTGGCTATCCAACAGCTTCTTCCTGCCATACTTACATAGTGCCCCTTGCACTTTCCGATTTTGTGTCAATATCTAATTCTGCTGTAGCTTCCTCTAAACTTGCCCTCTCCCATTTTCCCCCAAATTGGCAGAAGCTTTCGGAATTAGCAAAACTGTTTCCCAAGACACTGAAAGCCAAATAAAAAAAATACTATTCAGTGCTTGCCAACTAGGCTGTCTTAATCTAGCACAATGTTTTTTGTGTGATTTAAACTGCCTATGGCAGAATGTGCTAAATGATCAGTCTTTTTAAGACATTAACATTTGTGATTTTGCATCCAGATCCTTACTGCAGCTAATTGCACAACCATATGCTTAAATGTAAGGATAACAAAGGGAAAAATTGCTAATTGTCATCTTTAAAATACATTCAGTCTTAAGAATGTTTCAGAAAAATCTGTTTGAAATTGAAGACTTTTGTTTATGAGGCATTTTTCTTCTATTCCATACACTGTTTGCGGCCACATTATCCCTTTCATCGGCCTATTGTGTTCATGCAGGGACTGTTGCTATGGCAGTAATGTTGAGCTGCAATTAAGTTCATCTTTTGTAAAGTTAGGTTAGAATTAGTTTTATTTGTTATTTTAGTCAGGTTCAACTTCATCAAAACATTTAATCAATTCTGTCTAAGGTTTAGAATACAAAAACCTTTATTGATGGCAAATCATATGGTAACAATGAAATGAATTGGTGCTTTGCAGAAAAGAATTTTTAAGCTGCAGTCTGAATTTGTGCTGCTGTAATAGTTACATGTGTATTTTTCTTGCTCAGTTTCAAGAAATCAGGATAAGTACAGCTGAAAAGTTACTTTTTAAGCCTAAACTTTGGGGAGAAAACTCTTTAATGTTGTTACTGTAACCTATAGATCAGTCACCAAACAGCAGGCAATGTGCTGAGCAATGTGTGTAGTAAATTAATTACCTTGTACTCTGGTTTTGCTTGCTCAGGGAAAAACAAGAAAATGACTGTTTTACCAAATCATGTCATATTCAAGCAAATAGATTCAGACTTCTTTGGTTAAAAAAAAAGAACCATTTGCAAATGCCTTCATTGATTTTCTTTTACGATCAGGCTAGGATAAAGGATGAAAATAACACGCTGTCAATCCTAGGCTGCCAAGTTTAAAAAATAAAATCGATGATTACTTCTAGAAAACATCAGATGACTGCATTCCAAAATCACATCTGCTGCAATACTCCAGTAATTTCTGTGATTGCCGCCAATTCTTCAATGTACTTAGCAATAGCTGATCCTCTCTCTTTACCCAAGGCAATGATTAGCATACACTAATGATTTTTAAAAAAATATTGCAATAATATCTAATTCTTTCAAATGAGTTGAACAAGCTGTCTTTGCAACCAATAAGAAAAAATATACGTGCCTGCACTAAGTACATTCTACGGAATTTAACGGAGTGTTTCTCATGATCTGCCACCCAACAAGTCTGAGTAAGATATCTTCAGTTCATATTACTTCACTTTTTGCTACATGTTTGTCCTTAGAACCAAGCCTGAATTCATTGAACAAATTCAACAAATGTAATGCAAAGCATAGAATCAATTTTTCAGGCAGCCATCAAACCTCTCTTTGTAGAGTCTCAATTGTGTAGCTATGACTGGGAATTTACTGATAGAAAACAGAGCTTCAATAAACTGTATTGCTGTAGTTTGAGATCAGGACCTGTCAGAACTGTTGGTGTTTAATTGTGTGAATCACAATTATCCTTAATATGTCAATATTTAAAAAAAAAATCAAAATTAAGCATAGGATCTGATATAAAAATAAAAACAAAATACTGTGGATGTTGGAAATCTCAAATAAAAACAGAAATTTCTGGAAACACCCACCAATTTATTCAGCATCTGTGGAGAAAGAAGCAGAGCTGTTTTGAGGAAGACATGACTGTTCCTCAGAACTAGGGAATTCTGAAGAGTTGTATTTGAATTGAAATGTTAGCTTTATTTCTCTCTCCACATATGCTGCCAGACTTTAGCATTCAATTTTTATATCTCTTATCTCACAATTTATTTTAATGTTGGCTTCCAAACTCATTTAAATGACACAAATTGAATACATGGACAGAAAAAAGTGAAGAGCGCATACTTTCACCATGTTGTGTTAACTCAAAGTTGCCACAGTTATGCAGCTCTTCATTAAGGCTTTTCCCTGCCTTGTCGATGCTCTGTAACTAAAAAGTTGAGAAAATAAATCTTTTTATTAAAAACTTCCATCTCACTGAGTAGGCTCCAGGTCAATCCACAACCAACACCCTGCTCTGAAAACTCTGCTCACATTTTGGCAGCTGTGACAACCTCAATTCTTCCTTGGATGATACCCTATCTGTGTAACATTGAAATCTATCCATTACTTTTTGAGATGTATTATTTACGGTCAAATAGACTCTCGAACAGGGCAGTGGCAGAATTAATGAAATGTCCTGAAGGATAGAATATGGGGCGGGATTCTACCCTACCCGGCGGGGCGGGGGGTCCCGGCATGATGGAGTGGCGTGAACCACTCCAGCGTCGGGCCGCCCCAAAGGTGCGGAAGTCTCCGCACTTGTAGGGTTCAAGCCCTAACCTTGAGGGGCTAGGCCGGCGCCGGATGGTTGGTGCCCCACCGGCCGGTGGGAACGGCCTTTGGTGCCACGCCAGCCGGGGCCGAAGGGACTTCGCCGGCCGGTGGAAGTCCGCGCATGCGCTGGAGCGTCAGCGGCTGCTGACATCATCCCCGCGCATGCGCAGGGGAGGGGGTCACGTCCGCCTCCGCCATCATGAAGACTATGGAGAAGGCTGAAAGAAAAGAGTGCCCCCACGGCACAGGCCCGCCCGCCGATCGGTGAGCCCCGATCGCGGGCCAGGCCACTGTGGGGGCACTCCCCAGGGCCAGATCACCCCGCGCCCCCTCCAGGACCCCAGAGCCTGACCGCACCGCCTGGTCCCGCCGGTAAGGTAGGTGGTTTGATTCACGCCGGCAGGAGAGGCCTGACAGCGGCGGGACTTCGGCCAATTGCGGGCCGGAGAATTCGCCGGGGGGGGGGCCCGCCGACAGGCGCGACGCGTTTCCCGCCCCCGCTGAATCTCTGATGCCGGAGACTTCGGGAGACGCCGGGGGCAGGATTCACGCCGGCCCCCGGCGACCCAGCGGGGGGGTCGGAGAATCCCGCCCCATGGTCTCAAAGCTGAAGTCATTTAAATAAGAAAGCTTTTAACTCGGCAAATCATAACAAATACATTTGACAATTACTGACTGGACACTACAGCAGTTGGCCCAGCAGTTATAAAGTTGTCTGAGGATGTGCAATAAGTATTACTTACTTGATATTATCTCTTCAACCTGTGAAGCAACAGTTTGCCCTATAGTATACTGTTTGAAAGTATACTCTTGAACCAAAGTGATTTTAAAAAGTCAGGAATATCTTTTTTAGGTAGCTAGGACAGTTGTAGCCAATGTTTTACTCATCTAAAAACTCTGAACCTTTGGTTAACAGTGAACACTGTTACTCCAGACATTACAGCTCCTAAACCAATGATATTTCTTTGCTCCAGGTTGAAGCAGAGATAGAGTGGAGAAAGAAATGTTGTCCAGAAGGCAGGCTTTAATGCTGGAAATGTGACCATAGGTAAATACTTGGGTGTTTTGCTTCATTACCTTTGAGGGTCGCGGAATACACAGACCTTTCTCTCGGGAGATTAAATAATTGTAGACCTTGATGGACCAAATGACTTTCTCATCCATCTATGCTGTGTTTTGATCCAGTGAGATAATGGAAATACTGAATCAGTCTTTACTAGAAGATGGGTTTTTCAGAATGATTAACAGAAAGGCTTGGTATACTCAATAACCTTTCAGGTTTTGCAAAACAGTCAAAATTCTAAATCTAAAAACTCCACATGGAGGGAAGAGGGCAGAGAGCAAGCAACAAATGAGAGTAAGTGAATTTACAGAGTTCACTAATGTTAGTTTTTAATTAATCTGGTAAGATTAGATCATGCAAGAATAGAGAAACACATAGAAGTCACTGAAAGAACAATTATATAGCATTGATCATGTCAATGACAGAATCACTGCTATAAGTGACCAGCATACGCTTACTGTAGAGGTAAAGGAATTTCCAGGCTGCCTGCTCCTACTGAAAGTAAACTTGCCTTTTGTATTTTTCCCCTCGGTTGCTGTCAAACTTTCTAATACCCTGCCCCTCCAATGGTTTTAGGCAGATTAACTAGCCTAATTGGACTTAAGCTTCTGTGAACAGAAGAAAGAGGCGGGGGATAGTCTCTCCAAGCCCTTCAGTCACTTCCTCCTGCTTGAGTAGCCTGCCTAGCCAAGCTGAAACTGTACTCATTGTCATGTTGGAGTGCATTAATTAGAGAGCAGACTAATTTTCGAGGATGCACTCTGCCCTTTCAATGGTAATTTAAAATTGAAAATGATGTGAATTGTTCAGCGGCATTCTGTTCTGGGGCACAGTCAGTTTTATTATGATACTTCAAGATTTTTCATTGTCATTGATTATTTAAATTGATTAAAGTTTGCTATATGAAAAGGCCTCAAATTATTGCCCCCCACACCCCAACAACATAACTAATCAACCTTTCATTCCTAACATTAATTTTAAATTTTGTTTTGTTGGTGTGCTAGATTAGGTCGATATAGTTGTTGGTTTGTCATTCTTATTTAACAGTATATCAAATATTAGCACTTTCATTTAGATGTTTACTGAGAATTAGCAATGCATTCATAAAATAAAGCAAACGACCAATAATTTTCCATCTTTATCATCCGCTTGACCTTTTGGCTACTATTACAATGCACGTGACACTAATAATTCTTCTTCCATTAGCTCTTTCAAATATTGGGCATGGATAGTTCCTTCTAAGATGTGCCCAGAGTCACAAACTAACACATTTTGGCTGTTGAAGGTCTTGAGGGCGATAAGTGATTTGTGAAATGTTTTTGTGTTCATTTTTTCAGTATCTTTGGACAGCAAGCCTATCACTAGTTAGGAGATGAGGTTGCGAAGGCAGCTTATGTTACTGCTTTCTTAATTCACTGAGAACACGAGTGCATGTATGAATGTGATTGTGCCTGGGGCTAGATGCAGCTTTCCTGCTATCTGGTTTTCCCATTAATAGTACAGCGTGGAGTGTTTTAAATTGTCTGAATCTGCATTTCAAAAACAACAGAATTAAAATTCATATTGTACATCCCATGATTCTAAAATGGCAATGATTATTAAGGTAACAGATGCAAAAAGTGCAATTAAAAAGAAATCCACAACCTTAATCTTTCAGCGCATTCCCTCCCACATACTATTCACAGCCACCAACGGTTTACTGTATTACTCTTATTTATCAGCGAGGCACAAACATTGAGCTGCTTTATTATTTTTCCTTGCCGTTCTCTATCCTGGATGGTGGTCCACATGGCTTAAATGTTACATTGACTGTGAGACATTCCTGGCTCAAAATTATTGCTGTGACTCGCGTACATAACAACCAATACACTTTAAAGAGTAATTCATTGTGTGAATCGCTTTGAGATGTTGCAACAAAAATAACTATTTATTCCCACCTTTTTTATTTTAATCAGTTATTTCTATCTATTCCTATCCATATTAATGCAAGTATTTTTTTTTCCTTTTAAAAACTTGGATAGGAAACCAGTTAAGCTCACCCACAGAGACTGGCAGAGTTTAAATGCCATTTAGTGCTGGGCTTGATGTGTGGGCTGTCTGAATGAGAGTACAATGTTCCATTACGGACTTGCTCTTTCCCTATTTTAACTTGTAAAGTAGCTTATTGTGGGATTCAGTAAGAAATGGCTCTCATTTCTTCTCTCAAAGCTGGATCATTTTGAAAGGGCAAAGCATATAATTGCATGCTGCAGGATTGTGAGGTGCAGTTTCAGTTAAACCAATGAAAGTGGAAGGGGAAAAACTGGTCTGTATTGCACCTGTTTTCCAAGTGTAAAATGGGGATAAAAGTGGACTAATTTTGGGGTGAAATAGTTGACCGCTAAAGGAACCTTGAAAACCATCCACATTGGGAGATCTCAGGCATCTCGCATGGCTGTCTGATGACTCATGCACTGGGAAAAGCCTGAATTTTCCTTCGTACAATTTTCCTTTAAGAACAAAATGTGTTGGGAATATTTTAAAAGAGGGTTAATTTGTTTCCTGATTATGAAATCAATACGAAATGTCCATCTGACCTGAGGTTGCCATGGGTTTGAACTAAGAAGCAATGAGTAAACATAAAACTAATTGTGGTGGGAGGGGTCAGCCTGTTTTTCTGTTTGGTAGTTCAGAAGACTGGGAATTCAGGCAAGGAGAAAACAAATGAGGTTTTCTCCGGAGTTGTCTGTTTGGAAGTATACAAACAGATCCTGGTGTTGAAACAGGTCTCTGAGATTAGAGCAGAGACTGTGATACAGTATATATTATACAATTGGAAAGCTCAAAATATTGAAGACAGGAAGGGTGAAGGATTGTGGTTGGTCAATTTCCATTGCTGATGTTGAATTGGGTACCAGAGCCCGTCAGACGATTTAACAGGAGCCAGAGTAGGAAGTATCTGGGCATTCTGTGCCATCAGGGCTGTCGTAACCAAAGTGAGAGATAGTTTGTAGATGTGTGGCTTGTCGGTGGTAGCCGAGTGCAGGGATTTAAGATGGATTATGGCTGCTGGTGAATGAAATTAAACTGCCAAAACATTTGGATGGAAAGTGAGACATCCTTACCAAATGATGGCTGAGTTGAAAAGACTGTGAGATTACATGTGATGTTATATTTGTGTGGTAAGAAATGCGAGCACTTGTAACTATATGTAGCGCATCTTTGTTATATTGTCAATTTAAAACAAAATTTTACTTTTTATTTAAAAATTCCTTCACCTATTATTTATTGGGCAGTAATCTCCATTTGGGAGACTATGGGCTGGATTCTCCAATTTTGAGGCTATATCCGGAGCATGTATCTAGTCTTATGACCAAAATGTCGGCGGCACCCTCGCGCCGATGCTCCGCCCGGTGGGGGGCTAGCAGCCGCATCACGGCTTTACCTGTAGATACGGATGGAGAATTGCCGGGTCCATAGCCGCGCGTGTGCACGGTGGCGACCTGCTGCGGTTGTGCCGCACAACATGGTGACGGGCGCACGTGGACCTGGCCTCACAGATAATGCCCCTCTGAACCCCCATCACAACACCCATACCACCCCCCATCAGTCCCCCCAGCCCCTGCCAAAGCACCCCCCCCCGGCCACTGGCTCCAACCCCCTCTACTCCCCCCCCCCCCCCCCCCCCCCAGGCTGTGGCGACGCTGGACACAGTCCGAATTCGCAATCACAACTCTTCAAAAACTGTGACCACACGTGTCCCACACGGTCGGGAAGTCGCCCCATCAGGTGATGTCCTGAGGCCGTCCCAACGGAATGCGAGGTACGATGATGCCGGTTTTGAGGGAGCATGCATCCGAAAAATGGCGCCGCTCCCGATTTAGGCATCAAAACGAATTCTCCGGCCAATTACGAATGCGATTTCAGTGTTGGCAATTGGAGAATCCAGCCCTATGGTTCTCCTGGCGAAACTGAATTGCACCTTATTTACGCTCCCGCTGGGAGTGCAAATCAGGAAGTGATTACTAATCCTTAGCCATGTAAACTTTGCATGGTGACGATTGTGAGAGATTCCCTTGGGAATCCCACTTTTTGGGCCGCCATTTTGAGCAGGAGGCTTGATAGCGGGGTCCCGTAACTCGGCCCCCTCCCCACCACAACATTATTCAGCCCCCCCACAATGCAATTCAGCACCTCCCCTGGGATGTTCTAGGTCACCCGACCCCCCCCCCCCCCCCACCAGAGATCCAGTAAATAAATAGACTCCCCACAGACTCCCTAAATAAATGTTCAGCTATGAAGTGAAACTATCGGCACTTGATTTTGTTTGAAATAGTCCAGGAGCTGTCAAATAACGCTCGATGTTTATAAACATTGTGATGCACTATCAATTATGACGAGACAAGAGTAGAGAGTAATCGAGGCTTTATTAAGCAGAGATGTGGAGCCTCCTGCAGCTGCTGCCAAAATGGCGCCAGCTCGGAGAGCCCACACATTTATACTCCGCATACTGGGCGGAGCCAGCAGGCAGGGATCTACCCCCGTACCTGTAGTACAGGGGCCTTACCGTAATACGCTCATATGCAATACACACAATACAACAGTGGTGACTACCACATTCACCCCCTGTTAAAAAAAGAGTCCAGCGGGGGTGGTGGACAACTATTTACATACAGGTTGTTTAAAATTTAAGAAAGAGGTTACAAATTTAGATGATCGGGCGCCTTGATCCGTCGTTGCGAACGCCGCAGTTGTGGTCGTCATTCAGGCGTTGGTTCGGTCGTTGGTGACTCCGGGAGCGTATCGACCTCATCTTCATCCCTGGGTGGGAACAAGGGGAGGGCGAATCGTCCTGGAGCTGGAGCTGTAGTGGGGTGTGCCGGGGGGAGGGAGGGTGGCACCGAGCCAGAGGGGGGGGGTGTGTGGGGACCCAGCTGGCGCCAGGTCCCTGAGGGAGACTGTGTCTTGGCGGCCATTGGGGTACGCTACGTAGGCGTACTGCGGGTTTGTGTGGAGTAGCTGTACCCTCTCAACCAACAGATCCGCTTTGTGGAGCCACACGTGCTTGCGGAGGAGAATGGGTCCTGGAGCTGCCAGCCATGTTGCGAGCGAAACCCCAGAGGTGGACTTCCTAGTGAGGCAAAGAGACGTTCATGGCGAGTTTTGTTAGTCGCAGTGCACAGGAGCGACCGAATGGAGTGAAGGGCATCGGGGAGGACCTCCTGCCAGCGGGAGGCCGGGAGATTTCTGGACCGTAGGGTCAGCTTGATGGCCTTCCAGACCGTCTCATTCTCCCGCCCCACCTGCCCGTTTCCCCGGGGGTTGTAGCTGGTCGTCCTGCTGGAGGCAATGCCCTTGCTGAGCAGGTACTGATGCAGCTCATCGCTCATAAATCAGGATCCCCGGTCGCTGTTGACGTAGACGGGGAAACCGAACAGAGCGAAGGTGGTGTTGAGGGCTTTGATGACGGTGGCAGACGTCATGTTGGGGCACGGGATGGCAAAGGGGAATCTTGAATATTCGTCGACCACATTGAGAAAGTACGTGTTGTGGTTGGTGGAGGGGAGGGGCCCTTTGAAGTCCACGCTGAGGCGTTCAAAGGGGCGGGACGCTTTCACCAGGCATGCACGGCCTGGCCGGTAGAAGTGCGCTCTCTGCGCAGACCTGGCAGTCTCTGGTGATAGCCCTGACTTCCTCAATGGAGTAGGGCTGATTGCGGGCCTTTATGAAGTGATAAAAGTGGGTGAGTCCTGGGTGACCGAGATCATCGTGCAGAGTGCGGAGTCGATCCACTTGTGTGCTGACACATGTACCTCGGGATAGGGCATCGGGGGGCTTGTTGAGCTTACCGGGGCGATACAAGATCTCGTAATTGTAGGTGGAGAGCTCGATCCTCCAGCTCAAGATTTTATCATTTTTGATCTTACCCCTCTGTGTGTTATTGAACATGAAGGCAACCGACCATTGGTCAGTGAGGAGAGTGAATCTCCTGCCGGCCAGGTAATGCCTCCAATGCTACACAGCTTCTACGATGGCCTGGGCCTCCTTTTCGACAGAGGTGTGCCGAATTTCGGAGGCATGGAGGGTGCGGGAAAAGAATGCCACGGGCCTGCCAGACTGGCTGAGGGTGGCAGCCAGAGCGACATCTGATGCATCGCTCTTGACTTGAAAGGGGAGTGTCTCGTCGACCGCGTGCATCGTGGTCTTGGCGATGTCAGCCTTGATACGGTTGAAGGCCTGGTGAGCCTCAGCCATCAGGGGAAAAACTGTGGAGTGGATGAGTGGGCGGGCCTTGCCCGCATAGTTAGGGACCCACTGGGCGTAGTACGAGAAGAATCACAGGCATCATTTGAGGCCTTGGGGTAGTGGAGGAGGGGGAGTTCCATGAGGAGGCGCATGTGATCGGGGTCGGGCCCTAGAACTCCGTTCTGAACCACATAGCCAAGGATGGCTAATTGGTCCGTGCTGAACACGCACTTCTCTTTGTTGTAGGTTAGGTTGAGGAGTTTGGCGGTGTGGAGGAATTGGCAAGGTTAGCGTTGTGGTCCTGCTGGTCGTGGCCCCAGATGGTGACGTTATCCAGGTACGGGAAGGTGGCCCGCAGTCCGTACCCGTCAACCATTTGGTACATCTCCTGTTGGAAGGCCGAGACCCCATTCGTGACGCCGAAGGGAACCCTAACGAAGTGGTCAAGGCAGCCGTCCGCCTCAAATGCGGTGTATGATGGAACCATCAATTCATCAGACACGTGTTTCCGAAGTGAATCTAGCCTTTAATCGACTTACTTCAGAGCCAGCCTGTTACCTGTTGATGAACTCGAAGTGACCCAGGCTGACTCTGGACACGGATACTTATACAGCTGCACTAGGGGCAGGAGTCATGGGCGGTACCAAAGGTGGAACCCAGTACAAGTTCCTCAGTGCTCCCAGCACTACTCCCCCTATTGGTAGGATGGTGCTACTGCGCTTACAATAACTGTGAATTATTATATACATTCATATATTACATTCACCACATTCACCCCCTGCAAAAAAAATCAAGTCCGGCGGGGGTGGTGGTCTAGTCTATAACGTCAGTCTGTCCGGCGGTCGGATTGTGCGCTGAGACTGCGGAGCACCGGGGTTGCAGCCTCTTGCGGTGGCTGGATGGGTGTTGTGTGCTGGGGTACGATGGCGGACTCCAGGGATGGTTGTATCCGAGCTTTATACTCTCCTGGTTCGACCGGGGACTGGGGGCGCTGGGGGCTGGCCGGCGCGGGTGTGCGGGACTGGTGGAGCGAGCTCGTGGGCTCGGGAGCGCAAGGGGGCGACAGCATGGGGTGTAGGGTGAGAGGTCCTTCTGTGGGGGTAGAGAGGGCGCTGGATCCGGCGGGTGCCAGGCCCCGGAGGGATACCATGTCCTGACGGCCATCAGGGAACTCGACGAATGCGTACTGGGGATTGCAGTGGAGCAGGCGCACCTTCTCAACAAGGGGATCGGTTTTGTGCGCCCTGACGTGTTTCCTCAGAAGTACGGGGCCCGGTGTCCTCAGCCATGCCGGAAATGAGACCCCCGTGGTAGTGCCCCTGGAAAAAATGAAGAGCCTCTCGTGAGGGGTCTGGTTGGTCGCCGTACACAAGAGGGACCTAATAGCATGGAGCGCGTCTGGGAGGACTTCCTGCCACTGGGAGACTTGGAGCTTTCTAGACCGTCGCGTTCTCCCTCTCCACCTGCCCATTCCCCCTGGGGTTGTAGCTGGTAGTCCTGCTCGAGGCAATGCCCTTTTCGAGCAGGTACTGACGCAGCTCGTCGCTCATGAAGGACGAACCCCGGTCGCTGTGCACGTAGCTGGGGAAACCAAACAGAGTGAAGATGCTATACAGGGCCCTAATGACTGTGTGGAAGGTCATGTCGGATAGCGGGATAGCGAATGGAAAGCGGGAGAACTCGTCTACGACGTTTAAGAAGTAGATGTTCTTGTTAGTTGAGGGGAGTGGCCCTTTGAAATCGATAGCGAGGTGTTCAAAGGGCCGAGAAGCCTTGACCAGGTGGGCCCTGTCTGGTCTATAGAAGTGCGGTTTGCACTCTGCACAGATCGGGCAGTCCCTGGTGACCGCTTTTACCTCCTCGTTGGAGAAAGGCAGGTTTCGGGCCCTGATGTAGTGGGTGAGCCAGGTGACCCCCGGGTGGCAAAGGTTATTGTGGATACTTTTTAATCGGTCGATCTGCGCGCTGGCGCATGTCCCACGGGATAGGGCATCCGGAGGCTCGTTGAGCTTCCCGGGTCGATATTTGATATCGTAATTGTAGGTGGAGAGTTCAATCCTCCACCTCAGAATTTTATTGTTTTTTATGTTGCCCCTTTGCGAGTTGTCGAACATGAAGGCAACCGATCTTTGGTCGGTGATGAGGGTGAACCTCCTACCTGCGAGGTAGTGCCTCCAGTGACGGATAGCCTCCACAATGGCTTGCGCTTCTTTCTCGACTGAGGAGTGTCGGAGTTCTGAAGCGGAGAGGTAACGGGAGAAAAATGCAACGGGTCTCCCTGCCTGGTTTAACGTAGCTGCAAGAGCTACCTCAGAGGCGTCGCTCTCTACCTGGAATGGGGTGGATTCATCCACCGCCCGCATGGCCGCTTTGGCGATGTCCCCCTTGATGCCGTCGAAGGCCTGGCGTGCCTCAGCTGACAGGGGAAATCGTGTGGCCCTAAAGAGTGGACGGGCTTTGTCCGCATATTGAGGGACCCACTGGGCGTAGTAAGAGAAAAATCCCAAGCACCGTTTGAGGGCCTTGGGACAATGAGGGGGAGGGAGTTCTAAGAGGGGGCGCATACGGTCCGGGTCGGGGCCCAGGACTCCGTTTTCCACGACATAGCCGAGGATGGCTAGTCTGGACGTGCGGAAAACGCATTTCTCCTTGTTGTACGTTAGGTTGAGTTTCTGTGCCGTCTGGAGAAAATGGTGGAGGTTGGCGTCGTGGTCCTGCTGGTCATAGCCGCAGATGGTGACGTTGTCCAAGTACGGAAACATGGCCCGCAGCCCGTACTGGTCCACCATCCGGTCCATTTCTCGTTGGAACACCGAGACCCCATTAGTGATGCCGAAGGGGACCCAGAGGAAATGGAAGAGGCGGCCATCGGCCTCGCATGCCGTGTAGTGGTGGTCCTCTGGACAGATTGGGAGTTGGTGGTATGCAGACTTCAGATCCACCGTGGAAAAGAGCCGGTACTGGGTGATCTGATTAACCATGTCTGCAATCCTGGGGAGGGGATACGCGTCGAGGAGCGTAAATCTATTTATAGTCTGACTGTAGTCGACCACCATACGGAATTTTTCCCCGGTCTTAACGACCACTACCTGAACTCTCTAGGGACTATTGCTGGCCTCTATAACCCCCTCACTGAGTAGCCTTCGGACCTCTGCTCTGATAAATACCCTATCCTGCAGGTTATACCGCCTGCTATGAGTGGCTACGGGTTTACAGTCCTTAGTGAGATTGGCAAAGAGAGGAGGGGGAGGGATTCGCAGCGTAGCGAGGCTGCAGATCGTGAGTGGGGGCAGGGGCCCTCCGAAGCTGAGGGTGAGGCTCTTGAGGTTACACTGGAAGTCTAGGCCTAATAAGAGTGGCGCGCAGAGTTCGGGCAAAACATAGAGTTTAAACTTCGAGTAATTAGTGCCTCGGATTGTGAGTGTCGCGGCGGTGCGCCCCTGGATCTGGACCGAGTGGGAGCCTGAAGCGAGCGCGATAGTTTGCTGCGCGGGGAAAATGGAGAGCAAACAGCGTCTTACCAGGTCTGGGTGTATGAAGCTCTCTGTGCTCCCGGAGTCGAAGAGGCATGGCGTTTTGTACCCATTGATATGGACCTCTGCCATCGAGTTTCGTAGGTTCTTTGGTCGGGATTGGTCTAGGATGACCGCGCTGAGTTGCGGGTAGTCGGTGGCTCAATCAGCTGTGCTGGAGTGGCCCCGGGATGACTGCCCTCTGAGTTCGTAGTCTTGTTCGAATTCCTCCGCTGAGTTGTCTGAGCACGGAGATGCGATCGGGCCCGTGGATCGCACGTGGTGGAGGATGGCGTCCAAGATGGCGGCCCCCATGAGTCGCATGTGGCCGGCCGCGTGTTGGAGGTTTTCCAAGATGATGGCCCCCATGAGTCGCACGTGGCTGGAGGGGGCGGAGTCGAGGCATAGGCCGCAGCGCTTCGGGCTCCGCGGGGCTGAGAGTGCGGGGAGCGGTTACTGCAAGTCACTGGGGAGTTGAAAGCTGGGGCTCTTTTTGCTAGGCACACTCTAGCGTAATGCCCTTTTCGCCCGCAGCTGCTGCAGGTCGCGTCGCGGGCCGGGCAGTGCTGCCGTGGGTGCTAGTTCTGGCCGCAGAAATGGCAGGCTGGAGCAGCATAGTGGCTTGCTGGGGCAGCATAGTGGCTGGTTGGGGCAGCATGGTGGCTGGGCGGCCGCGTAGCACAGGCCTGGGGGAGTCGCTGGTCGGGGGCCCATGATGGGTCCGCGGGGAACAAGTTAAGGCTGCGGAAGGAGACCTCCATCGTGGTCGCTGCTTCCACAGTCTTTCTAAGTCCTGGGCCCCCTTTTCCAGCAGTCGTTGGCGCACATAGTTAGACCAGAGGCCCGCTACAAAAACATCGCGTACCGCCAATTCCCTGTGTTCAGCCGCGGTAACCGCTTGGTAATTACAGTCATTGGATGAATTGTTAAGTTCTCTTAGGAATTCGGCGAGCGATTCCGTAGGCCGCTGACGGCGAGTTGTAAACACATGGCGAGCATAAACTTCATTAATGGGCCTTACATACATTTTTTCGAGAACTGCTAGCGCCGCAGTATATGAACTGGCTGAGTTTAGTTGCGTAGAGATTCTGTGGCTCACCCTCGCGTGCAGTAGACTTAGCTTCTGATCCTCTGTCGTTTCGGCTGTGCTCGCTTCGGCCAGGTAGACCTTGAAGCACTGGATCCAGTGGGAGAAGATTTCTTTAGTCTCTGCATCCTGCGGGTTGAGTTCCAGGCGTCCAGGTTTGAGGGCCGATTCCATAATTGATCTTTACTGGTCTTAAGTCGATTAAATTGATGGAACCATCAATTCATCAGACACGTGTTTCCGAAGTTAATCTAGGCTTTTATCGACTTACTTCAGAGCCAGCCTGTTACCTGTTGATGAACTCGAAGTGACCCAGGCTGACTCTGGACACGGATACTTATACAGCTGCACTAGGGGGAGGAGTCGTGGGCGGAACCAAAGGTGGAGCCCAGTACAAGTACCTCAGTGCTCCCTGCGCTACTCCCCCTAATGGTAGGATGGCGCTACTGTGCTTACAATAACAGTGTGAATTATTATATACATTCATATATTACATTCACCACAGTGTACTGGCGGTCCGCCTTGCGCATGGGGAGCTGGGGGTAGGAAGATTTCAGGTCCACTGTCGAGAAGACCCGGTACTGTGCAATCTGATTGACCATATCAGATATGTGAGGGCGGGGGTACGCATCGAGCTGCGTGTACCGATTAATGGTCTGACTGTAGTCAATGACCATCCTGTTTTTCTCCCCAGTTTTCATCACTACCACTTGGGCTCTCCAGGGGCTGTTGCTGGCCTCGATGATACCTTCCTGAAGCAGCCGCTGGACTTCAGACCTGATGAAGGTCCTGTCCTGGGCGCTGTACCGTCTGCTCCTGGTGGCGACGGGTTTGCAACCCGGGGTGAGGTTCGCAAACAGGGAAGGTGGGCCTCACGAGCTTAAGGGTCGTGAGGCCGTAGACAGTGAGGGGTTGTAGGGTCCCGCCAAATTTCAGGGTTATGCTCAAGACGTTGCACTGGAAGTCCAGGCCGAGTAGCAAGGCAGCGCAGAGGTTGGGGAGGACGTAGAGCCGGAAGCCGCTGAACTCTACGCCCTGGATGGTGAGGGTGGCAGTGCAGTACCCCCGGACCGCCACGTAGTGGGATCTGGAGACCATGGAGATTCTCTGGTTGATGGGGTGTACCGCGAGAGAGCAGCGCCTTACTGTATCGGGGTGGATGAAGCTCTCAGTGCTCCTGGAGTCCAGAAGGCAGGATATCTCGTGCCCGTCGACCTTCAGCTTTATCGACGTGGTCACGAGGTTGTGCGGTCAGGACTGGTCAATTGTGATGGAGGCCAGACGTGGCTGGTCGGCAGCGGTTGCAGGCGATGAGCGGCCCGATGAGGTTCCTGACAAACAGGGGTCCTGAGGCGGGGAAGATGGCGGCGCCCACAGGCCGCACATGTCCTGAAGCAGGCAAGATGGCGGCACCCACGGGCCGCAAGTGTTGTGAGGCGAGCAAGGTGGCGGCGCCCACGGACCGCACGTGTTGTGAGGGGGGCAAGATGGCGGCGTCCACGGGCCACACGTGGTCTGAGACGAGGTAGATGGCGGCGTCTGCGGGTCGCTCATGGGGTGTGCCGGGACAATAGCAGCAACCGAGCGGGCCTGGCACACAGCAGCGAAATGTCCTTTCTTCCCGCACTCCTTGCAGAGCTTGCTCCACGCCGGGCAGCGCTGTCGGGGGTGTTTTGACTGTCCGCAGAAGTAGCACTTGGTCCCCCGGGGTTGGTTGGCTGCCGCGTGTCGTAGGTCTGGGGTTGGCTGGGGGAGGTCACTGGTGGGGTCCACGGTGCTGTGTTCGCTGGCGGGGTCCACGATGCCCAGGAGGGGTGGGCCGTGTGGTCGGGGGCATACGCCTTTATATTGCGTGAGGCGACCGTGAGAGAGAGCGCTAGTTTCTTGGTCGCCGCGAGGCCGAGGGTAGCCCCTTTTAAGAGGCGCTGGCGGATGTAGGCTGATCCTATGCCCGTAACGAACGCGTCTCTAAGTAGCAGGTCAGAATGCTCAGCGGCCGAAACGGCCTGGCAATCGTAGTCTCTCACGAGGACGTGCAGGGCATGCCAGAAGTCCTCTGGGGAGACTCACCGGGGAGTTGATGCCGCATGGAGAGGAGGAGCCTGGCATAGATTTTGTTGGTCTGCTGAGCGTAGTTCTCCTTCAGTAGCGCCATGGCCTCAGCATAGGTTAGAGCTACCCAGATGAGGGGAAAAATGTCGGAGCTCAGCCGTGTGTCGACGATCTAGAGCTTCTGTGCCTCCTGAGGGTGGTTTGGTCGCAGATCGGATGTATGCCTTGAAACAGGCTAGCCAATGTGCGAAGGCCGACTTGGCGTTGTCTGCTTGAGGGTGCAGCTGTAGGCGATCAGGCTTGATGTGGAGATCCATCATTGTAAAATCTCTGCGTAATAAATTGATGCACTATCAATTAAGATGAGACTATGAAGTGAAACTATCGGCACTTAATTTTGTTTGAAATGGTCCAGGAGCTGTCAAATAAAGTTCGATGTTTATAAACATTGTGATGCACTATCAATTATGATGAGTCAAGAGTAGAGAGTAATCGAGGCTTTATTACGCAGAGATGTGGGGCGCAATTCTCCCGACTTACGAAAAATCGGAGAATAGCGGGCGGCGTATATTTTTACGGACACGCTGGTCCGACGCCCTCCCGCTATTCTCCCCCCCCCCCCCCGCCACGCCCACCTCCCAACACGAATCGCTGCCCGCCGTTTTTTTACGGCGAGCAGCGATTCACTCCTGGCCGATAGGCCGATTTCCAAGGCCTTTACGGCCGTTTTTATGAACGTAAAACACACCTGCTCTGACCGTTTGTAAAAACGGCCGTAAAGTCCCGTTCTCGGGAACCATGGCACCGATTGGCATGGCCGTACCACGGCCGTGCCAAGGGTGCCATGGGCCCCGATCGCCGGCAGCGGGTACTTACCCCGCGCACTCTTTCTCCCTCCGCCGCCCCGCTGGATCCATTCGCGGGGCGGCTGAGGGGCATACCGGCCCGCACATGCGCGGGTTTCACGCTTATGCGTGATGAGGTCATCCACGCATACACGGGTTGGAGTCGTCCAATCCGCGCATGCATGGCTGACGTCATCTGACGCGTCAGCCGTCGCTAACTTTGGCTAGCGGGCTTAACGAAATTCGTTAAGCCTGCGATGCCGGAGTTCACGGCCGCGCAATACTAGCCCCGACCGGGGAGATGAATCGGTTCCCGGTCGGGGGGACAGAGGCTGGCGTCAAATGCGTCCGTTTTTGGCGCCAGCTTCCCGATTTTTCGTAACTCGGGAGAATTGCGCCCACGGAGCCTCCTGCAACTGCTGCCGAAATGGCTGCAGCTCGGAGAGCCCATACATTTATACTCTGCTTACTGGGCGGAGTCAGCAAGCAGGGATCTACCCCTGTACCTGGGGCCTTACCGTAATACCCTCGTATGCAGTATACACAATACAACAGTGGTGACTACCACACATTGGAGTTAGTTTCACAGCTGACTACTTTAAAGTTACTCGACCGTTAAGGAAGATAACTGGAACAATGCTGACAGCTGTGGGTGTGTGGAAGCTGTCAATCACAGCCATGTAATATCAATATCAAAGAGAAATGAATGAATGGCTTGCAGATCAAAGATCTGAGGGGATTTAAACCTAGCTGGCTGGTTTTCTCTTTCCAGGAGTTGACAGGTGCTGCTTCCTGTGTCTGAGCCAGCAGGTGTATTACTCAGGTGAGTGTTAAAGCAGTGATTTTTTTCACTGTTTCTCTCTGGACTGCTCTTTAGCTTCCAGACAGGGGTCTCGCCTCTGGGGGGCTGCCTGACAGGGGTCTCTCTTCTCGAGGGTCTGTCATGGGTGCCTCTTTATTTAGGGGGTCTCTGTGGGGGTCTCTTTACTTCGGGGTCTGTGGGTGTGGTTCTTTGTTTAAGGGGTCTCTTTATTTAGGGGGTCTCTGGGGCGGTCTCTTTATTTTGGGTGTCTGTGGGGGGTCTCTTTAATTAGGGGGTCTCTGTGTGGGTTCTCTTTTTATTTGGGGGTCTGTGGGGGGTCTCTTTATTTAGAGTGTCTGTGAGGTTTTGTCTCCGATGCCAGATCCACTACATCGGGAACTCCGCTATCGGCAGCGAGAGGCGGATAATCCAGGCCAATGTTTAAGCTAAGTGGATTTTAGTTAGTTTGTTAAAGTAAAAAAAAATTCAACGTAAAATTTTGTCCAACAGTTTTCTTTCTATTGGTGTCATGGGCGTCCTTTCTTTTTAAAAAGCTATTAATCGCTATTAATCTCTACGGGAATCATAACAACAGGCATGAGGCCTGTTGAATATGTTAATGAGAGACCGAATCCTATTAATTAAACTTGGTAAAGCTAAGCACAGCTGATACCAAGTCTGGTTGGTGCTGATCCTCACGATGTAATACAGCCAAACTGGCACTTTAAAAAAATATTCTTCCTTGGGATGGGAAGTTCATTGACAAGGCCTGCATCTGATGCCCATCCCTTAATTGCCCTTGAGCAGGTGGTGGTGAGTGTTCTTCAAAAGACCATTGGTGGCGGTCACCAAAAAAAAAGTCAATCATTTTTTAAACGTACTTTTGGAGGGGGGGGGGGCCTGACTCCACAGAACTCCTAAGGACTGCGGCTAGCCTTCGGGAACTGTCTCCTGTTGTCCTCACCCCTATTCCCCTCACAGGACTTACCTGATGGGCGCTAATGTTGCAGCAGCCCGCCAAAATTATTTTTTGCGGCAACCTGCGAGCTCCCTCTGGATGCTGCAATTATGAACTTGAATCCCTCGTGCCAAATTTGGGCAAATGTTGTAATCAAGTGCTAAAACATTTCTACCCAATATTGCCTGATTTAATTGTCCAGTGCAGTTAGGGGTCAGATATAATTTCAGTCACCCTTCGGGGATGGATGTTTTAACCTAAAATTGGTCCTTTTTACATCCCTTTTCCACCCGGAATACTGGCATTCATAAAGGGATCCTACAAAGATCTCCCAAAACTGACCCTCGAGGCCACATCTTAATAAGTATGGTGAGTCGCTGGCATCTGTTGCGCATCCAGAAGCTATTCACTGTGAGATCAATTTGGGGAGACTTGTTTTATCGAAAATGGATGCAACAAGAACCACTTTCTCTTCCAGATTTTCTCAAACCTATAACAGACTTTTAACATTTGGTGTAAAATTGTTTGTTTCTACTGGAAGAAGTTTGTGGCTCAATTTTCCTTTCTTTCAATTTTGGCTTATGTCTGATGAAGCAAAGTGGCTTTGATTTGGAAGAGCAAGAAAGCCTGGGTCACTTGACAGATTACTTGGCTTTGTGAGCTTCTGCAGTGGATTAAGTGGAAAGCCATTCCGTTGAACACATTGGTATCAGACGTCTACAGGATGGAAATAACTGACACCTAGTGATCTGCGAGTTCTTACTTTCGGCCTTTAATCAATATCTGCCATAAGTTTGATACTTCGTCTTTCTTCAAAACAAATGTAATGGCAAAAGCAGCTGTATTGGTGTTAGGCAGATGTGCATGGGATACAGACAGCCGATTCAGTGTTTGTGACTGCAGTTTACAATTAGCAGTATGTCAGGATGCACTCATCTTTACAGGGGCACTTCCAGTCTCCCCTGATTATGTTGCATGTCCATCTTCCGATTACATATATGACAGAAAACAGTATTGGCCAATTAGTTTAATGTTTTCATCAATCACAACATTTTCATCAGAAGCTCAAATGGCATCTTAACTGTGATAGACCATTTGATCTCATGTGCCAAATATATGATATAGCCCTACAATATCCCAGTCTCAAATTATATGACCATGTACAGCAGCTATATTAGCAGCTGTTGTTCAAGTAACTTTAAGGCATTTTCTTTGCCATTTGAGGAGAGTTAGAAGCCATAACATAGAACATTGGTTTTGTGTGCATGATTTTAATTCTGTGATGGCTCAATCCTGGGAAAGATGGGCACAGATTTGAGAGGTGTCAGCATATTGAAGGACCTTTAAGAGGAAAAGAAGGTTGGAAAAGAAGCAGCAGATTACATGGAGCATGTTTTGGTCTTTTGAAAAATTGACAACAATGGCAGAATTGAAGGAGGGGGCACAGTACCTGAAGAGAGAGACTTTTAATAATGTCAGCCAATACTGGAACCAGATTGTGGCCGGTGGATCACACCCTCAGAAATAGTCTCTCTCTCCCCTTCCCCTCACCAAGACTCTCTTTTCCCCATCCCTCGCAAACACCCTCTTTGACCCACCCTCACACACATTCCCTCCTCCTCCTACCCCTCACACACATTCTCATCCCGCACCACTCATACACTTTTCCCCCACTGTTCAAATACACACTCTCTTTCTCCCCCAACCCCTCACACACTATATCCCCCCCCCCCCCCCCCCACCCCCGGCGATTCTCCGGGTGAATGGCCGTCCATTTTTGCCCAGTCCCTCTGGCGTGAATCACTCAACTCTTGTATCGGCGAGACCTGGCAGATAAGTCAGCGGGGGCGGTCCTCGGGGGGGAGGGGGGGCGGCTCAGTGTGATCTGACCCCGGGGGGGCCCCCACGGTGGCCTGGCCCACGATCAGGGCCCACCGATCTGCGGGGGGGGGCTTGGTCAGTGGGGGCACTCCTTTCTTCTGCACCGACCTCTGTAGGGCTCCACCATGGCCGGCGCGGAGAACAGAACCCCCTGTGCATGCGGCAAAATATGCTGGCCGGTCTGCGCATGCGCATGATCATGTCGGCTCTCTGGCGCTTGCGCGAACCCGCGCTGTCCCTTCAGCTTTCGGAGCACTGCTCCGTCCTCAGGTGAATGAAGAGATATGTTCCAGAAACATATATATAGACAAAGTCAAAGATACCAGACAATGCTTGGAAAGCGAGCATTTGCGTGTCATCAAATCTTTACAGATCCAGAGATTTGATTAACCACAAATGCTCGCATTCCAAGCATTGTCTTGCATCTTTGACTTTGTCTATATGTTTCTGGAACATATCTCTTCATTCACCTGATGAAGGAGCTACGCTCTGAAAGCTAATGGTTCAAAACAAACCTGTTGGACTTTAACCTGGTGTTGTAAGACTTGTTACTGTGCTCACCCCAGTCCAACGCCGGCATCTCCACATCATGGTCACTCATAATGCTACCTGGATTGGCCTCTGGTCACCTCCCTGTGGCATTCACCCACCCTCCGGCCGTGGGCATGTCCCCGGAGCTGTGTCCCATCCCCTGGGTGTTCAGATGTTGGCTGCTGCGTGTGTGATCTTGCCTCCCGCAGTGTTCAGGGTCAGTATCCAGGCATCACAGTCTGATTGGGATGCTAGGCAATGATTCCCCCATGCTACGTGGCTCGCCCACCCACCAGAATCTACTTGGGATGTGTGAAGTGATCACTTAACCTCGATTGCCAATTCCCTATTGCAATAGCCTTCAGCCGCACGGCCTGAGGCCTTGCCAGTCGTGGGGATTATGGGTAGTCGATGGGGAAGACGGGCAGGGACAACGGTTGCCCCTGGAATGAATACACTCAAATTAGGAGTTGGCATGGTGATGCTGCGAGCGATTTGCTCCCCGCTTGCCCTTCCCACACTCCCCATGGTGGCTCAGTTTTGAAGAGGGTCCCGCACTGCCCACTGGGATGGCAAGCCAGCGCCCTGGGGCGCTTTGCCTGTGACCAAAGATGGCTATTCGCCCCCTCGGCTCACCACAGAAGCTCTTCCATCAGGTTCACGTTTTTAAAAAGGAGTCCTAATCGGTGCCAGCGTGACCACTTGCTGGGAGGTCACTGAATGACAGGATGTTGGAGACAGTGTGTTAGGGGTGGGGGAAAAAAAGAGTATGTGGGGGAAAGATGGGGAGGAGAGAGTGTGGCTGAAGGGCGGGAGAGAGAGAGTGTGTGAGGGGTGGGGGAGAAAGAGAGTGTGAGGGGTGGGGGAGGAGAGAGTGTGTGAGGGGTGGGGGACAGAGAGAGAGTGTGAGGAGTGGGGGAGAGAGAGTGTGTGTGAGGGGTGGGGGAGAGAGAGTGTGTGTGTGAGGGGTGGGGGAGTGTGTGTGGTGAATCACAGTCCGTGTTCACACTGTTATTATATATGATGTACTGTGTCTGTGTAAGCTCGGTATATGAGCAGTTGCGCGGATCTGCCCCTAGGGGGAGATGAGGAGTTTGTACTGGGCTCCACCCTTGGCTCCGCCCATGGCTCCTCCCACTAACCGGAAGTATAAAGCCTGGCAGTCTGAGTCTGCCTGCCAGTTCATTTCGTCACAGGCAGGCTCCGTTGTAAGATCATTAAAACCACTGTTCACTTCCAACTACGTGTCGTGTGAATTGATGGTCACATCAATTTAATGATCTTAGGAAACAAGAAGAAATCAATAAGAAGAAATCGAAGAAACAACTCAAGAAACAACTACGGAATCAGCCCTCAAACCTGACTGACTAGAACTCGATCCACAGGCTGCAGAGGCAAGATAAATCTTTCAGCACTGGCTCAGATGTTTCAAGGCCTACCTGGCTGAATCAAGTACTGCTGAAACTACAGAGGAGCAGAAACTCAGTCTACTGCACGCAAGTGTGAGCCACCGTATATCTTCTCAACTAAATAGTACCAACTCGTATACGGGGGCCCTGGCCATGCTAGATCGAATGAACGTGAGGCCCATCAACGAGGTCTACGCGCGCCATATTTTTATGACCCGCCGCCAGCGCCCCGCGGAGTCGTTAGAAGAATTCCTGCGGGAGTTAAAGATTTTAGCTCGGGACTGTAATTATCAGGCTGTATCAGCCGAACAGCACATGGAACCTGCCGTTAGGGATATGTATACATATGGATGAAAATGGAATAGTGTAGGTCAGATCGGCTTCAGATGGCTTCACGGGTCGGCGCAACATCGAGGGCCGAAGGGCCTGTACTGCGCTGTAATGTTCTATATGTTCTATGAACAGCACATGGAACTTGCCATTAGGGATGTGTACGTGGCAGGCCTCAGATCGAATTATGTGCACCAGCGGTCGTTAGAAAAAGGGGCCCAGAACTTAGAGGACACGGTAGAACTAGCTATCACTATGGAGGTCTCATTCCGCAGCCTCACCTCGTTCCCCGCGGACCAAGAGACCCCCATCCTGGGCTCCCGACCAGCGACTGCCCCAGGCCTGCGCCACGCGGCCACCCAGCCATCACGCAGCCCCAGTGTGCCACTTTTGCGGGCAGCCCCAGCAACCACGGCAGTACTGCCAGGCCCGTAACGCGACCTGCAGCAGCTGCGGTCACAAGGGACACGACGCCCAGGTCTGCCTAGCGAAACAGGCCTCCTCTTCTAACTCCCCCGCAGCCCAGAGCACCCGTTTCCAGAATCCTCAGGCCCGCAGGCCCCGAAATGCTGCGGCCTGTACTCCGACTCCGCCCCCAAATGGCACGTGCGACTCATGGGGGCCACCATCTTGGCAACCCCCCCTCCCCGCTGCCGGCCACGTGTGACACATGGGGGTCGCCACCTTAGGCGCCATCTTTCTCACCGCCCTCCACGTGCGATCCACGGGGGCGGCTATCTTCAGTAATTCGACTAGAAGATTACGAACTCAGAGGGCAGTCATCACGGGGCCACTCCAGCACAGCTGATCAAGCAACCTCAAAAGCCTCACACTCAGCTTCGGCGGGCCCTTGCCCCCACTCACTATTTGCAGCTTCGCCACCCTAAGAATCGACCCCCCTCCACTCTTTGCCAATCTCACGCCGGACTGCAAACCCGTAGCAACTCGCAGCAGGCGATACAGCCTGCAGGACAGGGTGTTTATCAGAACCGAGGTCCGTAGGCTCCTATGTGAGGGGATCATAGAGGCCAGTAACAGTCCCTGGATTGCTCAGGTGGTGGTCATCAAGACCGGGGAAAAATTCCGAATGGTAGCGGACTATAGCCAGACCATTAATCGGTTCACGCTCCTGGATGCGTATCCCCTCCCCAAAATTGCAGACATGGTGAATCAGATCGCACACTATAAAGTCTTTTCCACGGTGGATCTGAAGTCTGCATACCATCAGCTCCCAATCCTTCCAGAGGACCACCACTTAACGGCGTTTGAGGCCGACAGCCGCCACTTCCACTTCCTCCGGGTTCCCTTTGGCATCACTAATGGGGTCTCAGTGTTCCAACGAGCAATGGACCGAATGGTGGACCAGTACGGGCTGCAGGCCATGTTTCCGTACCTGGATAACGTCACCACCTGCGGCCACGACCAACAGGACCACGACGCTAACCTCAATCGATTTCTCCAGACTGCCCAGAAACTCAACCTCATGTATAACATGGAGAAATGCATTTTCCGCACGACCAGGCTAGCCATCCTCGGCTATGTCGTGGAGAACGGAGTCCTGGGCCCCGACCCGGACCGTATGCTTAGAACTCCCTCTCCCTAATTGTCCCAGGGCCCTCAAAAGGTGCCTGGGATTTTTCTCGTATTATGCCCAGTGGGTCCCTCAATATGCGGACAAAGCCCGCACACTATTTAAGGCCACACTCTTTCCTCTATCAGATGAGGCTTGTCAGGCCTTCACTAGTATCAAGGAGAACATCGCCAAAGCGGCCATGCGGGCGGTGGATGAATCCGTCCCTTTCCAGGTTGAGAGCGATGCCTCAGAGGTCGCTCTCGCTGCCACCCTAAATCAGGCAGGGAGACCAGCCGCCTTTTTCTCCCAAACCCTCTCCGCTTCAGAACTTCGACACTCCTCGGTCGAAAAGGAAGCACAAGCCATCGTGGAAGCGATACGTCACTGGAGGCACTACCTCGCAGGTAGGAGGTTCACCCTCATCACCAACCAAAGATCGGTTGCCTTTATGTTCGACAACTCTCAAAGGGGCAAGATCAAAAATGATAAGATCTTACGGTGGAGGATCGAACTCTCCACCTACAAATACGATATTATGTCCTGTCCTGCGGCACGTGTGCCAGCGCGCAAGACGACCGCCTAAAAGCTATTCACGATGACCTCTACCACCCGGGGGTCACCCGGCTCGCCCACTACGTCAAAGCCCGAAATCTGCCTTTCTCCAACGAGGAGGTGAAAGCCATCACCAGGGATTGCCCGATCTGTGCGGAGTGCAAACCGCACTTCTATAGGCCAGACAGGGCCCACCTGGTCAAGGCTTCTCGGCCCTTTGAACGCCTCACTATCTATTTCAAAGGGCCACTCCCCTCGACCAATAGGAATGTGTACTTCCTGAACGTCATCGACGAGTGTCTCGTTTTCCCTTTGCTATCCTGTGCCCCGATATGACCTCCAATACAGTCAAGAGGGCCCTGCATAGCATCTTCACCCTGTTT
Organism: Scyliorhinus canicula; assembly: GCF_902713615.1. Classification (NCBI taxonomy): domain Eukaryota; kingdom Metazoa; phylum Chordata; class Chondrichthyes; order Carcharhiniformes; family Scyliorhinidae; genus Scyliorhinus; species Scyliorhinus canicula. Next base: position 120,902,196 of record NC_052147.1, on the reverse strand, counting down.
GGTTTCCCCAGCTACGTACACAGCGACAGGGGTTCGTCCTTTATGAGCTACGAGCTGCGTCAGTACCTGCTCGAAAAGGGCATTGCCTCGAGCAGGACTACCAGCTACAACCCCAGGGGGAACGGGCAGGTGGAGAGGGAGAATGCGACGGTCTGGAAGACCGTCCTACTGACCCTCCGGTCCAGGAAGCTCCCGACCTCCCATTGGCAGGAGGTCCTCCCCGACGCGCTCCATGCTATTAGGTCCCTCCTATGTACGGCGACCAACCAGACCCCCCACGAGCGGCTATTTGTTTTTTCCAGGGGCACTACCACGGGGGTTTCGCTCCCAGCATGGTTAAAGACACCGGGCCCGGTTCTCCTCCGGAAGCACGTCCGGACTCACAAGACTGGCCCACTCGTAGAGCGAGTGCTCCTGCTCCAGTCAAACCCATACTACGCATTTATAGAGTACCCTGACGGCCGCCAGGACACTGTTTCCCTCCGGGACCAGGCACCTGCAGGATCCAACTCCGACACCACCTCCGTCGAGGTACTCCTCACACTATACCCCTCCCAACCCCCCGCGCCCTGCGCCCCCATGCCTGCAGTTCCGCTGCCCGTGCTCCGCGCCCCCGCGCCCCCGCGCCATTGGGTTTCCGGTGCTCCCCGTCACCAGTTGAACCAGTCGGATACGAAACTCTGGCCGAATCACCCCCGGAGTCCGCTATGGTTCCCTCGCTGACCGCCACCGCCCAGCCACCAGAAGAGGCTGCAACCCCGGTGCTTCGTCGATCCCAGAGGACGACTCGGCCGCCAGACCGACTTAACCTGCAATTTATAACCTGTAAGTTGTAACTTGTAACTTGTAATTCGCAATTGGGAATTGGTAGACTCATCACCCCCGCTGGACTCAATTTTTACAGGGTGTGAATGTGGTGAATCACAGTCCGTGTTATTCACACTGTTATTATATATGATGTACTGTGTCTGTGTAAGCTCGGTATACAAGCAGTTGCGCGGCTCTGCCCCTAGGGGGAGATGAGGAGTTTGTACTGGGCTCCACCCTTGGCTCCGCCCATGGCTCCTCCCACTAACCAGAAGTATAGGGCGCGATTCTCCCAAAACGGGAGAAATCGTAAGGCTGCGCGCCCCTTCCCGACCGGGAACCGATTCTGGTCCCCGGTCGGGGCTAGCAGCCCGACGCCGTAAGCTCCGGCATCACGGGCTTAACGAATTTCGTTAAGCCCGTTTGCCGGATTAGCGCCGGCTGACGCGTCATATGACGTCAGCCGCGCATGCACGGATTGGAAAACTCCAACCCGCGCATGCGCGGATGACGTCATCGCGTATTTGCGCGAAACCCGCGCATGCGCGGGCCGGGATGCCCCTCAGGCGCCCCGCGAATGGATACTGTGGGGCGGCGGAAGGACAAATAGTGCGCGGCCATTGGGCCCGCTGCCCGCGATCGGTGCCCACCGATCGTGGGCCCATGGCACCCTTGGCACGGCCGTGGTACTGCCGTGCCAATCGGTGCCATGGTTATAAAAAGCGAGTTGTTCCCGCCGTTTTTACGAACGGCCAGACCAGGTCTGTTTGCCGTTCGTAAAAACAGCGTAAAGGGCTGGGACTTCGGCCCATCGAACAGCTGTGAATCGCTGCCGGCCGTAAAAAAACGGCGGCAGCGATTCGTGTCGGGAGTTGGGCGGGGGGGGGGGGGTGGAGAATAGCGGGAGGGCGGGGAAAAATGTCGGGAAGGCCCTCCCGCTATTCTCCGACCCGTCGTGGGGGTCGGAGAATTTCGCCCATAATGCCTGGCAGTCTTTGCTTGCTGCCAGTTCATCTTGTCGCAGGCAGGCTCCGTTGCAAGATCATTAAAACCACTGTTCACTTCCAACTACGTGTCGTGTGAATTGATGGCCACATCAGTGTGTGTGTGAGGGACAGAGAATGTGTGTGAGGGGTGGGGGAGGAGAGTGTGTGTGAGGGGTGTGGGGGAGAGAGAATGTGTGTGAGGGGTGTGGGGGAGAGAGAGTGTGTGTGAGGGGTGGGAGAGAGAGTGTGTGTGTGAGGGGTGGGGGGAGAGTGTGTGTGAGGGGTGGGGGAGGAGACTGTGTGTGAGGGTTGGGGGGGAGTGTGTGTGAGGGTTGGGGGGGAGAGTGTGTGTGTGAGGGGTGGGGGAGGAGAGTGTGTGTGAGGGGTGGGGGGACGAGAGTGTATGTGAGGGGTGTGGGGGAGAGAGAGTGTGTGAGTGGCGGGGGAGTAGAATGTGTATGAGGGGTGTGGGGGAGAGTGTGTGAGGGAGAGTGTGTGTGAGTGGTGTGGGGGAGAGTGTGTGTGAGGGGTGTGGGAGAGAGAGTGTGTATGAGGGGTGTGCGGGAGAGTGTGTGTGAGGGGTGGGAGAGGAGTGTGTGAGGGGTGTGGGGGAGAGAGAGTGTGTGTGAGGGGTGTGGGGGAGAGTGTGTGTGAGAGGTGTGGGGGAGAGAGAGTGTGTGAGGGGTGGGGGGAGAGTGTGTGTGAGGGGTGGGGGGAGAGTGTGTGTGAGGGGTGGGGGGAGAGTGTGTGTGAGGGGTGGGGAAGGAGAGTGTGTGTGAGGGGTGGGGAGGAGAGTGTGTGTGAGGGGTGTGGGGGAGAGTGTGTGTGAGGGGTGTGGGGGAGAGTGTGTGTGAGGGGTGTGGGGGAGAGTGTGTGTGAGGGGTGTGGGGAGAGAGAGTGTGTGTGAGGGGTGTGGGGAGAGTGTGTGTGAGGGGTGGGGGAGGAGAGTGTGTGTGAGGGTTGTGGGGGAGAGAGAGTGTGTGTGAGGGGTGGGGGAGGAAAGTGTGTGTGAGGGGTGGGGGGAGAGAGAGTGTGTGTGAGGGGTGGGGGAGGAGATTGTGTGTGAGGGTGGGGGAGGAGAGTGTGTGTGAGGGTGGGGGAGGAGAGTGTGTGTGAGGGGTGGGGAGGAGAGTGTGCGTGAGTGGTGGGGGAGGAGAGTGTGTGAGGGGTGGGGGAGGAGTGTGTTGAGGGGTGGGGGGAGGAGAGTGTGTGTGAGTGGCGGGGGAGTAGAATGTGTATGAGGGGTGTGGGGGAGAGTGTGTGTGAGGGAGAGTGTGTGTGAGGGTGTGGGGGAGAGTGTGTGTGAGGGGTGTGGGGGAGAGTGTGCGTGAGGGGTGGGGGAGGAGAGTGTGTGTGAGGGGTGGGGGGGGGGAGAGAGTGTGTGTGAGTGGTGTGGGGGAGAGAGTGTGTGTGAGGGGTGGGGGAGAGTGTGTGCGGGAGGTTGGGGATGAGAGAGTGTGTGTGTGGGGTGGGGGGAGAGTGTGTGTGAGGGTTGTGGGGGAGAGAGATTGTGTGTGAGGGGTGGGGGAGGAAAGTGTGTGTGAGGGGTGTGGGGACGAGAGTGTGTGTGAGGGGTGTGGGGGAGAGTGTGTGTGAGGGGTGGGGGAGGAGAGTGTGTGTGAGGGGTGGAGGGAGAGTGTGTGTGAGGGGTGTGGGAGGAGAGTGTGTGTGAGGGGTGGGGGAGGAGAGTGTGTGTGAGGGTTGGGGAGGAGAGTGTGTGTGTGAGGGTTGGGGAGGAGAGTGTGTGTGTGAGGGGTGTGGGGAAGGAGAGTTTGTGTGATGGGTGGGGGAGGAGATTGTGTGTGAGGGGTGGGGGAGGAGAGTGTGTGTGAGGGGTAGGGGAGGGGAATGTGTGTGAGGGGTGGGGGAGGCGAGTGTGTGTGAGGGGTGGGGGAGGAGATTGTGTGTGAGGGGTGTGGGAGGAGATTGTGTGTGAGGGGTGGGGGGAGGAGAGTGTGTGTGAGGGCTGGGAGAGGAGAGTGTGTGTGAAGGGTGTGGGGGAGAGAGAGTGTGTGTGAGGGGTGGGGGAGAGAGAGAGAGTGTGTGAGGGGTGGGGGGAGAGTGTGTGTGAGGGGTGGGGTGAGAGTGTGTGTGAGGGCTGGGGTGGAGAGTGTGTGTGAGGGGTGTGGGTGAGAGTGTGTGTGAGGGGTGGGGAGGAGAGTGTGTGTGAGGGGTGGGGGAGGAGAGTGTGTGAGGGGTGGGGGAGGAGAATGTGTGTGAGGGGTGTGGGGGAGAGAGAGTGTGTGTGAGGGTGGGAGTGGTGTGTGAGGGGTGGGGGAGGAGAGTGTGTGTGAGGGGGGTGGGGGGAGGGAGAATGTGTGTGAGGGGTGTGGGGGAGAGAGAGTGTGTGTGAGGGGTGGGGGAGGAGAGTGTGTGTGAGGGGTGGGGGAGGAGAGTGTGTGTGAGGGGTGGGGGAGGAGAGTTTGTGTGAGGGGTGTGGGGGAGAGTGTGTGTGTGAGGGGTGTAGGGGAGTGTGTGTGTGTGAGGGGTGGGGGGAGAGAGAGTGTGTGTGAGGGGTGTGGGGGAGAGTGTGTGTGAGGGGTGTGAGGGAGAGAGAGTGTGTGAGGGGTGGGGGAGGAGAGTGTGTGTGAGGGGTGGGGGAGGAGAGTGTGTGTGAGGGGTGGGGGAGGAGAGTGTGTGTGAGGGGTGTGGGGGAGAGTGTGTGTGAGGGGTGTGAGGGAGAGAGAGTGTGTGAGGGGTGGGGGAGGAGAGTGTGTGTGAGGGGTGGGGGAGGAGAGTGTGTGTGAGGGGTGGGGGAGGAGAGTGTGTGTGAAGGGTGGGGGAGGAGAGTGTGTGTGAGGGGTGGGGGGAGAGAGCGTGTGTGTGAGGGGTGGGGGAGGAGAGTGTGTGTGTGAGGAGTGGGGGGAGAGAGAGTGTGTGTGAGGGGTGGGGGAGGAGAGTGTGTGTGAGTGGTGTGGGGGAGGAGAGTGTGTGAGGGGTGGGGAGGAGAGTGTGTGTGAGGGGTGGGGGGAGAGAGCGTGTGTGTGAGGTATGTGGGGGAGGAGAGTGTGTGTGAGGGGTGGGGGAGAGAGAGTGTGTGTGAGGGGGTGGGGGAGGGAGTGTGTGTGAGGGGTGGGGGGAGAGAGAGTGTGTGTGAGGGGTGGGGGAGAGAGCGTGTGTGTGAGGTATGTGGGGGAGGAGAGTGTGTGTGAGGGGGGGGGGAGAGAGCGTGTGTGTGAGGGGTGGGGAGGAGAGTGTGTGTGTGAGGGGTGGGGAGGAGAGTGTGTGTGAAGGGTGGGGGAGGAGAGTGTGTGTGTGAGGGGTGGGGGAGGAGAGTGTGTGCGTGAGGGTTGGGGGGAGAGAGAGTGTGTGTGAGGGGTGGGGGAGGAGAGTGTGTGAGGGGTGGGGGAGGAGAGTGTGTGTGTGAGGGGTGGGGGAGGAGAGTGTGTGTGAGGGTGGGGGAGGAGAGTGTGTGTGAGGGGTGGGGGAGGAGAGTGTGTGTGTGAGGGGTGGGGGAGGAGAGTGTGTGTGAAGGGTGGGGGAGGAGAGTGTGTGTGTGAGGGGTGGGGGAGGAGAGTGTGTGCGTGAGGGTTGGGGGGAGAGAGAGTGTGTGTGAGGGGTGGGGGAGGAGAGTGTGTGAGGGGTGGGGGAAGGAGAGTGTGTGTGAGGGGTGGGGGAGGAGAGTGTGTGTGTGAGGGGTGGGGGAGGAGAGTGGATGTGAGGGGTGGGGGAAGGAGAGTGTGTGTGAGGGGTGGGGGAGGAGAGTGTGTGTGTGAGGGGTGGGGGAGGAGAGTGGATGTGAGGGGTGGGGGAGGAGAGTGTGTGTGAGGGGTGGGGGAGGAGAGTGTGTGTGTGAGGGTTGGGGGGAGAGAGAGTGTGTGTGAGGGGTGGGGGAGGAGAGTGTGTGTGTGAGGGTTGGGGGGAGAGAGAGTGTGTGTGAGGGGTGGGGGAGGAGAGTGTGTGTGTGAGGGGTGGGGGAGGAGAGTGTGTGCGTGAGGGTTGGGGGGAGAGAGAGTGTGTGTGAGGGGTGGGGGAGGAGAGTGTGTGAGGGGTGGGGGAGGAGAGTGTGTGTGAGGGGTGGGGGAGGAGAGAGTGTGTGTGAGGGGTGGGGGAGGAGAGTGTGTGTGTGAGGGTTGGGTGGAGAGAGAGTGTGTGTGAGGGGTAGGAGCAAAGAAAGAACGTGTGTGATGAGATGGAGAGAGAGAGTGTATGGGTGTAATTCTCCAGCACTCTTGCTCGAGCGGAACGAGGCCGCTGAATAGCAGAAATCAAAAATGAGATCCACAGCAGGCGCATAACAGATTGTGATCCAACCAGCCCGTCCACAAGACGAAATCGAGATCTCGCCATAGCATAGCAAGAAACCACTTAAGCCCTATTTCCACACAATTAACAGGAGTGACCCCATATCCAACGGCCTCCCGTCATTCAGCGGCCTCCTCAGCAAGTGTTCCCGCTGGCGCTGATTAATACTCCTTTTTAAAAACGTTGGGCGGGATTCTCTCAGCCCACACCGGGCCAGAGAATCACCGGGCTGGGCGTGAATCGCGCAACGCCGCCTTGCCTCCAGTGAGCGGAGAATCGGCACCATTGGCACCGGCACAGCACCGGTCGGGGGCCGATTTGACGCCGGTATCGGCAGCTGGAGTGGCGTGGGTCGCTCCAGTACCGTGCTGGCCTACTGAGGGGCTCAGAATCGTTGCTCCTGGGGACCTCTTGACGCCGTCGTAAAACGTGACGGAGTTTCCAACGGTGTCAACACAGCCTCAGGATCAGAGAATCCCGTCCGTGAATCTGGTGGAAGGGATTCTGTGGGGAGCCGAGGATGTGAGTAGCCATCTTTGCTCCCAGGCGCACTCTCAATTCGAACACCCAGGGAATGAGACACAGTTCCGGGGAGATGTCCATGGCAGGAGGGTGAGTGCCACGGGGAGGGGACCATCACCCAGTTCAGGTGGCGTTATGAGCGGGCATCCGGGGTACAGAGTCTGAGGTCCGGTGAGAGGAGCTGGCTGCAGCCATAGTGAGTGGGCAGGGTGTTCCGGGTGAAGGGGAGGGAGTGGTGTCAATGGAGGGTATGGAGAGTCCCGTGGTGGAAGCCGCTGCTGTTTATCAGTCTAACAGCCTCTCCCAATTCCTTACAGATATTGAACGATACGGACGGTATTTTGGACCCACCAGAACATGCCCTTGTGGTGCTGCTGCTAGCCCAGGCGGCCAGACGCCAAAGATGGCGGCGGCAGCAGCATCTACAGATGCTCAAGGCAGTTGTCTTTGTGCCGGACCCCGCCCCATATCCTGAGGACCTGGCCGCCAATTAGACCAGGGAGGGTTCCAGTGGGAGATTCCCGCGACAGCCCAGAGCATATCGGCGCGCTGGTCGTTATAACAGATGACGGACAGCGCATGCCGCAGGAGGCTCCACCTCAACAAAGGAGACAGTGCGGCACCTGTGCTATGTCCTTGCGGACCTGGCATCACATGGAAGAGTAGGACACCCATTCCCAGTGCAGTCAAGGTCACCGCAGCCCTGAAACTTTATGCCTCAGGATCATTCCAGGGCTCGAGTGGGGATTGCGTGGCATCTCGGATACCACAACCCACAGTTGCATCTGACAGATAACAGATGCCATGTTTGCCCGGGTAGAAAAATATATCAACTTTGAGAGGGACCAAGCCCAACAGGATGCCCGAGCAGCAAGATCCCATGCCATCAGCAGGATGTCCCACCTGGAGTGAGGGGGCTGATAGATTATACGCATGCCGCGTTGTGCTCACTTAGCCACCTGGGAGTGCCCTATGTTAACAGAAAGGGGCTCCACTCCCTGAACACCCAGCTTGTGTACGACCACCACATGGAGATCATGCACGTGTGTACACACTTCCTGGGCAGTGTCCACGACAGCTACCTCCTGGGGCACTCAGTCATCCCCAGCCTCTTTGAGGACCATCCCAGGCTGACCGGCTCTTGGGGGATAAGGGGAGATACCCACTATGGAGCTGGCTAATGACGCCAGTACGGAGGCCAGAGACCGAAGCGGAGACTCAATACAACGAGGCCCATGTGGCCACCCGGGCTGTGATTGAGCCATGCATCGGACTGTTCAAAATGTGGGTCCGATGACTCGACCCGCTCTGGTGGTGCACTCCAATACACCCTCTGGAGGGTCGTGGTCTGCGGTTTCCTCCACAACCTCGCACAGCAGTGGGACCACGTGCTAGATGTTGGGGATTAGGAACATGTGGCTATCTCCGAGGAGGAGGAGGATGAGGATGTTGAGGAGGTGTTTGATCAGCAGGAGCTAGAGGACGATCCCAAGAAGGAACCAGTGGACCAGCCAGCGTCAGCGATGAGGTTCCGGTAAGCCTGGAGGGCCAGGGAGGCCCTCATACTTACCTGATTCACATGGGACGTGGCCTGGTCCATTGTTCATACCTTACCCACCTCCCACCACCATCTCACACCCTCCCATGGTCTGTCACATTACTCCAGGGTGCTGGGACAGTGTTGGCACTGCCAGCGGGTCACTGGTGATGATAAGTGCCCCGGCCTACTTGTTGACGGCACATGTACAGCCGTGCCGCTGTGTCCCATGTACTGACTGTGAGACGTGGCCTCATCAGAGGGGTGGAACTCGGGGGAGCTGGTGGCCACCGTCGCCACCCCATGGGACGGGTCCAGGTTGGCACCCAGCGCCTCCAACTCCCGATCAGTGCCCATAGGACCCTGAGGTTCACCTTGGGATGGAGGGCCAGCTGGTTCGAGCCCAAGCTGCCCCTGCATCATCAGGCTCTGCCAGCCCTGGTGGTTCCCCAATGTCTGCACCATCGTGTCGACGCCCTCGGCAATGCTCCTCAGTGACTGGGACATGCTCTGCAGTGCCTTGGCAATGTCCACCTGCGATTGGGACAAGATCCACCGCATCTCGGCCATTCCCATCTGAGAGCGGGACATGTTCCGCAGAACCTCATCCAGGTCAACCTGGGACTGTGTCACGTCCCCCAAAGAGTTGGACATTCTGCAAACACCTTCAGTCATGGCCGTTACCAACCACACAACGCCTTGGACACCTTCACTAATGGTGCTGACATTGTGCACCAGGCTCTCCACTGTGGTCGCCACCCTAGAAGTGTTGGCCTCGGTGCCACACATTCCTGTACCTGGTGGAGTGTCACTGTCATCTCCCTCTGAATGTCCCAGTCACACCCTAATGTCACCATCAGCTCTGGGATTACCTCTTCCACAGGCTCAGCAGCAGGCTGGGACCCAGCTGGGTCCTAGGGTCCAGCAGACTTCTGAGTGAGGCTCGCCTGGGGGTTCCTGCCTCCACCTGACGTGCATCAGCATATGTATTGTGCTCACCAGATTGTGCCCCAGAAGCCTGACAAACATTTCCCACCGCGATGTGTGTATCTGCACTGGTGGAGGATGGGGATGACAGCTGTGATGCCTCAATCATGTCTTCCTCGCAGCTCTCCTCCGAGGTGTTCTCATGGCAGTGGGGCGTCAGATCTAAGAATTCTCACCACCTCAAGGAGCGGATCCTGGAAGTGACCAGTGTGGCTGAGGATAGAGCGGTCATCCATGAGGATGCTAGTGGACACCGGAGAGGTGAGGAACCAATGGGCCCCAGCTAAAGGACCTGTTACACGCGATCTGTTATTGCCTTACTAACTGACCCATCCCTCCCACTGACAACATGTCCATTCTCCCGCAGGTCCTCCAGCCGACAGAGCCAGCTCACCCCGGATGGCCCCCTCTCCTAAATCCCAGGAGACTACCTCGGATGGGAGGGCACTGTGGAGCTTGTCCCAGTTGCAGGCGGGCATTGCCAAGGCACTGCAAAGCATGGCCCAGTCACTGAGGAGTATTGCCGAGGGCATCAACACGATGGTGCAGACCATGGGGAACCGTCAGTGCTGCCATGCCAGATCATAGGATCATCAAAATTACAGTGCCGAAGGAGGCCATTCGGCCCATCTAGTCTACACCGGCCCCTGAAAGAGCACCATACCCAGGCCCACACCTCCACCCTATCCCTGTAACCTAGCAACCTCACCTAACCTTTTGGACTCTTAAGGGCAGTTAAGCATGGCCAATCCATCTAACCTGCTCATCTTTGGATTGTGGGAGGAAATGTTAGTCGATACAAAAAAAGGGATTTGTTCTCGGTAAAAGTAACCTTCAATTGGATGGCAATGGGTTTTAAAGCTTTAACCCCATTTCCCCGTTGTATAGAAAGAGAAGGAGGGTTGTGTGAGTGGCAAATTGCATTGGAATTACATTGTCAACCATTGAATGGTACGTAGTTAAACTACAATATTAACACTGGACTCTGACCGCACGGTTCCTTCACTGCTTGTATTTCTCAATATGCTTCCGTGCAATAATCAGTCCCTGGATCAGAGCAGTGCCTTCGTAGATCTGGTAGATTTTAGCATCTTTCATCAGTTTCTCCATAGGCTATTCACTGTTGAACCTGTTACCTCCGAAGATCTGGATGGTGTCACTAGCAACCTGATTGGCAATGCCGCCTGTGGTGAATGTGATTCACACGGGATTATAATCTGTATATACATGTGTCTATATTGTAAGTGCAGTTGCACTACCTGACCACCAGGGGAGTAGCTCTGGGAATACGCGAGAGTTGTACTGGGCTTCTCCCTTGGCTCCGCCCAGGACTCCTCCCCCAGGAGCTGCTGTATAAAGATCAGTGCCACAGGGTCAGCCGGCCAGTTCACCGAAAGTTCAACGGCTAACAGGCTGGCTCTGTTGTAGGTATATTAAAACCGCTATTCTAATCCTACAAGCACGTGTCCGTAGAATTGTTGGTTCCAACACCGCCTGCAAAGGCCTTTACCAAGGAGTAATAGTAAGTGTTCCTCTACCCCTGGATGATGCAGGGGCAGTCGGGGCTCGAATCAGCTGCCCGTCCGTCCCAAGGTGAACCCCAGGGTCTAACCGGGAGGAGGGGCAATGGGTGCCAACCAGAACCCGTCCTATGGGGTGGTGATGGTGGCCTCCCCTGGGTTCCACCCCTCTGATGAGGCTGCGCCTCACAGCCAGCACATGGCACAGGGCAGCACAGCTGTGCATGTGCCACCAACAAGTGAGCCTGGGCCCAGAGCCCCCAGAGGACACCCGCCAGGGCATCGAAGGCCACGGGGCGAGGTAAGCAGCTGGCTGCCTCCACCTCAGATGTGCTTTCCAGGGACACACATAGACATAACGGTAGAGCTAGGAAGGCCAAGCACACTCTCTCCCACCCGTCACACACTCTCGCTCTCACCCCTCACATACACTCTGTCTCCCACCCCTCAAACACTCTCAATCCCACCCCTCACACACACTCTGTCTCCCACCCCTCACACACTCTGTCTCCCACCCCTCACACACTCTGTCTCCCACCCCTCACACACTCTCTCCCACCCCTCTCACACACACTCTCTCCCACCCGTCACACACTCTCACTCCCACCCCTCTCACACACTCTGTCTCCCACCCCTCACACACTCTCTCCCACCCCTCTCACACACACTCTCTCCCACCCCTCACACACTCTATCCCACCCCTCTCACACACACTCTCTCACCCACCCCTCACACTCTCTCACCCACTCCTCACACACTCTCTCACCCACTCCTCACACACTCTCTCCCACCCCTCTCACACGCACTCTCTCACCCACTCCTCAAACACTCTCTCACCCACCCCTCACACACACTCTCTCCCACCCCTCTCACACACACTCTCTCACCCACTCCTCACACACGCTCTCCCACCCCTCACACACACTCTCTCACCCACTCCTCACACACGCTCTCCCACCCCTCATACACACTCTCTCACCCACCCCTCACACTCTCTCTCCCACCCCTCACACACACTCTCTCACCCACCCCTCACACACACTCTCCCACCCCTCACAAGCACTCCCACCCCTCACACACACTCTCTCTCCCACCCCTCACACATACTCTCTTTCCCACCATTCCTTGAACACACTCTCTCTCTCCCCGATCACTCGCACGCACACACTCTCTCTCTCTTCTTCCCACCCTCAGGAAAGAACTGCCCCCTTCTGTGATTTGTTCAATAGGGTGATTGACATGTGAATTCTGGAAGAGATTTCAAAGCAGTTCTTCCATGATTGGCTGTGAGAGACTCAGTCATCACGTTGGGGCTCCCTTTTGTTTGGAGGCCCTGTGCCTGGGCATGGTATGTTTCCTTGTAAAGCCACCCCTGAACAAATCTTAGTGACAAAAGTCCATGAACTCCTCGCACACACATTAGAAAATTGTTGAAGATTTATTGGAGAGAGAAAATGTCGTAAATTATGAGGAATACAACATTCCCCAGCAAAGCAAAAACCAAACGTTGCCAAGTTAGAAAGCTTAAAGCCCCGAACCTCAGTGAGGGACAGTGTCTGCCAGAGCTCTGTGTTTCCATCACCAGTTGATCCCGGCAGGCATGGTGCTATCTAATTTCTAACCCAATGTCACTGGCAGCCTTCTCCGTGGTAGGATTGTAAGTATTTGCACAGAAATGCTTCAACACTTTATAATTCCGTGAAAATGGTCCCTCATGAGGGTTGGCAAATATGTTGATATTTATCACTTTGGTAAGAAGTGTGTGATAGTACAAGGGACTCAAACCATGCTCCGATCATTAAATCCCAGTAGAAACTCTGACCTGTGAAATATAGATGGAAATGTGAAAAAAAATCAGCTTGATAGGTTGAAGTACTACAGCTTGGCCTGATACACTTGTCAAAATGCAAACGAAAGAAGAGCTAATCTTACAGGCCACACAGTCTCCCATCAAATTTTGTATAGCTCCTGATTTCATATGTTCTTGAACAGAAAGGATTGATTTCCAAAATCACTGACTGGGGAACAATATACAGACTGTAATAATCTTTGTCCTGCCGTTACTTTCCAATACAATGTATTAGCCCAGTGGATTCATCTGTAAAGTCAGGTCAGAACTTCCTATTTCCATTTCCATTTGCCTCTGTTTAGATTCAAAAAGAGTATTTGGTCAAACACGAAGGACCTATTTTAAACTGATTTGCTCCCATTTCCATGGAATCATGCAGTGCAAAGATTAGATTTGTAGCACATATTGTTGAGTGCTATGGATCTCACCTGAGCTCCAGAATGTCACCCAAGGTGCACAAGAGTGCATATCTTCCTGGGTGTGTAAATTGGTCACCATGTTGGTGAAGGCATTGGCACGCACACAGTGAGTGGCCACTGGAAGTATGCAGAGTCGGCAGACCATGATGTCAATCAGTGTGCCCCATGAATTAAACAGTAGCCTCATTAATTTTGAGCTCAGTGCTCAGCTAACTGTGTCTCTGTTATGTATCAGAGTAACACCGTCGGCTGGTGTAATGTCACTTGTTACGCAATGACATCATTGGAGGGTTGCGTGGGCTTTTGTGGAGTTCAACGCTATGTCCTGTTTGAGCGGCATTGTGTAAATAAACCTCTAGCACTATGTTATACACACTTGATATGTACCACCTCTGGTTTTCTCTCTTTGCAGCTGCAAAGCTGTTTAAAAAAAGGGAAAAAAACATCTTTCAATGACAATTATGTGAACCAGGCCCATGCACCATCGGGAGAAATACCGTCAACTTCCAAGGCAAAATCATTGTTGTGGCAAGTAAAAACAACTCAAGTAAATACTTGGGCACCATTCAGTTTGTAGTGTGGAGTCGACAAATCATCCGGTCGATCGCAATGCTGCTGGTGCAAGTAAAAGTGTTTTAAAGTGAAAAGCTATCGGATAACTGCCAGTTACTGGGGGCTTACTTCAAAAGAAGTTTTCAGCACATTTACCGTTGTCGTGGGCAGCACTGTGCCCAGTGCTGCCCACGACAAGTGTGTGAGGAAAAAACCTGTTCTGTATCCAACTTGTCAGCTCTCCTCAGATCCTAGTTGACTTCACCTTTTGTACTAGTCTATCATTAGGTAACTTGTCAAAGGGTTTACTGAAGTCCATGTATACAACATCTACTTACTGCCTTTCCATTAGGTGCGATTCTCCGCACCCCACGCCGGGTGGGAGAATCACGGGAGGGCCGGGTGAATCACGCCACGCCGCCCTGGCACCCCCTGCGATTCTCCCACCGCCCCCCCCCCCCCCCTCCCCCCCCCAAAATGGCGTGTCGCGTTTTTCGACAGGCCGCTCGCAGAATCGGCGCTCGCCGTTTCTCACAGCGACCGGCGATTCTCCGGCCCAGATGGGCCGAGCGGCCTGCCGAACCCGACCGGTTCACGCCGGCGCCAACCACACCTGGTCGCTGCCGGTGTGCACAGCGCGCGACCTCTGTGTGTGGGGTCTGTGGGGGGGCGGAGGGAGGATCGAGCACCACGGGCGTGCTCAGGAGATGTCTGGCCCACGATTGGTGCCCACCGATCGTCGGGCCGGCGTCTCTAAAAGACGCACTCTTTTCCCTCTGCCGCCCCGCAAGATCAAGCCGCCATGTCTTGCGGGGCAGCGGAGGGGAAGACGGCAACGCGCATGCGTGGGTTGACGCCCGGACAACCTGCGCGTGCGCGGCTGATGTCACTTAGGCGCCGCCAGCTGCGTCATTCCCGGCGCGTTGCTTTGACGCAAGCGTCAAGGCCTGGCGCCCGAGATTCACGAGCCGCCGCTCCTAGCCCCCCCCACTCTCCCACCCCTCACACACAGTGTGGGCACGTGGGCAGCGTGTGTGAGGAGGTGGGGGGGGGGGGGGGGGGTGGGGGTGGGGGTGGGGGGAATAGGGGGCGAGGAGTGGCCTCCGACGCCGGAGTGAAACACTCCGGGTTTCACTCCGGCGTCGGCTGTTTTTATCCCGATGGGAGAATTCAACCCATTATCTATCATCTTTGTCACTTCTTCGAAAAACTCAACCAAATTAGTGAGGAACAACCTCCCTTTCATAAAACCATGCTGTCCTTCACTAATAAGTCCATTTGTTTCCAAATGAAAGTAAATCCTGTCTTGATGAATCTTTTCCAATAATTTCCCTACCACCGACATAAGGTTCACCGGCCTATAATTTCTTGCATTATCCTTGCTGCCCTTCTTAAACAATGGAACAACATTGGTACTCTCCAGTCCTCTGTAACTTCACCAGTAGCCAATGAGGATACAAAGATTACTGTCATGCTCCAGCAATTTCCTCCCTTGCCTCCGTCGGTATTCTGGGGCAGATCCCATCAGGCCCTGGGGACTTCTACTTTAATGCTTTTTAAGATGCCCAACACCTCCTCTTTAAAGGTTCCAATCATTCCTGAAAGCCAATCAGACACCAGCAGAGCTGCATACTATGACATTTCTCAGCTTCATTCGGAGGTTACTACAGAATGTAATACTTCACCAGTGCAAAAGAAATTCCCCAAGAAAAATACTGCAAAGTCAACAGGGAGAGTTTACCAGTTAAATGATCCGACTGAAGTCTCAACAAGTATCAAAGTGTCAAGTCATCTTAAGAAATTTAAGCTCGACATTCATAGAACATAGAACAGTACAGCACAGAACAGGCCCTTCGGCCCTCAATGTTGTGCCGAGCCATGATCACCCTACTCAAACCCACGTATCCACCCTATACCCGTAACCCAACAACTCCCCCCCCCCCCTTAACCTTACTTTTATTAGGACACTATGGGCAATTTAGCATGGCCAATCCACCTAGCCCGCACATCTTTGGACTGTGGGAGGAAACCGGAGCACCCGGGGGAAACCCACGCACACAGAGGGAGGACGTGCAGACTCCACACAGACAGTGACCCAGCCAGGAATCGAACCTGGGACCCTGGAGCTGTGAAGCATTTATGCTAACCATCATGCTACCCTGCTGCCCCAAATTCGAGCAGTACATGGAGACCAGCAATTATTTTAGGTCTATCCATAATCAAATGGGAGCACTATTAAGAAGGAAGTTGCTGCAGTATCACTTTTACATGAATTGATATACCGTCAGAAATTGAAATATCTTCCAGTACTATCATCTGGTGTGGTCTTGAGGATATATACCTGTTGGAACCAACAATTCTACGGCCACGTGCTTGTAGGATTAGAATGGCGGTTTTAATATACTCGCAACAGAGCCAGCCGGTTAGCCATTGAACTTTTGGTGAACTGGCCGGCTGACCATGTGGCACTGATCTTTATACAGCAGCTCCAGGGGGAAGGAGTCCTGGGCGGAACCAAGGAAGAAGCCCAGTACAATTCTCGAGCATTCCCAGAGCTACTCCCCCTGGTGGTCAGGTAGTGCAACTTCACTTACAATATAGGCACATGTGATTACAATCCGGTGTGAATCACAATCACCACATTCACCCCCTGTGAAAAAAATCGAGTCCAGCGGGGGTGGTGGCTCACAGAGTTAGTCTGTCTGGTGGACGAATTGTTCGTTTCGATCTGTGGAGCACCGGGGTTTTAGCCTCTTGTGGTGGCTGGGTGGGTGTTGAGAGCTGGGGTACGATGGCAGAGTCCAGGGCGGGTCTCGTCCGAACTTTATACACCTCTGGCTCGACCGGAGACTGGGGGCGCTGGGGGCGGGCTGGTTCTGGCTCGTGGAACTGGTGGGGTGAGCTTGCGGAATCGGGGGCCCGAGGGAGCGGCAGTATAGGGAACGGGGTAAGGGGTTCCTCAGTGGGGGTGGGGGGGGGGGGCTGGATCCAGCAGGTGCCAGGTCCCGAAGGGATATTGTGTCCTGGCGACCATCCGGGAACTCCACGAATGCGTACTGGGGGTTGGAATGGAGGAGGCGCACCTTTTCAACAAGGGGGTCAGTTTTGTGCCCCCTGACGTGCTTCCTCAGGAGGACCGGGCCAGGTGTCCTCAGCCACGCCGGAAGTGAGACTCCCATGGTAGTGCCCCTATAAAAATTGAAGAGTCGCTCGTGAGGGGTTTGATTTGTAGCTGTACAGAGGAGGGATCTGATTGCATGGAGCGCGTCTGGGAGGACTTCTTGCCATTGGGAGACTTGGAGTTTTCTAGACCGGAGCGTCAGTAGGACGGTCTTCCAGACCGTCGCGTTCTCCCTCTCCACCTGTCCGTTCCCCCTGGGGTTGTATTCTGGTAGTCCTGTTCGAGGCGATGCCCTTGTCGAGCAGGTACTGACGCAGCTCGTCGCTCATAAAGGACGAACCCCGGTTGCTGTGCACGTAGCTGGGGAAACCGAACAGGGTGAAGATACTATGCAGGGCCCTAATGACTGTGTGGGAGGTCATATCAGGGCACGGGATAGCGAAGGGAAAACGAGAGAACTCGTCGATGACGTTCAGGAAGTACACATTCCTATTGGTCGAGGGGAGTGGCCCTTTGAAATAGATAGTGAGGCGTTCAAAGGGCCTAAAAGCCTTGACCAGGTGGGCCCTGTCTGGTCTATAGAAGTGCGGTTTGCACTCTGCACAGATCGGGCAGTCCCTGGTGACCGCTTTTACCTCCTCATTGGAGAAAGGCAGGTTTCGGGCTCTGATGTAGTGGCCGAGCCGGGTGACCCCTGGATGGCAGAGGTCCGCGTGGCTGGCTTTCAGACGGCTGATCTGTGCGCTGGCGCATGTCCCGCGGGATAGGGCATCCGAGGGCTCGTTGAGCTTCCCCGGTCGATATTTAATATCGTAACTATAGGTGGAGAGTTCGATACTCCACCGAAGGATTTCATCATTTTTTATTTTGCCCCTTTGCGAGTTGTCAAACATAAAGGCAACCGATCGTTGATCGGTGATGAGGGTGAACCTCCTACCTGCGAGGTAGTGCCTCCAGTGACGAACAGCCTCCACGATGGCTTGTGCTTCCTTCTCGACTGAGGAGTGTCGGAGTTCTGAAGCGGATAGGGTACGGGAGAAAAATACAACGGGCCTCCCTGCCTGATTTAAAGTGGCTGCTAGAGCTACCTCTGAGGCGTCGCTCTCAACCTGAAAGGGAATGGATTTATCCACCGCCCGCATGGCTGCTTAGGCAATGTCCTCCATAATGCCGTCGAAGGCCTGGCGTGCCTCGGCTGACAGGGGAAATCGTGTGGCCTTAAAGAGTGGGTGGGCTTTGTCCGCATATTGAGGGACCTACTTGGCGTAGTAGGAGAAGAAGCCCAAGCACCGTTTGAGGGCCTTGGAGCAATGAGGGTGGGGGAGTTCTAAGAGCATGCAGTCCGGGTCTGGGCCCAGAACTCTGTTCTCCATGACGTAGCCGAGGATGGCCAGTCTGTTTGTGCGGAAAACGCATTTCTCCTTGTTCTAAGTGAGATTTAATTTCTGTGCCGTTTGGAGAAAACGGTGGAGGTTGGCGTCGTGGTCCTGTTGGTCATAGCCGCAGATGGTAACATTGTCCAGATACGGAAACGTGGCCCGCAGCCTGTATTGGTCTACCATTCGGGCCATTGCTCGTTGGAACACCGAAACCCCATTAGTGACGCCGAAAGGGACCCGGAGGAAATGGAAGAGGCGGCCATCGGCCTCGAATGCCGTGTAGTGGCAGTCCTCCGGGCGGATTGAGGGATCTGCAAATTAACGGAGCTATTGGGCGGTATTCTCCCACAATCGGCGGGGCGGGGCCTACCGGCGCGATAGAGTGGCGAGATCCACTCCAGCGTCGGGCCGCTCGGAAGATGCGGAATTGGCCACACTTCCGGAGGCTCGGCTGGCACTGGAGGGGTTGGTGTCGCGCCAACCGACGCTCAAGGCCCCCCGTCGGCCGGCGCGAGTTGGCGCATGCGCAGGAGCGCCAGCGTGCAGAAAACCAATGCGCAGGGGTTTTTTTCTCCGCGCCAGCCATCGTGGAGCCTTACACAGGCCGGCGCGGAGGGAAAGAGTGCCCCCACGACACAGGCCCGCCCGCAGATCGGTGGGCTCGGATCGCGGGCCAGTCCACCGTAGGCCTCCCCCCGGGGGCCGGATACACCCGCACCCCCTTGATGAC
Source organism: Scyliorhinus canicula (assembly GCF_902713615.1). Classification (NCBI taxonomy): domain Eukaryota; kingdom Metazoa; phylum Chordata; class Chondrichthyes; order Carcharhiniformes; family Scyliorhinidae; genus Scyliorhinus; species Scyliorhinus canicula. Next base: position 120,883,542 of record NC_052147.1, on the reverse strand, counting down.
TCTGCAAGCCGCCCTCGAAGCCAAGTCCCGCCGGTATGGACCTTGTCTAATCCGAGCCGGCGGGACTGGCTGAAAACGGGCGGCCGCTCGGCCCCTGGGGGCCCGGACAATTGCCGAGGGGGCCACTACCAATGGCCCCCGACCAGTGCGGTGCGATCCCCAGCACCAGAGAATTCGGCATCTGGCGTCAGAGCGGCGGGGCGGGTTTCACGCCGCCCCCCTGGCGATTCTCCGACCTGTTACTGACCGTGTGGAGCTGGCCAAAAGGAGAACAAGTTTCAACAAAGTGAAGGCGGCCCTCTTTAAGAAGGGAGCGAAGTTTGGCATGCAGTACCCGGCGCGCCTGTGGGTAACATATAAAGGTTGGGAACTCTACTTTTGGACTCCGGAGGAGGCGATGGATTTTGTCAGAGACCATGATCTGGCAGGAGAAGGAGGACACTGCGGTTTGGAGGAGACGTTCCTATTCCAGCCCTGTGGGGTTTGTTTGGGTCACTTTCACACTGTGTTTGGGGCCACTGTTTTGTTTTGGGTTTGTTTCTTCTTGATGGGAGATGGTGGGTTACTCTTTTCTGTGTGTTTGGTGGGGGTTGTTAAGTTTGCACTGGCAGGATGGTTGAACTGGGGGGGGAGGGGAATCAGTGGGAGGTGGGATGCTAGGCGCCTTGGGCGGGGACTACTAGGCTAGCTGGGTGGGCTAGTTCATGGAAGCGCAGTGGGGGGGTGAACAGGTGGTTAGTGGGTGGATGGGGTGGTGGGGTTGTTATTTTGTGTTTGGGGGCTGAACTGCTGACAGTGGAGGGGCTTACAAAAGGTGGTATGGGGCGGATCGATGACAGTGAGCGCCCAAGGGTGGGTCTGGGAAGGTGCGGGACGCAAGCTGGAAGTTGGCCCAGGAAGGGTTATAGTTGCGTGGCGGGGGGGGGGGGGGGGGGCGCTGAGGAGATAGGTATAGGGGGGTGGGTAGAGAAGCAGGGGTGTAGAGAGGAGGGGCCCCCAACCAGGTTGATCACATGGAGCATGAGAGGGTTGAATGGGCCATCCAAGAGGGCCCATATGTTTGTGCATTTGAAAAGCTTGAAGGCGGACATGGCGATGATACAGGAGACGCACCTGAGGGTGGTAGATCAGACTGGGCTGAGGAAAGGGTGGGTAGGGCAGGTATTCCATTTGGGGCTAGATTCCAAAATCTAGCGATTTTGGGTGGTGTTTGAAGTGAGAAGTATAGTGGCGGACTCGGGGGGGAGGTATGGTATCATGAGTGGGATACTGGAGGGTTGCCGATGGTGCTAATGACCATTTATGCTCCGAAATGGGACGATGTAGAGTTCATGAGGCGGGTGTAGGGGAAGATCCCTGATCTGGATGCGCATCGGCTGATTATTTTGGGGGGGGGGGGGGGGGGGGATTTTAATACGGTTATAGATCCAAGGCTGGATCGGTCGAGCTCGAGGTTAGGAGGGGTGTTGGCAGAAGCAAAGGAGCTAATGGGGTTTATGGAACACATGGGGAGGGGGTGCGGGGTTGGGGTTGGATCCAGGAGATTTGGGAGGCTAAGAGCGAAATAGTATTCATTCTTCTCCCATGTGCACAAAATGTACTCCCAAATTGATATCTGCCCAGGGTATTCATTAATTTTGCCATCTGTGATGAAATGTGTCACCCTCTGATGTTGCAACTCAGAGCAGGGCAGAACTGCATTGACTATCAAGCTGACCAGGTCCATGAACATTTTTGTTTCTTGGTGGTACGCAGGAGAGTGAAGTTGTGGTTACAATCAGATCAGCCATGATCTTATTGAATGGTGCAGCAGGCTCCAGGAGCCAAGTGGCTTTTTTCTGCTCCTAATGGGTTTGTTCATAAGTATAATCATATTGTTGCCACAGATGTTATTTGCTGAGAATTCAGCCCCTGGACTCCACATAGCCATTACAACTTAGCTAAACATCTTTCCTTAAATATCCTTTCCTCCTTTCATCTCAAATTCCATTGTCCTCTTCGAACTCAGCATTTCCAAATATATAAATATTTCATGTTTTCCTATTGCCTTTACTTTTAGATCAATAAAATTTACTACTCCTTCTCCTGCATATCTATGAAACCTTTATAAGTTGTAAATATTCCTTGACACTTCTAAATGCCCCTTTGAAATTCAACAGCTCAAAGGTCAAGTCCCTACTTATCTTATAATGCAGGTTTTAAATCCAACCTCACCATAACCTCGCATTACAAATGCATGGATATAAGCCTTTTATTTCTCAGTTCTCATAGACAGGCTACCACTAATAGCCCTTTCCAGTCTAAGTACTCATGGAGACACACACACACATGCGCACACACACACATTTGTATGGCCTGTCCATTGTGTCCTCTCCAGTAGAACTCCTCCGGAGAGCTAGCCCTTGAGTTTTGCCTTCTGCCCTGGCTTTAGTCTGGATGTTTCATGACGTGAATATTCCACCTCAAAGAAATCCTCAAAACTATATGTGGTATCAGGATCAGAGTTGGTGGCCTCAAGTTCATTAACACAATTTTCTTGGTGTTCCTGAGGAGCATCCACATCATGGGCGTCAGAAAGGGGAAAGGCTTAAGGATAAGGGATGGCAGGGATTTTGGGGAAAGGAAGACATGCTTTCTTACCATCATCTGCAGCTTCTAAATAACAGGAGAGGATGGAATGAGGTGGAGGTGGGTTGTGAGAAAGAGGATTAGGTGGGATAATAGCCCTTTCTTTGATGGTTCCGGTACCTTTCAAGCTCCTGAACTGAACATCCCAATAATGGCTGGCACCATTTCTTGAAATGGGTCAGGATGTTCAGTATCTTCTGGTTATCTCCTGCTCCCTGTGGTTGTGTGTCACCTTATCCTAGAAGAAAGTGAGAGCATGCATCATTGATTGTGGTGCAACCTGCTTGGTTAATGTGACTGTCATGGTTCAGGATTGATGGGCTGGCAGTATGTCAATGCAGTTTGAGGCTTGCAGGGTGAGGTGTTGCATATGCATCCTATCTGATCCAGATTGTTGGTAGGTGAGTGATGAGGCTGTAGTAAATTATGCAGTATATGAAGCTAGTTGGGCAGAAATAGGATATGTCACCTGAAGACATGTTCACTGATCTTAACCACTCGTGTGGGACTTATTGCTCCACTGCATCAGGTCTTGGAGCGAAACTACTTGTATTGATCGCCATTGCTACAATATCTGCTCCTACTTCTCCAAAGTGTGTGAGGGCCTCCTACTCCCCTGCAGATACAGGAAATCACACCTCTTTTGCAGTGCGTAAAAATGTTGGAGGCTGTTGTTCCACATGTTGTACCACCCTTTTGTTCCTCAGATCATAATCAGCTGGAGAAACACTTCCAGCATCTGTGTCGAGCATATTACAGCACCTCCTGCAGAACAGCTTTAACTGGCACTAGCCTGTCACCATGTTTAGTCACCTGCTGAACTGTGTAGCCACGTTATCTTCGCCAATCGAAATCATCAGCAGGCAGCATGTAGTTGGCAGCTGCCTGGATCACATTGAACAACATGGCACATTGCAATCGCACATTGCAATCCCAGCCTGTTGTCGGGGTCTATCGAATTTTGCCCCCGTGAACATCTGTTCCACAGGACAAATATCTTCTGCCTTCCAGTGATCTAAGTAGCAGTAGCTTACAAGGTTCCAGTATCATGTAAGCGTGACAAACATTCCACCACTGATGCAATATGTTGTACATTCCCAGTCAATGAACCTCTTCCTAACTGTAACATCCTAGACGTTAATGTGTTGATGACATGGCTGCATCATACTGGGGGACTGGGATCTATAATAAGAAGATAAACATTAGCATCCTGTTAATCATGTGATTATCATTACAACTTTGTGTTGGACTGGAACATTCTAACATTATATGGCCCTGCCGTGGCGGGGATGGGGCAGTAGAATCCAGCTAGGTGTTCAAAAGACTTAGCCTGGACTGGAGGGCCTGATAATTCCAGTCCTAGGCTTAATAATAAAGCAATAATCATTTACATCAATTTTAGAATCAGTTTTAATCATTTATTCTTTCATTTCTGTCTTTGTCAAGAGAACATAGGTCTTATCTGTAAACTTTATTTTCACAGGTGTACATGTAGAAATGCAAATATGAATGAAATGAAAATGAGTAGGCTTCAATGAAGTTACTGCGGCACATTCCGGCGCCTGTCCGGGGGGGCTGGTACAGGAATCGAACCGTGCTGCTGACCTGCTTGGTCTGCTTTAAAAGCCAGCGATTTAGCTCAGTGAGCTAAACCAGCCCCTGATCACTGTATGATCCACTGTTAATCCAACTGATCAAAAGGCAAATATTTTTGAAAAAAATAACCTCGATTAGGGACGACTGACTTGATTGTTATTGATTAACCAACATTTTAAGTAGGATTTATTGTCATACAAAATAAAAGAAATAACTTGCAGCAAATGCAACATCATTTTCACCCTCGGTTTTCCCCAAAGCAGTTCAGTTTTGAAATGCCGTCACTGTTATAATGTTAGGCGATGTGTCAGATAATTTACACACAGCTTGCTGTCACAAACATTAGCACATAATCTGTTTTAGTGGTGATGATTGAAGTATAATTGTTGGCGAGGATATTTACGGCACTCCCTACTCTTCCTAAAATAGTGCAATGGAATCTTTTATGTCTGGTCGGGAAGATGGGGGCCTCTCATCTGAAATATTGGAGCCCGGATTTTTGCTGCTGGGTCAGGTGCGCAGGCACAGGAGAACTCCCTGCTCTGTGGGCCCGACCTTTAAAAAAGGCTGTCCAGATTTTTGTTAGGGGTGGGACTGAGGAGCAGGAGAAGGTTGGTGGGCTGGATTCCAAGGCGGGGAAGATAACCTGAGAAGAAGTGAGGAGGATGCTGGGTGCGGAGGTGGCTGGGCAGAAGCCTACCTTGGGGCTCTGGCACTATGTGCAAAGCTTTAAAATAAAAATTAAAACATGAAACATGCCTCCAGTCCACACCCCTCACCCCCCCCTCACCCGACAGACACATTCCTCATGCTTCAGCTATGCCAACCCATGCCACTCCATGCCTCCCACCAACCCCCATAAATCCTAATCCATACCAACCTATGCCCTCCACCCACCGCTCTTTGCCCTAATGCCTACTGTGCCAACTCACTTGGAATGCGCCATAGGTAGACCTCAGGACCCATGCAGAGATGAGATAAATTTCGATAAAGTTCTAAATATCTATTGCAGTATTCCCTATCCTGAAAAGAAATTCATTCATAAACACCCTTTTACTACATTTCCATTCCTTCAACTACAACAGCAAACATTACATTCACGTGTAAAATCCCTTGCAACAACAGCATTGGAATTCATAGTCCCACATCAGAGTCTATAACCATTTGTAACTGTCAATCAAACTGTGATATTGGATGGTTGCACAATCAGTGGCGCACTACTAATCCAGTCAGTTTGCAGGATTAATTTTGATGGATATGTTGACAGTCCCAATGAATTTGACAATAATTAATTCACGCACTTTTTATGCCGACTCTTAGTAATTCCAAAGGCCACCTGACCTCTATTAAAGAGCACCTTACCTCATCCAAGGGTATCCTGGGACCATATCCAAAAGGGTACTTTACCTCTCTAGAGTGGCATCTTGGCTATCCAAACAAATCCAGAAAGTTCAGACCTGCACTTACCTAGTCTAATCTGCAAACTCCACGTTTCATACTCCTGACCTACCAGAATCCCCACTAAAACAGATTATGTGCTAATGTTTGTGACATCAATGGTCAGCTGCCTTGTAAACTAACTATGAATGAAATGCATCCCGGTCACGATCCTGCCCCGTACAACTTCCATGATAAGGAGCAGAACTTATGATTTTCATCCATTTCTGCTATTCACCTTGGCGAAAATCTGGCACATGACATCTGATTATGCAGCACTCCCTCAGTGCTGCACTGAAGTGTGACCCTCGATTATGTGTTCACCTTCTGACAGGGAATAAAGTAAGCCAGTGCATGAATCAACCTATGGTACGCATTCGCAACTCTCATTATCCGGCTCAAAAACAATTGTGCTAGAGGTCCAAGAGAACACTGATTCCTTGCCGTAGCAGCCAGGGGCTGACTATTTCACTTGGCCACCTCCTTTCGCCATGTGGAAGCAATTTTTGGCATGCTATCTTTCCATGTGGATATTCAATGAGAAAATGTTCAAATGTTTCCTATTAGTTTGTGCTGTTTATTTATGTGTTGTGGACCTATAGTGTGATGTGGGATAGATTGCATCTTATGACGTTAACTAATACTTCATTGCCCGTGTAGCCGCAGCTTCTAACAATGCAGTGAAACTGAAACATTTGTGGTAAAGAGAAGTGCATTTACTTTTCCATCTGATCAATTGACTTGAGCATGAAGAAGATTGCCATTAAACTCAGCACCCTGCTGTCGACAGCTCTGGACCATTGTCGGTAATAGGCCAAGATGGCTGACCTGTTCGATTCTCGTTTTCTGGGCACTTTACACTGTGAGTGCTGCTGTTGTAAGACCAAATCTGTGTGTCAAATCATAATATGGGATTTGCCAACAGGATTGGAGCTACATCCCTTGTGGCTTCTTAAACACAGCGGGAAGAAAAGAAGGGTGACTGAGAGAAAAAATAACAATGGTGAATAAATGGGAGACCCTTAATGGAGCACAGAGAGAGGTCAAGATACATAAATACCTAAACCCTTAATATTAAAATGTGAGTCGGCTCTCAGTGCAGTGAGTAGCCCTTTGAACATTTATTACATTGCTGCCAAATCCATTTTAAATTTGTATCCCTTATTCAAATGGTTATAATGGTAAAATAGCTAAGAAGCTTGCACTTTTATTCTGAAGAAGGGTTAGTTGCTGATGAAATTGTGTCTGTTATTTTTTTCAATAATGTTTTGCAAAATCAAAATAAATTATGGTTACAGTCAGCCGTCCTTTGTTTCTTACGCGTTACCTCAGCTTTTCCTTTTATGGAATGTTTTAAAACATTATTATTAACACAAATATATCCTGTGTTCATAAAACATCTGTTTTTTTCCCCTGGCAATCACATAAAAGGGTTACATAATCACTTGTAAATATCGCTTAAAGGTGTAAGGAGCATTCCCCAAGACTGACATGCCTTGTCTGGGTAACGGAACAATTGGTCAGCTATATACGTGATTCATATGAAGTGCAACAGCACTGTTTTGTACCAGCATTCCCATTTACTCATGTATAAAAAGCAGTTCTATTTTCAGGGCTTCGGACTGTTCCCCACTGATGGGGCTGAGTATATTTTTACTTATATAGCCATACTGGGGTTTTATGTACACAATAATAGGTGGAGGGGAGTAAATTTTAAGACTTCCACAACATCATGGGTGCAAGTACAGTTATAAACTGCATACATGGGCAAATGTTAAGCACTTCAGAATGAAATCTGAACCCCACAATTTGTGTAAGCCCATTAAAAGGTGCTAATGCATATTATCGTTGTTGACTGACGATTGTTCATCTCTGTGGCTTAATTATTCTTTCAATTCAATATTTTTCAAAGATTGCCATCCTATTTGGTTGAACAAAGAGGTGGTTTTATGCCATCTAGCATTCATCCTGCTTGAATTTAGCATTCTCTTCGAGTTTCAGGTACGATTCAAAAGGATTTACTCCAGCACTCTATTTATGCTTATAGAAATAGTTAAAAAACATTGGTGGATAACTTATTACGGCTGCAGATTTGTGGGACCTGAGATACATGTTTAGTCGTCATTCTAGATTAGCATGATCAGGAGTATATATCAGAAGCAAAGCTCAATATTTTGTGACATTTGCTGAAGGTAATTAGAGCTCCTTTGTTGTAAATATGATATAAAGCAGCTATAACTGTCTGTGAAAGTGATTAAGGCAACAACAATATAGCCCACTGCACCTAATAGATTATTTTAGATGCATAATTTTTGCATTTTAAAAAACATAACGCATGCCTATAAAAATTCAAATTGTCAAGATGCTCATAAGTCATGAAATTATTCTGCTATTAAAAGCATTCTTCAGACGCTATTTTGCATAATCTTAATTTAAAATAAATTTATAGTCCCATATTTTTATTAGTGGGGAAAAAGATGTTGGAAAATGAACTGGGTGGGTATTAGCAGTGAGAGAGGCAGGGGACAACTGACCTGGATATTTGTCCAACAATTGTAATTATAAAATCAGAGCTCCTCTTTTCTCTGTTGGACATCTCAACGTCTAATGGATATGTTGCAAGGGGAGCATACAAATGAGTAATCATTTCCAACAACTCACAGCATCACGCACAGCGGGAAAGTTGAAGAAACCGCAAAAGTTTTGGAGCTGGGGACTGATTAAGATGAGGATGATTCTCTGTTGGAGGATGTATTGTGGACGTATCCTCAGGAGAATAAATTTTCACCTGCAAGGAAACCGCATTATGAACTCTGTGGAACTCCACAATGCAGAGCATCCAGCTTATTAAGAACAAATGCTAATTTGCACCAAGTCTCCTACTGAAATGGAAGCAAGTTTACCACTGAGTGTGTTAATTTACACAGAACACTATTATCCTTTGTCGGACTTTAATGCACCAGGGTGGGGTCATTAGCCACGGGTATACGTTGTTCGATTATCCGTCTTAAGCTACGTGCAGTTTATGGCTTTTTAGCATTTTCATGCTGAATCAAAATATTCTCTCTCGATGCACAGGATATAAGAAAGAGCAGCACATCCATGGAATGTAATAAAAGACACAGCTAGGGGTGGTACGGTTATTATATTTTGCAGATTAAATCCGACCATTAATTGGACTATGTGGTGATTTGGACTTTTTAACCACACAGTAACCTTGCCTCTGTTAACCCAAATCATTTATTTAATACTCCTTTCATTTTGTATGTTTGAACGACATTGAAATACTTCAAAGCAATCTAAAAGTATGTCGCAAGTCTTTCTTTTATTTTTACAACCATGCACGCAATAAGATCCATGTACAAAGAAAAAAATATAATGCCTTGTGGACACAGCATTCATAGGACTGGCATCACGTTATCTTTTTCATCATGTGAGGACCCTAAGGCACTCATAAAACTACCGGTGTAACTTCAAGACGCCAGGAATCAGAACCCTTTTCAAGTGCTTGTTTGATTTCTGTCACACTGCATGACCATTGCAGACTAAGTGAGTGTGGCCCTGCTACTGAATGTCAGTCACGAGGCACATTGCTCTGCACCTTGATGTCCTCGTGTCTGATATGGGTACTCGAGACTGTGGGTACAGATTACGTAAAGCTGAGGGATTCAGTAACTCTAAATTCCTTGCCCCAATTGCTCGGTACTAGTACTGATAGTGCCAGGAATGCACCTTCATCTTAATTCCTGTGCCATCTGTCATGGAGAAAGGCTGACAAGCTCTGTGAGGCAAACCTACCTGAATCTAACCAAATTGAGCTTTTAATGAATGCTATTTTTTTTAATGGTGAACTGTTAGAGATCTTAACACACACCACTCACTACTTGAACAAAGAAAACCATGCGAATATTATTCTTCCAATCTGTCGATTTTCCCTTTCGGCTCATTCTTCTCAGTTCCTTCTTGGGTTTGTTTTATTATTGCTCCAATTAAATGTGCCCTTGATAATTTTACACAATGTAACTCCAAATTTGTCATTTCTTTTGCAAATTTGACACATTTTTCAGTAACAACTCAACGTGGAAAACCAAGTCACAGCTTATGAAACCCTATTTCATCTTAAAAGTGCTATAAGCTCTTTATGCTGTTCTACTGTTGTATATGATGAGTTATCCTTCTGGTAAATAACCGATTAATGTCCACAGGATCTTTCCGGCTAATATCTTTTTGGTGGGGCACACAATTACATTATAATCACAAAGAAAATAACATTTATCACACAGATGCTGTTATTTTATAGAGTGCGTACGCCAACAGCAATGAAAAATGAAGAAAAGCAATGAAATATATAGGCATGTATAAGTAAAGAGAGGTCTGTTTAGGAATCATGCTCAGTAAGGAGTGTCGACTAGAAAGACATATCAGCCACAGTACAATATTAAAAGTGAGCTGTATTTCTTCCCCCCTTTGTGGATTGCAGGCGATGCACATGTGGGCGGCATCTTTCTGCACAAAACACGAAGAAACAATTGTGCAGATGGAGATGTGATGAAAGGAACTTTTTGGCCATGTTTAGGGGTCAGCGACACCTTGGGGGCAGTGCACTTTGGTGGAAGATATTAATTGCGGTCAACTCTCTAGATTTTCCACAATGGGCACTTTGGCAAACCTGTCAGGCAGCTATTTAGATTGTCTGTCAGTCCCCTGCACCAAACATTTTTCTCAGCCCTGGCGGAGAAAGCCCCTTGACGTAGGAAAACTGACTCCCTCACACATATCAGACATCATTAATGGCTGTGTGCATGTTATTAATTGCTGTTATTTTCTGAGGTACGTTTCATCACATTGGTCTGTGTGCATAAGGACAGTTTTGGAGGGTGTGGCTTGCAAAGAATTATTAATAACGTGAATAGTAGTTTGAATACAAATGCACTCAGAGACAGATGTCTGGCGCAAAATTTATTTGGTATTATATTACGACGTACAGTATTTGATGAGTAGTCTACTGTGCTGTCACTGACATCAGGTCTTGTATTTAAATCACAGTTATATTTCGCAGAGGGGTAGCATTCTTTACACTCTCTAAATAGTTAGCAAATACACTCACATTGGTGTCCTTTATAGGCTGTTCCTTCCTTACTGTGCCCAATCCTAATTTAAGATCCAAAGAAAAAGATGTGACAGCTCATCTGGAAGATTAACTCTCTGCCTTTTTCACCTGTCATTTATAACTTGCAGTCATGCACTGATACTTGAATCTCTGGTAAATCGTCAACATAGCTCTAATTAAATGTTCTTAATATAGCGATTAATTATACATCTACATTTCCTACACTGGTTATCAGGGTGGTGTGATTCTTTACTCAGTTCTTAAAAGTCGTAATTAAAATATTTTTTTTCATGTTTCCTTTCACGATTTCTCACAGTTTTCCCCTTTGCTGGCCAATTTGTACCCTCCCATTATCATACCGTCCAACTCCAACTAGGTCAGGGCAGTCTGTGGCACAATGCTCTTGGCAGTTGACATCAGTGGCAACCTAACAAGAGGTCAGGTTTTGCAATGTCAGGTTAAACCCTGAAGGTTTTCCTTCCCCATCTCCCTCCACCCATCGCCCTTTCCCACCATCCACACCCCCATCATCCCCTCCCCACCCCCCATTGCCCTTCCCCACTATTCATCCATCATCCCCTAACCCCACGCCTCCCCACAAGTGCTTCATTGATTGTAAAGAGCTTATGGAAGGGACCACATATGTAGGAGTCTTTACTTTTACATATTAAATGCAGCACATGGGGCATGGGTTTCGTTGAGAGTTCATTTTTAGCACATGAATTACTTAGAGGTGGCACTCTGATAGATACGCTTAACATTAAAAGTCTCGACTTCCGGCGGCGACCATGGAGTGAGCGGTCGCACATTTGGCAGCTCCCGCTCATGGTGGCTTTGTGTGGCTTTTACGCCGGATTGTTGTGCAAAATTTGTAGAGAAAGGGTGTAGAAGCAGAAACAGAAGAAAGGGACCACCAGTTTACAGAGCTGCGGCCCAGAAATCATCGGAAAAGAATGAACCAGGCGATGGTGGCGAGTGAGGAGCGGACAGCACCCGTTGAAATGGCGGGTCAACAGGGTCGGACCCCGTCAGCTCAGTGGTCGATGGACCAGTTGGTGAGCTTCTTAAATGAGAAGATCACCCAACAACGGAAGGAGAGAGTGTGGAGGACCTGGCCTGGGTGGTGGACTCGATCAAGGCAGTGGTTGACCGCGTGGAGACGAAACTGGCGACCCAGGGTCAGGCGATCCAGAGGTTGGAGGATCTGGCGGAGGAACATGAGGACTAGTTCACCTCGATGGCAGCAGAGATTGGGATGCTGCGTGACCAACAGAAGAGGCTACTGGAGAAAGTGGAGGACCTGGAAAATCGTTCTTGGTGGAAAAACTTTCGAATCATGGGTATGCCGGAGGGAACCGAAGGATCAGACGCTGGTGCGTATGTGGGGAAGATGTTGGAGAAGCTGCTTGGGGAAGGTGCGTTTGATCGACTGCTGGAGAGCACTGATGCGCAAGCCTCAGGGGGGTGAGCCGCCGAGGGCGATGGTGGTTCGATTACATCGGTTCCTGGACAAGGAACGGATTATGAGGTGGGCCAGGCAGACGAGGCGATGTACGTGGGAGGATGTTGAGATCCATATGTATCACGACCTGGGGGCAGAGCTCGCAAAAAGGAGGGTGAGCTTTAATAAGGTCAAGTCGGCCCTGTACAAAAAGGGCATAAAGTTGGGATTACTGTACCCGGCCAGGCTATGGGTGACCTTGGGGGCCAGGAGTGGAACTTTGGCTTGTCGGAGGAGGCAGCGGACTTCATGAAGGAGAATAGACTGGCAGAAGAAGGAGGATCTTGAACTATGTTATGTGAAACTTTGGATCCCTGTTGTTTGGACCTATTTTGGGGGGTGTGCTTGTGTCTTGCTGAGTTTTTTCGGTTCGGTTTGGGGTTAGGCTGGTATATAGTAGTAATAGCAATAGTAGGCTGGTGGGGACTAGACTGCTGGCTGAGAGGATACTTTCAAAGTGGAGGAGGAGAGGGTTGATGATGGTGGTTGCCCGAGGGCAGGCCAAGGGAGGTGTGGGACATGGGCCGAAAACTGGCCTCGGAGAGTTTATGGTTGATTGACAGGGGAGGGGGGCATGGCCATGTTGCAGAAGACACATGTGAAGGTGGGGGGCCAGATTAGGTTGAGGAAGGGATGGGTTGGGCAGGTGTTTCATTCGGGATTAGACTTTAAAACGAGGGGGATGGCTATCCTGGTCAATAAATGGGTGGCGTTCGAGGTGGGAAAGATAGAGACGGACCCGTGGGGTAATTATGTTATGGTTAGTGGGAAGTTGGAGGGAATGGCCGTGGTATTGGTAAATATATATGGCCCAAACTGGGATGATGTTGAGTTTGTCAGACGGGTGCAGGGGAAGATCCCGGACCTGGATTCATATCGAATGATTAGCGGGGGAGATTTCATCACCGTCCTGGATCTGAAGTTGGATTGGTCGAGCTCCAGGTCTGGGAAGGTATCAGCTATGGCAGAGGAGCTGCAGGGGGTTATAGAGCGCATGGGGGGGATGGATCTGTGGAGCTTTGGGAGGCCAAGGAGTCAGGAGTTTTCATTCTACTCCCATGTACATAAGGTATATTTCCGGATAGACTTCTTTGTGTTGGACAAAACTTTGCTGGCTGAGGTGGTGGATGATGAATATTCAGCAATTGTGGTGTCAGACAACGCCCCGCACTGGGTAGACCTACAAGTCAACAAAGGGAAGGCCCAGCGGCCGCAATGGAGGTTAGATATGGGGCTGTTAGTGGAGGAGGTGGTATTTGAGCGGGTGAGGGAGGCCATTCGGGGTATATAACCATCAATGACACAGGTGAGGTTCCGGCGGGGGTGGTGTGGGAGGCACTGAAGGCAGTTATTAGGCGGGATCACAGCTCAATTTGGGCACATAAGGAGAAGGCTGAGCGGGCGGAGTTGGACAGGCTGGTAGGTGAAATTTTACAGGTGGACAGGAGGAATGCAGAGTCACCGGAAGACGGGCTTCTGAAGGAGCGTCAGAGACTGCAGCTGGAATTTGGGCTCCTGCCCACAGGTAAGGCGGAGGGACCACTGAGGGGGATGAAGGGGGCGGTGTATGAATATGGGGAAAAAGCCAGCAGAATGTTGGCGCACCAGCTGAGTAAACAGGAGGCGGCGAGAGAGATTGGGAAAGTAAAAGATACAAGGGGGAATTTGGTTTTGGATCCGGCGGGGTGAATGTGTTTCAGGAGTTTTACAATAGATTGTATAAATCGGAACCTTCAGCTGGGGAGGAGGGTATGAAGCGATTCCTGGGGGGGCTGGAGTTCCCGAGGAAAGATGAGGATTTGGTGGAGGGTTTGGGAGCCCCAATTGGGCTTGGGGAGGCTATAGCCGGGTTGCTGGTGATGCAATCGGGTAAGGCCCCAGGACCTGATTGATACACTGATTGAGTTTTATAAAATGTTCTCTGGGTTGCTAGGACCACTCCTGGTAAAGGCTTTTAATGAGTCCAAGGAGCTGGGAGTGTTCCCCCAACATTATTACAGGCATCGATCTCCCTTATTTTGAAGCGAGATAAGGATCCAGAGTGGTGTCGGTCGTATAGACAGATCTCCCTGTTGAATGTAGATGCCAATTTGCCGCAAAGATCTTGGCCACAGGGATAGAGGATTGTGTTCCGAGGATAATAGGGGAGGACCAGATGGGATTTGTGAAGGGATGACACCTGACATCCAATATCAGACGGCTCCTAAATGTGATATGAGACGCGATTCTCCGACCCCCATGCCGGGGGAACAATCGCGGGAGTACCGGGCGATTCACGCCACGCCGCCCTAGCACCCGCATGCGATTCTCCCACCCCCCAAAATGGCATGCCGCGTTTTGCGACAGTCCGTTCTGAGAATCGCCGCTCCGGTCGAGCGGCGATTCTCCGGCCCGGATGGGCCGAGCTGCCTGCCTAATCCGACCGGTTCACGCCGGTGCCAACCATACCTGGTCGCTGCCAGCGTGAACAGCGCGCGACCACTGCGTGTGGGGCCTGTGGGGGGTGGAGGGAGGATCGAGCACCAGGGGGGTGCTCAGGAGGGGTCTGGCCCGCGATTGGTGCCCACCGATCGTCGGGCCGGCGTCTCTGAAAGACGCACTCTTTTCCCTCCGCCGCCCCGCAAGATCAATCCTCCATGTCTTGCAGAGCAGCGGAGGGGAGGACGGCAACCGCGCATGCACGGGTTGGCGCCGGCCAACCTGCGCATGCACGGGTGACGTCATTTAGGCGCCGCCGGCCGTGTCATTCAGGCGGCGCCGCTTTGACGCGGGTGCCAAGGCCCGGTGCGCGATTGATGCGCCGCCGCTCCTAGCCCCCTGGGGGTGGGAGAATAGGGGGCGAGGAGCGGCCTCCGACGCCGGAGTGAAACACTCCGGTTTTCACTCCGGCGTCGGCACTTTGTCTCCCTTTGGGAGAATCGCGTCCAGTGTGCCTGCAGAGGGGCGCGAGGTCGAGGTGGTGGTGGCAGAGAAGGTCTTTGATCGGGTGGAGTAGAGGTACCTGTGGGATGTCCTGAGAAGGTCCGGGTTCGGGCATGGATTTGTGGATTGGGTCTGGTTGCTATATCAGGGACCGATGGCGAATGGAAGGACCAACCGGGTTCGGTCGGAGTATTTTAGTCTGTGCAGGGGGACAGGACGGGGTGGCCACTCTCACCACTGCTATTTGCCCTGGCCATAGAACCTTTGGCAATGGCACTGAGGGCATCGAACATTTTGCGGGGGATAGTGAGAGGGGGGAGCATAGAGTCTCACTCTATGCAGACGATTTGCTCCTGTATCTAACAGACCTGTTTGGGGGAGGATTGCAGGAATTATGGGAATACTGGAGGAATTTGGCCAGTTCTCAGTTTACAAACTAAACAGGAGCAAGAGCGAGGCCCTCGCAATCAGGCAAGGGTGCAGGAGGAGACTGAGGGAGATGCCGTTCAAAGTGATGGGAAGGAATTTTAGGTATTTAGGGATTCAGGTGGCAAGGGACTGGGGGCAGATTCATAAATTAAATTTGGGCAGGGTGATTGAGCAAATGAAAGGGGATTTCCGCAGGTGGGATGTGCTCCCGCTGTCATTGGCGGGGAGGGTTTACAGACTGTGAAAATGACAGTTCTCCCGAGATTGCTGTTTGTGTTTCAGTGTCTCCCGATCTTTATCCCCAAGGCATTTTTTAGGAAAGTGAACGCGGCAATCTCGGGTTTTATATGGGCTGGGAAAGCCCCGAGGGTGAAGAAGGTCCTTCTTGAGCGGGGGCATGTGGAGAGGCTTGGCCCTTCCAAACTTTATTAATTACTACTGGGCAGCTAATATTTCAATGGTTAGGAAGAGGGTAGTGGGGGAGGGGTCAGTGTGGGAGCGGGTAGAGGCGGCATCGTGTAAGGGCAGGAGCCTGGAGGCTCTGTTGACGGCACTTCTGCCATTCTCGTCGGCTCGGTACTCCACAAGCCTATTGGTAGTGGCAGCCCTGAGAGTGTGGGGGCAATAGAGGCAGCATATGACTGGAGGGGGCGTCGGTATGGTCACCGATCTGTGACAATCACTGGTTCGCTCCGGGAGGGCTGGATAGGAGCTTTAGGAGGTGGCAGCGGGCAGGGATTGAGAGTTTTGGGGATCTTTTCATTGAGGAGGGTTTCCCGAGCCTGGAGGAGCTCGGGAAGGAGTTTGAGTTACTGGGTAGGAACGGATTTCGGTACCTGCAGGTACGGGAT
This sequence comes from Scyliorhinus canicula, assembly GCF_902713615.1. Classification (NCBI taxonomy): domain Eukaryota; kingdom Metazoa; phylum Chordata; class Chondrichthyes; order Carcharhiniformes; family Scyliorhinidae; genus Scyliorhinus; species Scyliorhinus canicula. Next base: position 120,867,068 of record NC_052147.1, on the reverse strand, counting down.
TTTGTTCGGAAGCAGGTTCCAAGCTTCCCTCGCCTCCCTTAAGGGGACTACAGGATAAGATGATGTCAAAAACAGGGGTTGGGGAGGGGAGGGTCTCGGAAATATATAAGGAATTGATGGAGTGGGAAGGGGTCCCAATCGAGGAGGTGAAGAGGAAGTGGGAGGAAGAGTTGGGGGAGGAGTTGGAAGTTGGGCTATGGAAGAAGGCTCTGAAAAGAATCAATGCATCCTCGTTGTGTGCCAGGCTTAGCCTGGTCCAGTTCAAAGTGGTCCACAGGGATCATGTGAATGTGGCCCAGATGAGTAGATTTTTTGAGGAGGTGGAGACAGGTGTGTGTGATGTGGGGAGGTCCTGCGAACCATGTACGTATGTTTTGGGCTTGTCCGAAGCTGAGGGGACTTTGGCAGGGATTCTCAGATGTCATGTCAGAAGCCCTGGAAGGGAGGGTGACTCCGAGTCCAGAGGCGGTAATATTTGGAGTGTCGGAAGATCTGGGAGGCCGGGTGGGGGGGGGAGAAAGGTTGACGTCTAGGCCTTTGCCTCCCTAGTGGCCCGGAGACAGATTTTGCTGAGTTGGATGGACTTGGAGCCTCCAAAGTCAGGGGTGTGGGTCAGCGATATTGCAGAGTCTCTCAGGCTAGAGAAGATTAAGTTTGCCTTAAGGGGTTCAATACAGACGTTCGCTCGGAGGTGGTAGCCATTCATCAATTTCTTTAAGAAAAACTGACCTTCAGCAGAAGGGCGGGGGGGGGGGGGGGGGGAGAAGGGGAGACAGGGAAGTGGAGAATAATGGCAGGGAATCTAATATATGGGTAACTAGGAATTCGGGCGGCGGGAAGTTGGGTATGTTACTGGGGGTTTTGCGTGTGTCAGACCGTTCTGTTTTTTAAAATGTTAATATGTTAAATGTTAAAATTATAAACGCCTCAATAAAATGTTTCCTAAAAAAAACATTAAAAGTCTCAGTGATGGGACACAGAATGATTATTTTCAATTTTATAGTTTGAACATATGCCCCGAGTGCTCAAAATGCCTGCTGAATTTTTACACCTTCTGCTTTTTTTTTCTTTAAACTGAAATATCCAAAAATATGGGTTTTTGAACAATTTTTATTTTAAGTTACATAATACTTACAAATAATGTAATCTCTTTCTCCACAGATGCTGCCAGGCTTGCTGAGTGTTTCCAGCATTTTCCATGATCCTGGATTTGATATTTTTGCTCTGTGGCGTTCCGTAAAATCATTTTTGGAGAAACAAAAACATATTTGAAAAGTTTTACTTAAATAAAATTAGTCTTCAGTCGTTTTTTAAAGAATGCATGTGTGAGTGTATATATTTATTGCATGTATGAGACAGAGAAAAAATGATAATGTTCTGAGCGTGCACATGCTACAGTTTTCTACCCATTTCCAAGGATGCATCAGTATTGTTTAGTTAACTGTATTGACGTGATTCTTAAAACAATCACCCAATGCCTTTTATTCAGTAGCTTCTCCTCAAATAACTTGGTAAAATCAAGAAGACAAATTTCACAAAATCAAATTTGGAATCAGCTTTTTCTCGAAAAGTAAAGAGAAACGGTGTGGATATATCTTTGCTCTGAGTGTACATGTGCATGTCCCTGTCTAATGTGCCTCTCTTTTGCACTCTGTAAAGATTTTGTTTATTAATCATAGAGAAACAAATCGGGGGGGGGGGGGGGGGGGGGGCAGTGACAGAGAGTAACTGGGTCACTGAGAAACAAGAGAGAAGTGAGAGAGTGTGGGTACCTTCTTCATTTAATGTTACTTCGATTTTGAAGGCAACTAATTATCTCAGTTGTGTTTTGTCGACAGAGAAAGTCAATCTAATTACACCTTTGAAAGAAATATTCCAATTTACAAAACCTGCGAGACAGAGGGACAGAGAAAGAGATGTGATAAATATAGAGTGCGGTGGGCAATTGCTTTCTTTACCTAACTTTATTTTTAAAGTAGGAATTGTAAAACAAACAAAGCCTGTTTGAGGCAATTGGACGAGAAGACAGGGCAAGAGTCAGAGAACATCTGAAAATCTCAGCACCTCCTCAGCACCTGTGAGTTACTCCTCACAGGATTCTGAGCACGGCAGCACAGTGGTTAGCACTGTTGCTTCACAGCGACAGGGAGCCGGGTTCGATTCCCACCTTGGGTCACTGTGCGGAGTCTTCACGTTCTCATCGTGTCTGCGTGGGTTTCCTCTGGGTTCTCCGGTTTCCTCCCACAAGTCCCAAAAGATAGAACATAGAACATAGAACACTACAGCGCAGTACGGGCCCTTCGGCCCTCGATGTTGCGCCGACCTGTGAAACCATCTGAAGTCTATCTGACCTACACTATTCCATTTTCATCCATATGTCTATCCAGTGACCACTTAAATGCCCTTAAAGTTGGCGAGTCTACTACTGTTGCAGGCAGGGCGTTCCACACCCCTACTACTGTCTGAGAAAAGAAACTGCCTCTGACATCTGTCCTATATCTCTCACGCCTCAATTTAAAGCTATGTCCCCTCGTGTTGGTCATCACCATCCGAGGAAAAAGACTCTCACTGTCCACCCTATCTAACCCTCTGACTATCTTATATGTCTCTATTAAGTCACCTCTCAGCCTTCTCCTCTCTAACGAAAACAACCTCAATTCCCTGAGCCTTTCCTCGTAAGACCTTCCCTCCATACCAGGCAACATCCTAGTAAATCTCCTCTGAACCCTTTCCAAAGCTTCCACATCCTTCCTATAATGTGGTGACCAGAACTGCACGCAGTACTCCAGGTGTGGCCGCACCAGAGTTATGTACAGCTGCAGCATGACCCTGTGGTTCCGAAACTCAATCCCCCTGCTTATAAAGGCTAGCACACCATATGCCTTCTTAACAGCCCTATTAACCTGGGTGGCAACTTTCAAGGATTTATGTACCTGGATGCCGAGATCTCTCTGTTCATCTACACTACCAAGAATCTTGCCATTAGCCCAGTACTCTGCATTCCTGTTACTCCTTCCAAAGTGAACCACCTCACACTTTTCCGCATTAAACTCCATCTGCCACCTCTCAGCCCAGCCCTGCAGCTTATCTATGTCCCTCTGTATCCTATAACATCCTTCAGCACTATCCACAACTCCACCGACCTTCGTGTCATCTGCAAATTTACTAACCCATCCTTCTACACCCTCTTCCAGGTCATTTATAAAAATGACAAACAGCAGTGGCCCCAAAACAGATCCTTGCGGTACACCACTAGTAACTGAACTCCAGGATGAACATTTGCCATCAACCACCACCCTCTGTCTTCTTTCAGCTAGCCAATTACTGATCCAAACCGCTAAATCACCTTCAATTCCATACTTCCTTATTTTCTGCAATAGCCTACCGTGGGGAACCTTATCAAACGCCTTACTGAAATCCATATACACCACATCAACAGCTTTACCCTGATCCACCTGTTTGGTCACCTTCTCAAAAAACTCAATAAGGTTTGTGAGACATGACCTACCCTTCACAAAACCGTGTTGAGTATCGCTAATCAACTTGTTCTTTTCAAGATGATTATAAACCCTATCTCTTATAACCTTTTCCAACATTTTACCCACAACCGAAGTAAGGCTCACAGGTCTATAATTACCAGGGTTGTCTCTACTCCCCTTCTTGAACAAGGGGACAACATTTGCTATCCTCCAGTCTTCCGGCACTATTCCTGTCGACAAAGACGACATAAATACCAAGTGCCCAAACAGGCGCCATAGTGTGGCGATGAGTCGATTTTCACAGTAACTTCATTGCAGTGTTAATGTAAGCCTACTTGTGATACTAATACAGATTATTATTATAGTTTCTGACTTACACTTGTAGGCACAGTATTTATTTGGCTAGTCCAATTCAGTTTCTGGTCAATGGTAACCTCCAGGATATTGATAGTGGGGGATAGTAATGCCATTGAATTTCAAGCTGCGATGGTTAGATTCTCTCTTGTTGGAAACGGTCATTGCCTGGAACCTTTTACTTGTCACTTGCCAGCCCAAGCCTGTATCTTGCCCAGGTCTTGCTGCATTTGTACATGGACTGTTTCAGTCAATGGTGCTGAACATTGTGCAGTCCTCTGCGTACATCCCCACTTCTGACCTTATGATGGAAGGGTGGCCATTAATGGAGCAGCTGAAGATGGTTGGGCCTAAGACACTATCGTGAGGAACTTTTGCAGTGATGTTCTGGAACTGAGATAATTGACGTCCAGCCATCACAACCACCTTCCCTTGTACTAGTTATAACTCCAGCTGGCGGAGAGTTTCACTCCTGATTCCCACTGACTCTAGTTTTGCTAGGGCTCCTTGAAGCCATACTTGATCAAATGCTGACTTATTGTCAAGGGCAGTCATTCTCATCTCACATCTGGGCCGGGATTCTCCCCTACCCGGCGGGGCGGGGGGTCCCGGCATAGCAGAGTGGCACCAACCACTCCGGCGTCAGGCCTCCCCAAAGGTGCGGAATTCTCCGCACCTTTGGGGTCTAGGCCCGCGCCGGAGTGGTTGGTGCCACGCTGACTGGCGCCAAAACCGGCGACAACGGCCTTTGAAATGCCCACCGTCCGGCGCGGGGCTGGCCGAAAGGCCTTCGCCGGTTCGCGCATGCGCCGGTGCGTCAACTGCTGCTGACGTCACCACTGGCGCATGTGCGGTAGGGGAGTTCTCTTCCACCTCTGCCATGGTGGAGTCCGTGGTAGCGGCAGAAGAAAAAGAGTGCCCCCACGGCACTGGCCCGCCCGTCGATCGGTGGGCCCCGAACGCGGGCCTGGCCACCGTGGGGGTACCTCCCAGGGTCCGATCGCCCCGCGCCCCCCCCCAGGACCCTGGGGGCCCACTCGCGCCGCCAATCCCACCGCCACCAGTGTTGAAACCATGCGGCGGGATTGGCCTTTCAGTGGCGGGACTTCGGCCCATCGCGGGCCGGAGAATCGCCACAGGGGGTCGCCGTTCGGCGCGGAGGGCACAGATGCCAGTCTTCAGCCCATTTGATTCAGTTCATTGATATTAAAGTCATGGCTTAAGGCACTGGATCCTGCAAAGGCTATGGGCCCTGACAACATCCCAGCAGTAGTAGTGAATAATGTGCTCCAGAACTAGCTGCTTCCCTAACTAAGCTGTTCCAGTACTGCTGGAATGTGAGCATCTACCCGACAATGTGAAAAATTGTCCAGGTATGTCCTGTCCACAAAAAGCAGGAAAAATCCAAACCAACCAACCACTGCCTCACCAATCTACTCTCGATCAACCAGAAAAGTGATGGAGGGTGTCTATCAAACAGGACTCACACAGCAATAACCTGCTCTTGATACTCAATTTGGGTTTTGCCAGGATCACTGAGATCCTGACCTTATTACAGCATTAGTCCAAACATGGACAAAATAACTGAGATAAGGTAAGAGTGACTGTCCTTGACAACATGGCTGCATTTGACCAAGCATAGCATCAAGGAGCACAAGCAAAACTGGAGCCAATCGTACCTCGGGAAAAGCTGTCCTCTCGTTGGAGTTACACCTCGCACAAAAGAAGATGTTTGTGATTGTTGGAGGCCAAACATCTCAGTTCCAGGACATCACTGCAGGAGCTCCTCAGGGTGATATCCTCAGACCAACCATCTTCAGCTGCTTCATCAATGACCGCCCTCTTACATAAAATCAGAAGTGGGGATGTTCGTTGATTACTGCACAATGTTTAGTGGCATTTGCGCCTCCTCAGATAATGAAGCAATCCAAGTCTTCCTGCAGAAAAACCTGGACAAAATTCAGGCATGGGCTGATAAGTGGTAAGTAATATACACGCCACACAATACCAGGCAATGACCATCTCCAATATGAAATAATCTAACCATCCATCTTTGATATTCAATGGCATTATCATCACTGAATCTCCTACATCAGTACCCTCAGTGTTACCATTGACCAGAAACTGAACTGGACCAATTTATAAATGCTATTACTAACAGAACAGGTCAGAGGCTGAGAATTCAGCAGTGAATAAATCACCTCCTGACTCCCCAATGCCTGTCCATCATACACAAGGCACAAGTCAGGAATGTGATGGAAGTTGCTGCACTTGCCTGGATGAGTACAGATCCAGCAGGCAAGAAATTCAACGCCAATAAAGGAGTCCGTTTGATCACCACCCAATCCATCACCTTAAACATTGACTCCCTCCACTGCCAGTGCACAGTGGCAGCAGTCTGTACCATCTACAAACTGCACTGCAGCAATTCACCAAGATCCCTTCGACAGCATCTTCCAAACCCATGACCTCTACCACTTAGAGGGACAAAAGCAGCAGATGCATGGGAATACCACTACGTGCAATTTCCTCTCCAATTCACATACCATTCTGACTTGGAAATATATACCACATTTCCCTCAATGCCATTGGATTTAAAACGTAGAACTCCCTCCCTAACAGCACTGCAGAAGTACCTACACCAGACTGAACGGAGCCGCTCGAGAATGTGGCTCAACATCACCTTCTGAGGAGCAATTAAGGATGGGAAACAAATACGGGCAACCCGATGATGCTCACATCCCATGAAAGAAAAAATAATTCTGATTATTAAGTGATGAGGTTACAGTGCATTGAACAGTATGTGAGGTTGGTCATCTGGTCGGTAGGAGGTGGCATTTAAGGATGCATTCACTGACCTAGACTACCTGCATAAGCATAATTTTAACATGTTCCAGCACTGCAGCCAGATTCTCTGACACCTTGAATTAACCTCCATGCCTGCCTGCTACCATATTCTTTGGTCAGTCTCCTGGTTTCCTATGGAATCATGACACCTCTCTTTCGATCCACCTCCCTGGACTAAAGCCTCTAGTGCCACATCAGAGAACTTGAGAATCATCTCTGTGGTGTGCTGCTCAGATGGTAATCTTATTTCTTCTCTCAAATACTTTTGTGTTGTGTATTCATGTTTGTTCCTCATTGGAGCAAGGTCACTTTAAGAGTTCAATCACGTGACAGACTGATGACCTCATTAGCAGTGTTGGCAGGCTAACAGTCAGTCTGTTCTAGCAGCCTGTCGGAAAACACCTTTCCAATAAAGCTCTTGTTTCTTTGTACATTTGTGGTCCGTAAGCCTATCCTTTAAAAATACCACAAAGTAAACTGGCAAAGAGGAGGTCAGCACCACATTGGCAAACTGCCAGAGAAGAAAAAAGTACATGGAAAAGTAATTGATTGTGCGCTGTCATCTGAAAAGGATTAAGGAGCTAAAGACCTTCGCTACACCAAAGCAGAAAATGGAGGGGTGCCCAATAATAATAGCAACCATCGAAGGAACTGGAATTTAAATAAAAGTTTTGGAGAAAACAGCATCAAAAGAAGCTTGACAGGTTGCCAGGAAAGCTCCCTCTACTGTGCGTAGTCAGTAAAGTAGCAAATACAATCATTTAGAGCTGGAGATGTCCCAAACTTGGAAAGGAATAGGCTGAGCTCAGGGTTACCTTGATTGAAAGGAAAATAAAAGCGAGGCAGTGCTAAACATTTTGTGGCACATTTGTGCTTACGCCAGCCTTCCATTGTAAAATAGCAGGAGCTTTTGGCACCATGGGACCGTATGATGAAAGCAGTGAGTGATGGAGCTCCTACACTGAAAGATTCAAATACTTTGTCCAGGTGAACAAAATGTTGGCAGACATTGTAGTCCCGACTTTCCTGAGCACAATGGTGGTGGTGCTGGGTGGTGGGGGGGGGGGGGGGGGGGGGGGAGGTTGGCGGGGGTGCGGGGGGAGCAGCGGTGCCTTCTGCCTCTTTAAAAGTCTGGTGCATGCAGAAAAACCAGGCTCAAAACCCTATGGTGAGATTATGGAGATATTGCAAGGCCACTTCTCATCCCCCCTAAACATTTTGATACACACCTTCCTTTTGACTTCCCTTTGTTCGCGTTTATTTTATTTTATCTTTATTGTTTTTTTTGGTCCAGGAACCGTTCATTGAGATACACCTTTAAGTCAAGAGGAGGAAGTATAGAATTCAATGTTTCAAATAGCTTGACAACTGAAGCACTATGGGGGCGATTCTCCAATATGGAGCCCAAGTGTTTGCGCCATCGTGAACGGCGCAAACCGGGCCCGGGTACGACCGATTCTGGCCCCCACAGGGGGCCAGCATGGCGCTGGAGCAGTTCACGTTGCTCCAGCCTCCTTTCCTGGCACCAAATGGGTGCCGCGCCAACCTGTGCATGCGCGGTGAAGGAGCCCCCCTCCCCCCTCACAGGCCGCCCCCCACGACCGTTCGCAGAGTTCCTGCCGGCAACGACCAGGGGTGAACAGCGCCGGCAGGACTCTGTTGGATCCGCGCGGCCACTCGGCCCATCCGGGCCCCACCAATTCCAGAGGCCAGTGCCGCGCCAAACGCGCTGGCACAAATAGCGCTGATTCTCCGCACCTCGGAGAATCGCGCATCGGCGTCGGGGCATCGTGGCGAAGTTGTGGCGATTCTCCGGCCCGGCACGGGGCTCGGAGAATCGCACCATGTGTTCTCACATTTTCGATTTGGGAAAGGAAATCCCAGACTTTGTAGCACCCAGCAGATTGGAGGGATTTGGTTCAATTGATTGGCTGGCGGCCAGTAGGTAAACAGGAACAGTGCTCTGCCTGGCAACACATCCAATCCACTCCTTATCAACCTGCCACAAATGGGTGGCTGAAAGATTCATTCAGACAATGAAGAATTCATTGAAGGTATCTCGTAAGCATGGATTATTGTCAAAATTACTAAATTCCTGATGACGTACAGGAATACAACACATGCGACAGCCCAAAGTTCTCCGACATTACTCATGATAAAATATCAATTATGCACAGCATTCGATCTGCTGGAGCTGCCTAAGACAAGGGAACTTGTTGAGTATAAACAGCAAAGTCAGGTTTTGTGACATGAGAACAGAGCTAAGCATTGTGTTTCTCAGAAAGGTCAGGAAGTATTGAAGACTGGCATCTGTGATGCTGGGACCTCCGGAGTAGGCCGAAATGGATCATCCACTTGGCACTCCTGGTTGAAGGTTGTTACAAATGCTTCAGCTTTAAATTCTGCACTGATGCGCTGGGTTCCTCCATCGTTGAGAATGGGAGTATTTGTGGAGCCTCCTCCTCCAGTGAGTTATTTTAATTGTCCACCTCCAGTCACGACTGGATTTGGTAGGACTGTAGAACTTTGATCTGATCTGTTGATTGTGGAATCACTTACCTCTGGCTATCACTCGCTGAGTCTGCTATTCATTTGGAATGAAAGGAGCCCTGTGTTGTAGCTTTATCAGGTTGACATCTCATTTTTTGATAAGCCTGGTGCTGCTCCTTGCATGCCCTCCTGCACTCTTCATTGAACCAGGGTTGATCCCCTGGCTTGGTGGTAATGGTAGGATGGGAAATATGCTGGACCATGAGGTTACAGATTGTGGTTGAATATAATTTTGCTGCTGCTGATGGCTCTCAGCGGCTAATGGATGCCTAGTCTCGAGTTGCTAGATCTGTTTGAAGGCTACCTATTTTAGTCTCAATGATGGAGGAGCCCACGACAAAAGGTAAGACTGAAGAATTAGCAAACACCTTCAGCGAGATGTGCCGAGTGAACGATCCATCGCAACCTCCTCCAGAGGTTCCCAGTATCACAGATGCCAGTCTTCATCCAATTCAATTTACTCCACGTGATATCAGAAAACAGCTAAATACACAAGATATAGCTAAGGCTATGGGCCCTGACAATAGTCTGACAATAGTACTGAATACCTCTGTTCCAGAACAGAATTTGCTGAGTCCCTAGCCAAGCTGTTCCAGTACAGTTACAACACTGACATCTACCCGGCAATGTGGAAAATTGCCCAGGTAACAGCACAAATCCAACCCATCCAATTACAGCCCTATCAGTCTACTCTTTGTCATCAGTAAAGTGATGGAAGGGGTCATCAACAGTGCTATCAAACAGCACTTGCTTAGCAATAACCTGCTCTCGGATGCTCAATTTGCGTTCCGCCAGGGTAACTCAGCTCCTGACTTCCTTACAGTCTGGATTAACATTGGCCAAAACAGCTAAACTCCAGGGACGAAATTCTCCGACCCCCCGCAGGGTCGGAGAATCACCCGGGGCCGGCGAAATTCCCGCCCCCGCCGTGGCCGGAATTCTCCGCCACCCGGGAATTGGCAGGGGCGGGAATCGTGCCGCGCCGATCGGCGTGCCCTCCGCGCCGATCGGCGAGCCCCCGCGGCGATTCTCCGGCCCGCAATGGGCCGAAGTCCCGCCGCTGAGGGGCCAATCCCGCCGCGTGGTTTCAACCACCTCTGGTAGCGGTGGAATTGGCGGCGTGAGCGGGCCCCCGGGGTCCTGGGGGGGACGCGGGGCAATCGGACCCCGGGGGTGTCCCCACGGTGGCCAGGCCCGCAATCGGGCCCATCGATCCGCGGGTGGGCCAGTGCCGTGGGGGCACTCTTTTTCTTCCGCCGCCGCCATGGCCTCCACCATGGCGGAGGCGGAAGAGAACTCCCTTACCGCACATGCGCCGGTGGTGACATCAGCAGCCGCTGACGCACCGGTGCACGCGAACCGGCGAAGGCCTTTCGGCCAGCTCCGACGCCGGCCGGCAGGCGTCAAAGGCCGTTGGCGCCAGTTTTGGCGCCAGTCAATGTGGCTCCAACCACTCCGGCGCGGGCCTAGCCCCCAAAGGTGCAGAGAATTCCGCACCTTTGGGGAGGCCCGACGCCGGAGTGGTTTGCGCCACTCCGCTATGCCGGGACCCCCCGCCCCGCCGGGTAGGGGAGAATCCCGGCCCAGATGTGAGGTGAGAATGACTGTCCTTGACAATAAGACAGCATTTGATCAAGTATGGCTTCAAGGAGCCCTAGCAAAACTAGAATCAGTGGGAATCAGGAGTGAAACTCTCCGCCAGCTGGAGTTATAACTAGCATAAGGGAAGATGGTTGTGATGGCTGGACGTCAATTATCTCAGTTCCAGAACATCACTGCAAAAGTTCCTCAGGATAGTGTCTTAGGCCCAACCATCTTCAGCTGCTCCATTAATGGCCACCCTTCCATCGTAAGGTCAGAAGTGGGGATGTACGCAGAGGACTGCACAACGTTCAGCACTATTGACTGAAACAGTCCATGTACAAATGCAGCAAGACCTGGGCAAGATACAGGCTTGGGCTGGCAAGTGACAAGTAAAAGGTTCCAGGCAATGACCGTTTCCAACAAGAGAGAATCTAACCATCGCAGCTTGAAATTCAATGGCATTACTATCCCCCCCTATCAATATCCTGGAGGTTACCATTGACCAGAAACTGAATTGGACTAGCCAAATAAATACTGTGCCTACAAGAGTAAGTCAGAAACTATAATAATAATCTGTATTAGTATCACAAGTAGGCTTACATTAACACTGGAATGAAGTTACTGTGAAAATCGACTCATCGCCACACTATGGCGCCTGTTTGGGCACATCTTTTGGGACTTGTGGGAGGAAACTGGAGAACCCACAGGAAACCCACGCAGACACGACGAGAACGTGAAGACTCCGCACAGACAGTGACCCAAGGTGGGAATCGAACCCGGATCCCTGGCGCTGTGAAGCAACAGTGCTAACCACTGTGCTGCCATGCTCAGAATCCTGTGAGGAGTAACTCACCTCCTGACTCCCCAGAACCTGTCCATCATCCACAAGGCACACGTCAGGAATGTGATGAATACCCTCCACTTGTCTGGATGAGCACAGCTCCAACAACACTCAAGCTCAACTCAATCCAAGACAAAGTAGCCCACTTGATTGGTACCACTTCCACAAACATTCACTCCCTCCACTACTGGTGCACAGTGGCAGCATCTACAAAATGCCTTGCAGGAATTCACCAAGGCTCCTTAAGCAGTACCTTCCAAACCCAAAACTGCTACCATCTAGAAGGACAGTGGCAGCAAACACATGGGAACACCATCGCCTGGATGTTCCCCTCCTAGCCACTAACCATCCTGACTTGGAAATATGTCATAGGTTCTTCACTGTCACTGGGTCAAAATCTTGGAGCTCCCTCTCTCCCAGCACTGTGGGTGTATCGACACTACATGAACTGCAGCAGTTCAAGAAAGTGGATCACCACCACCTATTCAACGGCATTCAGGGATGGGAGGTAAATACTGACCTAGCCAGTGACATCCATGAATTTTAAAAAAGGTACACCATTCATGTGAGAGCCCCTGCCTTTTCCTTCTGCACACCCCTTCTTCTCTCGGCTATATCTAAGCTTCTCGCACCAGCTGAAGTTATTCATGAAGGCCCCTCACCTTAAGTGATGATCCTCAGGTTAAATCACCTCCAGTCACCTCTTCCCCCCCCCCCCCCCCCCCAAAAGGAGAAAGCAGCCTACAGTCATCTGGGACTATGGTGACTTTACCTTACCTTTTATATCTGTGCTCCATCTCCCTGTAGTTCTGAGGCCCACAAGGGACAGAAATTTCACCAGCATTAGTAAGAGCTGACTATCTGCTAACAAACGTACAAACTCCTCGGAACTCCATGGAAAAGTTTAGCACCACCCCATCTTTTCACCCCAACGTAACACAACACACATCACTAACACGAACCCTGCAGCAGCCAAAGTCAAAAGTTGATTTGTGCCAGAGTGGGTGGGATTGTTGGGACGGGGGTGGGGAGGGGTGTGCTGTTATGCAGCTGTGTACATATTCACCTGAGAGTCTTTCTGACAAGAGCACTAACAGGACCTGCAACATTGAAAATGGGAGATGGGCACCAAATCAGTGTTGTATGCTGAGTGAGGTCATGATCTGCCCATTTTGCATGCTTTTGGTACACACATCCGTGCTAGAGCCCTTCCACACACGCTGGAACATGTAAGACCAGTAAATGGACCAGCTGCCATTTTGGGGTTTCTGGGCTTCAGGAGAGCTATGGAACTACCAATCTAATTTCCAGATCTACAATATTGCTCAAACTGAATTTCATCCAACGCCAAAGCCTGTTTTCAACACCTAAACTCAAAACACCTGCTTTTTTATTTGTTAACAGAAAACTCCACTGTGCAAGCATTTAATCTTTGTTTGGCAATTAATTTTGTACACATCCTGCAGGTTATCTGATGATTTGCAATCAGTGGACATTATCCTCCTCTTTGAGTACTTCCATCAGCTGCATAATTGTTCCTCTACCTCCCCCCCGCCCACCCGACTCTTCATTTTTATGAAGTTCTCTTTAATTGTGCTGTGAGGCCTCCATAGAAGACAGAAGGAAAAACACACAGGATATTGGCAAAACAAAACATTCTTCTTTTTGTCACTTTACAGTTGACGGCTTGGCCTTGGATGCTGCCTGGTGCCAGTACTTAGCTGTTTGTGTTGGCCAGCTGTTGGGGAGTTGTGCATCCTGCTGCTTACTAGGTGAGTAAATGTTAAATGGTGGACTAACGACAGACGTGCTCAATCTGCTGTTCCTATCTCAGGGCTACATTTACAAGAAACGGAGAGGAAACTCGGAGCTGATGTTATGAATTAGTTAAATGGAAATATGTGTCAACAGTTTTAAGTAACAATGCAATGATTTGTATGCCTGTTAACAGAAATATCTCCAATTATAATTATTTCAACATAGCCCACTCATTATATTTCTTGCACAGTCCCCAACACATATACAATCCATGTTTATCATAGACAGGTGTCTAATTCGAGCAACTGGCATTAAACATTTGCCGTTACCATAGAGTCAATTCTAAAAGCACAAGTTACAGCATGTAAAGCCTGCCAACTCAGTTGGCTATATTTTATCATGGAAACCTTCTCTTAATGGATCTTCCTGCTTCAAGGTTTCCGTCGCTGGCCCACTTCTCATTTTTCATCAGTTGGTTGAGAGCTTTTTTTCTTCTTCTTCCATCATTCCCCTTTCTTGCTTTGCCACTTCAGTACTTTTCCCTCCAGTTGTGTAAGAACGTCAATGTTGTAGCCAACAAAATCACATGGCTGACTTCTGTTACCATCCATCCTCTAAAAAGGACAAATCACTCTAACACCAACACACATTAGAATGGCCAACTGACAGGGACTGGAATCTGCCTTTTATAAAATGTATTTCCTTGCATTGTGGCTTTCTCATGTGAGAAGGTAGGAGTTCTATAAGGTGGCTTTTCTTCAGAATCATCAAAAGGATACTTGTTGATGGGCAGAATACTTGAATGAAACATAATTTGCTGGGTGTCACTTTTGCACTTTTTACAAGATGAAATGCCTTCTCCCTGTACTAAGCTAGTGTCCAGAGCATTTTGTCAGAGATGTGGGTCAAATAATATGGGTTAACTGTGGGTGAAATATGTACAAAACAACAGATGAATAACAGCACAGTAGCACAGTGAGTCGCAATGTGGCTTCACAGCGCTAGGGTCCCAGCTTCGATTCCCTACTGGGCCACTGTCTGTGTGGAGTCTGCACGTTCTCCCCGTGTCTGCATGGGTTTCCTCCAGGTGCTCCGGTTTCCTCCCACGGTCCAAAGATGTGCAGGTTAGGCGGCTTGGCCATCCTAAATTGCCCTTAGTGTCCAAAAAAAAGGTTTGGAGGGGTTATTGGATTACGGGGATAGGGTGGAAGTGAGGGCTTAAGTGGGTCGGTGCAGACTCAATGGGCCAAATGACCTCCTTTTGCGCTGTATGTTCTATGTTCTAGATGTGCATGAACACCAAGGATATCATTTTGGAACACTAAGAGCACTCATATTACTCATAGAAATGGGTGTCAGCATTCGCATCCATAGGTTGGACCAAATTGAAGTTGCTTTGTAGTTAGCCATTTAGATTATCAGTCTTCATATATTATTTATGAACTTTGAATGTTCATGTATTAGGTTGAATGAGAGCTAGTCTGAATAGAGGCATAATATAAATCTCTAACATGTTAGATGCGGGAACATAGAGAGGGGCACAGTTTGCAATTTTTCTGAAGCAGATACAGAGCTATTCACATAGCTCAGACACATGAAAAACATTTATTGCCTCATTCAGTGTCAGGATTAACCACGCATTTTTTACAACATATATATGAAGTCCAGGAGAGGTTACAGAGACACTCATTGTCAAGAGAAAAAACTTCAATCCCATTCTCTTTTTCCAGAGACAAGCAGGTAGAGCGAGTATGAGGGACTGCAAAGTTTGCAGGCACATGTTATGCACACCAGGTACTACATGTCAACTATGACAGGTACCAACACTGAGAGGGATTGTACTCCCTCATTGCCCTGCTGGTATGTGAGCATAGGCAAAGATGCAGGTCATAGCTGGTATTGTGGCAAAAGTCACAAAGCCTTTGTAATGTTCTTGTCAGATGGCCTGATTTATATTACAAGAACACTTGTAGCTAAAGCTGTAAACAATTTATTGACATTAACTGTGGGTCAAATATACAAAACAACAGATGAATAACAACATTAACGTGCACAAGCAACATCTCTCTCCCAGCTCCCTAGTCAGTCTGAGGTTGCCTGACTCGAACATTCACTTTATACTAATGAGACTCCTAGTGGTCAGTCAGTGAATTACAACACAACCATGATATCACTACAGCCTTCATAGAATCATAGAATTTACAGTGCAGCAGGAGGTCATTCATCCCATCGAGTCTGCACCGGCCCTTACAAAGAGCGCCCTACTCAAACCCACGTATCTACCCTATCCCTGTAACTCAGTAACCCCCCCTTAACCTTTTTGGATACTAAGGGCAATTTAGCATGGCCAATTCACCTAACTCGCACATCTTTGGACTGTGGGAGGAAACCAGAGCACCCGGAGGAAACCCACGCAGACACGGGGAGAACGTGCAGACTCCGCACAGTGACCCAGCTGGGAATCGAACCTTGGATCCTGAAGTTGTGAAGCAACTGTGCTAACCACTATGCTAGCATGCTGCCCACACTCCGCAGTAATCCATTGTACCATCTGCATTTGAACCAGCATGACGAAGTGAAGGGTGACCACTAGGCAATAAGGTCTACCTGTTGACTACTCGGCTAATGCTTGGTTCTGAAACCATGCATATGAGCATACAAGCAATGAGGCCCATATGCTGCCATTTGACATGTGGTAGAGCTGACCAGTGGCGTACTGAAATATACTTCCATAACTGCTCTGAAGGAGCCATGCGGTACTCCCCTGACAGGTTCTCGAGATCTACGATGTTCTGCTGTGCGCTACACAACAATGCTATCATGAAGAGATAGATCTTGCCACCAAGTACAAAGTGAGATCTTGGCATGAGTGGTAGCGCTCTGGGTTGGCTGATTGACAGGCCATAGAAGGGGCATTCGTGGAGTGGCAGGGATGGGGACACCCACGCTATCATCCTGAGATGGTACTTCAGACTCGTGCTCCATGCCAAGCCCCTGGGTGGCATCTCACCAACAATGCAATCTGTTCAAGGACACGTCCCTGGGTTGCCCTTTGCAAGCTCCTTTGAACACTGACACTCACGGCTATGATAACAGCAGCCTGAGATTGTGTGACTTCAACGTGACCTTCCACTGCAGAGCTCAGAGATTTTTGTTTATTTATTCCTCGGATGTGAGCACTGCTAGCAAGGTCAGCATTTGTCGCTCATTCCTAATTGACATTTTGGCAGAAAAAAATATGTGTGGCAATGGAGACTGTGACATGAGTTATCTGATGTTGCATTGTGATTGGGTCCACAAACGTGCCAATGGAGTTAGCCACCACTCAGGAGGCCAGGGACGGCATCTGTACAGAGTGACAGCTACATCAACATATCCGAGAACATCTGCACATTGGAATTGTAGATTTACTGCCTCCTACCTGTGCCTTTTTTTTTTTTTCTTCTTTTTTTAAAATAAATTTAGAGTACCCAATTATTTTTTCCAATTAAGGGGCAATTTAGAGTGGCCAATCCACCTACCCTGCACATCTTTGGGTTGTGGGGGTGAAACCCACGCAGACACGGGGAGAATGTGCAAACTCCACACGGACAGTGACCCAGGGCCAGGATTCGAACCCAGGTCTTCAGCGCCGTAGGCAGCAATGCTAACCACTGCGCCACCGTGCTGCCCCTACCTGTGCCTTTTAAGGAGCTGCTATTTTATTTGACACCTCTTTAAAAAAAATTTAAATGCCTGCACAGTTGCTTTGATATGTTCTGCAGTGATTGAGGAACCCCTGGAACACACTTATGTCATGCGAACAAAAATAATTATTTTATGAGTTCTTGCATGATTATGTTTCGTATTCATTTCAATAGGAAATGGAGCAAACCTATTGTAAAGCTCCTGATGACAGCTAATGGCTTCACATTGTAGCCATCTGGGGTGGCCACTTTCAGTATATAAAATGGACACTCGCAGAGCCTATAGGGAAAATGGCCAATGCAAAGCAAACAAGCAGGCACAGAGCCTGAATGTATATTTGGAAGGCAGTCTGCAGACGGAACCGAAACTCTGGGTTGATGTACATATTGGTGGCCCATCTCCGGGAAACAAAGAACGAGTGCTCAGGTAGCCGATACTGTCCCAGACAGTCCGGCGCCACTACCCCAGCAAGAAGACACATCTCGCCGTGTCGGCGAGATCAAGACTCACATTCAATGGCACTTAGTGCCAAAAATGTGACCTCATGAACTTCAAACCATTATCGGCCGTCTGGCCGTCTGATTCACCGGACACGAGCCTCAACATCTCGCCGGTAACAAGGGGGCGCTGCGTTGAAACGCTCCCTCACTATTCACTCCCAGTCCACACACAATTATGGCAAACGTGCAGACCTGCTCCTCGGTTTGCAGATGCCGAACTGGCAAAGCTTGTCAGCATCGTGGATGCGAGATCGGCCATCCTCTTCCACCGAGCGGGTCGGTGGACCAGCAGCAGGTTCAGCAATGGCATCTGAGCGGCAGTGGCAGCGACTGTCAGTGTGGGCAGCATGACCAGGAGAATCTCCGTACAATGTTGGAAGACCTGCACTGAGCTGCCTGGGTAAGTTGCCACCTTCCTCCTGGCATCAGTTCCACCTGCCACCCCACAAATTCCCAAACCTCTCCAGTCACAAAATACTAGCTGACACCTCGCACCCTCCCCACATCCGATCTTTGTGCTTGTTCCTCAGAATCCCCTGGAACCCACCAGCACAACCCATTCATGTCCAGGTGGGGTGCCCACACATGCCATCTGCTATAGAAACCTCTGACCCATCAATCATGGGGCTAACAATGCCAGCTCTATGTCACCAGAGGAGAAGATAGCCCATAATAAGCAGGAAAGGGCCAAGACTGGGGGGTGGAATGCCAGTGTTCTGAGTCCCCAACCCGATGAGGAATGGGTCCTGGAGATCACGAGGTTGTCCAAGGAGAAAGTAGTCACTGACAGAGAGGTTGGCCTGTGCCAGAGAGGTGAGGATCTACTGCCCCTTCACCCAGATGACCTCTCTCAAGTGAGTAGTTCATGTCAGACAAAATGGTCTTCCCTTGCACTGACCACATGTCCATTGTCACGAAGGATCTCCATCTGATGAGGCCGGACCATCTGGAGTTCCCCCACCCTCTGCCAGGAGACCATCATCGAGGCATCACAGCTGTCATCCCCGCCTTCCACTAGTGCAGAAACACACATCTAGGAGGGCGACATTAGTGGACAGGCTTCTGGGGAACAATCTGGTGATTGGAGGACACTTTCAGGAGTGGGGGTCAGCGACATTCCAGCTACTGCATAGCCGATTGGAGGAGCCCCAAAGCCTTTGGGCGCAGAAGATGGTGCCGACAATATGTGGCACTGAGGCTAACACTTTAGGGTGGCGACCGCAATGGAAAACCTGGAGCACGAGGTCAGCGTCTTGAGTGGTAGTGCCGAAGACATGGTTCAGTCTATGACGATCAAAACTGAAGGCCTCGACATCATGTCCCAGTCACTGAGGGACATGTCCCAGGCACAGGTGAATATTGCTGAGGCACTGCAGAGCATGGCCCAGTCACTGAGGGACGTGTCCCAGGCACAGGTGAATATTGCTGAGGCACTGCAGAGCATGGCCCAGTCACTGAGGGACATGTCCCAGGCACAGGTGAATATTGCTGAGGCACTGCAGAGCATGGCCCAGTCACTGAGGGACGTGTCCCAGGCACAGGTGAATATTGCTGAGGCACTGCAGAGCATGGCCCAGTCACTGAGGGACGTGTCCCAGGCACAGGTGAATATTGCTGAGGCACTGCAGAGCATGGCCCAGTCACTGAGGGACGTGTCCCAGGCACAGGTGAATATTGCTGAGGCACAGCAGAGCATGGCCCAGTCACTGAGGAGCATTGCTGAGGTGCTGACACCATGGTGCAGGCAATGGGGAGATACCAGGACTGGCAGGGCCAGATGTCCCAGAGGCTTCTGGAGCTCACTCCAGCTCCTCCTCCATCCCATGGAATCCCCCAGGGCCCGACAGGGAGGACAAATGCTGGAGATCAATCCAGGGCCTGCCACCAAGGGCATGACGACGGTCTCCAGTTCTTCCAAATTCCTCCCCCCCCCCCCCCCCCCCCCCCCCAACCTAACACTTGTGCTTCTCAAGGGCAGTGCGCAGAACAGGGTGCCACAGCGATGCCAGTGTCACTGGTAAGTCGGTCAGGCTCTTCGGCTCCAGGCCCTCCAGAGGACATCCTCCAAGGGCATCAAAGACCACAGGGCACGCAGAAGCAACAGGCTGCTGTGATGATATGCCTGTGGGCTATATCATAGTTGGATGGTGTGCAACCTCCAACCAGCAGGTGGCAGTACAGACACACCATACAGTCTCCAGTCAAAAGTCATGTGACCTGGGACCTGGATATAATGGGAGACACATCCAGACATCTTCAGCAGATGATTGAGAGGATAATAATGTACATGAAATTGGTCAGTGCTAGGTGTAACTTCCAGAGGAGTAGCAAGACTCCATGATAATATACTCTGTATCAGATTGCCATCTTACCACTTGAGACACAATAAAAGGTTCCTGGTTTGGACAGCTCAAAATGTTTAGTGAGTTACTTCATAAAGTCAAAGGATCAAACACAACATGGTACCACGAGTATTTGCAATGACAGTGAAAACGTTAGGCATTCGGCTTGAGGACCGGTCTGGTAAACTGCAACCTGAGGTGACCCAACACGTAGAAAATGCTGAAGCTCGAGATGGACGGACCTAGGGCTCCACACCAGCTTCAGATGTCCGATAACATAGGTGAGAACTGGCAGCTGTTCAAACAGCGGTTCGAATTTCATGTTTCGGAAGTGGGCCTGCAGGTCCAGCCTGATGAAAGGTGAATCGCGTTGCTGCTAACATTGGCAGGTTCACAAGTGCTCGAACTATATAACTCGTTTGTCTTTGAACATGAGGGGGATCGGAAGAATTTTGATGAAGTGGTAAAGCGCTTCGATCAGCATTAGTCTCCCAAGAAGAATGAAACGCTAGAGCGCTATATGCTTCGTATGCGTCCACAGAGGCCTGGCGAATCATTTGACAGTTTTGTCACAGACTTGAGGCTGCAGACCCAGTCATGCAACTTCAGTGACTTAAAATCTTCCTTAATCCGTGACCAAGTTGTCTTTGATTTTCTTAATGATAAGCTTCGGGCGATATTATTGCAGGAGGAAGATTTGGTGCTGGAAAAGGCAGTGAAGGTTTGCCAGGTGAGCGAGATAACTGCACAAAAAAGAGGTGCACTCTGCTCAAAATCTGCTTAAAGTTGCTTTGTGCATGCCAGACAACAGGCCCTTTATTAATTAGGGGGAAATTCCTCTCCCTGAATATTCAATAACATGCAATGATGTGCTCATTGCAATGATGTGCTCACTACCCAGAGAGCATGAAATGCTATGCACTAGTCATCCTCTGAGACATGGTACGTGTGCCCTCGCAAAGCCACTTGGGAGTTGAGAATATTTTGTTTATTAAATGGTCAATAGTAACAAAGATTTGAAATTCAACTATGTGACATTCCACATATCACACTACCCATTAAACAACAAGGAAACACCACTGTTCCATATTTGTACCAATACAATGGTATATTAGCTCATTTTCACAATACAACTAAACACAGTATCAGCCCTCGCAGATTCCTCAACGGAATTGGGGGATAAGCCTGAGAATGCACTATCCTGTCCAGAACTTTGTCATAGCCACACGGGATTTTCCATCCCGGCAGACATACTTTTTGGTGCTTGGGATCCTCTGCCCCAGCAGCCAGCCAATGGGGTTTCCCATTGTGGCCATCCCACGCTGTTGGGAAATCCGCGGGCATGAGTGCACTGCCGGCGAAGAGGAGGATCACGCCGAGGGAGCGTCCAGCCCCAAATGTCCATCAATGTGTCACTTGTTCCATGTATCAGTGCCATTCTCCATCTAAGAACAGCAGCAGTGCAGGCCCTCACAGATGGCCGAATCTCACCAGAACTAAATCCTGACATCCACATATTCCACTGACACCCAAGGTGCAGTTGAACATCCTTGACTTGCAGGGTGCTTAACCCATGGTGACGTGCCAGTTACATGCAGCACTCACCACACCAGCAACAAAAGTATCAGCAATCTGCAAAAGCATTTCTTCAACAACGTCATCAGGTGGCCCATTTGGATCAATGTCGCACACAGGGCTAGCAGTGTCTTCTTGCTTCCAACCAGATTGCCTTCTGGACTCATACATCCCCCTGAGCCTGGTGTTTCATGATCCAGGTATCTTGGAAAAAATTGTCCTTCTTTCCGGCTACAGAAAAGGAAGGAAACAGCAACAGGGCCTCCAGGCATCTGCAACCACTAGCAGGAGCAAGCAGCAAACACAACTTGCGACTGTGAAGCGCACACACAGCTAACAAGGCCAATTCCTCATTAGCAATAACCTTCAGCTGTGAAGCTAGAGGCTGCTCACAGTCAAAGGGAGTTAAAGTAACTTTCAGCATAGAAGCCACAGCAGTGCTCTGTCCTGGAAGTGTTTGGTCGGACAGACAGGCTGAAGCTGTGGTTGTACCTGTTGTGGGTCTCCACATTTAAGGATGGCTTGAAGGCCTCATGAAGTATCTAGAAAGGGCTGTCTTATAGCTTTATAATACACAGCACAGTGAAGATCTTCCTCAGTAAGAAGCTTATTGTCCACAAGCTTTGACAAAGACTCATCCAGACTCGAAAAGCTAACTCCCTTCTCTCTCCACAGATGCTGTCAGATCTGCTGAGGTTGTCCAGCATTTTCTGGTTTTGTTTCAGATTCTAGCATCAGCAGCAATTTGTTTTTGTCCGCAAGAATGATTGGTGGGAAGTTTGAAACAATTCGAATTAACATTGGTGAAACTATTTCACATGATTTTTTTTTTAAAGAATAGTTTGTCAGTAAGCAGATGAGCATCAGAAAGATTAGCACTATTCAGGAACCTAAAAGCATCGCAGGGAAAGACTGACAAAATTACAAATTATAGATATTCCGGGTTTGAAATTCTGCTGCTATGTTTGAAATGCATTGGTCAATGCACAGGTGAAATTCTTTTGTTCACTATTTAAAAATAAATAAGTAGCAACACATTTGACGTAGCAAACAGCATTTTCACACTAATTCCTTCACCAAGATGATTCAACCACTTCAGGCAGATGAAGGATAAATGGAACAGAAGGAAATAGGAAAGAAAATAATCCAGGAAATGCACACAGCAAGCAAGGGATTTATGTATGAAGAACCAAATATTTGTTGACATGATTTGATTTTATAGGTTCCTTTTTTCCCCATTAACAGTAATCTTTACCCTATTGTGCCATAATGGATAAGAGGTATCTCTACTCCTAATATCTTACAACAGCAGCTGTTCAACTTCCTGTCCTTCACAATTCAGCAAAATAATCTTGGGGTTCAAAGAACATTTTCAAACCGCTATAGGGGACCTTGTGGAGTAATGGTTCAGATCCTTGCTTCTGGGCCAGAGGTTCTGGGTCCCAGTCCCACTCCAGGACTTGATGGCCATCAGAGGTGCATTCATAATGTGACCAAACAGGTTGATTGTCAACATGTAAATCCTTAGACTCGAAGAGTGGGAGAGATTCCTCATCAGCTATCTGATGGAAAGGAATTAATGACTCTAACATCACTATCCATCGCTCCAGGACTACAACATGCATGTAAAAGTGCATGTTGCCACAGCAACTGGACTCTTTCAGGGGTAGTTGGCTGGACAGCCAACTAGACTGTTGCCAACAGCAACTTGCCTTCTTGCCCTACTTGTGGTGGAGATCATGGTGCTGTGGGTTGAACTCAAGAAGAAAGTATTTCCCCCGTACTTCATGGCATAATCTGCAACATCCTTGAGGTTCCACGCCTGTATTCACTCCCGGATATTTACCCATCAAATGTTCTGGTTCCAGCTACCAGAGATTTCAGATGGTCAAGTAATGGGATACTGCAAAGATAATAAACAAGTGTCGACAGATTAAAATGAGTTCAGATATAAAACACAATGTCACTAATTTGAATGTAACAGTATTAAATCATACTTTCCAGATGTGATGTGACACTGTCAACACACCACCAAGCTCACGTTGCAAGCGAACAGGGAAAATTATCTGTACAAACAAAGCAGATAATTTTATTACCAACATCAGCTAAGTCATTTTTATTGAAAAAAGTTGCTGCAGCTCTGAGCCTCAAAGGGCGGAGGATGTTATGATGACCGTTCTTTTCAGTTTGCAGATTAAGTTTAATTCTAGTGAGTGGGTTATGTGCCTATCAGGGATTTGCCTGGCTTAAAATTTTGACCTCTTGGTTCAATATTTTTGTCCATGTTGAGTAATAAAACAACCTCTTGTCTTGCTTGACACAAGAACAAGTTTATTTGACTTTCCCCTGGGGGTGGCTTGAGCGCACTGCATAAAATAAGAAAGCACACATATACTGTGAGTCTAAACCTTCTCCGGAGCCTTCTATCTCTGCCTACTTGGCAGTGGATATTGAACAAAACTAAATGCATGAAAGTCAAGATTATAACATGGACATTTATTGTATCCATTATAAGCTGTAAAATATGATTTTGTAAATATAAAAAAAGTCATGCTGAAAGTCAGCAGTTTTCATCTTTCATATGCTGTGGGGAAAAACACATCAGAGGCACAATATTCAATAAATATAATAAACATCCCTATGAAACAAATTGTTCATAAACTACCTCTTTAATTTTTTAGAGTTTCTGAACCATATATTTTCTTATTAGTTCTGAGCCTGCTGGGTTTCTTGGATGGATGGGGAATGTCAGAGACTGAATATAATGTACCAGCTTTATGAATTATTTCTGAGAAGGGAAAGCCTATTACAGCTGTCAGGAAGATGATGATATTAAACCATCACAGTTCAGCTGGTACCACCCTCCCCCTACATCCATCACTCCCTCTCATTGCAGTTACAAGTCACACCATCTCCTGTTGAGAGATTTCTAGTACCAAGACAAATACTGCCCTTTCTTGAGACCATGAAACATTTAGTATTTCATTTTGGATCATGGCAGATGCTAGTAACAAATAGCCTAATGAATCTCACTTATTGTCTCTGTGAGTTTTAAGCAATCCCGATGAAGAGCAGATATTCTATTTAATTTCTCCACTTTCTTTCATGCACTATCACTTTTACCCCCCCCCCGCCCATTTCCATTTATTATTTTGCAAGAAAGAATAGAAAAATATTCGCAGCGTACCCTGAGGTAATAATAATGTTCTGTTGAAAGTCAGTAGCAAACCTTTGAGATTTGTTAAAGTATAATCGAAAAACATGTTTATGCAGGGAATCTTAAACGGTGTTTAAAATGTGTATCATGGTGACCCTATAATCTCTAGTGGTACTGCACAGTTTTATTATTTGAATCCAGTCACGGCTGTCACCTACCCATCACTAGGAAGTTCTGCCATTCCTTATTTAGGACTGGAAAACTAACCACTAACAAATAATCTATCTCACCCAAAGGGAGAAGATAGGCTAGCAGCATCAGTCTTGTACCACTGAAGCACACGCTCTGCCAAATCAATGATAAGCAACAATGGTTGACGTAGTGGTAATGCCACTAGACTAGTAATCCAGAGGCCTGAGCTAATGTTTGAGCTCAAACCTGTGGTGATTGTCCCTTTCTGGGCAACACAGCTGGCCTGGGTGACCAGTCTGGGCACAAGTGGGGAATAACCCCAAGGGGAGGGGTTCTCCTAGGCAGGAGGCATTCCAGAACTAGCTGCAGACATGCTGCTGCTCTTAAGCCCTCAGCTCAGCTTGGCTCCTTACCCCTCCCATTGCCTCTCCGAGATCCAACAGTGGGCAACCTGAGTTTAGAGAAATTGTGGCATAAGAAAATTTAAATAAATGTAACGTATTAGATGCATATTCACACAAGATGTTCAATCCATTAAACAAAATTGTGATAAATATTGTCACTTTGTGCCTCAGCAGTTCAAATAGATGGATCGTGATATATGGTACCTTCATTGCACCGTATAGTAACAGCCTCTTTAATTGGCGTATGGCAAATTAGAATCACAGGGGGAAATCTACAACCACCCGCCTCCCCATATCACCCCCCCCCCCCCCCCCACCCCCCGCCAAACTGAAGGAGTGGACTGAGGGGTGAGTTTTTGAAGGGGGCTGTGGAGGGAGCTGATGGAAAAATGCAGGGAAGTGTGGTTGACAGTATAATTTGCCATTCATGAGTGAGCAAGAGTGCATAACTAATGAGCACTGTGAATTATTTGACTCCTTTCCGTAAGTGAAATTCAAGGCAGATTATGCTGCCAATCAGGTATTGTTCTTTTCATCCCTCGCAAGTGATGAAGAAATTGGAAAAATGTAAAAACGACAAGCTAGGTTGCATCGAGCACAATAATGACACTTTGGTAGTTTTTACTCCAGTGAAAACACTTTTGATATTTACATTGCAATTCACTGATATCAAGTTCAATAGAATAAAATTTAAAACGCCATGCCACCTACTAATGCTTAACCAGAATTCTAACATTTATCATTATCTACTTTCACAACCTGTGACGGATCATACTTTTTAATAATTTCAGCCGAGACGTTTGCAGTTTAGCTGGACTGAAGACAGTTCTTTCACAAGCAGCTCGCCTCCTTTATTTTGATACACAATATGAAGTTGTTACAAATGGACACACAGCTAACAGGAGATTTCGCACCTTTTTCTGCCACATATGAAGTCAGTGCATTTAATTATTTTTTTCTCTGCTTGGAATAATCAATGCTTTGGATCAGAAGTGTGGGTAATGAGCTAACTTTGGAGTTGCTGACATTAAAATCTACTGCAGCATCGAGGAGCCAGGGCCCCTTTTTGTGCCTTGTCCTTACCCTTTTGAAGGGTAATGTAATTAAGGTAATAGGATTCCAGAATACTGTAAGTAGGCATTCCAGCTAATAGGCAGTTCCTACCAGCAAAAGGAAATCATTGTTCGTCACCCAGTGTAGATGAGTACATTAACTGATATGTACAGTGAAATGAGTTTGGCTGTTATTGACCCATGGAAATATTCAGCAAAGACGTGTTTGTAGTTGTCTAGCCAATAAATTGCCTTTTGCCTTTGTGGTGTACATGAATGATATATTATCTTAAGCACCTTGCTGGTGCCAAACAAATGCATCAGAGGAAATATCAATTTAAAGGCATGCTTTAAATACAATTAAATGATCTATGAGGCTGGATTCTCTGATTTTGCAGCTATGTCCGAAGGATGCATCTGGTCTTACCACCAAAATGTCAGCACCGCCCCCGCACCCATGCTCCGATCCAGTGGGGGGCTAGCAGTCACGCCACGTAAAGCCCGGCTTTACCTGCCAATATGGATGCAGAATGGGCGGGTCCATGGCCGCGCATGCGCATGACGGCGGCCTGCAGCGGCCACACCATACAACATGGCTTGCCAGATAGTGCCCCCTCACCACCCCCAGAGCCCCCCCCGTGACCAACGCCGTCGGAACGTCGGCCCATCGGTGGCGGAGCATCAGGGGAGGGCCTCAGGTAACATCCTCGAGTACACGTTTTTGAGGGGGCGGAGCATCGGAAAAACAGCACCATCCCTGATTTCACCGTAAAAAGGGATTCTCCGCCCGATCACCAAACATGATTCAGGTGTCAGCAATCAGAGAATCCCGCTCATAGTCTTTGCTCTACTTCTAATTCTTACCTTATAATTGGCCGATGTGATGAGGAGGCAGGACAGTGGAGCAATCAAAATGGAATGGAATTGTTGTGCCCAATAGAACATTTGTGGTTTTGTGATCTATGATCTTCTAATTTAAAATTATATTATATAATCTTCTCCCACCCCGTAATCCTAAATGTTTCAGTATCAAAGTTGCGAGGATCAACCTTGATCTGTGCTTATTACAATATTCTCAGCATTGACAACCCTCAGACACCCACCTTAGTTCACGGTTTGACAAAATCTTCAAACCACAAATTGGAGGCAAAGGTGGATAATATTCATGCATTTTTTTACACGGATATCTCTGTCTTCATCTATTGACTTGTGTGTCTCCTAAACTATGTGATCAATGCTCTTTTTTCTCTGATTTATTTCTGCTGACGTGGTGAAGTCTGTCCAGATTTACCCACTCATTATACTTTGAATTCCAAGAGCCTTGTGTTAACAAAGGCCGAAAGCAGAAAGTTTAAAAAAAATTAATTGAGGCAACAGATCAAATTACATTGAACTGAAGACTATTTTGTCACACAATCCCATTAACATCACATTTAAGATTTATGTTATCGCAGCAAAACTTTTAGGGGCACTTTTAACCGAATTCACCGCATGGGATATCCATTGGATTTGGTTTCAATGGAGAGTAAAATCGAGCAATGTGTAATATCAGTGCTGTACCCAATTCAGCCAGCTCCCTGTTAGGCAGCTTAGTTTAATATTGTCCCCCCATTACCTTTGATGATTATTTTAAGAACTCAAATCATACAGTAAGTATTCATGATTTATATTTTGTTGTTTATAGTATCCCTCTTAAAGAGCACCCTACCTTGGCCCACTCTCCCGCTTATCTCCGTAACCCCATCTAACCTGCACAGCTTTGTACACTAAGGGACAATTTAACATGGCTAATCCACCTAACCTGCACATATTTGGACTGTGGGAGAAACCGGAGCACCCGGAGGAAACCCACGCACACACAGGGAGAACGTGCAAACTCCACCCAGTCACCCAAGGCCGGAATCAAACACGGGTCCCTGGCAGTGTGCGGCAGTAATGCTAACCACTGTGCCACCATCTTCCAGCTGTGGCAAATAGCTCTACTGGTCTCGCTCCTGGCAAGTGCGGGCTTGGGATCCCCATTTGGTTCTGACCTCTTGGTCCCAAAGCACTGCAGGAATATTCTGCCGACTAACTCTATGGGCGTGATTCTCCGACTCCCCGCCAGATGCACTGATGCTCCCTGACCTGCTGAGAGTTTACAGCATTTTCTGTTGTTATTTTGCGTTACTCTCTGTCACTGCAGCCCATGGAAGATCATCTGAAGTAATCTGACAGACTGCCATGTTCTGATTTAGAGATTTATCAGAGCGGGTAACATGAGATGCTGAATTCATATTAACCAAAAAGCTGAAAATATGAGCCTTATGAGCTCATGTCTGTTCAGTATGAGTTCTCTGCTGAACATTGCTGTGCGGGGCACTCTTACCCTCCATGCTGGCTGCTGTCAACCTCTGCCGTGGCCGGCGCAGAGAAGAACCCCCCTGCACATGCGCTGGGATGACGCCAGCACAAGCTGGGACTCCCGCGCATGCGTCAACTCGCGCCAGCCGGCGGAGGCCCTTCGGCGCCGGTTGGCGCAACGCCAAGCTCTTCCGCGCCAGCTGACACAGCGCCAACCCCAACGGCGCCAGCCTAGCCCCTGAAGGTGCGGAGGATTCCGCACCTTCCGGGCGGCCCGACGCCGGAGTGGTTCACGCCACTCCTCGGCGCCGGTACGGCCCACCCCACCGGGTGGGGGAGAATCACACCCATTGTTACTGAGCTAATAATCCTGACCAAGAGTCATGCTCTGGGGACTCGGGTTCAAACCCCGCCATGGCAGATGGTGAAATTTGAATTCAATTTATATCTGGAACTAAAAATCTAAAGATAACTATGAAAACATTGTTGATTGTCATAAATACCCATCTGGTTCACTGATGTCCATTAGAGAAGGAAATTTGCTGTCCCAACCTGGCCTACACGTGACTCCAGACCCACAGCAATGTGGTTGACTCTTAAATATCCTCAGGGATGGGCAATAAATGCTGGCCCAACCAGCGATGCCCACATCCCATGAATGAATAATTTTTTAAAATATGCTGTCAAACCCATACACAAATTCTGAGGTTAAATGATCGTCCGACTGAACACCTCGGGAGTGAGGAGACTTCACTGTGAATCTACATGTTGAACTATACCCCATGAAGAAAGGTCTTCAGAAAAATTGTCAGGAAAGCTGTCGAAACTTGTTATTACCTTCTCTTCTCTCAGGCTCAACTTTGTGATCTACCCTTCATGACCTGATCTGTAACAGGCAGAGGCAGGAGCACAAAGTATGCTTATCCTAAAGGCCCCGAATTAAGAGATGGGGGTTGAGCTTCTGATAATTCAAACCCTCCATCTGTAGACCTGTCCCCTGAAGGAGCAAGTACTCAATTGAATGGCCTAAAGCTGATTACCTCATGCGCTCCTTTGAACTGTTTTCATAAAAGAGGGATTTGTTAAATTTCTGTATGCACAGTCTTTGGCAGCTTCTACACTTCCACCTGGATACTGGAGTCTGCTGACTGCAAAGCTTCCTGATTTAGCTCAGTAAATTAGTTTTCAATAGGGTCTTTAGCCATTTAACATGTTGTTACTAAGACATTTGAATTAGCTCTGTATGACTTACTATTGATTGCAATCTAACCCATTTTTTGACATTAAAGAACTTTCTGAAAATCTTTATTTTGCATTCTCATGTTCGACCGCAATGGGTTTATTAAGTAAATAACTCTTCTGTAGTAGCAATCCCACAGTTTTGAAATATATCCAGTGGCATGCCTCTGTTAAACAGGTTTGTACTATAAATTCTAATTTTGAATGTTCCTGTTAGGACTCTGCTGTCTAAGAATGTATTACACTGATACAAAAATACTTAAAAGATTTACTTCTGAACCTCATCTCTATTCTGTATAACCCAGAGATCATCCTTCAGGGTGTATGCCCAATGCCCTAATGGGGTCAGTTGCTCTCTTCAAGATGGACCTTCATCAAGTTTTTTGCTAAGGCTATCTGAGGATATCATTAAACCATTTCAAATCATCCTTTCAAGGTTTTTGGAAATAAATACAGACGTTCGTAGTGTTAAAATACAGCCCAGCATCGAATCACATCACTCTCACTGCTTTTTCATGTAAATTGCCCATTTCAAATCCCCCCCACCCCATTACAGATGCATTCTATAATTTAATACATTATTTGCACTTTTAATTTCCATGTTATTTTTTACCTCGTGCAGTTGCACTAGCATAACCCAGGCCTATTAAAAGAGTAAAATGCAAATGTCATTCCTAAAAAGGTTTAAAGAGACTGTACCTAAAATACTATTATCAAGTGGGGTAAAATTGATCCCTCTTTATTCCCTTAAACTATTTATTCAATACCTGCTGCATTGCAAACTGACCAATGAGAAGCTTTCCCCGCCACACGATGGCACGTGTCTCCATTGCACGCCGCCGACATTTGACATTTTATTAAGAATCGTCTGGGAAATGGCAAAAAAAAACAAGTATCCACTTTCAGGTCCGCCATCAGGAATAGCAAATCACAGTTAAAATTCCACCCAGGGTTTCTCAGTATAGCTCATCTTCAATATAAGACTCTCAGCTGTCATCTGTGGGAGAAAGCTATTGAACCATATCCCTCAACATTTCCTCTTCTGTTAGGGGACAGTCACAATACAACAAACCTTGTTATAATGTGCAAAATGTTTGGTTTCTGAAAACTGTGTTCTAATGAGGGTGGAGTGTATTTGGGTTTGCGCCTAATTTCCTGACAGCTTGAGCATGGAGGAAAAATAGCAAGTGACCGAAGTGCTGTGAGATTCGGTAGCAGATTCTGAGGTACAAAAGGTATATTTCTGTATGTTTGTCTTTCATAGATCATGATCTTTTACTTTGTAGCATTTTTATTTTATCATTTATGATTCCAAGGGCCTGTTTCTGTGTTTTCTTTTTTAGTTTGAGGCATTTTCCGTCCATTTTTCATCCTTTTCTCTTAAAGATAATCCAACCTGGGCCACAGTCACCTGGATAGCAACCTCACAGTATTTTGCTCATGTCCCCACCCCCACCTTCTTCTTTGTGCCTGAAGTTAGATGGTTCGTGTTGACAGGCGATCCAAACATGGATGACACATGGGCCGAATCCAGAGTTCACCTAACACCTACCAGGTTGCTGGCTAATTTTGATCTTGCTTTGTGTCAAAAGGGACAACTGAAGCAAGCAGCGGCACCATAGTGACACAACCCCCCTCCCACCCCCACCCAGCTGATTCTCTGTAATTCTTTTTGTTCAGTCAAATACGGACAATAGCGACGTGTCCTTGGATAATTCTAATAATGCTATGTAACTCATTTATCTGCTGGAGCATAAAGACTGCAAAACTCAGAGGAAAATGCAAACATGACCCAGCGATCCAACTGATTTTGTATCGCTTTCTCCTCCAAATCTGTCTGCTTTTCAAAGAAATGTCATTTCTTTAATACACTTTTTAAATCGTTATATTTGTGTTCTTTTTTATTTTAATCCTACATGATATAAATAATAAATAAGGTTTGTGTGCTATTTGCCTAGCATAAACAATTATTATTGTAATATATATATTTAACTACATTTTCTTCATTGGAAGGAAAAACACGATTCTAGTTAATAGATTCTGTTACATTGATGAGATTAATCAAGCAGGAGAGATTAGTCATATAGCATGGTGACAAAGATGCATTTTTAAATTAGTTGTGAGTTACATCATGTTGTTGTAAATCTAGTAGGATTTTTGTCGCTACAGAGAACGATATATCATCAGTGCAATATACCGGGATCAAAGCAGGATTAAAAATTCAACTCTCTGGTTGTAAAAACTGGTATTGGTGCAGTGTTAATGGCTACCTGGTGTGTCATTTGAAACAAACTGCAATGCATCCCTCATGTCTCCCAACAAGCGGGTGTGCCTCTATTGTGACTCAAAATCACTGCATGTTAAACTCGCAGTGTTGAAGTGATCTTTGTGACTACAGTCTGCTTGTTTTTAGATGTGGAATGCTTCAGGTGGGCACGAGGGCCAGGACATTCCAGCCTCTTTGAGGTTGACCTTGAAGGTGGTGATGGGGTTGGCAATGGCAAGGATTGACATCCTCATGCCAGGTCCAGATTTTGCTTGTGACAGATGGCAAGTGCAGTGTTGGCAGTGCATTGGGAAAATGGTAATTGAGAGTGGGTTAAGGTGATTGAAATTTTAATTGGACGGTATTTTACTGGCTTGTTTAAATCTCGTGGCAAGCAGCCACAAGGGTAGGTGGCAAAGAGGGGAGCTGATCCTTGCTGCTTATAGCCGCCATAGGATGAGGCAACATGACTTTAAGGTAAGGCATGGGACAGCACAGTCAGAGGAATTTGCACCAAGAAAGGGGAGGTCAGATGCCAGTCCTTTGGAGTTGTGTCACCATTTAGTTGCTGGCATAGGGGTGCACTGAGAGAGGGGCTGAACGAAGGTCCGTGTAGTGTTTGGAGCAAACATCTGATAGGGTGCCTCTTCAGACTGGCAGTGCCTATCCACCATCGGTACTGTGCACTCAGGAGCTGGGTCCTCCAGCAAGGAAGGGAACCTAAAAGGAGGTAGATGTGGGCACACAAAGCTGACAACAACAATCTCATATTGCGTGTAATTGTTTGTCTCATGAAGAAGTTCATCATTTTGTATAGTTTAAAAGTAAGTGTAAATCAACTGCTGGTAACTATTTACATATATACAACTGTGCGGTGGCACAGTGGTTAGCACTGCTGCCAAACAGCATCAGGGATCCAGATTCGATTCTGGCCTTGGGTAACTGCATGGTGTTTGCACTTTCTCTCTGTGCCTGCGTGGGTTTCCTCCGACAGTCTAAGATATGGTTAGGTGGATTGGCCATGCTAAATTGTCCCTTAGTGTCCAACGATGTGTAGGTTAGGATAAAGGGTTATTGGGATAGGGCTGGGGAGTGGGCTTGGGCAGAGTGCTCTTTCAGAGGGTTGTTGCAGACTCAATGGGCCAAAAGACCTCCTTCTGCACTGTAGGAATTTTATGATTCTATGATAAAGTATAAGCTAGGAGTTGTCTCCATGCTTGCTTCTACACAAATCTCTGTCCAGTCCAAGACTGCCCAGGTGAAATGGCCTGGGTGGGGAGTCATTGTTCTGTAGGGTACTTGGGCATCAAAGGTGGAGGTGAGCATGTGGCTGAGCAAATCAATAACTGCAGAAATGCTGGGTCAAGGGAATGAAGTGTCAAGGTAAGACAGTTCAGAATCCACCACTTGCCTCACCCGTTTACCTCAGGCCTATTAACTGGGTGTTGTCCAAAATAACCAAGGAAAACAACAAGTAGCACAACAAAGAAGAGCTAAATCTGGACATAAAACTGTAGCACTTCATACTCTGAATACAAATTCCTAATCTCTCCTTAAGTGCCTGGTTGTCATATTTTGTTTGATAATGCTCCAATGAATATTTTATTATGTTAAAAACACTATACAAAAATATGTTGTTCATGAGAAAGCTGTCCTGTTTTTGATTGTGGTGAAGATCATCATGTACAAGAGCTGGGCACCATGTAATATAAACTAATGGGATCACCTGGACTAGTTTTGATCAGGTAAAAGGAGTTGCAGAGGAATATTCCAGCTACCTATTCCTATTTTTCTGGGTCTTTTTTCTATTTATGGTATGTTATAAAATCCTTACATGTGGCTGTAGATTCAAAGATCATGAAAGTATAATTTACTTATTGGAAATATGCAGGGTTGGCAGTTAATGGGTCATTAATCAAAAATGTGTTTCTCGTGGAAACTGATAAATACGTTCATGAGTGCTGGATCCAGAGGGATTCCCATGGCTACACCATCTATTTGGGCATACATGGTATCACCTGCTAATGGGTTCTCCACACCCTTACCCACATCCATTTAAACATAAGACTGGCACTTCCTCCTGCATCATCTGGCAATGTGGGTTCTGCATCAATCAATCAATTGGTAGGAGTGATCCTTGTACCATAAGGTTTAGATTAGCAATGGAGAACAGCAAGAGACAATGTGAAGTATAATTTCCAAATTGGAAGAGGGCTAGTTTCAATGGGAGGAGAGGGGACCTATTCAGGGTAAAATGGAACCAAAGACTGACAAGAAAACCTGTAACAGCACAACAGATTATCTTTAAGGAGAGAATGTTTCAGGTAAAGGCCAGGTATGTTCCAACAAAGGAAGGCAGGAGAACCAGAGCCAGGGTTCCTTGGGTGATGACACCAGAGAATATGATGAATCCAAAAATCAAAGTATATGATGCATTTTTGAATTCTTCAAACAAGAACCAGGCTAAACATAAGTTTAAAGGGGAAGTAATAAGGAAAATAAGACTGACAAAGAGTAAAATGAGAATAGATTGGAAGTCAACATACAATAGAATCCAAAAATCCTCTACCTACATGTAAATAGTAAGTGTGTAGTAAGAGGTGAGGTAAGATCTATTAGGGACAAAGAGGGTGACATGTGCTCAGAGGTGTTGGACAAGGATAGAATACTTAATGAGTTATTTAAAGAGATTCAGCGCACATTTGGAAAAGGCAGGAAAAGTTTGATTAATCTAATTTAATGTTTTGATGAAGTAATTGAGAAGGTTGATGAAGACATGCAGTGGATACTGTCCAAATGGATTTTAGGAAAGAGTTGGTCAAAGTAGCACTTGAACGGCCAGTTATCAAATTTGAGGCTCGTGAAATAGGAGGGTCGGTGTCAACTTGGATTTTAAAAAGTGGCTCAAGGGCAAAAAACAGTGAGTGGTGCTAAATGGTTATTTTACGGATGAAGGATAATAGATGGAGGTATTCCAAATAACAAAGAACAGTGCAGCACAGGAACAGGCCCCTTGGCCTTCCAAGCCTGTGCCGATTATGATGCCTATTTAAACTAAAACTTCCTGCACCTCCGGGGTCCGTATCGCTCTATTTCCATCCTATTCATGTATTCGGAAAAAATGCCTCTTAAACATCACTATCGTATCTGCAAGGGAAACTGTTAGGCCCACTGCATTTATATACAAGTGACTTGGATACTGGAATACAGGGCATACTTTCAAAATTTGCTGATGATAGCAAATTTGGAGGTATGGCAAACAATGCGGATGATATAAATCAATTGCAGCCAGAACATTGATAGGTTAGATGAATAAACAAACAAGTGGCAGATGGAATTTATATTTAAATTATATATATTGTATCAATGAAATTCCTAATCAACCCTATCGTCCATTACAGATGGATTGTAACTTAACTTCCTTTTTACCCTTCAGAACGCTGTATTGGCGTGCTAAAATCTGTCACAAAATTTTGCATCACAGTCATGCGATGTATTACACTTACACCAAATTTGCTTACGGCTAATTAGATGGTAAGATATTTGCAGAAGCGTTCAATACAAAACTGCTATGAGTCAGTTTTATAACTGTCTGTGGTCATTTGTTTTAATAGGTGTCATTACCTACATTCAAGTAAAGAAAAGTCACTCAACACAATGCAAAATAATGAACAGAATAATCTTGGCGTCCTTTTGTGAGACAGGTTATTTATTTCAATACAATTAGCTGTAAAATACAATGGTACAGTTTCTTCAAACAATATAAAGATTGAAACCTATTCAAAGCTTATTTAAAGCATGCTTCTATATGCACAGGAGATTTTCACAATAACTTCATTGCTGTGTTAATGTAAGCCTACTTGTGACAATAATAAAGATTATCATTATTATTATTATTAAAACCCTTGACTGTGTTGTCCTGCTCAATGGTATGTAAAATAACAGCTCCATCGAGGAAGCTAAAAGCAGTATCACTACCTTAAGGTTGAGAGGATGTTTATAAATTTTGTCAAATCGGGTGTTACGCTGAATAACAGTCTTTGAACAGACTCAGTTAACCCTTTGATTTCATTACTACTTTGTAAGTCATTTTTTGATACCCAGTACTACATGTTTGCCTACTTTTGAATCAGTTTATGTGGTTCCAATATTCTGAACTTTGAATCATTGATGATGAGTTGTGATGTAGCTTCAGGGGAATAAAGCACTTGTAAATAAATAAGCTGAACTTTCATGGATTACATCACATCTGAATACAACCAAGCAAGACTCAAGCAGGTAAACAAATGTACAACTTCCTCCTTATAGTTATGCTGAGGAGCCAAAATATTATAGCATCATAGAATGATTACAGACAAGAAAGAGTCCATTTGGGCTGTCATGTCCATGTTGGCTCTCTGTAAATCTAATTCACTCAGATCCACTGCCCCACCTTTTGGTCAGAGCCCTGCAAATCCTTTCTCTTCACATAATTATCCAATTCCCTTTTGAAAACCACGATTGAATCTGCCTCCATCACACTGTCAAGCATTGTGTTTCAGATGCCGATCAGTCGCTGTGAAAAAGAAAAATTCTGTTGCTTCTTTTACCAATCACTTTAAATTGGTATCCTTTGGTTCCCCATTCTTCTGCCAATAGGAACACTTTACCCCCATCTATCTGTCTAGATGCCTTTGGCTTTTTAACACATTTATTTTTTTTCAAATCTCCTCTTAATCTTCGCCTCTGCAAGGAAAGCAGCTCATCTTCTCCACTCTATTCGCGTAACTCTCATCACTAGAAGAATTCTGGTGAATCTTTTGTGCATCCTCTCTAATGGCTTCAAAACCTTCCAAGTGTATGGTGTGTAGAACTGGACACAACACTCCAGTTAAGCCCGAGCCAATGCTATATGGGTTTATCATAACTTCCTTGGTTTTGTACACTCTGAGCCTATTTATAAAGTGAGATGAGCTCCTTTTTCAATCTGCCCTGCCATTTCCAGTGATTTGTGTACATATGCCCCCTGATCACTGTGTTCCTGAACTCCCTTTAGAATTCACAATATTTCCAAGTTTTGTGTAATCTGCAACTTTAAAAATTACTTTTAAAACCAAAGTATAGGACATTAATATAGATCAAGAAAAGCAAAGGTCCTAACAATGACCCCAGGGAAACCCCACTGTATACCTCCCTCCAACTTGAAAAGTAACTGTTCACCACTACTGTCACTTAGCCAGCTTCATATCCCATGCTGCCACTACCTCTTTTATTTCATGGGCTTCAGCTTTACTGAGAAGCCTGTTATGTGGCACTTTATCAAATACATTTTTGAAGTCCTTGTGCACCAGTTCAACCGCACCACCCTCATCAACCTTCACTGCCGCCTCTTCAAAGAAATGTCAGTTAATTAAATATGATGTGCCCTTAACAAATCCATGCTGGCTTTTGGATTCCTTTTTATGTTTTCTGACAGTCTCTTGGCACACTCTCTCTTTGCTTCTCTCACTTGTTTGTTTGTTTCTCCTCTGAACCTTCTGTATGCAGCCTGCTTCTCAATTGTATTATTCACCTCACATCATTTACCTGCTCCCTTTTTCAGCTTTATCTTCCTCTCTATCTCTGTCATCCCTTCACCTTCCAGGGAGCTCTGGGTTTGTTTGTCTTGCCTTTCTCCCTTTGGGAGTGTACCTTGATTGTAACAATATGAATTTCTGTTTATTAAAATAAAATATAACACAAAGACATCAGAAGACAAGGAGATCTTTTTATAGCTTGTCACCCAGGCCTAAAACCAACATTAGGGTTCAGCTGCCAATTCAAGCAACTGAAATCAGTACCAATAAAATCAAGTGGTTTCTATAGCAGGTGGATTATCCACAAGGCTGACTTTACACTCAACAATAAGTGTAAATCTCCTCCAATGTCTGTGTAATAATCCACAGGAGGTCATTACACCCCTCCCCCACAAGGTCCGAGGAATTCCTGCCAACTGGCATTCCTCTGAGCTTCTTCCTGCTCCTCATGTCCAGGTCTGTCACCTCTGTGTCGTCCGCCGGATCATTCTCCGACGTGGGCGGGGTGTACCTTATAGGTGCCCGTCTTTTTCTTGACGACCTCCTTGGAAGTTGTTCTTCCTCCTCCTCGGGGAGGGGTGTCGCGGCGGTCTCGTCGACCGTGTCCATCTCCGACTCTGATGACTGGATGACGGGGTCTGGAGAAATTGCTCTGGGCTGGGGTGTGGGTACCTTTTCTGTCTGGGCTATCCAAGCTTGAGGTGATCCTGCATCCCCTGCCTCCAGGTGTGGATCCGCTGCCCTTATTTGGTCTAGGTGTTTCTTCTGCACCTTACCTCCTATCGAAACTTCATAGGATATGGGCCCTGTTTGGGACTCTACCGTGCCTTTGACCCACGTTGGTCCATTCCCATAATTCTTGACCCAAACGGTGCCCCCACCTGGAAATGTCTCTGCTGCCGACTATTA
The DNA here is from genome assembly GCF_902713615.1 of Scyliorhinus canicula. NCBI lineage: Eukaryota > Metazoa > Chordata > Chondrichthyes > Carcharhiniformes > Scyliorhinidae > Scyliorhinus > Scyliorhinus canicula. Next base: position 120,828,434 of record NC_052147.1, on the reverse strand, counting down.
TCATGCCCCCTGCGTTGGGCCTCCTGTTGTTTCTCCACTTTCCCCGTTAAATTTGGGAAAAGGAGACTCAGCCTCGTTCGCAGCCGCCTTCCCATTAAGAGTTCAGCTGGCGGTGTGCCCGTTGTGGAATGCGGTGTGGTCCTGTAATCAAACAGCCAGCGGGAGAGCTTTGTGTCCATTGACGCTGCCGGCTGCTTCTTGAGTCCCGCTTTTAGTGTCTGGACCGCTCTCTCTGCCAGGCCGTTGGATGGTAAGGGGCTGTTTTGATGTGACGGACTCCGTTTTCTTTTAGGAATTTTCCAAATTCCCCACTTGTGAATGCCGTTCTGGTGTCCGGCACCAATACCTCCGGAAGTCCATGTGTTGCAAATGAGGCCCTGAGCTTTTCGATTGTCGATGCTGTGCTTGCTGTGTTTACCCGGTGGACGTCCAACAATTTGGAGTGGGCATCCGCTATCACCAAAAACATTGAGCCCATGAAAGGGCCGGCGTGGTCAATATGCAGGCGGGTCCACGGTTTGCCTGGCCATTCCCACGGGTGCAATGGTGCAGCTGGTGGCACTCTTTGCCCCTGTTGGCACTCCTGGCACTGACATACCAAGGCTGCTATGTCAGTGTCCAATCCTGGCCACCAAATGTAGCTTCGAGCTAGCATCTTCATTTTAGACACCCCTGGGTGTCCGTGATGTAACTCGGTTAAGATTGCCCGACGGCCCTGAGCTGGGACTATTACCCGGGCTCGCCATAATAGGATACCGTCTTCAACGGTTATTTTGTCCCTTCTGCTCCAGTATAGGTGCATCTGGGGCTCCACTGGTCTTTCCAGTTCTCCTGTTAGCAGTAAATGCTTCATTTTGGCTAAAACTGGGTCTTTTTGCGTCCACAACCGAATATGTTGTGCGCCTACTGGTAGGGTGTCCAAAAAATTTAGAGTCATTACTGTCTCCTCTACTTTCGGTATTTGCGGCGGAGTGTCCAGGAGGGGAAGTCTGCTCAAAGCATCTGCATTTGCCACTCGCGTTCCAGAACGTATCTATCCGCCGCCAGTAGCAACGCCCAGCGTTGGATTCTAGCTGATGTGATCGGGGGTATTGACTTGTCTTCTTTTAATAACCCTAATAACGGCTTATGGTCCGTCACTATGGTGAATTTCTGCCCGTACAGATACTGGTGACATTTTTTTACTGCAAATATCACCGGCAGTACTTCCTTCTCGATTTGGGCGTACTTCCTCTCAGCCATCGCCAAGGTCCTCAAAGCATAGGCTATTGGCCATTCTTCCCCATTCCTTCCTCTATGGGCTAAGACGGCTCCTACCCCGTATGGGGATGCATCACAAGTGACCACCAACTCCTTCCTTGGGTCATAATGCTCTAGGACATTTTCAGATGACAGCTGTTCCTTAATGTCCCTAAATGGTCGCTTTTGGAGGGCGGACCAATTCCATTCTTGCCCCTTTTTTAGTAGCTAGTGGAGGGGTTCCAGGATGGACGCCCTATTTTCAATAAATTTTCCATAATAGGTTACCAACCCTAGAAATGATCGTAGCTCCTGGACCTTGGTGGGAGCTGGGGCTTCTTTTATTGCCCTTACTCTGTCTTCCAATGGCTGTAAGCCCGACTCGTCTACTTTATGTCCCAGGTACGTCACTTGTGGGGCCAGAAAAACACATTTTTCTCTTTTGAGCCGTACGCCTGCCTTTGCGAAACGCCTGAGTATTTCCTCCAGGTTCCTCAAGTGTTCCCTGTTCGTCCTATCCGTGATTAAGACATCGTCCAAATAAATCGCCACCTGCGGTAGTCCCTGCAGAATATTTTCCATCGTGCGCTGGAATATAGCACAGGCTGATGACACTCCAAAAGGTAGCCTAGTATAACGAAAAAGGCCCTTCAGGGTGTTGATTGTAGCGAACTTCTGGGAGTCCTTGTCCAGTTTTAACTGCAGGTAGGCGTGGCTCATGTCCAGTTTCGTGAACAAAAGCCCACCTGCCAATTTGGCAAATAGGTCATCTATTTTCGGGATTGGGTATTTATCCAGCAGTGCGTATTTGTTTACTGTCTGTTTGAAATCTCCACAGAGACGTATATTGAGCCGTCTGGCTTCAAAATTGGTACCACCGGCACTGCCCATTCCAAGAACTGTACTGGTCTGATAATGCCGTTGTGCCGTAACCTTTCTATTTCGACCTCTACTTTCTTCCTTAATGCGAAAGGTATTGGCCTGGCCTTACAAAATTTCGGAAGGGCTTCTGGGTCCACGTGCAAAGTTGCTTTGGCACCTATGATTTTCCCCAAACCTTCTTGGAAGACATCCGGGTATTTTTGGAGTACTCCACTCAACTGCCCGCTTCCACTCTGGAAAATTTTCATCCAATCTAATTTTAGGTCTTTCAGCCAGTTCTGTCCAATTAAGCTCGGTCTGGAGCCCTCTACTATCGTCAACGGTAATCTGAGCAATTGTTTCTCATATTCCACGGGTACATGAGTTGTGCCTAGAACTTCCAGGGATTCCCCCGTGTAGGTTTTAAGTTTCGTCGATGTTTTTGTTAGGGTTAGTGGCTGGAGTCCATCTTTGATTTTTTAAAAATGCTGCCACTACCATTACTGAAACGGCCGCCCCCGTGTCTATTTCCATTATTGTCGGCCGACCGTTCACCCATGGGGTAATCTTAATAGGTTCTGCTTTCTTCATCAAAATATTATATAATTGTTCCCCTTCGGAGGAGGATGGGGCATCTAGGTTGTGTACTTCCCTGCACCCCCACCTGCTATTCCTCTTTTGCCACCTCCTTCTAGGGTTTCTGTCACTGTTACCCCACTCTGTCTGGTGCCAGAAATGGTCCTTTACTTTTGGGGGAGCCTCAGCCGGTACTTCCCTCTGTCTCCAGTTAGTCCTAGCAGACTTGGGGGCAGTTCTGGGGTTTTCCTTTGGCCCTCTATTCCTCAGGCTTTTCCTGAGAGCGGCTATCTGGTAGCTGGACCCGTTGTGGTAGTCCCTCTCACAGGTATCTACCTCCATTGGCGTGCCCTGTAGTTCCTGCGCCCCACTTGCTGTCTTTTCTAGGGACAGTGCGAGCTGTAATGCCTGCCTGCAGTCTAGCTGCGTTTCCGCCAACAGGCGCTTCTGTATTGTGAGGTCGTTTATGCCACACACTAACCGGTCTTGAAGCATTTCATTTAGTGTCGGGCCGAACTCACATTTTTCTGCCAGCCTTCTCAGGCGGGTCAAGAAATTCCTGACTGACTCTCTGCCTTCCCGCTTCGCTGTGTAGAATCTTTACCTGCGCAAAATGAGGGGTAGTTTTGGGTCGTAGTGCTCTTTCATCAATTCCGTTAATTCTTGAAAAGAATTTGTGTCCAGCGCATCGGGATAAGTTAGACTACGTATAATGGCGAAAGCTGAGGGTCCGCACACCGACAGCAGGATAACCTGTCTCCCTTCGTCCGTAATTATATCATTGGCCCGGAAGAAGTAACACATTCTCTCCACATACTGGGACCAGTCCTCAATAGTCGGGTCGAATGCATCTAACCTCCCAAAAAACGGCATTTTTGAAATAGCAAGGTTTACCCTCCGAGTGCGGCAGCTGGTCTCCGCAAAGTTCTTTGTTTACCTCGTCGCCACTGTAATAATCCACAGGAGGCAGGAGTCCCGTCACCACACCAATATTTATTTCCAATAATTATATACAAGAGCAGCTCCAAACAGTGCTGCTAGCATTCCAGTCAACTTAAGACTGGATCACAAAGCCTACACAGATGCTTATATGGGCCCCCTCAATGAGCTATCATTGAGGGAGCTCATACTCCAATTGGCCAACCAATAATGCCAATTGGAGGTCATTACAGTCTGCAAAAGCCAAATGCTTTATGTGCTGGAAATCGGAAATAAAAACAGCAAAACACCGCGATCTGGCAACATTTGTGGAGAGAGAAAGAGAGGGACACAAAGACATGAGTTGATGTTTTAGGTCAGTGACCTTTCAACAGATGCAAAACTTGTCCTGACCACCCTCTCACATGGATGTGTAGATCCACTATTTCAAAGAAGCCCAGGGAATTCTCTCCAGCATCCTGTCCAATATGAATACCCCAACTAATGCCATTCAAACAGATACGTTGCTCTCTGTAGGATATTGCTATGTGCAAATTGACTGCATACATTTCCTACATTACAACAGTATCTACACTTCAGAGTACTTATTTTGCTCGAAAGCAAATGAGATCATGAAAGTTGCCGATAAAAAGCAAGCCTTTCTTTTAAAATGAAAAGAGCACTGAAATTGGAGGCCTTCAGATGACAATGTATTTTAAACCTTTTATTGTTTTATTATTGAACAGATAAACAGGCAGATTTGTTCAAAGGAATTATTTTAAAGGCATCATTGACAAAAAGTGCACACAGTACTGATCGGAAAGCAGTTCTGAGACTTTGAGTTGGCTCCAGCCTGTTTCAAGGTATGAGGAAATACATTACAAAAATAAATTTAGCTGTGATTTAATGAAAGATATGTTTTACAGGAATGCAGGTAGAATGACAGGTGTATATGTTTCTATCAAATCTTAGTGAGATACAATGGCAAACTTGTCAAAGCAAATCTGGCGCAAAACAGCCATTGCCTCCCTAGATTGACAGATGTGAAAAATGGTAACTTCATACCACCACAAAATCCAGTTAAACAAAAACATACCCTCATGTAAAAGGTATGTGTTCTTAAATGGACTCTACATTCATGCACTTAATATTAAACTTCCAGAACGTGTGGATAATCAGACGCATTTTTCTTGGGTATTTGTATTCCTAGATATATTTTAGTACAGCTTCAATTGTTGAATGTTACAAACTACAGCATTCTGTACTGAGAATGTATTTATTCCCAGTGCTTTCCAGTTTAGCCTTCACAAACATTCGCTAATCCAGAGATGCACACAGAGTCCCTCTCCCGCAAATCACCCTGCACTCCCAGCATCCTACTTCCTTGCCACCCTCAATATTTCTCCCAATGGTTGAACTCCCAGAATCGCGTCCATGTGTCTGGAGTCCCCATCGATGCTTGGCAAGATTCCCCAGGCAGACTGACACGGTGCCACTGACTCAGGATGGTAGGTTCCTCCCTGTTTCCTTCAGTTCATCGGCAGAAGTCGATCATTCAGGATTAAGTTTTAGGATTCTCCCTCAAAGTTCTGCTGGTTTGATCTCTCCCTAAAATGCCCATTTCTTCATTCAATCGCCCAGCCTTCTTCCCTGCTTCTCCAATCTCTGCTGAAAGTCCATCTCTTTGCCTTGTAGGACAATCCGAGATGGTTTTTTAACATCTAGAATGTTACACAAATGCAATTTGAAGTCAATGAAACCAGGTTTCATGTTCAGACATGTCAAAAGGCAGATAAATGGAATGAAAAGGAATGCTCTAAGTTTTCTGTTTTTACAAGCAGGCAGCATTCACAATTCTTTATCTAATAGAAGATGAAATGTTGGCAGTATTGGAAGAAGCAAAGAAGAAAGAATTGGCATTCATACTGAACATTTCAAAGTATTCTACATCAAATTAAGATAAGTGCAGTAATGATTCTGATGTAGAAAAACATGCCAGCTAATTTGCAAGGGAAAAAATGAACTCACATTCACATAAAATCCCTCTCACACCCTTGGGGCGGAATTCTCCCATTGGGGGCAGAGACAGGACATGTATCCTGTTGCGGAGGCCAACAGGAAATCCTGCGGTATCTTGCAGCATCAATTATGCAGTCGGGCTTTTCCCAATGTCCGGCACAGTGGGGCAGGCTGGATTGCACATGCCCCACTGTCATAGTCAGGCACCATAATTCAAAGGTCCCATTCATCAACTTATTAATAAGGGATGACAGGAAGGGACAGGGACATCCAGTGCCTAGTTCAGTGATGCACCCCTGCGTGTCCTTCTGGACCAGCTAGAGGTCAAGAGGAGTGCCCTTTAGCCAGCTGATGGTCAGAGGAAGCCGAGCAGGAAAAGCAACCCTGCATGGGTGCAGGTCATCAATGCTCTCATTATGCAGGGTGTCGAGGTCAGTCCTCCAATGTCGACAGAGAATGAATGACTTAATATGTTCCACTGGCCTAAGTGCAGTTTCAGCTGCTCGCACTAACCACAATGAAACCCATGAATGTCACGGGACATGTGTCTGAGTGGCAATGGTATAAGGTGGTGCCTCAAAGCCCCACTGCAGAGCTTCCACTCTGCACAGGTGCGACCCCTGGGCCTCCTTCATTCTTTCACACTGAGGGATCATTCTATAAGGAAGTGGGAGGGGAATGGTATCAGGCACTGAGGGCACCAGCAACATCCGCAAATGATATGACTCTCTGAGCCTTATCCTTGTATGTGGATGGGCTCAGTGTTCTGAATGGTGCTGATCCTGGACTACATACAGATCATTAATGCCATGGCACACAATCCAGTCAGTTACCTCTAAGACCAGAAGCATGAGAAATGAACATGTAATTGCAATGTACAAATGGATGTTACATATACTTCCTCTCAACCTGAACTTCTTTCTTGTCTTTGAGCAGGATTAGTTAAGTCACAACCAGCAAGAACGTGAGCAGCACCGACCCACTTAAGCCTTCACTTCGATCCTATCCCCGCAACCCAGTAACCCCACCTACCTTTTTGGTCACTAAAGGCAATTTATCATGGCCAATCCACCTAACCTGCACATCTTTGGACTGAGGAAACCCGAGCACCCGGAGGAAACCCACACAGACACGGGGCGAATGTGCAGACTCCGCACAGACAGTGACCCAGCGGGGAACCTAGGACCACTGGTGCTGTGAAGCCACAGCGCTATCCACTTGTGCTACCATGCTGCCCATATATAATTTACAGTGCAGAAGGGGGCCATTCGGCCCATCGCGTCTGCACCGGCTCTTGGAAAGAGCACCCTACCCAAGGTCCACACCTCCACCCTATCCCCATAACCCAGTAACCCCACCCAACACTAAGGGCAATTTTGGACACTAAGGGCAATTTATCATGGCCAATCCACCTAACCCGCACATCTTTGGACTGTGGGAGGAAACCGGAGCACCCGGAGGAAACCCACGCAGACACAGGGAGGATGTGTAGACTCTGCACAGACAGTGACCCAGCCGGGATTCTAAAGTTTTCCTACAATTTGACTTTTTACAATACATAGCAAGTTATAAAAATAATAAATGAAAACAAAACCAAACTTAATTTAAATCACTGATTTCCAAGCTTCAGCTCTGAAGCCCAGCTTCAGGAAATTGGTGCTCATTCCTCAGGAAGCACCAAAGCGGCCTGAGTTCTGGAACAAAAAAATATTATACCACTGTGTGTGTAACAGTCTGACAGGAGGTCTCCCCCCCCCCCCCCCCTTCTGTTTATATTTTTCTTTCTCCCTGCCTCCCCCAGTTTGTGTTCCTCTCTGTGTCACACACTCCCACCCCACCCTACAAGTTTGCATTATTTCCTTTATCTTTCCCTCTCCTCAATTCATGTTGTTTCTCTCTCTCCTTCTGTCTGTTAACAAGTTTCCGTTTCTTACTCTCTTTCCCTCACTGCTTTCCCAGTTTGTGTTTTGCAAATCAACCCCCCACCCCACCACTGATCTCTCCAAGTTCATGTTTCTTTCTCTCTCTTGCCCAGTCTCATGGAGTTTTCAGGTGACTTTCATCGGCCCAAAGGCATCCGCACAACAGCGATGAAGTGATGCTTCTAACTAGTGGGCAGGGCAGCTACTCTAAGACTGGTTGCAAGCCAAGACAGGTGAGACATGCATGGACCATGTATCTGATGAACCATCAATTGAACGCGAGACGAGTTGCTGTACAAAAGTAAGGCTTTAATAAGCTAGATGTTAGCCCTGCGGTCGACTACAGTAAATGGACGACCGCCGGGCGTACTGGGTATTTATACCCCGCCCTGGAGGCGGGGTTAACTCAGCCTCTCGACCAATCGGGGAGCTGTCACATGACTGGTCTCAACCAATCGGTCGAGAGGTACATGACCAACCAGGGCCAATGTTAAGCCGGTGTTCTGCACCAATGGCAAGCAGCTATGTTAATCATACCACCACAGTATCTGAGGACTGTTTCTCCAAGTTGCCAGGAGCAATACTCAGGAGACCAGTTTGGAACATTCCTGCCCTAAATGGGAGAGTTAGGAACCCGACTCCTGGGAAGTTTTGAACCCACAGCCGTGTGACTTGGAGGCAAGTGTGATAACGCTGAACTGTCAAAGCTGATTAAATTATGTTTACTGCCAGTGAACCTGTTTTTTCTTGAACTTTCTCCACCACACCATTCAGAAAGTATCCATTCCCAATGAATGTTCTCAGAGGACATTCTATTGAGATTTGAAGTACAAATAGAGATAAGCGGTCCTCCCCCTCCCTTCCCATCAACATGAAAAACACTTTCCCTTCATTTCTGAAACAATAACATCCATCTTGATAATACAGAATCTATTAAAGTGCTTTTATGATGAGCATTCTGTATGTTAGCTTAAACCATCATTCCTTTGTGAAAATAAACAATGTTTTCAGCGGGAAAAGATCTGCACTCAATGTATGCATGATAGTATGGATAGCAAATACATCAACAGAATTGTAAATTTATGGAAGTGTGCACCACTCCTAAAATATAAAGGATTTTGTAGTGTCATCACGATTAGAGTTTTATTCAGCATAACATTTGAAATTAAATGCCAAGGGTACAATTCAATTTTTTCCCCAATTTCCTGTAATTTAATCTTTGATCTAACTTTATATATTTATTGCACTCAAACATTAGTTTCAGTTTGATAGATTCAATTATTTGTCTCTGAGCTATACTAACAGTGCTTCATATTGCAATCAAGTAACAGTTGCGAGATTGACAAGTTACATAGAAAAAGCTTTCTGTCAACAAACAGACTAAAAGCCATTATTGTAAAGTGTACATTGTGTCCCAGGCCTGGTAAACACATCTTCATTGATCACACAGAACGATAGAAAGATCTTCTCTTGTATAGCTCAATCAAGAACCTTTTACAAAGGCAAAGTGCAAACAACACTGAAAACAAAATGAGACTGACATTACAGTCAAACACTAAATAATAGTTTGGTTTAGCCAAGCCATCTGTAACCTTTTAAAATGGTGCCAAAAAAGATTAAATGCAAAAACCTGACTATTATAACCTCCTGAAAGATCGAAAAGTGACATTGTATTGTAAGATTTATTGGGACCAGTGAAAGCAAGAGCTTTTAAGCAGGGAATTGCCAATGGAAAATAGTCTTTTTCAACGACTATTAAATAGCAAGGACAAGTTTTCAAGGGGAAAACATTGATAAATACCTTACAAGCTGATTCTTTGAGAAGCATGTTCCTGTAATTAATATATGCATAAGTCCTAAAAAATTATATTTGCAAAGGCAGGGATAATCTAAAGTTAGCGTTACATTCTATTTGGATGAATTGTTGTTGATTAGATTTCATTTTTATTAATTACCTAATTGTGCTTTCTTTGCTTGTGATTTTACATTCGAGAGTGTGGCATTTTCCCTGCTCATTTTCATAGAATTTACAGTGCAGAAGGAGGCCATTCGGCCCATCGAGTCGGCACCGGCTCTCGGAAAGAGCACCCTACCCAAGGTCAACACCTCCCCCTATCCCAATAACCCAATAACCCCACCCAACACTAAGGGCAATTTTGTACACTAAGGGCAATTTATCATGGCCAATCCACCTAACCTGCACATCTTTGGACTGTGGGAGGAAACCGGAGCACCCGGAGGAAACCCACGCACACACGGGGAGGATGTGCAGACTCCGCACAGACAGTGACCCAAGCTGGAATCGAACCTGGGACCCTGGAGCTGTGAAGCCATTGAGCTATCCACAATGCTACCGTGCTGTCCTTTGTTACATGATCATTTCAGATGGCGGGAAAAAAGTGACCAAGATTCTGATAGTGTGGAGTTTGGTGTAATCAGACTCAATTCGAGGAGCAATGGTAATTTTCAGCTCCAATAACACAAAGGTGAGACAATTTTGCTCATGCCGCTTTTCACCTAACACCCCACTATCTGGAAATGGAACCCCTCTAAATCTCAGGATGCCCTTCCATATTAGGAAAATCCTGTAGCCTGAACAACCTTACGGAAATCTCTTGGAGGGCATTGGCCCAATCAACACAACCCCATGTCACCCGGGTGTTTAAACATATTTCCTGCTGCGTAAACCTGTCTTCTTGGAGGTGACGTGGAAGAAATATGTCAGGAAAACAGAATTCAATAATAAAGTAATTCCCTCCAATTACTCTAAACCTTTTGGGTTTTTCACGGTCAGCACTGTGTTGTAGCCCACACCAGGTCCACAGGGATGACTTGTGACAATAAGCGATTTTCATTTCATTTCATTTATAACACATCTTCCCTGCTGAGAGGCGGAGGCCCAACAGCGGGACTCGTTCATTCCCTGAGATAAAATCTGGCCCAAGAGGGACCTGGCATCTCAGGATGGTCCCGGCTGGGACTTGGAGTGTTCCTTCGTTGTTGTATTTCCCAAGTGTGAGTAGGAAATAACTACTTTTGACTCACCTTTTCGGCGTTCCTCAGTGACTACACTACATTTGCAAGATTTGTTGCAGACAAAATGCCGAGGTAAAAGGGGCTTTTGTCTATTCCATGAACCAATCATTGAGATTTGGGAATTTAGAGCAGGTTTTATTAGCTTTTGTGATGGTATTGAAAGATATTGCATGACTGTGCACACACTATCAATTTAATGGTGCCAGAAAATTCTGTGTTATTCCATACATGCATTTCAATAATGATGCTGCAGATTAGTGCCAGGCCATAGTCAGAAAAGATTATAATAAAGTAGAGTCTGGCAGCCCAGTTACGCAATGCTTTGCAATCCAATGCATTGGATTGAGCCCCCCCCCCCTCACCCCACCTCAGGCACTCCTGGGCCTGATTCCCGCACAGGCAAGCTGCAACCTTGGCACTGCCAGTCTGGCACCCTGGCAGTGCCACCTGGGATGCCAGGCTGTCTGTGCTAAGGTGCCCGAGTGGCATCGGCGGTGCCAGGGTACCACCCTGCCAAGAGCCCAACCACCCGGGGCCTCTGATCTCCCCGGAGACCCCTCCCAAGTGCCGTTTTGACTGTTGCACATTTGTGGAAACCTTGTTAAACAATGCCACAGCAAGGTCTCCAAGGTGCAGGCGTTCGATCCCGGGCCTTGGGAAACTCCGGTGCAAGCATATTTAAGCATGCTTAACTTCACACTTAAACTGCACAATGGGCGGGATTCAGAATGCAACGTCTCTCGAGATCATGTTAGATCTGGCAAGGGATCCCGAGTATTGTAAATCTCGCCAAAGGCTCGACCTCATCATGTCATCCAGTCAGGTGTGAGGAGGCCGTACGATCACGGCCAACATTTTTGGAAACTACAGTATTAATTCATTAAAATCCAAAGCTGAAGGATGAAGGTTCAAATGGCATGCTTGACCACTTGTTACACGATCAGGTCTGGTGGTCACTTAACACCCATGGGTGCAGCAATAAAGGTGGCACAAGTGCTGACTAGATTTAAACAGACCGCGACAGCTGTTACTGAGGCTGCTGTTTGAGGACTCTAATTTCAGACTGGATGACTTTAGAATGAGAGGAGCTTGGAATGTCTCAGGCGAGCCAAACCCCTGGAGGCTAGGTCAAGGCAGTCCCTCAATTCATTGATACAGAGCTGGAGGATCTCCTGAAAGCTGTGAGAGGAAGGCAAGAGGTCCTCTTTCCAGAAGGCGGCTGCAGTAAGCCACTTTCCTAAATCAAACATCAAAATGTAGATAGTTGACACATTCGGGAGTGTAGTGTACAGAAGTAGGATCCAGTGTCTGATGAGGTTCAGTATGACCTGATCTTCCCCGGCAAGCTGAGTACCACAACCCTCAGAACAGGCATCTTCATATTCCTCCTCCAGCTGAGGAGCCTGCGAGTGTATGCTGCTCTTGAACATAAGAACATAAGAACTAGGAACAGGAGTACCCCATCTGGCCCCTCGAGCCTGCTCCGCCATTCAATGAGATCATGGCTGATCTTTTGTGGACTCAGCTCCACTTTCCAGCCCAAACACCATAACCCTTAATCCCTTTATTCTTCAAAGAACTATCTATCTTTACCTGAAAAACATTTAATGAAGGAGCCTCAACTGCTTCACTGGGCAAGGAATTCCATAGATTCACAACCCTTTGGGTGAAGAAGTTCCTCCTAAACTCAGTCCTAAATCTACTTTCCCTTATTTTGAGGCTATGTCCCCTAGTTCTGCTTTCACCCGCCAGTGGAAACAATCTGCCCGCATCTATCCTATCTATTCCCTTCATAATTTTAAATGTTTCTATAAGATCCCAATATAAATTCCAATGAGTACAGTCCCAGTCTACTCAACCTCTCCTCATAATCCAACCCCTTCAGCTCTGGGATTAACCTAGTGAATCTCCTCTGCACACCCTCCAGTGCCAGTATGTCCTTTCTCAAGTAAGGAGACCAAAACTGAACACAATACTCCAGGTGTGGCCTCACTAACACCTTATACAATTGCAACATAACCTCCCTAGTCTTAAACTCCATCCCTCTAGCAATGAAGGACAAAATTCCATTTGCCTTCTTAATCACCTGTTGCACCTGTAAACCAACTTTCTGTGACTCATGCACTAGCACACCCAGGTCTCTCTGCACAGCGGCATGCTTTAATATTTTATCGTTTAAATAATAATCCCGTTTGCTGTTATTCCTACCAAAATGGATAACCTCACATTTGTCAACATTGTATTCCATCTGCCAGACCCTAGCCCATTCACTTAACCTATCCAAATCCCTCTGCAGACTTCCAGTATCCTCTGCACTTTTCGCTTTACCACTCATCTTAGTGTCATCTGCAAACTTGGACACATTTCCCTTGGTCCCCAACTCCAAATCATCTATGTAAATTGTGAACAATTGTGGGCCGAACACGGATCCCTGAGGGACACCACTAGCTACTGATTGCCAACCAGAGAAACACCCATTAAACCCCACTCTTTGCTTTCTATTAATTAACCAATCCTCTATCCAAGCTACTACTTTACCCTTAATGTCATGCATCTTTATCTTATGCAGCAACCTTTTGTGTGGCACCTTGTCAAAGGCTTTCTGGAAATCCAGATATACCACATCCATCGGCTCCCCATTATCTACTGCACTGGTAATGTCCTCAAAAAATTCCACTAAATTAGTTAGGCATGACCTGCCCTTTATGAACCCATGCTGCGTCTGCCCAAAGGGACAATTTCTACCCAGATGCCTCGCTATTTCTTCCTTGATGATAGATTCCAGCATCTTCCCTACTACCGAAGTTAAGCTCACTGGCCTATAATTTCCTGCTCTCTGCCTACCTCCTTTTTTAAACAGTGGTGTCACGTTTGCTCATTTCCAATCCACCTGGGCAAGATGTATGTCCAGAGCACTTACTGAAACCTCATAATGACTCAGAGCTTTATTGGTGCTGAGGAGGGAGATGTCAGCACTGAAACATAATAATAATCTTTAGTGTCTCAAGTAGGCTTACATTAACACTGCAATGAAGCTACTGTGAAAATCACCTAGTCGTCATACTCTGGCTCCTGTTCGGGTACACTGGGAGAGAATTCAGAATGTCCAATTCGCCTAGCAACACGTCTTTCGGGACTTGTGGGAGGAAAGCGGAGCACCCGGAGGAAACCCATGCAGACACGGGGAGAACATGCAGACTCCGCACAGACAGTGACCCAAGCCGGGAATCGCACCCAGTTCCCTGGAGCTGTGAAGCAGCAGTGCTAACTACTGTGCTACCGTGCCGCCCCAGGGTTATGCACCCAGAGTTAACCCAAGCATCCATGAAGGATTGAGGTTTTCAGGTCATTTCAAACTTTTTCAAATTTTTACATATAAAAAAAAATCATTAATTCAGTAATGTTTTACTTTGTATTCATTTTTGTTTTATACATATACTGTGGGAGGAGGGGGAGGAGAAGAGAGGGTTGGGGTTCCAGGGAATTTCACCATATGTTATAGAGTTCCTTAACCAGAAATAGGTTGGGCATAGTAAAAAGTCTTAAAACACCGAGTTAAAGTCCAACAGGTTTGTTTAGAATCACTAGCTTTCAGAGCACAGTTTCTTCATCGGGTGAGAAATAGGTTGAAAAATGGTTTCTAATGAGTTGAAGAATCTGGCATTAACCATAAAAAACAGCAGTATCTTATTGCTGTTTTGCTTTGTCCTTCTAGCAGAATCAAGCCTGCAATGCCCAGGAGAGGGCCTAGACAGAAGAAAGTATTCCCAATCTTCACATGGTTGTAGTCTTGAAGGAGGGAGCCATGGGAATTTCTAGGACTGCAGATCATTAGGATGTCAGGCCTGGTGAAATGGGTATCAGTGGTGGAGATGGTGATTATATAGGACAATGCATTATTAAGTGAGATAGAGTTCTGGAGAATTTTGTTCTCCAAGGCTTGATCCCATAATCTCTTTCTGCATCTCCCACCAGGGCAGATATGGAAGCAAAGAGGCCCGTCATCATCGCGCTCAGAGCCTCCACAACAGACCCCGAGGAAGCAGCATCACTCCTAACAAGCACACCCGGCACTTACACAAATACAGTCACCTCATTGGGTCCTCGTTCACTGTTAGATAGGATGGCACCAGGTGATGAGCATGTCACGAGTGATCTGGAGGATGTTCGAGAGGGAAAGACAGCTGTGGACATGCCCCCTGGGAAGGTGGAGGACAGCCACAGGCCTGCTCAGCTGGGTACAGATGCAAAGTCTCTGGTGTCACAGGAAAGGCAGCTTCGTTTAGATCATCATCAACAGATGTTCTCCCACATGTCAGAGTTCCCTGAGAAAGTGAGGGGATATGGGCTGATAATCAAGGAGCCCATTCGGCTCACATGATCCACCGTAGTCCAGGGCTTTGAACGTATGAGCCCCTCCATTGGGAGAGTGGTCAACCCAGGGCCGGTGCTAGGAATTGCGGGCCCAATTAGAAAAGTGATGGCGGGGCCCCTACTCTACAAAAGTAAAAATTTATGTATGTTTATATTTCATGTAGTATGCTCGTCTTTAACCAAAAAAAAAACATTAAATGCTTGATATACTAAAATTTTGAAACTTACTTACCCGGGCGGAAGGATTTGGCGGCGCAGGGTTGAAGGATTTGTCGACGGTAATGCGGTGCGTTCCCCAAAAGTAAAAACTACCCTATAGTTCCTCTTAGAATACAGAAAAGGCTTCAAACGGTAACTCTGTCGCCGCTGGTGCGGGGCCCCCTTAAGGTGCGGGGCCCAATTTGATGAAATAGGTCAAATAGGCTTAAAACCGGCCCTGGGTCAACCTCACAGAGAGCTAAGTACTGCAGCTTTCGAGGTGGATCCAGGAACTGTGCACTGACAGTCACAGAATGTACGCACCACTTTGGAGTCTTGACCAGTCATTTGTGCTGGTGGCACAGAGATGTCCGGAAGGAAAGCCAGTTCCAGCCCACCTGGCTCTCCTCTCTAGATGGACAGAGCATCAACCAAGGGCTGAGACAGTCATTGAGGAGGATGGAGATGCCATCATCATTCTGGGTCACCTTGCCTCCTCTGACTAAGGGACCACATGTGCAGCAGAGCCCAGTGACAGTGGCTGTTCCTACAGTTACCTTTGGAGATGTCTGTGTTGTAATATGCCTTTAAGGAATATTAGCATGAGATCATTTGAAGGGAAATGTGACCCCCGTCTTAGTTTCATTTTTCTTTGGGCGAAGCACAAGGACACAGCTCTGATGTCTTCAAGCTTTATACCTATGTATAACTTTTCTCATGAGTCTCGTCTTAATAAATGAACCCATAACATAGATCAAAAATCACAGAATGTACAGTGCAGAAGGAGGCCATTCGGCCCATCGAGTCTGCACCGGCCATTGGAAAGAGCACCATACCTAAGCCCACACCTCCACCCTTTCCTCATATACCAGTAACCCGACCCAACCTTTTTTTTTTGAACACTAAGCGGCAATTTAGAGTGGCCAATCCATCTTACCTGCACATCTTTGGACTGTGGGAGGAAACCTGAGCATCCAGAGGAAACCCACGCAGACACGGGGAGAAAGTGCAAACTCCACAGACAGTCACCGGAGGCCAGAATTTAACCCGGGACCCTGGAGCTGTGAGGCAACAGTGCCAACCATTGTGCCACCGGGCTACTCGATGTGCCACCGGGCAGCCCAGTGTGCCACCGGGCTTCCAATGTTTACCCAATCCCTTATGAGCAACTGGTGTCTTGTGCCTTGCAAGGTAAATAAGCCTAAGGTATTATAACAACATTATAACAATCATTCTAACCTCCACTGACACTCCATGATGAAGACGACTGCCACATGCACCTCAGCTGCAAATGAGCCCAGTGAGCAGGCTGCAACCAGCTCCACCAGGGGCACAAGGGGAGCACCACATAGAAGTGTCTGAGAGTGGAGATTGCCATGCTGGGCAGAGCACTGAGTGGGTCATAGGGTTGGGGTGAGGGTGTGGGGGGTGGAAGGGTTGGTAGGGTTTTCTTCACCTGTGACTATGCAGTGTTTTCCTTTATGAGCATCAAGTAAATATTGACACTTGAAACCAGATGTGTAAGCCTCTTTTTATTTATATTGGGAGCAGAAAAGAGATGGGAGGTGGTAAAGGAGAGCAGGGGTGACAGAGAAAGCTCTGGGCAGAACACACAGCCTTCGTTATTGTGTTCCAGACTGCATTTTCAATGGATGTGTTAGCACAGGTAGTTCAGAGTGAGTTTCATGCTGTTACTCGCGGGTCAAGTCTGAATTTGATAGCATCCTGATGAGATCCTTGAGACCCTTGCATGGACATAGTCATCTCCCTGTATGGCCAGGGTACATCTCTATTCTTTATCTTCCTTCACTTCCACATTTTGCCTCTCCCCTTTTTCCGATGAGCTGTGTCCTTCCTGAGCCCCATGTTATGGAGAGCTCAGCAGACCATCACAATGATCGAGATCCCTGCAGGAATCTACTTCAGGACAACAGCCAACCAGTCCTGGAATTTGAACAGTATCTTCAGAAGTCCAATACCTTGCTCAATGGCTGTACTGGTAAACAGATGGCTTCAGTTGCAATGCCTCGGTTTCAGGTTTTCCTCGATAGTGAGTCTTCATCCATAAGACCATAAGACCATAAGACATAGGAGTGGAAGTAAGGCCATTGGGCCCATCGAGTCCACTCCACCATTCAATCATGGCTGATGGGCATTTCAACTCCACCTACCAGCATTCTCCCCGTAGCCCTTAATTCCTCGCGACATCAAGAATTTATCTATCTCTGCCTTGAAGCCATTTAGCGTCCCGGCCTCCACTGCACTCCGCGGCAATGAATTCCACAGGCCCACCACTCTCTGGCTGAAGAAATGTCTCCGCATTTCTGTTCTGAATTTACCCCCTCTAATTCTAAGGCTGTGCCCACGGGTCCTCGTCTCCTCGCCTAACGGAAACAGTTTCTTTGCGTCCACCCTTTCTAAGCCATGTATTATCTTGTAAGTTTCTATTAGATCTCCCCTTAACCTTCTAAACTCTAATGAATACAATCCCAGGATCCTCAGCCGTTCATCATATGTTAGACCCGCCATTCCAGGGATCATCCGTGTGAATCTCCGCTGGACACTCTCCAGTGCCAGTATGTCCTTCCTGAGATGTGGGGCCCAAAACTGGACACAGTACTCCAAATGGGGCCTAACCAGAGCCATATAAAGGCTCAGTAGCACATCGCTGCTTTTATATTCCAACCCTCTTGAGATAAATGACAACATTGCATTCGCTTTCTTAATCACAGATTCAACCTGCATGTTTACCTTTAGGGAATCCTCGACTAGCACTCCCAGATCCCTTTGTACTTTGGCATTATGAATTTTCTCACCATTTAGAAAGTAGTCTATGCTTGGATTCTTTTTTCCAAAGTGCAAGACCTCACATTTTCTCACGTTGAATTGCATCAGCCATTTCCTGCACCACTCTCCCAAACTGTCTAGATTCTTCTGCAGCCTCCCCACTTCCTCAGCACTACCTGCTTGACCACCTAACTTCGTATCATCGGCAAACTTCGCTAGAATGCCCCCAGTCCCTTCATCCAGATCATTAATATATATGGTGAACAGCTGCGGCCCCAACACTGAACCCTGTGGGACACCGCTGGTCACTGGCTGCCATTCCGAAAAAGAACCTTTTATCCCAACTCTCTGCCTTCTGTCAGACAGCCAATCCTCAACCCATGCCAGTAGCTCACCTCGAACACCATGGGCCCTCACCTTACTCAGCAGCCTCCTGTGTGGCACCTTATCAAAGGCCTTTTGGAAATCCAGATAGACCACGTCCACTGGGTTTCCCTGGTCTAACCTACTTGTCACCTCCTCAAAGAATTCTAACAGGTTCGTCAGGCACGACCTCCCCTTACTAAATCCATGTTGACTTGTCCTAATCCGACCCTGCTCTTCCAAGAATTTAGAAATCTCATCCTTAACGATCGATTCTAGAATTTTACCAACAACCGAGGTTAGGCTAATTGGCCTATAATTTTCCATCTTTTGTCTTGATCCTTTCTTGAACAAGGGGGTTACAACAGCGATCTTCCAATCGTCCGGGACTTTCCCTGACTCCAGTGATTTTTGAAAGATCTCAACCAACGCTTCCGCTATTTCTTCAGCCACCTCCCTCAGAACTCTAGGGTGTAGCCCATCGGGGCCAGGAGATTTGTCAATTTTAAGACCTTTTAGCTTTTTTAGTACCATCTCTTTTGTAATGGCAACCATACTCAACTCAGCCCCCTGACCCTCTATAATTTTTGGGATATTACTCATGTCTTCCACTGTGAAAACAGACGCAAAGTACTTATTAAGTTCTCCAGCCATTTCCTCGTCTCCCATCACTAGCCTTCCGGAATCAGTTTGAATTGGCCCAATGTCTACTTTGGCCTGTCGTTTGTTTCTTATGTATTGAAAGAAACTTTTACTATCATTTCTTATATTACTGGCAAGCCTGCCTTCATATTTGATCCTCTCCTTCCTTATTTGTCTCTTTGTTAACCTCTGTTTGTTTTTGTAGCCTTCCCAATCTTCTGATTTCCCAGTGCTTTTGGCCACTTTATAGGATCTCTCTTTTTCTTTGATACATTTCCTGACCTCCTTTGTCAGCCATGGCTGTCTAATCCCTCCCCGGATAATCTTTCTTTTCTTGGGGATGAACCTCTGTACAGTGTCCTCAATTATGCATACAATACAATTATGCATCCCTTCAACCCTTGTCCACGAGAATCCATCCAGAGTTTGTGGGGGGTGGAGTGAAGAGCTGCAGCACTGGACTAGTGGAGGATGCAGGAGTCATGGCAACTGTGGGGAAAGCAAGGGCCCACACGTACAGGAAATGTTTCTTCTGCTTGTAAACCACTGAACAGTGAGTGAGTGGCACCTCTTCCTGTTGATAAATCTCATTGGGCGCCTCAGTCAGTTAATGGTCACATGGGTGCAATCAATAATGCTCTGCACCTGGGGGAATCCAGTGATGGAGGTGAAGCTGACTGTCCTCTGTATCTGCAAGGCTCCGTCTGTCTCGACTTGTACTGTCCAGTTCTCACCTATAGGGCATCAGTGACCTGCGAGGTACACCTTGAAACATTGTCCAAGCCCACAGCTGATCCAAGGAAGGAGCCAGAAGTGAAGACGTTCAAGGCATGTTGACTTTTACAGCTACTGACAGGGCCTAGTAAACCCGGGGCGGGATTCTCCCACAACTGGCCGGATGGCCTGACGCCGGCGCCAAGTGTGGCGCGAACCACTACGGCGCTGGGCGGACTGGAAGGTGTTGAATCCACCGTACTTCCAGGGCCTAAGCCGGCGTTGAAGGGCCGGCGCGAGTTGGCGCATGCGCAGAACCGCCAGCGTGGGTTCCGCACGTGCGAAGACCAGCCGACGTGTTCCTGCACATGCGCAGGGGGGGGTTCTTCTCCACACCAGCCATGGCGGAGCCCTACAGAGGCCGGAGCGGAAGGAAAGAATTCCCCCATGGTACAGGCCCGCCTGCAGATCGGTGGGTCCAGATCGCCGGCCAGGCCACCGGGGCTGGATTCCCCAATGCCCCCATGAGAACTCACCTAGCTGGCCTACAAGCCAGGTCACGCCATGATGGACCATGTCCATTTCACGCCAGCGGGACTGGCCGAAAACGGGCGGCCGCGCAGCCCATTGGTGTCCGGAGAATTGCCGGGGGGGGGGGGGAGGGCGCCACCAATGGCCCCCAACCAGTGCGGTGTGATCCCCGCCCCCACCCAAAAACCGGCACCGGAGAATTTGGAAGGTGGCGACAGAGCGGCGGGGCGGGAATCACGCCGTCTGCCGGCGATTAACCGACCGGGTGGAGGGTCGGAGAACCCCGCCCCAGGTGTGCGAGGTGTGAAGACTTTGGCAATGAGAGCACAGATCATAGATCATAGAATGTACAGTGCAGAAGGAGGCCATTCAGCCCATTGAGTCTACACCGGCCCTTGGAAAGAGCACCTTACTTAAGCCCATACCTCCACCTTACCCCCTTAACCAGTAACCCCACCTATCCTTTTTGGACACTAAGGGGCAATTTAGCATGGCGAATTCACCTAACCTGCACATCTTTGGACTGTGGGAGGAAACCGGAGCACCCGGAGGAAACCCACACAGACACTGTGAGAACGTACAAACTCCACACAGTCACCCAAGGCTGGGATTGAACCTGGGTCCCTGGTGCCATGAGGCAGCAATGCTCACCATTGTGCCATGATTCCGTTCATGGATATAAATTAGAAACAGTGGTGATGCCAACAACAGTCCTGATCCTAATCCCAATATTTTTTTAAAAATAAAAACAATTTTATTGAGGTAGTTTTTGGCTTTGTAAACAGTTACAGACATCAACAGAAAGAAAGCAAAAAAGGCAAAAATGTGCAAACATCCACGTACATTCCATACTTCAGTCGTAACATACTGCACAATCCCGCTCCTCTCCCACCGGTACTACCCGTCAATTTATCCCTCCTACTCTACTCTACTCTACTCTACCCCCCCCACCCCTCCCCCACCCCTCCCCCCACCCCCTCCCCCTGCTGACGCTCACTCTCCCACAAAGAAGTCAATAAATGGTTGCCACCTCCGGGCGAACCCCTGCACAGATCCCCTCAAGGCGAACATAATTTTTTCCATACCCAGGAAACTCGACATGTCCGCAAGCCACAACTCAGTCTTCAGGGGCTTTGAGTCCCTCCATGCCAATAATATTCGTCGCCGGGCTATCAGGGAAGCAAAGGCCAAAACATCGGCCTCTTTCTCACCCCGGACTCCTGGGTCTTCCGAAACCCCAAGAATTGCCACCCCTGGACCCATCGCCACCCTTGTTTTTAGCACCCGGGACATGACGCCCGCAAATCCCTCCCAGTACCCCCTCAGCTTAGGGTATGCCCAAAACATGTGAACGTGGTTCGCTGGTCCTCCCGCGCACCTAGCGCATTTGTCCTCTATCCCAAAGAATTTGCTCATCCGAGCCATCGTCATGTGGGCCCGGTGAACGACCTTAAATTGAATCAGGCCGAGCCTGGCACATGTTGCGGTTGAATTTACCCTACTCAGGGCTTCTGCCCACAGCCCGTCCTCCATTTCCCCACCTAGCTCCTCCTCCCATTTGAGTTTCAGTTCCTCCGTCTGGGACCCTTCCTCCCTCATGAGCACCTTATAAATACCCGAGACTCTACCCTCCCCTTCATCCCTCCCAGAGACTATTCTGTCTTGGATCCCCATTGGCGGGAGGCGTGGGAAAGATGGGACCTGTCTACGAACAAAGTCCCGCAACTGTAGGTATCTAAAATCATTTCCCCTTAGCAGACCAAATTTCTCCTCCAAGCTCCTCAAACTCGCAAAGCTCCCCTCCAGGAACATATCGCCCACCCTACCCACCCCCGCCCGCCGCCATGCTCGAAACCCCCCATCCATACTCCCGGGGGCAAACCGATGGTTGTCGCAGATTGGCGCCCAAACCGACGCCCCCATCTCCCCTACATGCCTCCTCCACTGGCCCCATATCCGCAGGGTCTCCACCACAACCGGGCTGGTGGCGTACTTGGCCGGTGGCAGCGGTAGAGGAGCCATGACCAGGGCTGCCAAGCTGGTGCCCCTGCACGAAGCCGCCTCCACCCGCTCCCAGATAGACTCCGTACCCACCATCCACTTCCTTATCATAGCGATGTTGGCCGCCCAGTAATAATTAATCAGACTTGGCAAAGCCAGCCCTCCCTCACTGCGGCTCCTCTCAAGCATCGCCTTCTTCACCCGCGGGAATTTTCCCGCCCAGCCAAAGCTCATGATAATCTTGTTAACCCTTTTGAAGAAGAACTGTGGGATAAAGATCGGGAGGCACTGAAAAATAAACAAAAATCGAGGGAGGATTGTCATCTTTACAGTCTGCACCCTCCCTGCCAGCGACAGCGGGAGTGCATCCCATCTCCGAAACTCTCCCTTCATTTGTTCCACCACCCTGACCAAATTTAACTTGTGCAGCCTGCCCCAGTCTCGTGCCACCTGGATTCCCAAATACCGGAAATTTTCCTCAACCAGCCTAAACGGTAGCCCTCTCAATCTGTTCTCCTGGCCCCTTGCCTGCACCACAAACATTTCACTCTTGGCCGTATTTAATTTGTATCCTGAGAACTGGCCGAACTTCCTCAACATTTCCAGTATACTTCCCATCCCGGCCACTGGGTCCGACACATACAGGAGCAGGTTGTCCGCATAAAGAGAGACCCTATGTTCTATCCCGCCCCTCACCATCCGCTTCCATCCCTCTGCGGCTCTCAGCGCAATCGCCAGCGGCTCTATGGCCAGCGCAAACAGCAGCGGGGAGAGCGGGCAGCCCTGTCTGGTCCCTTGGTACAGCCTAAAGTACTCCGACACATCTCTGTTAGTCCTGACGCTGGCCTTTGGGGCCTGATATAATAATTTGATCCAATTCACCAGTCCCTCCCTGAACCCAAACCGTCCGAGCACCTCCCATAGATAGTCCCACTCCACCCAGTCAAAGGCCGCCCATCGCCACCACTACTTCCACCTCCCTGCCCGCTGGGGGGCATCATTATCAAATTAAGTAATCTTATCAGATTGGCCGCCAGCTGCCTACCTTTCACGAACCCAGTTCGGTCCTCCCCAATCACCTCCGGTACGCAGTCCTCAATTCTAACCGCCAGTGCCTTTGCCAGGAGCTTGGCGTCAACATTAATCAGGGAGATTGGCCTGTAGGACCCGCTTCAATATCAGTGATATAGTGGCTTGCGACATTGTCGGCGGCAGGGTCCCTCTGTCCCTTGCCTCATTGAAAACCCTCGCCAAGACCAGACCCACCAGCTCCGAGAACTTCCTATAAAACTCTACTGGGTATCCATCCGGCCCCGGGGCTTTCCCCGACAGCATGGCCTTAGGCCCCCCAATTCCTCCTCTACTCTAATCAGGGCCCCCAGCCCATCCACTAGCCCCCCGCCTACGTTTGGGAATGTTAACCCGTCCAGAAACCTTTTCATCTCCTCCGGTTCTTCTGGCTGCTCCGAAGTATACAGCTTGCGATAGAAGTCCCGGAATACCTTATTCAATCCTGCCGGGTCCTCCACTTTGCGCCCCTCCCCATCCATCACTCTACTTATTTCCCTGGCCGCCTCCCTCTTCCTGAGTTGCTGCGCTTACAGTCTGCTAGCCTTTTCCCCATGCTCGTACACCACTCCCCTCGCCTTCCTAAGCTGTTCCACAGCCCTACCCGTGGATAGTGCCCCCAGTTCCGCCTGTAGTCTCTGCCTCTCCCTGAGTAAAACCTCCCCCGGGGACTCCGCGTGTTCTTCATCTATCCAACCCATTTCCCTGACCAATCTATCCATCTCTGCCTTGTCCACCTTGGCTCTGTGGGCCCCAATTGAGATCAGCTCCCCCCCGTACTACTGCCTTTAGCGCCTCCCACAGGGTCGCCGCTGAGACCTTCCCCGTGTCATTCACCTGCAAGTAATTTTGCATACATCTCCGAAGCCTCTCACAGATCCCCTCCTCCGACAGCAGTCCCACGTTTGGCCACCATTGCGGGCGTTGGTAGTTCGTCCCCCCGATCTGCAGGTTTGCCCAGTGCGGGGCATGGTCTGAGATAGTAATTGCCGAATATTCCGTGTTCTTTACCTCCCCTATACAATCCCTGCTTAGTACAAAGAAATCTATCCTAGGATATACTTTATGGACGTGCGAGTAAAACGAGTAGCCCCTTCCTGTCGGCTGTCTATCTCTCCAGGGGTCCACTGCCCCCATTTGCTCCATAAACCCTTTCAGCTCCCTTGCCATTGCTGAGAGTCTACCCGTTCTGGGACACGACCGATCCAAAGTCGGGTCAAGGACCATGTTAAAGTCCCCTCCCATTATTAGCCTGTGAGAATCCAGGTCCGGGATCTTCCCCAGCACTCTTTTAATGAAGTCCACGTCATCCCAGTCTGGGGCATATATATTCACCAGCACCACTCTTCTCCCCTCCAGTCTGCCCTGTACCATCAGGTATCTGCCCCCCCTGTCTGCGGATATGCCCTCTGCCTCAAATTGCACCCGCTTGTTGATCATGATTGCCATCCCCCTGGATTTCGAGTCCAAGTCCGAGTGGAAGACCTGGCTAATCCAGCCCTTCCTTAGCCTGGTCTGGTCTGACACTTTCAGATGTGTCTCCTGCAACATAATTACGTCTGCCCTCAGAGCCCGCAAGTGCGCGAACACCCGCGCCCTCTTAACCGGCCCATTCAGTCCCCTGACGTTCCAGGTGATCAGCCTAGTTGGGGGGCATAACCCCCCCCTCCCTCCCCACGCTGGTCAACCATAGCCTTTTTCGGGCCGGCCCCCGGCCCGTGTGTCACGCCATTCCTGGCCCGCATTTTGGCTGCCTCCACCCTAGACCTCCTTTCCAGTGCCTATTTCAAGTCCCTCCCACGTCAGCAGAACCCCCCCTCCCCCCCCCCCCCCCCCCAACAACATCCCCCAATACCCCCACCCCTGCCATCCACTGGCTGTAATCTCCCCCCCCCCCACCTGTCTCCCTTGACTAGCCAATCTGCTAGCCCGGTGACTCATCACTCCGGCGCCCACCTGTCTCATTCCCATTGTTTTCCCGTCCTCACCCCCACTCCCCGGCGCCCCATCCCCCTCTCCAACCCACTGGAGCAAACTCACTGGCACAGGAAGGCATGGACATCAGGAAAACAAAAACCCCCAACCCACGTCCTTGGCTCCCCTTGCTGACCCCCTTTGTTACTGTGCCAGCTCCAGTGTCCTCCGCGAGCCGCAGAAAAAGTAAAAATCCGCCCGAAAAGGAAAAAAACAGACAAAAGAGGAAAAAACAAAAACATAAGAGAAAAAAACCAAAAAAAAAACCAGTGTACCTGAACAAAGGAAAGAATCCCAAATGTTCCGTTTGGCACCTTTGACCCAGCAAACCGTTGAACAGCAGTCCAGGCCCATTCGGCCTACCTTCATACGGTAGTCCTCGGGCCCTAATTCGCGCCCATGGGGCCATTTTTCGGGACCAGCCCCTGATCCCTCGCAAAGTCCATCGCTTCTTCAGGCTCGGAGAAGTAGTGGTGTTGACCCTGGTGCGTGACCCATAGACGAGCCGGGAACAGCAGACCAAACTTCACGTGCTTCTTGAACTGCACCTCGTTGACTTGTTTAAAGGCTGCTCGCCGCCGAGCCACCTCCTGGCTTAGGTCCTGGTAAATGCGGAGGACACTGTTGTTCCACGTGCTGCTCCTGGCGCTCTTTGCCCACCGCAGCACCCGCTCCTTGTCCACGAACCTGTGGAACCTAATCACCATCGGGCGGGGGGTCCGCCCGGCCGCCCCTGCCTTGCCTGCACTCTGTGTGCCCCCTCCAGCTCTGGCGGTCGCGGAAAGGCTTCGGCCCCCATCAGCTGCATCAATAGGTCTGCTACAAACGCTGCAGCATCAGCTCCCTCAGCCCCCTCCGGGAGGCCGACCATCCTCAGATTGTTCCTGCGGACTCTATTCTCCAGCTCCTCCACTCTGTCCAGCAGTCTTCTCTGCCGCTCCTTCATCCCGTCAACTTCTGGCGCTGTAACCGTTTGCGCATCCGCCTGCTCCTCCACCGCCTCTCCCAGCTCCTTAACTTTAACATCTTGCACATCCAGCCTCTGGTTCAGCTGATCCACTGCCTTCTGGATTGGGTCCAAGCTGTCCCGCTTCAGTGCTTCAAAACTGGATTTCATTACCTGGAGCATGTTATCCAGCGCCTGCTGGATTGCTGAGTCCGGGGTCCGTGTGTCCGCCATCTTAGGTTCCAGGTATGTTTCTTCAGCTCCTTGTCTTTGTCCCTTTTTCTCTCTTTTCTTCTGCCTCCTGGACTCCCGCTGTTCCATGTGCCGCAGCCCGCTCCTCAGCACTTTCACTGCCGCCTTCCTTCAGTTCCGTGGTCCCGCTATCGCGGGGAAGCAGCCCCTAAACGCCCGCCGGAGTGAGAGCCCGCCGAATGTGCGGCTCACTCGGACATCGCCGCCACCGGAAGTCTCTCCTAATCCCAATACTAATCCCAACACCAATGTCTTAATTTTGAAGAAGAGTTCACAGAACTCATAGAATCACAGAATCTCTATGGTGCATAACATAGAACATAGAACATACAGTGCAGAAGGAGGCCATTAGGCCCATCGAGTCTGCACCGATCCACTTAAGCCCTCACTTCAACCCTATCCCCTTAACCCAATAACCCCTCAAAACTGTTTTGGACACTAACGGCAATTTAGCATGGCCAATCCACCTAACCTGCATGTCTTTGGACTGTGGGAAGAGTCCGGAGGAAACCCACACAGACAAGGGGAGAACGTGCGGACTCTGCACAGACAGTGACCCAGCAGGGAATCGAACCTGGGACCCTGGCACTGTGAAGCCATAATGCTAATCACTATGCTACTGTGCTGCCCCAAGGAGGCCATTCAGCCCATTGAGTCTCTACCGACCCTCTGAAAGAGCTCCCTACCTAGGCCCATGCCACCAACCTATCCCCTTATAATGACTTAGGCCAAGCTATTGAGACTGGCCAATTAGAATACGAGTTCCCTGATTAGTAACCCAATCAGGGAACCCCTTTCTCTGTATATAACAGGGAATATCAGATCCTCTGCACTCCCAGTGTAGACAGTAAGCTGAATGTGCCTAGTTGTTTGGCTGTTAGTTTTGTAAATAAAAGGAATTCTGGTGAAGGTACTTCTGCCTCTGTGAATGTATTAGAGTGGTGATGTGGAAAACGGAATGACCTGAAGGAACCTGCTCAGTAGCAGCCACCACATATTGAGGGTATGCCACTGACAGGCAAAATGCCTTTATTTGGGAAGTTGGATTCTTTTGACCCTGCAGAGGAAGACTGGGCCCATTGTGTAGAGTGGATGAAGTACTTCTTTAGAGCAAATGATACAGTTATGGATGAAAAGCAATGGGACATTCTGCTGACCACGTGTGGCAGGCAGCTTTTGCCATTACGCACAGTCTCACTTTTCCGGAGGCACCGGACACAAAAACTTTCCAGGAATTGACGGATGTAATAAAAGAGTACTATGACCCTATGCCACCTCTGATCCGGCGAAGGTGCCGGTTTTACTCAGCATTCCGAGACGCTGGGGAGTCAGTCACCTAACTTTTTCACAAGATTAAGGTGATTAGCTGAGGCTTGTGAATTTTGCCTGATGTTACATGAGATGTTCTGAGACTAGTTGTTGTGTGGAATATATAATTTAGCAATACAAAAACATCTGCTCGCAGAGGCTGAGCTGGATTGCAAACAAGCATTGCAGCTGGTTTTGTTCTTACAAAAAGCGATGAGTGGAGCACATGAGTTACAGGGTATTCCGATGGAGGTAGACGCCCACACCAGTGAAACTGATTTAAGGGACTACCACTGGGGATAGGCAACTGCATAGCCACCCTCAGGAACGACTCTGATACTGAGGAACCCAGGCCCACTCGCAGTACCGCTCCCAAGCAAGGGAAAATTAAGACCAGACAGACGGCAGCACCAGCAGCTTTTTGCCCAGCAAGATGTTGTAGTTGTTGTCAGAGATCAGAGCCAGAAAGGAGAAATAGAAGCCCAAAATCAACATCGTGGAGAAGGACATGTTGGCCGGGGTACAGAAGAATGCACACCCTAAAAGCCCCACCTACCTCTGATGAGGAACAACTAAATTGTGTAGCAATGGTTAAATCAAAACCCAGTAAATTAACTTTGCCTGATTAGTGGCCCAATCGGGGAACCCCCTTCTCTGTATATAACGAGGAGTGCCAGATTCTTAGCACTCCCAGTGTAGACAGCAAGCTGAATGCACCTGGTTGTTCGGTTGTTGGTTATGTAAATAAAAGGAATTCTGGTGAAGGGACTTCAGCCTCCATATACTTACTTCACCCCTTAACCCAGTAACACCACCTCATCTCTTGGACACTAAGGGGCAATTTAGAATCATAGAATCCCTACAGTGCAGAATGAGACCATTCAGCCCATCATGTCTGCACTGCCCTTCTGAAAGAGCACCCTACCTCAGCCAACTACCCTGCCCTATCTCTCTAACCCCACATAACCTGCACTGCACATCTTTAGACTGTGGGAGGAAACCAGAGCACCCAGAGGAAACCCACACAGACATGGGGAGAATGTGCCAACTCCACACTGACAGTTTAACAAATAATCTTTCATGTGGAACTTTGCTGAATGTCTTTTGCAGACCTAGTAATGATATCTTGGGTGTGATTCTCTGGTGCTACTGCCAGAGAGAAAACCAGATTTTTTTCCTGTTGGCGTGACAGTGCTGCTAAGATAGGATTCAATTGGACTTTTCTTATTTTTTGAAGAAGGGTGGGCTTTCTGCTGGCCTTGAGAGAGATGGGGCCTAAACCTGCTGTCAGGTCCCAATCCTCTGAGATTGGGGCACCTTTTTTAAAGATATCCGAATAATCTTGGAGCCCCCCCACAATTACTGGCAAGGCCCTCACACAATTTCTGCAAAGGTCACTCCCAATCGCTGCAAGGCCCCCGCAAAGTGAATGACACCCCATTATGGGCTCACCAAATTACCCCCATTCCTTCAGGTACCCCTCTTCAGTCCCCCTTCAAGCCCATGCTCAGTGACACCTTCAGGCATCCTCCCTTCAGCCCCCTTCCCTTTTTCACCTGCTTCAGGCTCCACCCCTTGGCAGTGACAACCTAATGTTGTGAACTATATTGAAAGCAAGGAGGCAGGTACCCTCTCTACACTTACCTCCAGCGTGTCATGGGGGGGGGGGGGGTCCTTCAGGGGAGTTGGGGATCAGGGGGAAATTGGGCTGGGATAGAGGATTTTAGATCAGAGGTCTTTCCTGGGATGGGGATCGTGTGAAAGGTCTTCCCTCTGTTGCTTTGAAAATCATTAAACTCTCTTTCAGCATGTTAAATTGTAGTTAAAAGTCTTCCCTATATAGCTTTGAAACCCTTTGAAGTGATTTTTGCACAGTGAATTTCATTCCTTTAACTGTTTCTAGCCTCTGGGCATACTGAGAAGCCTAAAAGCTTCGAACTGCATTGTTCACATTCAAATACTTTTACCTTTTACAAGCCTTTTGATTGATAGGTCCAGGTTATTTCAAAGGAGGGTCCATTAACTCTGCTTCCTCTTTTGAGCAGGTGTTCTTTCTAACCACAGTTTTTTTTAAAGATGCTGTTTCTTTGTTTTGAAGAACTTCCTAGAAAGACCAGGTGCTCTGTCTGAGTGCTTCCCCCAGAACACTTTTACTTTCATCTGACAGATCACTGATATTGACATGCTGGGAGAGACAGCAAAGGGTCCTACATATCAGAGCAAGACTTTCACCTTTATCTCACAGATCTTGGAACTTGACATGCTGGTGAAGACATTAAAGGGTAGAAAGCCTACAGAGGAAATACTTTTAACTGCAACTTGACATGCTGACAAACAGTTCAATGATTTTCAAAGCTACAGAATGAAGACCTGCCACACAACTCGCATCCTGGTAAAGACCCCCAACCTGAGCTCCTCCAGCCCACCCAAGCTCTCCTAACCGCCATCACCCATGAATGACCATCTCTGGCACACTGGAGGTAAGTGTAGAGTGTAGTCGCCCAATTGGCCCCCTCGGAGTCCACAGCATCAGGTTGCCACTTGTCAGGACCTGTACTAGTTCATGTCCACATGACTCCGGGCTAGTGCGGGGAGGCAGGGGTAGGGGGAGGGGAGGGCCTTGGTGTCCAAAAGGTTTGGTGGGGCTACTGGGTTAAGGGATGTAATAAGTTCATGGAAGCAGAAGTCCCTTCATCAGAAATCCCCCCTCCCCCTTGTAAAGTGCAGTGAATTTGATTCAAACAGGCATTTGCAGTTGCGTAGTGGCACACAGATTTCTGATACTATCATGATAAGAGTTCAAGCCAATGGGAATCACACAAATTGATCTGGGGCATTCGATACAATTTCTTCCCATTGTTTAAAAGGTTTGTTACATCTAATTAGATATGTTGATCAGTTGAGGCCATTTATCAACCTTGGGATTTGTTAGATGCTTTGCTCTCAGTTTTCCAATATAGTAAATATTGAATTATATAAGCTCTGAATTATATCACTCATGACTGAGTAGGCATCACCCTCGAATCAAGGGAAAGCTGACGGTATAACCTCCAAAATAGATTTTACCTTGGTAACATTGCAAGTATTATTAGCTATGTGTTCTACTGTAATTTTCTAACTCAAATTTAATGGTTTCTTTTAAATATGCTTTACACTTCTGATTAAGGCCAGATGACACTATTTTTGGAGCAGTTTCTGAACATTGCCTGAAGCCATTGACAAATGTGACTACATCAATGGAAATAACGTTTGATTACTTTTGAATGCAAGTTGAAAATAATCAAGGATCCTCCAATTAAGATGGAGCTTGAGAGGACAGTCATTCACAATAGAAGGGCTGTTGGCACAAAATTTTAAATCAACTCCCAGCAGCAGAGAAATAAGGACCAATAAGGTGGCAAATACAAAAGGGACCACAGTAACAAACATACAGCAAACGCAGAGTTCTGAAATTACCTCATAGCCTCTTGAAATTGCTTTCACAAAGGCAAATCTTTTAGTTCTACATACCGTGCTTCTAAGGAGAGTAAAGTAACATTTGTTGTGTATCTCGCATAAATAGATAACTAAGTGGTCCTTTTTTTTCACAAAAGAATTCTCAGCTGCTCTGTGATGACTGGTTCTGAAGCAAAAACCATATAATTGGTAACAGCTGAGATGAGCTTCATTTAGATGCAGCTGAAAGATCTGTTGCAGGTTGTACAGGAGTGTGAATTACAATTCTGACAATGTCAAGCAGTTCATTCAGTTTTTTTTACAGAAGTGAGGATTTTAGAGAATTTTGGTAGGGGCGGGGGGGGGGGGGGTTTCTTGTTCTATTATTTAATTTAAACCATAGTTGTAAGTCATTTTCGTCTCTGAATGGGTGGTAACAACAAGCCCAGCAGGTAATTCACACCACATTAAAAACTGTTGGTGCAATAAGAAGACTAATCATGGTAAGCTTCTAGTGATAAATTACCAACTGCAAATTAAAGCTGTTCTGACTGTCGATAGTAATGATGTGGTTATGTAATGCTATGTTCATAATGAAGTATTTTAAAATTTTGAAGTCACGAGACCCCCATGTTCCTACAGACACAAGCGCATCAAATAAAATTTATTGTGGAGTGGCGAGTTCTTGCTCTTGGGACAAGCACAAACATTTTGGTACACATCCAGGCGGAATTTTGCTTACCTCATCCTTCCTCCCTATTAGTTTTACCAGTGGAAACTGGATGCTGCTTTTATATTAAATTGGAGCTTGCACTGGTAAAGGGCCAAAATGCTGCATTGCCATCATCTCCGATGATGGTGCTGACTCCACTTATGATGGTACTGACTCCACGTATGATGGTACTGACTCCGATTATGATGATACTGACTCCACTTATGATGGTACTGACTCCACGTATGATGGTACTGAATCCGATTATGATGATACTGACTCCACTTATGATGATACTGACTCCACCTATGATGGTACTGACTCCGCTTATGATGATACTGACTCCACTAATGATGGTACTGACTCCGCTTATGATGGTACTGACTCCACTTAATCAATGAACTGTGGGCAAAAGGAACAGACAGCAGGGGATGGAGGCCATGTCCATAGCATAATAATAAATGTAAATGTAATTTAGTAGACTGATAAAATGTGCACATTTTTCTTGCATTTTCGTTTATGATTAAATGCTTTATAGTTGAAAATCATTACCTTCTGGATCTGGAATTTTCAAAGTTTGCAGGAGACTTGTGGAAAATATCTAAGTGCAGTAAAGTCACATTGTTCCCTAACTCACTGGCCATGACTAACTCATTGGGTGGTGTTCAATTCCTACTCATTCTATTCTGATCTGGTGATTTTCTTTCCAATTAAGGGTCAATTTAGCGTGGCCAATTTACCTACCCTGCACATCTTTGAGTTGTCGGGCTGAAACCCATGCAGACACGGGGAGAATGTGCAAGCTCCACACGGACAGTGGCCCCGGGCCAGGATTCGAACCTGGATCCTGAGCGTCGCAGTCCCAATGCTAACCATTGCGCCACATGCCGTCCATAATGTTCACATTTAATCATCAACTCCAACCTGCATTCATTTATGAACACGGCATTTTTGTGGGTATTCTTTACTTTGTTCTTTACTTTGCCATTGTTTCCAGGTGCGCAAGATGAATTATGGAAAAGGGGCAGCACGATGCCATTGACCTGGGTTCAATTCTGGCCTTGGGTGACTCTGCGTGAGTTTGCTCCAGTGCTCCAGTTTCTTCCCACAATCAAAAGATGAGCAGGTTCGGTGGGTTCGATATGATAAATTGCTGCTTGGTGTCCAAAAGATGTGCAGGCTGAGTGGGCTTCTGGGGTTGTGGTGGTAGGGTGCACTTTCAGGGCTTGAGCAGACTCAGTGGGCCAAATGGTCTCCTTCTGCACTGTAGGGATTCTATGAGTCTAAAATTGGATGGCAGAACTGCTGTTTTAATTTAGGCCATGGTTTAAGAATCAAAATCCAGAAAAGAGGATTTGGAGACCCAACCCTGAGTATGTTAATGAAGTAAAAGACTCATTATTATTGTTGTGCACCAAACCTTTGCTAGGTTTTGCGCTGTGCAGTCAGGTCTTACATGTTTTGTGTTGTATTCCATATTTTGAGAAGCATATTATTAAAATGGTTTGTAGCTTATTGTTTTTTCCGAAGCACATCTATCTGTCTTTAGTACCCTATATCTTAGTCAGATGCACAAACTGTATTGATGACTCTGAGAAGGAAGTTTTTTCCTTTAAACTGGCAGTGTAATCAAAATGTTTGGATAAATATAATGAAAGGCACTGCAGAAATATCAATTGATTATTACATAGTGATTTTTAAGCACCAAAGCTTTGAAGGTTTTTTCCCTCTGTTGCCGAGAGTTCAAAACCAGTGTCTTGCATACCCATCAAGAAGAAAACTCAATCAAAGTGAGTGACGTGAAAGAAGAAATAGTTCAGAGGCTGATGCTTTGCAATAATGTGTCACTAGACAATGGCAGCATGTTTTCTTATGAAAAGAATGGAAATGTTTGAATTAAAGTTGCTTTGAAAATGCTGGAATTCAAATTTTTGAATGTCCTATTTACGTAAAGGAATAGAACATAGAACAGTACAGGCCCTTCGGCTCACGATGTTGTGCCGACAATATATATATACATTTTCTTTGTTTCTTTGCTTACGTATAAACCATTCAGTCGAATCTTTTACAACGGAACTATTCAGATTATCTTTGCAAACCTGCATTCTTTCCAGTCTTGAAGTCACTATTGCAAATCAGTCAGGGCATTTAACAAATTAAGTTGCAGAAGCATTCTTGCAATGCATTCAAATCCATCAGTTTAATTGTCTTTCAGGGAGAAAATAGAATTGAAGGAAGCAAACGGAACGCTCAACATCAAACCTCAAGGAGCTTCCGGTCGCGACATGTGGTTGGAGGTCACATGTTTGGTGGCTCCTGCCAGAGCAGTCTTTTTTTAAGCCCTTTACACCTAGTTTTTGGGGAAGATTCGTTTGTGAGAAGCTGTGGGAAGGTTTTGGACATTTATAGAATGTCAAAAAGCGGAAAGAGAATCCAGGGCAAAAGGTAGCGAGCAAATGTCTGCAGCCGAGTGTGGTTAGGGGTGTAGTAGGAGGAAAGGTGACGGGAGAGAGCTCGTCTGGTGAGGCCACACCATTCACAGTGGAGAAGATGACTAGAGTGTTTCAGCGTTTTTTCGAAGCATTTTGAAAGGCATTGGACGGAAATGATGGCCTCGCTTAAGATGTGGGTGGGTGAGACCCTTGCCTCGATGAGAGAGGAGTTGGTGAGGACTTCAACGATGGTGCAGGATCAGGGGAGAAATGAAGGGGGTGGAGGAGGCCTTTCATAGAATTTTCATAGAATTTACAGTGCCGAAGGAGGCCATTCAGCCCATCGAGTCTGCACCGGCTCTTGGAAAGATCACCCTACCCAAGGTTAACACTTCCACCCTATCCCCATAACCCAGTAACCCCACCCAACACTAAGGGCAATTTTGGACACTAAGGGCAATTTATCATGGCCAATCCACCTAACCTGCACATCTTTGGACTGTGGGAGGAAACCGGAGCACCCGGAGGAAACCCACGCACACACGGGGAGGATGTGCAGACTCCGCACAGACAGTGACCCAAGCCGGAATCGAACCTGGGACCCTGGAGCTGTGAAGCGATTGTGCTATACACAATGCTACCGTGCTGCCTTGTTGCAGCATAGCGAACAGTTCACCTCGATGAGGGAGGAGCTGCGGAGGGTGGTAGAGATCAACAAAGGGCCGAGAGCCACGGTAGAAGACCTGGAGAACAGGTCACAAAGATATAATCTGAGGATCGTGGGTGCGCCTGAGGGGGTAGATGGCTGGAGGCTGACAGAATATTTTGTCGCTATGCCAGCAAAGTTGATGGGTGAGGGGGAGGATCTCACCCAGTATGAATTGGACAAGGCCCACCGATCGCACCAGCCAAAACTGAGAACGAATGAACCACCGAGAGCTGCAATTGCCTCTTTTCACAATTTTCACATGAAGCAGAAGGTGCTGAGGTGGGGGAAGCAGAAGCAGGAAGTGGAGTGGGACGGCAAGGGTATGTACACATACCAGGACTTGACGACGGAGCTAGCAAGGAGAGGCTTGGCATTCAGTCGAGCCAAGGCGGAGTTGTACAGGCACAACATGCAAGTTGGTGTTGTCTCCCCAGCGAAGCTGCAGGTCACACACAATGACAGGGACTATTATTTTGAGACGCAGGTAGAGGCGTTTGCGAAGGCAGAAGGCCTGGACTGGACTGAATTTGGACGTTGACAGTTTTGACTGGATTTTTCCTTTTTTGTTGTTGTTGTTTCCTTCTATGGGTGGTTAACTTTCATGTGTAATAAGGGTTTGAGCGGGTGATTTGGGATGTTTGGTTGATTGGGTTTGGGGAGTTAGTTAGCAGGGTATTGAGCATTTGGTGGTGGTGGGTGTGAGGGGCGTTGGTGTGTTTTTTTAATGTGGGGGAGTGGTACTCTGGCAGGGGCAGCCACGCCAGTAAATGTACTGTTGGCGAGTGAATGGGAGAGAAGTGGAGCGGGGCAGTCATTGGAACCTGTATGAGCAGGTTTTCATGGGCCTGGGAGGTGTCAAATGTGGGGGGGGGCGGGGGGTGGAGGATGGAACAATACTGGGTGAGGTGTTTTCAAGAGGGAGTGGTAGAGGGGTTACTGGGAAAAGGGGGGAATGGGAGGGTAATGGTGACTCGGGCCAGGGCTGGGTCCTGCCTGCTAGGCGGAGCCTGGGAGGATGATCATGGTGGATAGGAGGGGTGGTGACGTGGAACGTGCGACGGTTGGGGGAGCACAGATGAAGAGAGCGCAGTTTTCTCACATTTAAAGGGCTTCAAAGTGGACATGGTGCTGTTACAGGATACCTGTCTCGGTAAAGGTCCAGATGAGGCTAAGGAAGGGCTGGGTGAGCCAGGTGTTCCATTCCGGCTTCGACAGTAGGGCCGCCGGCTGGCGATACTGATGGTAAATAGGTGATGTTCCAAATGGACAAGGTGGTGGCAGACCAGGCGGGCAGATACGTGATAGCGACTGGTGCATTGGAAGGGAGGCTGGTGGTGTTGGTTGGTGTTTATACCTCAAACTGGGACGACACTGGGTTTGTGTGGAAGATGTTAGTGGCCATACCGGACCTGGGTGCTCATCAGTTGATATTGGGGATGATTGGAATATGGTGTTGGACCCGAAGGTGGAGAGGTCCCAGCCGCGCTCGCTGTTCCCTTTGGGGAGGGGTGGATCCTTGGAGATTTCTGCACCCGTGGGACAGGGAGTATTTGTTCTTTTCACCGGTCCATAAGGTATACACGAGGATCGACTTTATTGTGGTGAGGAAGGTGCTGCTAGCTGGGCGAAAGAAGGCAGAGTACTCGGCGATCGTGATATCAGACAGGCCATGCCCTGCACTGGGTGGATGTGGTCTTGGAGAAGGGCCCGGCCCAGAGGCCGGAGTGGAGGCTAGGTGTGGGTTTGTTAGCAGACCTGAACTTTTGCATCAAGTTGGGGAAGGTGATTGTGGAGCATGTGAAGTTTCCCCAACATGGGGAGTTCTCTATGTTGGTGGTTTGAGAGGCGTTAAAGGCAGTAGTGAGGGGTGAGGTCATCTCATTCAAGATGAAAATGCAGAAGGAGGCGTGGGAGGAGCAACAGCTGATAGAGGAGATATTGGAGATCGATGGAAGATATGCGGAGGACCCAGGGCTGGGGTCATTGGTGAGGAGGAAGTTGCAGGCAAAGTTTGATTTCCTGTCCATGGGGAGGGCAATTTGGCAGTTGAGGCGAGCAGGGGGATTGTGTACATGAGTATGATGAGAAGGTCAGTCGATTGCTGGTGGGTCAGCTCCATTGGCAGGCAGCAGCGAGGGAGATCCTGGGGAATAGGGATGGAACAGTTGGGTAGTGGTGGTGCCAGAGCAGGTGAATAAGGTGTTTGAGGACTTGTATAGGGGTTTATATAAGTCAGAATCACGGGAGGATGAGATGGAGATGAGAGAGTTTCTGGAGCGACTTGGAGTGCCTGGACGTGGGAGAGGAGGAGAGGGCCAAGTTGAAGGGACCATTGGGGGTGGAGGAAGTGCTTGCAGCGATAGGGAAGATGCAGTAGGGCAAGGCACTGGGATCAGATGGGGTCCCTGTGGAGTTTTATAAGAAGTTCAAGGATAAGTTGGAGCCGTTGATGGTGGAAATGTTTTTTTTAAATTTAGAGTACCCAATTAATTTTTTCCAATTGAGGGGTAATTAGGTTTAGATAAAGGATCTGGATCGGTGCAGACTGGGAGTGCCGAAGGGCCTGTTCCTGTGCTGTAATTTTCTTTGTTCTTTGTTATTTAGCATGGTCAATCCACCTATCCTGCACATGTTTAGATTGTGTGGAAGAAACCCTCGCAAACACGGGGAGAATGTGCAAACTCCACACGGACAGTTACCCAGAGCCGGGATCGAACCTGGGACCTCGGTGCCATGAGACAGCAGTGCTAACCACTGTGCCATCGTGCTGCCCTGTGGAAATGTTTGTCGCAATGGTAAAGGGAGGATTGCAGGAGACAATGAGGCAGGCACCCATTTCATTGTTGCTTAAGCAGGAGGATCCAGTGGATGTGGGTCATACAGGTCCATTTCTCTACTGAATGTGGATGTCATGATACTGGTGAAGGTGTTGGTGGTGAGGATGGAGGAGTGTCTTCGGAAGCTGGTGGGGGAGGATCAGACGGGATTCGTCAAGGGCAGGCAGCTGCTGAGCATGATGCTTTCTCCGGCAGAGGGAAGAGAGTTAGAAGTGGTGGTGGCTTTAGATGCAGAGAAGGCGTTTGACAGAGTGGAATAGTTATCTCTTTGCAGTGTTGGAGAAGTTTGGGCCTACGTTTGTGGCATGGGTGAAATTGTTTTACAAGGATCTGACAACATGTGTGCGAACAAATGATATAAATTTGGGGTAGTTCCCACTATTCCGGGGAACGAGACAGGAATACCCCATGTCCCCTCTTCTGTTCGCCTTGGCAATTGAGCCCTTGGCTATTGCGCTGAGGGATTGGACTTGTGGGGCGGGATTCTCCGCCCACCTGCCGGGACGGAGAATCCCGGGGGTGGCGCCCCCCCCCCCCCCCCCCCCCCCCCCGATGGGCCGAGCAGCCGTCCATTTTTGGCCGGCCCCACCGGCGTGGGTTACACATGGTCCCACACAGCGGGACCTGGCAGGTAGGTCGGTGGGGGCAGTCTGCGGGGGGGGGGGGGGGGGGGATCCGACCCTCGGGGGGGCCCATGGTGGCCTGGCCCGTGATCAGGGCCCACTGATCTGCGGGCGGGCCTGTGCCGTGGGGGCACTCCTTCCTTCCGCACCAGCCCCTGTAGGGCTCCGCCATGGCCAACGCGGAGAAAAGAAGCCCCCCGTGCATGCGCCAAAATACGCCGGCCGATCTGTGCATGCGCGAGATCACGCCGGCTCTTCGACGCATGCGCAAACTAGCGTAGTCCCT
Organism: Scyliorhinus canicula; assembly: GCF_902713615.1. Classification (NCBI taxonomy): domain Eukaryota; kingdom Metazoa; phylum Chordata; class Chondrichthyes; order Carcharhiniformes; family Scyliorhinidae; genus Scyliorhinus; species Scyliorhinus canicula. The sequence continues at coordinate 120,789,671 of NC_052147.1, read as the reverse complement.
TCCTTCGGTGCCGGCTGGAGTGGCGCCAACCCCTCCGGCATCCACCTAGCCCCCGAAACTGCGGAAAATTCCGTACTTTCGGGAGCCGTTGACGCCGGAGTGGTTGGGGCCGCTTCTCCAGACGGCGTGGCCCAGAACGGAGAATCTTGCTGATGGAGAGGGATATTGAGGGTGGTGGAGGTGGGGCATAGGGTGTCTGGATGCAGATGATCTGCTGCCTGCTGCCATACATTTCAACCTAGTCTGATCAGTGAGGGACATCATGGTGTTACTGAGGAAACGTGGGGTGTTTTGGGGGTATTATTTGAATTTAGGGAATAGTGAGTATTTTGTGTCATCTTCCCCAGGTGCAGGGGCGGGAGTGGGAGGGTTGACATTTCGGGTAACGATAACTCGCTTTAGGTGTTTGGTGGTGCAGGTGGCGTGGGACTGGGCACAACTTCGTTAGTTAAATTTCATGAGCCTGGTGGGGAGGGTGAAGGAGGATTTGGAGAGATGGGACAGTCTCCCTTTGTTGTTGGCTGGACAGGGTAGGCAGTCAAAATGAATATTTTGCCACAGTTTCTGTTCCTATTCCAGTGTCTGCCGGTCTTTTTGCCAAAGTCATCCTTTCGAAGGATGGAGAGGCTGGTCTCCTTGTTTGTGTGGGAAGGAAAGGAAGTGAGGATAAGGAAGGCGTGCTACAAAGGGAGCGACAGTCAGGGGGCTTGGTCCTTCCAAACTTGTTGCCCTATTACTGGGTGGCAAATGCAGAGAAGGTGCTGGGCTGGATTGAAGATGGGGGCCCTGTGGGTGCAGATGGAGGTGGTTCCAGTAAAGGGCCAGGGTGCGGGCACTGGTAATGGCACCACTACCGTTTGCCACAGGAAATTATTCGGGTAATCCTGTAGTGGTAGAAGATTTGGGGGCAATTTCAGCAGCACTTCAAGTTGCGGGCAGGATCGAGTGTGATGCCAAAAGAGGGAATCACGGGTTTGAGCCAGGGAGGATGGATGCGAGGTTCTGGTAATGGGAGGAGAAAGAGGTAAGTTGATGAAGGATTTGTTTCTGGAGGGGCGATTTTCACGTTTGGAGGAACTGGGGTGAAGTATGGGCTTCGGGTATATGTAGGTGCGGTATTTTGCAAGAAAGGATTTTCCTAGCTTCCTGGTTTCGTTGTTTGAGGAGATGCGGTCGGTGGGGGGTTGTCAAGTTGGACATTTTAGTGATCTGCAGCAGGATTGTGGAGGAGGATAAGAAGTTCATGTAAGGCATTAAGGCCAAATGGGAGGAAGAGTTGGGGATGGGCCGAGGGGGGGGGGGGGGGGGGGGGCCGAGCGGGGCCGAGGGGGGGGCAGGGCCGAGCCGAGGGGGGGGGGCGAGCCGAGGGGGGGCGGACCCGAGGGGGGGGCGGACCCGAGGGGGGGGCGCGGACCCGAGGGGGGGGCGGGCGGGGAGGACCGAGGGGGGGAGCGGACCGACCGGGGGGAGCGGACCAGGGGGGGCGCCTTGGGGGAGGGCGGCCACCGCGCATGCGCTGGTTGGTACCTGCCCAACTGCGCATGCGCGGGACCCGAGTCTCTGGCGCCCCCCAGCACATGGCGCCCCGGGCGACTGCCCGAGTTGCCGGTGCCTTGAGCCGGCCCTGTAGGGAGCACTTAATGAAGGCGGCCAGAAGTTTGAAGGTGTGGGGCATAATTGCAAGCGGTGTGGAAGGGGCCCAGCCAATCATGACCATATGTTCTGGTCCTGCCCGAAGTTGGAGAAATATTGGGGGTCAGCACCACGTCCAAGTTTCTACATGTGGAGTTGGGGGTGGTATTGGGGGGGGGGGGGGGGGGGAGGGGTGGGGAGGGGTAGTGTATTGTTGTAAAAATGTAAAAATGTTGAAATTTAAAAAAAATATTACCAAAAAATCAATTCTCAGAATGATGTATTAGATATTTAGACTGGAAAGGATTCACATTGTGAATATTGATGCTTGTGGAACTCACATAACAGAATCACTTGGCATGATATCTCAAAATCATTTTCATATCGATGAACAAAGAAAAGTACAGCACAGGAACAGGCCCTTCGGCCCTCCAAGCCTGCGCCGACCATGCTACCCAACTAAACAAAAATCTTCTACACTTCTGGGGTCCGTATCCCTCAATTCCTATCCTATTCATGTATTTGTCAAGATGCCCCTTAAACGTCACTATCATCCCTGCTTCCACCACCTCCTCCGGCAGCGAGTTACGGGCACCCACTACCCTCTGTGTAAAAAAACTTACCTCGTACATCTCCTCTAAACCTTGCCCCTCGCACCTTAACCTTATGCCCCCTAGTAATTGACCCCTCTATCCTGGGAAAAAGGCTCTGACTATCCACTCTGTCTATGCCCCTCATAATTTTGTAGACCTCTATCAGGTCGCCCCCTCAACCTCCTTCGTTCCAGTGAGAACAAACCAAGTTTATTCAACCTCGCCTCATAGCTAATGCCCTCCATACCAGGCAACATCCTGGTAAATCCCTTCTGCACCCTCTCTAAGCCTCCACATCCTCTGGTAGTGTGGCGACCAGAATTGAACACTATACTCCAAGTGTGGCCTAACTAAGGTTCGATACAGCTGCAACATGACTTGACAAATTTATACTCAATGCCCCAGCCAATGAAGGTAAGCATGCCATATGCCTTCTTGACTACCTTCTCCACCTGTGTTGCCCCTTTCATTGACCTGTGAACCTGTACACCAAGATCTCTCTGGCTGTCAATACTCTTGAGGGTTCTACCATTCACTGTATAATCCCTGCCTGTATTGGATCTTCCAAGATGCATTACCTCACATTTTTCTGGATTAAACTCCATCTGCCATCTCGCTGTCCACGTCTCCAAACAATCTAAATCCCGCTGTATCCTCTGACAGTCCTCATCGCTATCCACAATTCCACCAACCTTGTGTCGTCCGCAAACTTACTAATCAGACCAGTTACATTTTCCTCCAAATCATTTATATATACTACGAAGAGCAAAGATCCCAGCACTGATCCCTGCGGAACATCACTAGTCACAGCCCTCCAATAAGAAAAGCACCCTTCCATTGCTACTCTCTGCCTTCTATGACCTAGCCAGTTCTGTATCCATCTTATCAGCCCACCTCTGATCCCATGTGACTTCACTTTTTTTAACCAGACTGCCATTGAAGGACCTCGTCAAAGGCCTTACTGAAGTTCATACAGACAACATCCACTGCCCTACCGGCATCAATCATCTTTGTGACCTCCTCAAAACTCTATCAAGTTAGTGAGACGCGACCTCCCCTTCACAAAAGTGTGCTGCCTCTCACTAATATGACCACTTGCTTCCAAATGGGAGTAGATCCAGTCTCAAAGAATTCTCTCCAGTAATTTCCCTACCACTGATGTAAGGTTCACCGGCCTATAGTTCCCTGGATTATCCTTGCTACCTTTCTTAAACAAAGGAACAACATTGACTAATCTCCAGTCCTCCAGGACATCACCTGAAGACAGTGAAGATTCAAAGATTTCTGTCAAGGCCTCAACAATTTCCTCTCTTGCCTCTATTCTGGGATAGATCCCATTAGGCCCTGAGGACTTACCCACCTTAATGTTTTTCAAGACGCCCAATACCTTGTCTTTTTGGATCTCAATGTGACCCAGGCGGTCTACACACACCCTTCTCCAGACTCAACATCCACCAATTCCTTCTCTTTGGTGAATACTGATGCAAAGTATTTATTTAGTACCTCGCCCATTTCCTCTGGCTCCACACGTAGTTTCCCTCCCCTTTCCTTCAGTGGGCCAACTCTTTCCTTGGCTACCCTCTTGCTTTTTATGTACGTGTAAAAAGCCTTGGGATTTTCCTTAACCCTATGTGGTGAATGTAACTTGGTACTTCACATTGTATCTTTGTAAGCGCAGTAGCGTTATCCGACCACTAGGGGGAGTAGCTCTGGGAATGCTCAGGAGTTTGTACAGGGCTCCACCCTTGGCTCCGCCCATGACTCCTCCCCCTTGTGCTGCTGTATAAATACCCGTGTCCAGAGTCAGCCTTCAGTTCACCGAGAGTTCATCAACGGGTAACAGGCTGGCTCTGTAGTAAGTAGATTAAAACCACTGTTCATATCGGAAAGCACGTGTCTGGTGAATTGATGGTTTCATCAATTTAATCTACTTAAGAACAGTCAAGATCGATCATGGAATCGGCCCTCAAGCCTGGATGCCTGGAACTCGACCCACAGGATGCAGAGGCAAAATAAATCCTCTCCCACTGGCTGCAGTGCTTTAAGGCCTACCTGGCATAAGCGAGCGCAGCCGAAACGACAGAGGAACAGAAGTTTAGTCTACTGCACGCGAGGGTGAGCCACAGAATCTCTACGCAACTAAACTCGGCCGGTTCATATACTGCAGCGCTAGCGGTACACAATAAGATATATGTAAGGCCCATTAACGAAGTTTACACACGCCATGTGTTCACGACTCGCCGCCAGCGACCTACAGAATCACTTGCCGAATTTTTAAGGGAACTCAATAATTTGTTAAATGACTGTAACTATCAAGCGGTTACCGCGGCTGAACATAGAGAACTTACTGTACGCGATGTTTTTGTAGCGGACCTCAGGTCTAATTATGTGCGCCAACGACTGCTGGAAAAGGGGGCCCAAGACTTACAAACAACTGTGGAAATTGCTACCACGATGGAGGTCTCCTTCCGCAGCCTCACCTCGTTCCCCGCGGACCCCGCGACCCAATCATGGGCCCCCGACAGCGACTCCCCCAGGCCTGTGCTACGCGGCCGCCCAGCCACCATGCTGCCCCAGCCAGCCACTATGCTGCTCCAGCCTGCCATTTCTGCGGCCAGAATCAGCACCCGTGGCAGCACTGCCCGGCCCGCAACGCGACCTGCAGCAGCTGCGGGCGGAAAGGCCACTACGCGAGAGTGTGCCTCGCAAAAAGGGCCCCAGCTTCCAACTCCCCAGCGGCACGAAGTAATCGCTCCCCACACCCGCAGGCCCGTGGGGCCCGAAACGCTGCGGCCTACGCCCCGACTCCGCCCCCTCCCTCCACGTGCGATCCATGGGGGCCGCCTCTTGGCAAACATCCACCACGCGGCCGGCCACGTGCGACTCATGGGGGCCGCCATCTTGGACGCCAACTTCCTCGCCGCCCGCCACGTGCGATCCACGGGCCCGACCTGCATCTCCACGCTCGGACAACTCATCGGAAGAGTATGACTACGAACTCAGAGGGCAGTCATCACGGGGCCACTCCAGCACAGCTGATTGAGCCGCCGACTACCCGCAACTCAGCGCAGTCACTCTGGACCAATCACGCCCGAAGCATGTGCGAAATTCGATGGCAGAGGTCCAAATCAACGGGTACAAAACGCCATGCCTCTTCGACTCCGGGAGCACTGAGAGCTTCATACATCCAGACCTGGTAAGATGCTGTTCGCTCCCCGTTTTCCCCGTGCGGCAAACTATCTTGCTCGCTTCAGGCTCCCATTCAGTCCAGATCCAGGGGCGCACCGCCGCGACACTCACAATCCGAGGCGCTAGCTACTCAAAATTCCAAATCTACGTTTTGCCCGACCTCTGCGCGCCATTCTTATTACGCCTAGACTTTCAATGTAACCCTAAGAGCCTCACCCTCAGCTTCGGCGGGCCCCTGCCCCCACTCACTATCTGCTGCCTCGCTACGCTGCGAATCTCCCCCCCTCCTCTCTTCGCCAATCTCACAAAGGACTGTACACCCGTAGCCACTCGTAGCAGGCGATACAGCCTGCAGGATAGGGTATTTATCAGAACAGAGGTCCGAAGGCTTCTCAGTGAGGGGATTATAGAGGCCAGCAATAGTCCCTGGAGAGCTCAGGTGGTGGTCGTTAAGACCGGGGAAAGATTCTGCATGGTTGCCGACTATAGTCAGACCATAAATCGCTTTCCGCTCCTAGACGCGTACCCCCTCCCCAGAATTGCAGACATGGTTAATCAGATTGCCCAGTACCGGCTCTTTTCCACGGTGGATCTGAAGTCTGCCTACCACCAGTTCCCAATCCGCCCGGAGGACCGCCACTACACGGCATTCAAGGCCGATGGCCGCCTCTTCCATTTCCTCCGGGTCCCTTTCGGCGTCACTAATGGGGTCTCGGTGTTCCAACGAGCAATGGACCGAATGGTGGACCAGTATGGGCTGCGGGCTACGTTTCCGTACTTGGACAATATCACCATCTGCAGCTATGACCAGCAAGACCACGACGCCAACCTCCACCGTTTTCTCCAGACGGCACAGAAACTGAATCTCACATATAACAAGGAGAAATGCGTTTTCCGCACAGCCAGACTAGCCATCCTCGGCTACGTCGTGGAGAACGGAGTCCTGGGCCCAGACCCGGACCGCATGCCCCCTCTTAGAACTCCCCCTCCCCCATTGCCCCAAGGCCCTCAAACGGTGCTTGGGCTTCTTCTCCTACTACGCCCAGTGGGTCCCTCAATATGCGGACAGAGTCCGCCCACTCTTTAGGGCCACACGATTTCCCCTGTCAGCTGAGGCACGCCAGGCCTTCGACTGCATCAAGGAGGACATCGCCAAAGCGGCCATGCAGGCGGTGGATGAATCCACTCCATTTCAGGTAGAGAGCGACGCCTCAGAGGTAGCTCTAGCAGCCACACTAAATCAGGCAGGGAGACCAGTCGCATTTTTCTCCCGTACCCTCTCCGCTTCAAAACTCCGACACTCCTCAGTCGAGAAAGAAGCACAAGCCATTGTGGAGGCTATCCGTCACTGGAGGCACTACCTCGCAGGTAGGAGGTTCACCATCATCACCGACCAAAGATCGGTTGCCTTCATGTTTGACAACTCGCAAAGGGGCAAAATTAAAAACGACAAAATTCTGAGGTGGAGGATTGAACTCTCCACCTACAATTACGACATTAAGTATCGACCCGGGAAGCTCAACGAGCCTCCGGATGCCCTATCCCGTGGGACATGCGCCAGCGCGCAGATTGACCGACTGAAAGTCATCCACAATGACCTCTGCCACCCGGGGGTCACCCGGCTCGCCCACTACATCAGAGCCCGAAACCTGCCTTTCTCCAACGAGGAGGTAAAAGTGGTCACCAGGGACTGCCCAATCTGTGCGGAGTGCAAACCGCACTTCTATAGACCAGACAGGGCCCACCTGGTCAAGGCATCTAGGCCCTTTGAACGCCTCGTGATTGATTTCAAAGGGCCACTCCCCTCAACTAACAAGAACGTTTACTTTCTAAACGTCGTAGATGAGTTCTCCCGTTTCCCATTTGCTGTCCTGTGCCCCGACATGACCTCCCACACAGTCATTAGGGCCCTGCATAGCATCTTCACCCTGTTTGGTTTCCCCAGCTACGTACACAGCGACCGGGGTTCGTCCTTCATGAGCGATGAGCTGCGTCAGTACCTGCTCGACAAGGGCATTGCCTCGAGCAGGACTACTAGCTACAACCCCAGGGGGAACGGGGAGGTGGAGAGGGAGAATGCGACGGTCTGGAAGACTGTACTGCTGACCCTCCGGTCTAGAAAGCTCCAAGTCTCCCAGTGGCAGGAAGTCCTCCCAGACGCGCTCCACGCTATTAGGTCCCTTTTGTGCACAGCGACCAATCAGACCCCTCACAAGAGGCTCTTCATTTTTTCCAGGGGCACTGCCACGCGGGTCTAACTTCCGGCATGGCTGAGGACACCGGGCCCCGTACTCCTGAGGAAACACGTCAGGGCGCACAAAACTGACCCCCTTGTTGAGAAGGTGCGCCTACTCCACTCCAACCCCCAGTACGCCTTCGTCGAGTTCCCTGACGGCCGTCAGGACACTGTATCCCTCCGGGATCTGGCACCCGCCGGATCCAGCGGCCCCTCTACCCCCACAGAAGGACCCCTCACCCTACACCCCATGCTGCCGCCCCCTCACGCTCCCGAGCCCAAGAGCTCGTTCCACCAGTTCCGCGCACCCGCGCCGGCCAGCCCCCAGCGCCCCCAGTCCCCGGTCGAACCAGGAGAGTATGAAGCTCGGATACAACCCTCCCTGGAGTCCGCCATCGTACCCCAGCACACAACACCCATCCAGCCACCGCAAGAGGCTGCAACCCCGGTGCTCCGCAGATCACAGCGGACAGTTCGACCACCGGACAGACTGACTTTGTAGACCACCACTTCCGCCGGACTTGATTTTCTTGCAGGGGGTGAATGTGGTGAATGTAACTTGGTAATTCACACTGTATCTTTGTAAGCGCAGTAGCGTTATCCGACCACTAGGGGGAGTAGCTCTGGGAATGCTCAGGAGTTTGTACAGGGCTCCACCCTTGGCTCCGCCCATGACTCCTCCCCCTTGTGCTGCTGTATAAATACCCGTGTCCAGAGTCAGCCTGCAGTTCATCGAGAGTTCATCAACGGGTAACAGGCTGGCTCTGTAGTAAGTAGATTAAAACCACTGTTCATATCGGAAAGCACGTGTCTGGTGAATTGATGGTTCCATCACCCTATTTGCCAATGACTTATCGTGACCCCTTTTAGCCCTCCTGTCTCCTTGCTTAAGTTCCTTCCTACTTTCCTTATATTCCACACAGGCTTCGTCTGTTCCCAGCCTTCTAGCCCTGACAAATGCCTCCTTTTTCTTTTTGACGATGCCTACAATATCTCTCAGATCCCAATTATGCTCAGACTAACATCCTGAAACAGGATATAATGGGGTGATTTCATGATACGCTGCTCTTGGTCTGCAGGAGTGCTTACTCTAAATTCATCTTGAAAGATCGCAGACATTCAGCTTGTGATTTTCCATCTATTGATCGTAATGGATGAAAAGTCACAACTGCACAACTATGATTTTCTTGAGACACGCTCCAGTGATTTTCTCGAAGTGTAAAACCTGTGCTTCACACTAAAACTGCTGCATCATGGAATCACCCCTATTGTTCCTCAAAAAGCTGCTGTTTTGAATGTATGCAGGGCCAGTAAAGGCTCTACAACCTATCTAAATCTTCATCCAAAGCTGCAAGTTCCTCCAGAGCCTCCTCTTTGTTGTTTTCATCCACTCTTACCACAATCGCTTTGTTTCTCTTAACTCTAGCATTCACCTTCTTCTTCCTGTTCCACCATTGGTGTCCGGGGATTCAACTGTTAGAACCTTAGACCTTAGAACAGCTTCCAGTTCTTTTGAATATATTCAAGTGATTTCTCAAAAGCTACCTATTTAACCATGTCCTTGGTCACCTCTTCTAATGCCCCCATTTATTCGTGGTGTTCAAGTTTTGTTGCTACTCTGATCGGTTGCAAATGGAAAGCATGCGGTATAATTGGATGGAACTCTCAAATGGTGTGTAAAACTGCAGTTTTCTTCCTTTCCAGGGTTTGTCGTGACATGCAGCACACCATAAAGGCACAAAAGATAATTGCCCAGGGTTTGCCAATATAATTGGTATGTAGCTTGAAGGAACTGTTTTTGCTGTAGACAAGAACCAGACAAACGATCTGTGGTAGAAATATGTTTCAGTGACCAATAATTTCAAGGTGTGCCTTCAAATACAGTCAAAAATAAAACATGCAACGAGATACACATACTAAAATATAAGGCATTAATAATTCAAGTGCTCTTTGTATGATAGTGAAAAGTAGAACCATCTGCAAGCCTTAGACCTGACCATGGGAAATAATAATTGAAGTTTAATATCTATTGAAAAGGGTAATTTTATGCCAAATGTATAAATAAATTACACACAGTATTACTCATATTTTTGCTTTCCTGAGAAGTGGTATGAGCCAGCAACAAAATTTTAAACTCCCTTTTACAAGTTTTCTAACTAATGCCTAGTTACTGCACAGTTTTCTTTCAATCATAAGCTTTTCATCTTTACAAAAAAGAGGACTGTCACTCGAAACCCTAGGGATTCCCCTTCGCTCTGTGAGCCATACCAGTATCTGTAGTGGTTGTGCTCTGCGGAATGAAGAAAAAAGATAGAGCTACCTGCATCATTCTGAACCCAACTTTGCATGATGCAATCCTTCTACCTTTCTGTAGTTATATCGTCACAAGGTGAGAGCAAAGCAAATCTGTTGGAATAATCAGTATTTGCTTGACCTTTAACATTTTAGTATTGAAAATAGTTCCATATAAATTGGCCATATGTTGTATCCCCCAAAATATTGAATACTCTAAAAACCTTGAAACTGAAATGTGTTTTCTGCTGCATATTAATTTTTCTTATTCATTCATGAAGTTGACCCCATTCTACATTAATTAATTTTACCCATACATTGTTGCTGAATATAGCCACATTTTTATATTAAATATGTTGATTCAACAGACCTCAGTTTTTTTTCTATATTTCAATCTTGAACGCCTTTACATAAATCAAAGAATCTGTTATAATTTTCTGTTATAGATTGTTCATCTCCCACGGAGAGTTCATTACAAGTGAGGGGTCTGGTGTTTGTGGTGTAAATTTTGCATTGTGTGCAGAATTATAGCGATGATGCAAATCCATTATTTTCAATTACTGCCAATACTTAAGCCAAACAAAGGTAAATACAATCAGTTTACACATGCAAATTAGTTGCTCGCAAAGTGATTGACCTAGATCACGGTAAGGGTTCCGGTGAGATGCAGGCGAATAGGACACTGAGTACCAAATAACAAGCTGTCAGGCAGCAAGAAAAAAGAGGTGCTTTCAAGATTCAGAAGTGGATTGACTGGAAACTGAAATGCTGAGGAATCAAAATTGTGTCCTGTGCAACAATAATAGCTGTGTCTTGGATCCTGCAGAGCACAAAAACTAGAGAAGGAAATCTCTCACCGTGTTCTGTCCCAGGTCAAAAGAATGGCTGGACTTTCCAGTTTATTTGACAGATAGAAACGGTAAAATTGAAACTCATGACCAAGGATCTTCCCTGGGAAGATCTGAGTGTAAAAAAACCCACTCTAATCAGAGGAGAATTTCACAGCGATTCCCTATTAAAGTTCTATTGTAAAGACTTCCAACTCTCTGTTGCCATGTTGGTACCTATGTTTGTATATAACTGTTCAGAAGAATAGTGCAGACATTTCTAACATGTTAATTGTTTTTTTTCAAGGTATCTCTTCCACCTTTTCTTGCCTGTCTGGCTTTAGGTTTGGGGAAATGTTGGGAATTCAAAGTGAGAATCACAGTTAGTGATGCAGATCTAATGAGGGATCTGTTACACAACAAATATGTCAATTGCATTAAGAAAGGAATGTGATGGTGTTCATGCTTATTTACCTGTCTGTACCCTATCAGTTTCTCTGTCTTTCTAGTTTTCCTCCTTTTTCCTCTCTGAACAACACTCATCCACCTGATACTTAGCCCCACCCTCAATCAAATACTGTCCCACGGATCATTGAGGAGGCTGGTGTGGTTGAGAGTGTCAAAGGCTGCAGAGACATTTGGAAGGATGAGGCGAGATAATGTGCCACTTTCACAAATGGAGAGGAATTTATTTCTGACTTTGAATCAGGCTGTTTCACTGCTGTGGCAATGTTAGAAAGTTTGGAGAGTTTCAAACATGGAGTTAATGGAAATATGGGATCAGAGAGAGGACAGGAAAAGCAGCATAAGTATGGGGCATTTGATTACAGAGTTGGGTGTATAAACCAAAGAATGTACTGTGGCTGTTTTGTGAGGGAGGGGACAGTACTTGAGGAGAGGGCGGTAGGTAGGCTTGCCTAGATGCTGGGCGGAATTCTCCATTTGAGAGACTTAAGTGTTGATGCTAGGACTGAATTGCAGGAGTTGCGTGTTCTCAATAGTGGAGCTAGTTCCTGAGCAATTCAGGATATGCCAATAGGCCAGCACTCTGCTCATGTGTGTCTAGTGCAATTCTCATTAGCGCCTGTGTCAGATTCGCTAGGGCAGTAATTGGCCTGAGAGTCTGACGAGCTGGAGCTGCTTATAAGCATTCCACTCCCCACACACTCTCATTCAAACCAGGCAGGTGGCACCGAGGAGAGAGGCCCGCGTTCACCTAGCTAGACGTCTCCAACTGCACCTGCAGGTGCTGGAAAGTTGCTGACACTCCCTGCTGTAGATCCTGGCTCTGCATCTGTATCTCCACCAGTCTTGGGATTAATTTTTCCAGAAGCGCGATACCTGACTGGACTACAGCTAATTCCTGGGATCAGGCAGCCCACTGTCTACCTGTGCTCCTGAGGCAGTTCCTACCTCCACCTGATGTGCTGCAGCAGTGTGACGTGTGTGTCAGCTGGTGACCCAGGAGCCTCTTCACTAAAATCACCCACTGAGATGATAGTATCTGAGATGGTGGAAGATGAATGCAGTGCCGTGATGTTGGTGTCTTCCCCAAACGCATCCTCTGGGGTGTGCTGGGGTTGTGGCTGGGAGGGGGGTGCCCTGGATGGGCCGGCCTGATCTGATAGGTGATCCTGCAAGATAAAAGACAAGGTACGTGCTGAGATCTCGGGAAGGAGTGGTGTGGGTAGGGGGGTGACTCACACGCTATGGTGACATCATTTTGAATTAGGGACTAACTTGGTTGTCCCATGCATATCTCTGCCTCGGAGATACCCCTCTCTCCCACCTCCCCGCTAGCTTCATTGCCCTCTGCTAAGCTCCGGTGAGCACCCTGCGGTCTGGCGGGCCCCCTCCGGTCTTCGTCTGCTTGTGACGGTTATGGCCCATCTTATCCTAGGGGTCAAATATAGGACATGGTGAGACACTTCGACATTGTTCACACAGGAGATCTGTAGCTGGTGGCCTGTGTGTGCAAGGCACCTGACCAAAGAGGACAGGTGCTGGAGTCTGGTGCAGTGTGGGTTGTAAAGGTGATGCATGCTGATGGGTTTGGATGGCCTCGAGCGGAGCGGGGTGAGGGGTGGATGGTGTGGGGACTGAGGGATGGGAGTGATGCCATGGGCATATAGGTGGCAACTCACACAAGCTGAGGAGATCATTCATCTTCTTCTGGCATTGCATGCCTATCTGCCTGGTAAGGGCCACAGCACTGGGTGCCTCTGCCACCTCTTCCCAGGCCTAGTTGATGTCAGTGGGCGGTAGCCTCTTGCCAATCCTGGGGAAGAAGGTGGCCCAGCTCTCCTCCACCGCATCCTGGACCTGGGTGCGCCCAACCGACGTTTGGGTGAAACAGGTAATGAGGTTGTCCCATGTGCGGCGGTCCTGGAGCACATGTTGGGCAGCCTGCTGTTCCATGCCCTGTTCTCCCTGCCAATCTTCCCTGTCCTCATTCAATAAGGTCCGGTATTCGCCCTTCTCCTCCAGCATGCCCCCTTCTGCATGATGTTGTGGAGGGCACAGCAGACCACCACAATGTGTGAGACCCTCCTCGACTTTATTGGAGACCCCCCCATAGTAGTCCAGGCATCGGAATCACATCTTTAGGACGCCGATGCACCACTCAATGATGTTCCTGGTTGCTACATGGGCATCGTTATAACAGTTCCCAGTGGTGGTATGGGTTCTGGACAGGCGTCATTAGCCAAGACTGCAGTGGATAACCCTTCAGGGGTTCATCACTTTTACAGCCACCGGGAATAGGTGGCCTCCTCCAAATGCCCACAGGTCCAGGTGCACCATTATCTGGCACAGATGTGGTATGGTCTCCCTGGTTAGCCAAAGTCTTCGGCGACAACCCCGCGAAGGACAGGCGCCGACAGAATAAACGTGGTCTGATGCCACCTCCGCACCTCCTCCTCGGCCTATTGGACAGCCGGTGCTCCTGCCTCAGCGGCAGGCCCCTACTCTTCTGGGGCAGGCTCCTGTTGTGCAGGGCCCTCTCCGAGTTAGTCCTGTGCTTGCATCCGCAAGGGCATCTGGGGCCAGATAGATGGATAGCATTCCGGATTGTACTCCTCAATTTATTCTCTGCAGGGGGAAATAGAGAAGACATGTTAGCAAGATGGGTATTCCCTTGCCCATCCAATTTCAACAAGCTACACAGTGACCTTGAGTTGCTCTTCAGCTCCTGCATACCCTACTCAATCTCAACACCACCCCTCAGCTATGTCCTGACATGTGGCCTTCTATAGCGCATGCCTGTCTCCAGCAGTGAGTGGCACCGGGGAGCCTCTATCCTCAACCCCGGTCCCTGTCCACAGGGGTACAGGTGGCTGCCGCAACCCATGTCAGCAATAGGCTCTGCAGCCCATGTCCAATTTCCCCAGTGGGGTCCACTGTGGGTGTCCTTATTGATTGGGCCATTTGTTATCCCGCCAGCAGGGTGGTACCTGGTTGCGTGGTGGAGAGGGTTATCATGTGCCGCCAATCACCTTAGAGGCTTGTGTGTGGGCAGGTCCTACAGATGGGGGTGAGGCAGGGTGCGTCTACTGGAAGAGTAGCTGCAGTGTGATGTGGGTTCTGGGGTGACACACAGGATGTGACCGGGAGCAGGGGGAGGAGACAAACGGAGCTTGGAGACAGCTGGTGGTCCTGCGTGGTGGGTTAGCTAATAGTGTCACTGGTGAGGCCTATGCCCTGAGAGGGGCAGTGTACCAGGTAGGGTGTCAGAGGCCACGGTGCATGTGACCTCTGGGGTGAGCTCTGCTATTCCCCTGCTTTCCCTGCAGTGGGGCTGCACTCCCGATGAGTGAGCTGAGGAGTGGCAGCACCTGGTATGCCGCTGATTGAGCTTGGCCACGCCCATCCCGGTGATGAGTCAGCTGAAGTCTGAGGGTGTCCAGGGGGGCTGTCTGGGTGGGCTCCCAAATGACCAGAGGCTGCGTGAACATTTACAGGATACGGTGAGCAGTCAGCTGGGTGAGCAACCAGTAGCCTGTAACCTGTACCAGATGGTTGCTATTAAATAAATACTGCAACAATGGTGGTAAGTGCCTGGTCACCCCGAACCCGAGGGGAGCACCCCAAACCATTGATATGTCAGCAAGTCACTCCCAGCTACACTATCCAGCCCTGGCAGTCATCCCCCAGCAAGCGCTACCATTTCTAACATTGTTAGAAACTTTTCTTACCTCTCTTTCCCTCAGCAGCCTGAGAGGGGCAGAGAATCCCGGAGTCGCAGAGCATACTGGGTCAGACACGATAATGAAATTTAAATGCACCCAAATGCCGGTTTTGCATGCCGTCGCCGGCGCAGAGTGCATATCTCGCTTGCACCACCAGCGGGGGGGGGCCTCAGCTTAGTGGTCTGTTTGGCACACGGCGCGAACATCGATTTCAGCTGGACACTTTAGGCGGAATTCCCTGAAAACGGGGCTCTGCCCCACGCCCGCGGGAAAACGGGTACGAATCAGTCCGGACTTTCCTGGAGAAAGTCCAGAGTGATTCTCCATTTTGAAGGGTGCTTGCAGGGCCCAGGAGTAATCCACGCATCTCCGGCTGCCTCACACAACATGGCGGACCCACACAGCATGCCGGCCCCAACAATATAGGCCCCCCCCCCCAGATCGCGAGCGCATGCCGACTGGTGGCCCCCGATCGTAAGCCTGGTCGTCCTGGAGGCCCCTCCCTTCCCGTGGTGAAGGATCCCCCCCCGCCCCCACCCACCAGGGTGGCCGTGGACTGATTCCACAGCTGCCACTCCGAGTGCCCGCTGGGTGGAACCATGAGTGAACCACGCAGGTGGGAACTCAGCCAGCTGCCAGCCAAAAATCGCTGCGGGGACCTTTTTCAATGGCCCCCGACCGGCACTGCCTCGAATGAACGCACGCGCGCGACTGTCGCCGATTCTCTGGTCCACGGAGAATCGCTGGAAGGCGTTCAATCATAGGTCTGACACCCCATTCCCCTCATTTTCATCATGGAGGCTCGGAGAATCCCGCCCCAATTCTCTGCCTGATCGTGATTTGCGTTTCCAGCGTCATGACGGAGAATTCAGGCCGCTGTCTAAACCAAATACACAGTAACCTGTGAGTCATATCTATAACTCTCGGGACCGTAGTCAACACAACTATGAATTAAGAATGCAAACACAAAGTAAGCAATTTTTCAGTTTAACAAAATAGTTAAATTTCTTAATTTGACAAGAGATATATGTCCTTTTAAAATGTTGACGATTTAAACAGAGCCAAAAGTAATCTTTTCTGTGGGCCCGATTTAAAAACCAAGCCGATTTGGGGCGAGATTAGAAGGGTCATTCCGCTGTCTGACGGCACTCTGTTTTCGGGCCCCGACAGGGAATGCTCCCCGAGGCCGCACTTAGCCAATTTGCTGCACTGAGGAGCTCCAATGAACTCCACTCCTCAGTGCAGTTACAGATCGCCCTGATCTATCGACACCCCCCCCCCCCTCCCCCCCCCCCCCCCCCCCCCCCCCCCCCCCCCCCGCCCAATGCAATCTCCCCAAAACCTCAATTCGCCTGTTGGGGGGATCGTCAAGCCCCTCGCTTCCCACCTCATACAGGCAGGGCACCCCCAGGTCCGATCCCTAGTGTGGGCAAAATGCCACCTGGATAGGTACCTTAGCACTGTCAGCCTGGCACCCAGGCAGATGCCTTGCCAACCTGGAAGTGCTGGCAGTGCCATGCTGGCATGTGGGTGCCAGGGTGCCAAGCTGACTGTGTCATGATGCTCCGGTGGCATCAGCAGTGCCAGGGTGCCACACAGCCCAGATACCAACCACCCGGGACATCCCAACCACCCAGATACCAACCACATGGGAGATTCCCCAAGTGCTGTTCGGCCTGGTTCCCTTTTGTGAGGACCAGTGCTAAATGGTGCCAGCTGGGGTCTCTGCAACGAAACCTGTAGATACCGGGAGCTGGTTCTACAGGTTTAGTTGCAGAGTTAAGGGAACGTTTAAACTCACTTAGCTCTGCAGGCCGGTCTTGGGCCGAGCAGTTGCCATACCAGGCTGTGATGCAGCCAGATAGGATGCTTTCTGTAGTGCATCTGTAAAAGTTGGTAAGATTTAATGTGGACATGCTGAATTTCCTGAGGAGGAATAGGCACTGTTGTGCTTTCTTGGTGGTAGTGTCGACGTGGGTAGACCAAGACAGAGTTTTGGAGATGTGCACCCCTAAGAATTTGAAACTTCTGACCATCTCCACCTGGCCCTGTTGATGCTGACAGGGGTGTGTACAGTACTTTGCTTTCTGAAGTCAATGACCAGCTCTTTAGTTTTGCTGGCATTGAGGGAGAGATTCTTGTCGTTACACCACTCTACTAGGTCCTCAATCTCCCTCCTGTATTCTGACTCGTCGTTATTCGAGATCCGGCCCACTATGGTCGTATCGTCAGCAAACTTGTCGATGGAGTTGGAACCAAGTTTTGCCACGCAGTCATGTGTGTACAGGGAGTAGAGTAGGGGGCTAAATACGCAGCCTTGTGGGGCCCCAGTAGTGAGGACTATTGTGGAGGAGGTGTTGTTGTTCATTCTTACTGATTGTGGTCTGTCGAGGATCCAGTTGCAGAGTGAGGAGCCAAGTCCTAGATTTTGGAGCTTTGATATGAGCTTGGCTGGGATTATGGTGTTGAAGCCAGAGCTGTCGTCAATAAATAGGAGTCTGATGTAAGAGTCATTCTTGTTGAGATGCTCTAGGGATGAGTGTAGGGCCAGGGAGATGGCGTCTGCTGTGGACCGGTTGCGGCGGTATGCGTATTGAAGTGGATCAAGGCGTTCTGGGAGTATGGAGGTGATGTGCCTCATGACCAACCTTGCAAAGCACTTCATTATGACTGAAGTCAGGGCCACCGGACGGTAGTCATTGAGGCACATTGCCTGGTTTTTCTTTGGCACCGGTATGATGGTGGTCTTCTTGAAGCATGTGGGGACCTCACAGCAGAGTAGGGACAGGTTAAAGATGTCTGCGAACACATCTGCCAGCTGGTCCGCGCAGGCTCTTAGTGCTGTTGATGGAGATGAGGGAGGGTGAGGGATGGAGGCTTAAACAGCTTCCAAGATAACTGGGACCAAGTCCCAGAGATCCAAGGCTGACATTCTAACCAGCCCACTTTGCCACTCTTCCTTCCCCTTGGCCACTTAGGATAGGCTTTGGGTTTGTCAGGCCCAACTCCATCCATCCCATGCCTCCCCAGAGAAAAACTTGGGTCTAATAGGGCCCTTTTAACCAAGTCGAGCGAATACCCAAATTACACACCTGGGTGACAGAAATCTAGCCCTTGGTACATGAGATGGCTGGGAAATTTGATGGGCCAAATGACAGTGGTGGTAGGCTGTGAATTAAGGAGAGGAGAATGTGTTTACATTGACTCTCAATCCAATGAGCCTTGTATACTAACTTGGAAGAGATTTAAACTTCATGGGCAGGATTCTCCGCTCCACCAACTGCGTGTTTCTTGGCAGCACTCTGTACGCTGTTGATGGCATTCTCTTCTCCCGCCACTTGTCAATGGAGTTTCCCATTGAAGACTCCCTGTGCCGGGAGGGGTGGGTGCTGCCAGTGGGAACAGAGAATCCCAATGACCAGAGAATTCTGGCTCATATAGCACAACAAATATTATGCCCTCAAAGCTGAAATCACAAATGTTCTTTTGAATTACCATTCGTTTCTTCGAAGCTGAATACTGCAGCCATGTTAGCAAGTCACCTGCACCATGTTAACCGCTGTTAGCAAGGCTGTGTTGGCAGTGATTCTAAATCCTTTTACAGTTCATGGTGTATTTAAGTGCATCCTATTTATTCTTTCAGGAATAGATTTTCCTGTACACTCTTACTGACATTAGCCAAAGAATTACAGCCACTTTTGTTATCAAAGCATGTGTTTGTTGTTTTATATTTTTTTAATGTGTTTTCTTTTGGTTTCTCAACAGAACATTCTCCCCTTCTCTCCTGAGGTTATTCTCTCCTTACTTTTGGCTTCCTCTGCATATGCTCCTGATGCCCTCTGGTGCCTTGTTCAAGGACCCATTATTCAAGTCTTGAGTTTTGACAGTGAGCATTGACAGACCATTCGCCAATCCAGAGGAGCAGAACCAAGTCTGGACTCTTCCAGAGGATACCTAAATGTGCGTGTCCTTGCAATGGAAGTTGTTGAATATTAACCAGAGGCATGGACCCTGATCAATACTTGCCTCTCAAAACAAGTCGTGATGCATTTGGTGCCTTCGACATAATCTAACGTTCCATTGCATTTTACAGGAGCAAGCAAAATTTGACAGATTTTGGGCAGGTGACCTGAAAGTCTTGTCAAAAAGGTTGTTTCAAGGAGTGTCTTAAAGGGTGGAAAGGAGGCCGAGAGATGGAGATTTAGGAAGGGAACTCCAGTGTTTAGGACTTAGGCAATGGAAAGCATGGGTTGGAGTGGGGGGAGGGGGAGGTGCAGTGGAGTTGTGCCGCTGGGGGAAGAGTATAGTGTTGGGGAGGATTGAGCTGTTGGGAATTTAAGAACAAGGATGAGAGTTTACTCAAGAAGGCAATCTGCCATTGATGATAATGACAATGCTGGAAATAAGTCTCAGATTGAATAACGACAATGGTTTAAAAAAAGGGTATAAAAGGGCTTACAGGAGGGAGTGTAAATGTAGGCTGACTGCAGAATAATAGGGTGCACAAATATCTGTCCCGCTGCCTGTTAAAAATACATCTAATTACAAATATGGCCAAATTACTGCATAACTTATTTTCTTTTGAAGTGCTCCAAATTGGATCAGAAAACAAAAACATAAACAGTTTTATGAATGCAATAGTTTTCCTGAGAAAAATTTGAACTTCCTTTGTGGTAAATTGATATGACAATTCTTTGTTGCAGTTTCCTGGATGCCAGAGAAATGACTTGTGGGATTGATTAAGCTAAAAGTCCCTTGGCCACTACTTCCTGTTCCAGTTCTTATCTGTCACAAACAGCTGTTCGTTTTTCCATATAATCTTAAGCTTTCCTCAAAAATCTCATCTGTATGGCCCATGTTTGAAGATACAATAAAACCACTACACCCATGTTCAGGAAATTTCAGATACACCCATTAAACAATGCTGGGCTTCTCTAACCACTAGCTTCAGCACTAACTGCTTGCTTAGAGCAAACAGGAAATGAATCAGCACCCTGTCTATTTGTGACGTCCTTAGTCTGCAGGTGTTCAGAGGTGGACTCTTGTCAAGTAGTGCTTATGTAAAGCTGAAGCCCAAACCCTTTGTTTTAACTTGGACAGCCCCTTATACAAAATGATTCGTCCAAAAAATGAAAATAAATTGAACACCACCATAGGGTGGCACAGTAGCACAGTGGTTAGCACTGTTGCATCACAGCACCAGGCTGATTCCAGCTTGGGCCACTGTGAGCACGTTCTTGCCGTGTCTGCATGGGTTTCCTCCGGCTGCTCCGGTTTCCTCCCACGTGTCCTGAAATATGTGCTTGAAGGGTGAATTGGGCATTCTAAATTCTCCCTCCGTGTACCCAAACAGGCGCCATACTCGGGGATTTTCACAGTAACTTCATTGCAGTGTTAATGTAAGCCTACTTGTGACAGTAATAAAGATTATTATTATTAATACCTTTGCGCACAACCAGTGTGGATCAAACAATGTTTCTTGTACAACATGACACACTTTATGAAACCTGCTGCATGAGTTGTCCAACTTGAAGTTTTTTTTTGAGAGGGAATTTATTTTCAGTTGCAATTGAGGCCCAACTTTCTCATGGAAGGTAAGGACTGTAAGTCGCACATTCCCGATGAGGAGCCAGGAAGAGCAAGTGATCGGCAATGGGAACATAGAACATAGAACAGTACAGCACAGAACAGGCCCTTCGGCCCTCAATGTTGTGCCGAGCCATGATCACCCTACTCAAACCCACATATCCACCCTATACCCGTAACCCAACAACCCCTTAACCTTACATTTATTAGGACACTACGGGCAATTTAGCATGGCCAATCCACCTAAACCGCACATCTTTGGACAGTGGGAGGAAACCGGAGCACCCGGAGGAAACCCACGCACACAGGGGGAGGACATGCAGACTCCACACAGACAGTGACCCAGCCGGGAATCGAACCTGGGACCCTGGAGCTGTGAAGCATTTATGCTAACCACCATGCTACCCTGCTGCCCCAACTGGGCAACAAAACTGGGAAGTTTCTGATTTGGGGGAAAATATGCGTATGGCTTGAATTCAAGGACAGTGGTGTTACACTGATGGTATAAAACACTCTTGGTTGTTGTGGCGCTAACAATTGCACTCAAAGATGAGAGACATGTACAATTGAGGCTTTATTGCTGTGTGATGCTATTCCTCCAGCTGCAACTGTAGAATAGGGTCTGAGTGACTCACACACATATTTATACATAAACTCCCTGTGGGCGGAGCTAGCCGGCAGGGGCATGCCGGAGGAACCTGTATTACAGGTAAGCCATACATCCCCCTACTGCAAGTATGCATATCTACAGTAGTTATCACCACATTCACCCCCTGTAAAAAAAATGAGTCCGGCGGGGGTGACGTGTAACTATAATACAACGGATGATATATTTACAAAAGAGTTCAAACAAAGAAAACCAAGAGTCCATCCGGTTATCAGGTTACAGGTTGAGCCGAATCAGCGGTCGAACGTTCCGCTGTGATCGGCGTAGCTGTGGTGGCGACATCGGCCCAGGCGGTGATGGCAGCGATGGTGCAGGTGCTGGCGGTGTCGGTGCTGGCTGCTGGCGGGATGACTCCGAGAGCGAGCCGAAATCTTCCGTGTCCTCCAGTGTGGGCAGGGGGATGAGGGATGGACCTGGTGGGGATGAATACGGGGGCGCCGGGGGGAAATGGGGCGTGGGCATGGGATCGGCACCCGAGGGAGCCAGGTCCCGGAGCGAGACTGTGTCCTGGCGGCCGTCGGGGAACTCCACGTAGGCATACTGAGGGTTGGCGTGGAGAAGGCGTACTTTGTCCACCAGGGGTTCCGCCGGACATGCCTACGGAGAAGGACTGGGCCCGGAGTCGTGAGCCAAGTCGGGAGCGACATCCCGGATGTAGACTTCCTAGGGAAGGCAAAAACACGTTCATGGGGTGTACTGTTAGTTGTGGTGCACAGTAGTGACCGAATGGAATGTAGCGCGTCAGGGAGGACATGCTGCCAGCGAGCGGCTGGGAGGTTTCTGGGCCGTAGGACGGCCCTCCATACGGTCCCGTTCTCCCTCTCTATCTGCACGTTTTCCCGGGGGTTGTAGCTGGTCGTCCTGCTGGAGGCGATACCCCTGTTGAGCAGGAAATGATGCAGCTCATCACTTATGAACGAGAATCCCCTGTCACTGTGGATGTAGTCGGGGAAACCGAACAGAGCGAAAATGGAATCCAGGGCCTTGAGGACGGTGGCAGACGTCATATCCGGGCATGGGATGGCGAAGGGGAACCCAGAAAATTCATCGACTACACTAAGGATGTAGGTGTTGCGGTCGGTGGAGGGGAGGGGCCCTTTGAAATCCACGCTGAGGCGTTCAAAGGGGCGGGACGCTTTCACCAGGCACGCGCGATCCGGCCGATAGAAGTGCGGCTTGCACTCGGCACAGACCTGGCAGTCTCTGGTGACTGTCCGTACTTCCTCGACGGAGTAGGGCAGATTGCGGGCTTTGATTAGATGGTACAAGCGAGTGACCCCCGGATGGCAAAGGCTCTCGTGCAAGGCACGGAGCTGGTTCACTTGTGCACTGGCACATGTACCTCGGGAGAGGGCGTCTGGGGGCTCGTTGAGCTTGCCGGGGCAATACAAGATCTCGTAGTTAAAGGTGGAGAGCTCAATTCTCCACCGCAAGATTTTGTCATTCTTGATCTTGCCCCGCTGCGTGTTGTTGAACATGAAGGCTACCGACCGTTGGTCAGTGAGGAGAGTGAATCTCCTGTCGGCCAGGTAATGCCTCCAGTGCCGCACCGCTTCAACGATTGCCTGGGCCTCCTTTTCAACAGAGGAATATCGAATTTCGGAGGCGTGGAGGTTGCGTGAAAAGAATGCCACCGGTCTGCCTGCCTGATTTAGCGTGGCGGCAAGGACAACATCTGAAGCATCGCTTTCTACTTGGAGAGGCAGAGTCTCGTCTACGGCGTGCATCTCCGCCCTGGCTATGTCAGATCGAATGCGGGAGAAGGCCTGTTGTGCCTCGGCCGTGAGGGGAAAATGTGTGGACTGGATAAGTGGGCGGACCTTGTCCGCGTATTGTGGGACCCACTGGGCGTAATAAGAAAAGAACCCCAGGCAGCGTTCGAGGGCCTTGGGGCAGTGGGGGAGGGGAAGCTCCATGAGGGGGCCCATGTGGTCGGGGTCAGGCCCCAGTAGTCCATTTTGGACTACGTAGCCGAGGATGGCTAAGCGGTCTGTGCGGAACACGCACTTCTCCTTGTTGTATGTGAGATTAAGGAGAGATGCGGTGTGGAGGAATTTAGAAAGGTTGGCGTCATGGTCCTGCTGGTCATGGATGCAGGTGGTGACATTGTCGAGATACGGGAAGGTGGCCTGCAGTCCGTACCGGTCAACCATTCGGCCCATTTCTCATTGAAATACCGAGACTCCATTCGTGACGCCGAAGGGAACCCTAAGAAATTGGTACAGATGACCGTCTGCCTCAAAGGCAGTGTAGGGACGGTCCAATTTATGGATGGGGAGCTGGTGGTAGGCGGATTTCAGATCAATAGTAGAGAAGACCCGGTACTGTGCAATCTGATTGACCATATCAGAAATGCGGGGGAGGGGGTACGCGTCGAGCTGCGTGTACCGGTTGATGGTCTGGCTGTAGTCCATGACCATCCTGTGCTACTCCCCGGTCTTAACCACTACCACCTGGACTCTCCAAGGACTGTTGCTGGCCTCGATGATACCCTCACGAAACAGTCGCTGGACTTCGGGCCTGATGAAGACCTTGTCCTGGGTGCTGTACCATCTGCTCCTGGTGGCAACGGGCTTGCAATCTGCGGTAAGATTGGCAAAAAGGAAGGGAAGCTCGACCTTGAGGGTCGCGAGGCCGCAAACGGTGAGGGGAGGTAGGGGTCCGCCGAATTTGAGGGTGAGGCTCTGGAGATTGCACTGGAAATCCAGCCCTAGTAAGAGTGACGCGCAGAGGTTGGGGAGAATGTACAGACGGAACCGGTCGAATTCCACGCCCCGTACAGTAAGTTTAACCAGGCAGAAACCTCGGATTGGGACAGAGTGGGAACTGGAGGCGAGAGAGATCTGCCGGTTGGCGGGATGGACCACAAAGGAATAGCGCCTTACCGTGTCCGGGTGGACAAAGCTCTCGGTGTTCCCGGAGTCGATGAGGCAGGAGGTCACGTGGCCGTTGACCAGCACCGTTGTGGAAGAGGGTGCCAGGTTGCGAGGACGCGACTGGTCGAGCGTAACGGAGGCGAGTAGCGGGCGATCGGCAGTCGAGTCAGATGATTCCAACGAGGAGCGGTAGCGACCCATGTCCCATGGCTCCGTCCCGGGAGGACAAAATGGCGGCGTCTGGAGTACCTGTGTGGGAAAAGATGGCTGCGGACAAAATGGTGGCACTCATGGAGCGCACGTTGTGGGGTCGGGACAAGATGGCAGCACCCATGGAACGCACATGATGGTGGGGGATGAAGATGGCGGCGCCCTTGGAGCGCACATGGCGGGGGTGGCAAAAGATGGCGGAGCCCACTGATCGCACGTGGGGTCGGGGGAAGCGGGCGGCAGGGCCCATTGTGCGATCAGCTGAGGCGAGGGGGAGAATGGGGGCACAATAACGGCAACCGTCCGGGATGGACACACCGCTGCAAAATGGCCTTTCTTGCCAAAAGCTTTGCAGGTAGTGGTGCGGGCCGGGCAGCGTTGGTAGGGGTGCTTCTGCTGACCACAGAAGTAACAGCGGGGACCCCCAGGGAGCGCGGTGCGGCGAGCAGCGCAGGCGTAGTGCGCGGGGGAAGCTGCTGGGGGGGCCGGTTGCGGGGTCTACGAGGGGTAGGATGGGTGGGCCTGGGGGGCCGTTTGCAGGGTCCACGAGGGGTAGGACGTGTGGGCCGAGTGGCTAGCGGAGTAAGATCGCGCACTACGGGAAGCGGCCATCATGGAAAGCGCCAGAGTCTTTGTGGCCGCGAGGTCGAGGGCGGCCTGTAACAAAGGCATAGCGCATGAGTAAATCAGAGTGTTCCGTGGCTGTGAGGGCCCGGCAGTCGCAGTCTCGTACCAGAGGTATAAGGGCCCTCCAGAAGTCCTCAATCGACTCTCCCGGTTGCTGGACGCGAGTAGAGAGTAGATGTCTCGCGAACAGGGTGTTCGTCGACTGTGCATAGTTCTCCTTGAGCAGTTCCACAGCTCTAGTGTAGTCAGGCGCATCTCGAATTTGCGGAAAGAAGGGCAGCACGGTGGCCTAGTGGTTAGCACAACCGCCTCACGGCGCTGAGGTCCCAGGTTCGATCCCGGCTCTGGGTCACTGTCCGTGTGGAGTTTGCACATTCTCCCCGTGTCTGCGTGGGTTTCGCCCCCACAACCCAAAAAATGTGCAGAGTAGGTGGATTGGCCACGCTAAATTGCCCCTTAATTGGAAAAAATAATTGGGTAATCTAAAGTTATAAAAAAAAAGAATTTGCGGAAAGACACTGGAGTGTCTTGAGTACAGGAGTTGTGTATTTTGCTCGTCCGTCGGGGGAGGGTCCGCTGAAGAGATGTAGGCCTCGAAGACTGCAAGCCAGTGAATGAAGTCTTTCCTGGCTTGAGGCGACTGCGGATCCAGCTGCAGACAGTCAGGCTTGATCCTGATGTCCATGGTGTACGGAAAATCACACAGCAATAAATTGTGGCGCTAACAATTGCACTCAAAGGTGAGAGACAAGTACAATCGAGGCTTTATTGCTGTGTGATGCTATTCCTCTGGCTGCAACTGAAGACTAGAGTATGAGTGACTCACACGCATATTTATACACAAGCTCCCTGTGGGCGGAGCTAGCCGGCAGGGGCTTACCGGAGGAACCTGTATTACAGGTACAGCCATACATCCCCCTACTGCAGTACACATAACTACAGTGGTTATCACCACAGTTGTGTTAGCTATGTCAGTGCTTCTCTCAATTTGTCTTATTCCATTTTTCGTCCCTATGTTTGTCCATATTTTACATTTCTCTTCTTGACATTTCTTTCAGTTTTTTTGTGATTGTTTTCTTTCAAACTTGTGTGTCCCTCTTTCTCTTTTCTCCTGATTTGATAGCAATGACCTCTGATGCCTTGGCAAACACAGTCACCGTGAATCCTAACCATTTTAATACATTTAAGATGGCAGGCAGGAAAACCCCTATTGGTGCAAAGCCTGGTGAGGGAAGGAGGAGGGTGTAAACCAATTTGAACCCCTACTCATTACAAACATTTCCTAAACCTAAGGCTTTCCATTTTTTCATATCCCATATTTTGGATGTTTTTCGACACAGATTTTCTTTTGCATGCCATGCTTGAAGAGAGCAAGTGACTGTCTTGTTGCCAAGACTCCATGAGTTCAGCTCTGTCAACATTCTACAAGTAGTCGGGGATAATTTGCCCGCCACTTTCCTCCCTTTTACCGCAGGAAAACGTTTTGCTTGGTGGTGTCTCCTTCATTGTCCAAGCTGAGTATTGAATTTACCATCTGAGAAATAGAGAAGGAAAATCCAAATTCTGCCATCCTATGATATAATTCAAATCGTAAAATCATGTACAGTAGGACTTCATACAAAAACCTCTCTTAATAACTGAAATTGAATTTGAATGGCTTTCTCAAAAAACCATATCCAGAACGGTAAATTGTGTTTATTACTTTTAATTTTCCTTTCCATCAGTCTGGATTGTCTTCACTTTTTCTGCACAGCCATTTGGTGAAATTGTTATATCATCTCTCATTTTTGTTTCTCAATTTTACAATTCTTGCTGCAACTGTAAACACTGCCCTTAAAGTGGGTGGGAGAATTTATTGAAGACGTAATGACACTGCAATGGCATGTGTTCCATTTTCCTTCACCGTCTCATTGACGTTGAGTGCACATTATGCCTGTCCATAAAGTTAGTTCAGCTGAGTTTGTTCATGTTTCTTCACTGCTGAAAACTACATATACCTCATGCTTTCTACAGTAAGGATCCTCCTTCCACATGGCTCCTATACCCATAGCGTTTTCCACAACAGACCTTTGGGTGAAGAGAAATGAAAGGAGAGCAAATATCATGGGCCACAGGAAGAACATGGCACCTATCCACTAGTAGCTGACTGCTATGGGGAGATTGTGACAGTGTCACTGCACTAATAATCCAGAGGCCCAGGTTCTGGCGGAATTTGAATTAATAACTTAATAAATAAATAAATTAATTAATTGGAGTGAATAAATCCACAATATAAAGCTAGTACCGTGAAACCGCTGTCGATTGTCACTTTAGGGAAAGAAATCTGCCAACCCTACCTGGCCAGGTCTACACATTTCTCCGGACCCCACCCTAAAGCAATGTGGTTGACTCTGAACTGTCCTCAGAAATGGCCCGAACAAGTCACACAAATCAAAGGCAATTAGGGATGGGTGACAAATGTTGGCCTTGCCAGCAATGCTCACATGCCATGAATTAATAAATAAAACAGAACTCCAGATTTAGACCAAGGTGCATCTAGCTCCAACTGACCCAAGAACAATGCTAACAGATGATGGTGCTCCACAAGGAATAGTTAATCCACTTGTGACAAACACCAACCCACAAACAAAACAACAGTTCTTGGTCTTGTGTGGATTTGCTGCTCACTGCTTGATACAAACACGCACTCCACACACTCATTGTTGAAAAATGCAAACAGGGGGGTTCTATAAGCCAGGCATTGTGAAAGCCGGGGGCGCAACAGCCGCAGCAGCCACAGCAATTATGCCGGCTGCGTGCGGCCACGAACATATAAACAAATGCGGCCGCACTGCACATGTGTACCCGATCATCGGGGCACGTGCGCAAAACTATGCTCAGTGCAGCCGCATATTTTTATATGGTTAAAAAGGCAGCTGTTGCCGCTGAAGAGAGAAGTAAGAGCTGAAACAGGAAGAATCTGAAGAGTCTGACAATGACATGGGCTTTGGTCTCTTTGATTAAACGTGCCGTAGAACAGCATTGTTACAATTTACAAAAAAAAAAATTAAATATAAAAGCCGACTGCTGCGGCTGAAGATCGTGAATTTGTGCAATCGGAGACGCAAAAGATTCTAAAAACAAATGCTATGTAATCTTCCTGCCTGATGGAGGAAGAGGTCACATCCCCCGAACGTTGCCATCACGTGCTTTGGGCACGTTTGCGATGCCTCCATTTTGTCAGTCGTAAACAAGATAAGAGAAAATGGTGGGTTGTGACGTTTGGCCGGCGTGGGTCCTGAAGGTCGGCCGCCGTGGGTCCTGAAGGTTGGTGAAAATGGGTCCCCGGAAAGAAAGTTTGAGAAACACTGTGTGGTGAATGTATTACTGCGACCATTCACCACTGTATTACATTACATTACATTGTATGATGTTGATGCCCTTGTGGGCTCCGCCCCCTCATGGGTGGTATATAGATCTGCAGCCTGCAGGCGGCTCTCATGCAGAGCAGTCGCAGGCAGGCACAGTTCTAGCTGATTATAACCACAAAACAACCCCAACAATGTAAAACATAAAAACCCAGGGGCTGGTTTAGCACACTGGGTTAAATCACTGGCTTTTAAAGCAGACTAAGGTAGGCCAGCAGCACGGTTCAATTCCCTTACCAGCCTCCCCGAACAGGTGCCGGAATATGGTGACTAGGGGCTTTTCACAGTAACTTCATTGAAGCTTACTCGTGACAATAAGCAATTTTCATTTCACTTCAATGGAAGATTGAAGAGCTCCTTAGTTCAGTGTATTGTTGGAAGATATGGCTCATTGCTCTTACTTTCCTGAACTGGTAAACTCATTAAACGTCCAACACCAATGTCTGTGGGGCTTTGACTGTTCAAGCTACTGGGCCTGAGCACTTTGTTTTAATTGCCCTCTCCAATCAGTTCTAAAGCAGTGCTTAACCCTTCGGTCTACTTGGCCAAGAAGCAACTTTCACTATTGTCTCTGAATGGTGTTTGGGTTAGGGGCCGTCTTTTGTCTCCTACAAATCTGAAACCTTCTCCAAAATGTTAAACCCACTTTCAAACAAAGAATAATTTCTTGATGGCTGGCTTTGAAGCTTCTGCAGGTATTTAAATATTGCAGCAGCAAAACATTACCAACCACCAAGTTGACAAGCTCTGGATCTGATGTGCTGACAACTCTGGGAGCTAACACCAAATATTCAGATGATCTCAACCGTGAAAACATTAGCAATACTGAGAAAGTCCTATTGTTAAAATGCTTGTTCCTTCATATTGCTAGTGGCAATCGCCTGCAAGAAGCCAATTCTGACGACAATATCAATTTATTTTCCATCCTCTCCAATTCCAACGTTCTTTGCAAAGTGGCAACACACAGTCTGTCCATTAGAGTTGGGTCAGAAAGATCGAAAAGACAAACTAAAGACTGCACAGTGACACAGTGGTTAGCACTGCTGCCTAACAGTCCCACAGACCTGGGTTGAATTTCAGCCTTGGGTGACTGTGGAGTTTGTACTTTCTCAACGTGTGGGTTTCCTCCTGGTACTCCGATTTCCTCCCACAGTCCAGGGTAGTGCAGGTTAGGTGGATTAACCATGATAAAGTGTCTAGGGATGTGCAGATTAGGTGGGGTTACTGTGATAGTGTGGAAGAGTGGGCCTAGATAGGGTGCTCTATCAGAGTGTTCAATGCAGACTCGATGGACAGAATGGTTCCTTCTGCACTGTAGGGATTCTATGGTTAAAGGTGACAATAGGCTTGAGATAAGCTGCAAAATTTACTTTGACTTTTGCCAGGTCAGTTTCTAATTATCTTTGAGTGCATAAGAAAAGTTCTGATCGGGTGCATTGTGGTTTCTAGTCACAACATTGTGTCTTGGTATTGTTGGAGTTAAAATACAGGCTGTGCCCACTCAGGGAGAATAAATAAACACAGCCACCACAATTAAAAGTTAGAAACACACCATTTCGGTCCAGACAAATAAAACTCCAAAATTAAAAGAAACAGAATACAATCTTTTGCACTTAAAAATAATTCTCACACATACAACTTACAAAAACATATTCAACGGTAAAGGTCAATATTGACATATATAGCATTGGGTGTAGTATAATTTTTCACATCTATTTTGCTTTCATTTAGAACATAAGAACTAGGAGCAGGAGTAGGCCATCTGGCCCCTCCATTCAATGAGATCATGGCTGATATTTTGTGGACTCAGCTCCACTTTCCGGCCTGAACACCATAACCCTTAATCCCTTTATTCTTCAAAAAACTATCTATCTTTATCTTAAAAACATTTAATGAAGGAGCCTCTACTGCTTCAGTGAACATTCTCTTCATGAACATTTTACTGGATCCCCTTCCTTACACAAATTAATCCTTTAGTCAAAGATCAGGATGCCAATATTTTAATGCAGGAAATTCAGAGAACCACGAGTGACAATTCTCTTAATAAAAAGCAAAAAGTCCAAAAATGAAAATTAACCTAGAGGAGGAGAGGGACACCATGGGCGTAGAGACTTATATTTTCAACAGGATTTATTTCCATATGTGAGATGACCAGAGAAGGTAAAAATACAAGAAATTAATGATAAATTAGCTGGATAAAAAAACCGGCTTGCCAACAGGAACCAGGTTATTGTAACTGGAAAAAGGAGTTGATGGAGATCCGCAGTGATTTCTGGGTCCTTTATTGGAACAAATATTGGAGGAGATGATTATTTGCAAATTAGAAAATTTAATAAGGATGCCCTCATGTGAACTGGTGACCAGAGTAAATGAGATACACAACATTCTAAATCAGATCTGGATGCTATTACATATTTAATAGGAAAGACAAAACATGTGGTTGATGAAGTGGCATCCACTAGCATGAAAGAGGATTTGGATAGGATCACTGCACAGTCACAGAAAGCTTCTAATCAATGCCAAATGTAGTTTAAAGGACAGTCAGCTTGGATTTGAACGATGGAGATCTTGGAAATATATAAATAAATCGTCAGCGGTCTTCCTTAGTTGATTTTGTAAATCAGAATATTTGTGTAGAAATGTGCCTCAGTGGATTAAATAAGGGAAATCAGTTTCACAATGGGATGGATTGTGGAAGGAAGTGATTTGATAGGCCAAATGTAGTGTTTTGTGAATTAGAGAGAAGAGAAGACACATTTTCATAAAAGGTCCAATTTGTGGAGTTCAATAACCGAGTATGGTAGAAACCTGATTTGAAATCTGAATTATATAGAGTATCGAACACAATTACTTTGCTTTTCATTTTATTTTATTTTATTAAGTGTTACAATGATGCTGCCAACTCTTCACTTGTCCCTGGAATTGTCCTCAAAGCTGCTGGCATTGAATCGATGAGATGAAACACAAACAAAGAACTCACATTGCCTCCCAAGTTATCGATGGGTGAAGAAACCTCCTGGTGTAGCTTTGTGCCAAATGTAATAGAAGGCCCCTTGAAAGGATATTGGAGAGGGAGGGGGAGGATCCAGTTGTTGTGGTCCATGTCGGTACCAACAACTTAGGCAAGTCTAGGAAAGAGGACCTGTTTAGAGATTATAAAGAGTTAGGAGTCAAATTAAAAAACAGGTCCTCAAGGGTCATAATCTCCGGATTACTGCCCGAGCCACGTGCAAATTGGCATAGGGAGGCAAGAATAAGGGAAGTTAACACGTTGCTGAAAGAGTGGTGTCAGGGAATGCATCAAGGCAAAAGAGAGAGCCTATAATGTGGCAAAGAGTAGTGGGAAGTCAGAAGATTGGGAAGGCTACAATAACAAACAGAGGATAACAAAGAGAGAAATAAGGAAGGAGAGGATCAAATATGAAGGTAGGCTAGCCAGTAACATTAGGAATGATAGTAAAAGTTTCTTTAAATACATTAAAAACAAACAGGAGGCAAAAGTAGACATTGGGCCGCTCCAAAATGACGCTGGTAATCTAGTGATGGGAGACAAGGAAATAGCTGAGGAACTTAATAAGTACTTTGCGTCAGTCTTCACAGTAGAAGACATGAGTAATATCCCAACAATTCAGGAAAGTCAGGGGGCAGAGTTGAATATGGTTGCCATCACAAAGGAGAAGGTGCTAGAGAAACTAAAAGGTCTGAAAATTGATAAATCTCCGGGCCCAGATGGGCTACATCCTAGAGTTCTAAAGGAGATAGCTGAAGAAATAGTGGAGGCGTTAGTTATGATCTTTCAAAAGTCACTGGAATCAGGGAAAGTCCCAGAGGATTGGAAAATCGCTGTTGTAACCCCCCTGTTCAAGAAGGGAACAAGAAAAAAGATGGAAAATTATAGGCCAATTAGCCTAACCTCGGTTGTTGGCAAAATTCTAGAATCCATCGTTAAGGATGAGATTTCTAAATTCTTGGAAGTGCAGGGTCGGATTAGGACAAGTCAGCATGGATTTAGTAAGGGGAGGTCGTGCCTGACAAACCTGTTAGAGTTCTTTGAAGAGATAACAAATAGGTTAGACCAAGGAGAGCCAATGGATGTTATCTATCTTGACTTCCAAAAGGCCTTTGACAAGGTGCCTCACGGGAGACTGCTGAGTAAAATAAGGGCCCATGGTATTTGAGGCAAGGTACTAACATGGATTGACGATTGGCTGTCAGACAGAAGGCAGAGAGTTGGGATAAAAGGTTCTTTTTCGGAATGGCAACCGGTGACAAGTGGTGTCCCGCAGGGTTCAGTATTGGGGCCACAGCTGTTCTCTTTATATATTAACGATCTAGATGACGGGACTGGGGACATTCTGGCCAAGTTTGCCGATGATACAAAGATAGGTGGAGGGGCAGGTAGTATTGAGGAGGTGGGGAGGCTGCAGAAAGATTTAGACAGTTTAGGAGAATGGTCCAAGAAGTGGCTGATGAAATTCAACGTGGGCAAGTGCGAGGTCTTGCACTTTGGAAAAAAGAATAGAGGCATGGACTATTTTCTAAACGGTGACAAAATTCATAATGCTAAAGTGCAAAGGGACTTGGGAGTCCTAGTCCAGGATTCTCTAAAGGTAAACTTGCAGGTTGAGTCCGTAATTAAGAAAGCAAATGTAATGTTGTCATTTATCTCAAGAGGCTTGGAATATAAAAGCAGGGATGTACTTCTGAGGCTTTATAAAGCACTAGTTAGGCCCCATTTAGAATACTGTGAGCAATTTTGGGCCCCACACCTCAGGAAGGACATACTGGCACTAGAGCGGGTCCAGCGGAGATTCACACGGATGATCCCAGGAATGGTAGGCCTAACATACGATGAACGTCTGAGGATCGTGGGATTATATTCATTGGAGTTTAGGAGGTTGAGGGGAGATCTAATAGAAACTTACAAGATAATGAATGGCTTGGATAGGATGGACGTAGGGAAGTTGTTTCCATTAGCAGGGGAGACTAGGACGCGGGGGCACAGCCTTAGAATAAAAGGGAGTCACTTTAGAACAGAGATGAGGAGAAATTTCTTCAGCCAGAGAGTGGTAGGTCTGTGGAATTCATTGCCACAGAGGGCGGTGGAGGCCGGGACATTGAGTGTCTTTAAGACAGAAATTGATAAATTCTTGATTTCTCGAGGAATTAAGGGCTATGGGGAGAGAGCGGGTAAATGGAGTTGAAATCAACCATGATTGAATGGTGGAGTGGACTCGATGGGCCGAATGGCCTTACTTCCGCTCCTATGTCTTATGGTCTTATGGTCTTATGCTCAAATCCTCGTCAAATTGTGTGTTAACTGATCTGAGCCAGTGACTGCTACTGGGGGTGGTATAGATGTAGACAAGATCAGTCTTGGATGTGATATCATCTGCAGTGCAATAGTCTGATGACTTTTACAACTGGACTCATTTGAAATGGACTCTTGGAATACTCATAGCCAGTTGTTGCCATTCATGGAACTGTACTGTCAGAGTTTTCAGAAAAGGTGAAGATAATTGAACATAAAGATGTAACATTTTTACTTCTCACTTAACTACCAAATGAAGAAATCCTTCTGTGTTGTTTCTTTCTGATATTGAAGACCATGTGAGGACTTTTATTAGTATCACTTGGCTTTGAGGTACAGAATTTACAGGATTTAAAGGAAAATACGTGCGGCGGAATTCTCCCATCGGGAGACAAACAGCTGACGCCGGAGTGAAACCGGAGTTTCACTCCGGCGTTGGAGGCCGCTCCTCGCCCCCTATTCCCCCCCCCGGGGGCTAGGAGTGGCGGCACGTGAATCCCGGGCGCCGGGCCTTGACGCTTGCGTCAAAGCGGCGCGCCGGGAATGACGCGGCCGGCAGCGTCTAAGTGACGTCAGCCGCGCATGCGCAGATTGGCCGGCGCCAACCCACACATGCGTGGTTGCCGTCTTCCCCTCCGCTGCCCGCAAGACATGGCGGCTTGATCTTGCGGGTCGGCGGACAGAAATTAGTGCGTCTTTTAGAGACACCGGCCCGACGATCGGTGGGCACTGATCGTGCGCCAGACATCTCCTCAGCACTCCCGTGGTGCTCAATCCTTCCTCCGCCCCCCCACAGGCCCCACAAACACCGGTCGCGCACTGTTCACGCCGGCAGTGACCAGGTGTGGTTGGCGCCAGCGTGAACCGGTCGGGTTCGGCAGGCCGCTCGGCCCATCCGGGCCGGAGAATCGGCAGTCGCCGTGAGAAACGGCGACCGGCGATTCTCCGAGCGGCCTGTCAAAAGCGTGACACGCCATTTTGGGGGGGGGTGGGAGAATCGTGGGGGCTGCCAGGGCGGCGTGTCATGAATCGCCTGGCCCTCCCGCGATTCTCCCCCCCCGGCGTGGAGAGCGGAGAATCGCGCCCGTGGCTTCTGCCATGCAGCACTGTGTTTCAAAATTATTCCTTAGAAATCTATAGAATCTGAGCATCAGGACTTCCGGTTGCGGCTATGACCAGCTAAGTCGCACATTTGGCAGCTCCTGCGACAAAGGTGTTTAAGGGCCGATTGGAGGGCCCCGACGGTACTGTAAAGACGAATCCCGGTGGGGGAAGGCTCCCTGAGGAGAGTGAGACCAACTTTATGGTCGGTACTCGGAGTGGGGCGACAAAAAAAGCGGCAGCAGCTCCCCGAAAAAAGCGGGGGAAGAGGACCAAAATGGCGGCCGGTGGCGCACTAGAAGATTGGAGAAAATGGGCGGAGGAGCAGCAGGCCGCTCTCCTCCGGTGTTTTACGGAGCTGAAAGTGGAACTCTTAGAGTCTATGAACGCGACGACCACAAGGCTGATGGGGGCCCAGGCGACCCAAGAGGCGTCGATAAGAGAGCTGCAGCAGGAGATGACTGCAAGGGAGGAGGAGGCCACGGTCCTCGTGGGAAAGGTGGAGGTGCACGAGGCACTCCACCTGAAATGGCAGAGCCGCTTTGAGGAGCTGGACACTCGAATGAGGCGGAAGAACTTGAGGATCCTGGGCCTAGCAGAAGGCCTGGAGGGGCCTGATCTCCCGAAATATGTAGCGGAGATGCTGAGCTCCCTGATGGGAGAGGGGGCCGGTCCATCGCCCCTGGAGCTGGAAGAAGCATATCGGGTCATGGCTAGGCGGCCTAGGGCGAACGAGCCCCCGAGGCCGGTGCTGGTGCGATTCCAGCGTTTCTGTGATCGGGAGAAAGTGCTGAGGTGGGCCAAGAGGGAGAAAAGCAGCAAATGGGAGAATTCGACGGTGCGGATATATCAGGACTGGAGTGCGGAGGTGGCAAAGCGGCGGGCCCGGTTTAACCGGACGAAGGCGGTGCTGCACGCAAAGAGGATCAAGTTCGGAATGCTGCAGCCAGCGCGCTTGTGGGTCACCTACAAGGACCAGCACCATTACTTTGAGACCCCAGAGGAGGCATGGACTTTTGTTCGGGAGGAAAAGCTGGACCTGAACTAGAACTTGGGAACGCCGGCGGTCGAGGCCGCCCGAGTACCCTTGACTGATCAAGTGGCCCATGTCTTTCTTAGGCCAGGTCGGAACTTGGTTAAAGTTGATGGATCGTTTGGTTTCTTTGAAACTTGTGTTATGGGGGGTTTCTTTGTTCCTTTTTGTGTGTCTCTTCCCGTTGCCAACTTCCCTTAATTATTGTTGTTGTAGGGGGGGCTTTTTTACTGTTTTTTGATCTGTTTTTTAAGGGTTATGGTTACTGTTCTGTTCGATGGAGGGTGATGGTTAAATACGTTATTATTGGGTAGTTATTTAGTTATGCAGGCATAGTTATGTATTTATGTATTTATTTGAGATTTGTTATTTATATTGTTATATTGTTAAGTTGGGGAGGCGGGACGGGGGGGGTGCAAGTTGGTTATGCGTGTTTTCTTTTTCTCTTTTTTCTTCCTCTCGTTTTAAGGGGGCTTTTTTATGGGCTTGGATGGGGACGGGGGTGGAATTGAAGATGGCGGGGGTAGGGTGTGGCCGGGCGAAAGCGCGGGCTTTCCCCTGTTTCCCGCGCGCGGGACGGAGGAAGGGGGAGGAGAGAAGAGTGGGGTGTGGCCAGCAATGGCGGCTTTTCCCGCGCTGAAGCGGGGTCAGAGAGGGATGGCAAGGGGGGGGGGGAGGCCCCTCCCCCCCCACATCGGGAGGAGTCGGAGTGTGGCAGGGGCAGCCGGGTCAGCGAAAATCAGCTGACTCTCGGGAGTACGATGGTGGATACACCGGGGCTAGGAGGGTTCCTAGCCAGGGGGGGGGGGGGGGGGGGGGGGGGGGGGGGGGGGGGGGGGGGGGGGGGGGAAGGGGGGTTAGGGGGGGATACCGGGTTGCTGCTGGAAAGGCCGAGGACGGGAAGGGAAGAACGGGAGGAGAGAGGGGGGGGGGGCCATTGCCATGGGGAACGGGTCAGAAGGGGAGGGTCGACCCGGGGCGAACAGGGGACAGGACATGGCTAATAGACAGGGGAAAGGGACGGGTCGCTCCGCGACCCGGTTGATTACTTGGAACGTGAGGGGGCTGAATGGGCCGGTCAAGAGATCAAGGGTTTTTTCACACCTAAAGGGACTGCAGGCGGATGTGGCAATGTTGCAGGAGACTCACTTGAGAGTAGTAGACCAGGTACGCCTGAGAAGGGGGTGGGTGGGCCAGGTGTTCCACTCAGGCTTGGACGCAAAGAACCGGGGGGTGGCGATTTTGGTGGGAAAGAGGGTGTCGTTCGTGGCGGCGCAGGTGGTAGCAGATAAGGAGGGTAGGTACGTGATGGTGAAGGGTAGGCTGCAGGGAGAGAATGTGGTGCTGGTGAATGTGTATGCCCCGAATTGGGATGACGCGGGTTTTATGAGGCGCCTGTTGGGCCTCATTCCGGGTCTGGAGGCAGGGGGCCTGATCATGGGGGGGGACTTCAATACAGTGCTCGACCCTGGGCTGGACAGATCGAGTTCCAGGACGAATAGGAGGCCGGCAGCGGCGGAGGTGCTAAGGGGGTTCATGGAGCAGATGGGGGGGGTAGACCCTTGGAGATTTGGCAGGCCAAGG
Source organism: Scyliorhinus canicula (assembly GCF_902713615.1). NCBI lineage: Eukaryota > Metazoa > Chordata > Chondrichthyes > Carcharhiniformes > Scyliorhinidae > Scyliorhinus > Scyliorhinus canicula. The sequence continues at coordinate 120,752,313 of NC_052147.1, read as the reverse complement.
GCGAGGGAGTATTCTTTTTTCTCCCACGTCCACAGGGTGTACTCCAGAATAGACTTTTTTGTACTGAGCAGGGGCTGATTTCGAGAGTGCAGGACACGGAGTACTCGGCCATTGCGATTTCGGACCATGCGCCACACTGGGTAGAGGTAGAACTGGGGGAAGCACGGGACCAGCGCCCGTTGTGGCGCCTGGATGTGGGGCTGCTGGCGGACGATGAGGTGTGCGGAAGGGTCCGGAAGGGCATTGAGAGATATCTGGGCACGAACGACACGGGCGAGGTGAAGGTGGGGGTAGTCTGGGAGGCCCTGAAGGCAGTGATCAGAGGAGAGCTGATCTCCATAAGGGCACACAGAGAAAGGAAGGAGAGGCAGGAGAGGGAGAGACTGGTGGGGGAACTTATAGAAGTGGACAGGAGATATGCGGAGACACCAGAGGAGGGGCTGTTGAGGGAGCGGCGCAGTTTACAGGCCCAGTTTGACCTACTGACCACTAGGAAGGCGGAGACGCAATGGAGAAGGGCACAGGGCGCGGTCTATGAGTACGGGGAAAAGGCGAGCAGGATGCTAGCACACCAGCTGCGCAAGCGAGATGCAGCCAGAGAGATTGGGGGAGTGAGAGAGAAGGGAGGGAACGTAGTGCAGAAGGGGCAAGAGGTGAACGGGGTCTTCAGGGATTTCTACAGGGAATTGTACCGGTCTGAGCCGCCCAGGAGGAGGGGGGGAATGGAGAACTTCCTCGATAGATTGAGTTTCCCAAAGGTCCAGGAGGTACGGGTGGAGGGGCTGGGGGCGCCGATAGAGCTGCAGGAGCTAGTTAAAGGGATAGGCCAGATGCAGGCGGGGAAGGCGCCGGGGCCGGATGGGTTCCCGGTGGAATTTTATAAGAAGTATGTGGACTTGGTGGGTCCAGTGCTGGTGCGAGCCTTCAATGAGGCGCGAGAGGGGGGGGTTCTGCCCCCGACAATGTCACAGGCCCTGATCTCCTTGATCCTGAAGCGGGACAAAGACCCTGTACAGTGCGGGTCCTACAGGCCTATCTCCCTCTTGAATGTAGATGCTAAACTGTTGGCAAAGGTCCTGGCAACCAGAATAGAGGATTGTGTGCCAGGGGTAATCCATGAGGACCAGACGGGGTTCGTAAAGGGACGACAACTTAACACAAATGTCCGGAGACTGTTGAATGTGATTATGATGCCAGCAGTGGAGGGGGAGGCTGAGATAGTGGTAGCACTGGATGCGGAGAAGGCATTCGATAGGGTGGAGTGGGAATACCTGTGGGAGACGCTGGAACGGTTTGGGTTTGGGGAGGGATTTATCAAGTGGGTGAAGCTGCTGTATTCGGCCCCGATGGCGAGTGTGGTTACAAACGGGAGGAGGTCAGAGTATTTTGGGCTCCATCGAGGTACCAGGCAGGGATGCCCCCTATCCCCCTTACTATTTGCATTAGCGATCGAACCGTTGGCGATGGCACTGAGGGGTTCAGGGGGGTGGAGAGGACTGACAAGGGGAGGGGAGGAACATCGGGTATCACTCTATGCGGATGATTTGTTGTTATATGTGGCGGACCCGGAAGGGGGAATGCCGGAGGTAATGGAAATACTAGCGGAGTTTGGGGACTTTTCGGGATATAAATTAAATGTGGGTAAAAGTGAGGTCTTTGTGATACACCCAGGAGATCAGGGGGAGGGAATTGGGCGGCTCCCCTTTAAGAGAGCAGTAAAGAGCTTCAGGTACTTGGGGGTGCAGGTGGCAAGGAACTGGGGGACCCTCCACAAGCTGAATTTTTCAAGGCTGGTGGAGCAGATGGAGGAGGAGTTCAAGAGGTGGGACATGGTACCGCTGTCGCTAGCAGGGAGGGTGCAGTCAGTCAAAATGACGGTCCTCCCGAGGTTCTTGTTTCTGTTCCAGTGCTTGCCCATCTTTCTCCCCAGGGCCTTCTTCAAGAAGGTAACTAGCAGCATTATGGGCTATGTGTGGGCACATGGCACCCCTAGAGTGAGAAGGATTTTCTTGGAACGGAGTAGGGACAGTGGAGGATTAGCGCTACCCAATCTTTCCGGATACTACTGGGCGGCGAACGCATCGATGGTGCGCAAGTGGGTGATGGAGGGGGAGGGGGCAGCTTGGAAACGTATGGAGAGGGTGTCCTGCGGCAATACAAGCCTGGGGGCGCTAGTAACGGCACCATGGCCGCTCCCCCCCACAAGGTATTCCACGAGTCCGGTGGTGGCGGCCACCCTTAAAATCTGGGGGCAGTGGAGGCGACACAGGGGGGAAGTGGGGGGTCTGATGGCGGCGCCACTGAGAGGGAACCACAGGTTTGTCCCGGGGAACACTGGCGGGGGATTCCAGAGCTGGCACAGGGCGGGCATCAGGCAACTGAGGGACATGTTCATAGAGGGGAGGTTTGCGAGCCTGGGAGAGCTGGAGGAGAAATTTGAGCTCCCCCCGGGGAACACGTTTAGATACCTGCAGGTGAAGGCATTTGCCAGACGACAGGTGGAAGGATTTCCCTTGCTTCCCGATAGAGGGGTGAGTGATAGGGTGCTGTCAGGGGTCTGGGTCGGAGAAGGGAAGGTCTCGGACATCTACAAAATAATGCAGGAGGTGGAGGAGGTATCGATAGAGGAGCTGAAAGACAAGTGGGAAGCGGAGCTGGGAGAGCAGATAGAAGATGGGACATGGGCGGATGCCTTAAAGAGGGTCAATTCGTCGTCGTCGTGCGCAAGGTTGGGCCTCATCCAATTTAAGGTGCTGCACAGAGCCCATATGACGGGGACTAGGATGAGTCGGTTCTTCGGGGGTGAGGACAGGTGTGTTAGGTGTTCGGGAAGCCCTGCGAACCATGTACATATGTTCTGGATGTGCCCGGCACTGGAAGAGTTCTGGGAGGGGGTGGCGGGGACGGTATCGAGAGTGGTGGGAACCAGGGTCAAACCAGGGTGGGGGCTAGCGATTTTTGGGGTTGGGGTGGAGCCAGGAGTACAGGAGGCAGGGGAGGCCGGAATATTGGCCTTTGCGTCCTTGGTAGCTCGGAGAAGGATCTTGATTCAGTGGAGGGACACAAGGCCACCAAGTGTTAACACCTGGTTAAACGACATGGCAAGCTTCATCCAATTGGAAAGAATCAAATTCGCCCTGAGAGGGTCGGTACAGGGGTTCTTCCGGCGGTGGCAGCCCTTCCTTGACTTTCTGGATCAGAGATAGGAACTGGAGGCCGAAACAGCAGCAACCCGGGGAGAAAGGGGGGGGGGGGAGGGAGGGGGGGGGGATAGCAACGAAGGGAGCACGTCAGCGGGGGGTCGCGGGCAATGACTGCCCGAGGCCATCGGCAGAAAGGGAAAAACGGTTTGGTTGCTAGACTGGTAGCGCGGGGGGGGGGGGGGGGGGGGGGGGGGGGAGAGGGTGGGGGGGTGCGCGCGGGGGAGGGCGTGGGGAGGATTTTCCAGGGGGGATTTGTTGTGTTATAATTTAAAATGTAGTAGGGGTAAATGTTTGTATCGAAAAATTTCAATAAAAATTATTTAAAAAAAAAGAATCTGAGCATCACCAGTTGGATGATTGCATGTGCCAGACAATAGGGTTTAGTGCCTGTGTTATTGAAAGATCACTTCGTTCTCTAGCCTGAAGAGTACCCACCAATTGTAGTAAGTTTATTTTTAACACTCAAACATGACTCCCAAAGGAAGAAAAATTTGGAGATGTGGATTGGATGGGCAATAAATGCTGGCCTAGGCAAGCAATGCCCACATCCCATGAATGAACTTTTTGAAATGTAACACAGGCTCAGAGCACACTGTCACCTGTTTTACACCATCGGGCAAAGTCATGGGCCGCGATTCTCCCCTACCCGGCGGGATGGAGTGGCGTGAACCACTCCAGCGTCTGGCCGCCCCAAAGGTGCGGATTTCTCCGCACCTTTAGAGGCCAAGCCCTAACCTTGAGGGGCTAGGCCCGTGCCGGAGTGCTTGGTGCCCTGCCAGCTGGCCGGCAGGAAAGGCCTTTGGCGCCACGCCAGCTGGGGCCGAAGGGACTTCGCCGGCCGGCGGAAGTCCGCGCATGCACCGGAGCATCAGCTGCTGCTGAATTTTTCCCTGCGCAGGGGGTCACTTCCGCGTCCGCCATCGTGAAGGCTATGGCCAACGCGGAAGGAAAAGAGTGCCCCCCCATGGCACAGGCCCGCCTGCCGATCAGATCACCCCGTGCCCCCCCCAGGACCCTGGAGCCCGCCCACGCCGCCAGGTCCCGTCGGTAAGGTAGGTGGTTTGATTCCCGCCGGCTTGACCGGCATGACAGCAGCGGGACTGCGGCCCATCACGGGCCGGAGAATCGCCAGGGGGCAGGGGGCACCGACTGGTGCGGCGCGATTCCCGCCCCCGCCGACTATCCGGTGCCGGAGAATTCGGCGGCTGGCGGGGGCGGGATTCACGCCGGCCCCCGGCAATTCTCTGACCCGGCGGGGGTCAGAGAATCCAGCCCATGATCTGTGTAATTGAGAGGTGTCTGACAGGCATAAATAAAAGAATTGTATGGAGGAATATTGTATAGCATACTGTGAGTTGTTAACCATCTCCCCCACTCCTTTTACCCCTTTACATCCCCACCCCCATCCCATCCCTTTCTCTTATATGGATGAGATGTCAATTGGGACAATGATGGTTCCTTACAGAGAAGTCAAGATACCACGGACATGATTTTACAAAATATCATGAGAGGCCAAAAATGGTACGTTTGCTGGCAAGATTTCCAATTAAGATGTTCCCGGGCATCTGTGGCTGGTGTTTATTGCCCTGATGCCTGCAGGCTGTGTATTTTAAAAAGTATTCAGAGCACATTTAAAATTCATGGAGTGGCTGTCCAGGAACCTTACGAATAAAGGCCTGTAAGCAATGGCAGCCCTAAACCTCTAAACCATGGGAATGTTCCTGGGCTCAATGTATGATCTGCGTGACATCTCACAGTCATTTGCTCGCAAGTGCATCCGTAAGGTCAGGGATGCATCCTTAACCAGGGTATCAGACTACATTACTTTCCAACTGGACCAGACCAATGAGGATGAGGGGCTTGGGGGGGGTTTGAGCACCAAAACTGGTATGCCATTGGTGCAGGGGGCCATCGATGACACTCATGTGACTCTACATGCCCCATGGCATCAGTGAGCCTTGTTTATTAACAGGAAGAGGTTCTGCTCCTATAATGTCCCAATGGTCTGTGACCACCAGATGATGATCATGAATGTTTGTGCATGTTTTCCGCAATAGGGCCTTCATGTTGTCTGACAGCCTACAACCCCTGCCCCCAAGAGTTCCATGACCCCTCTGCAACTAAGGGAGAAGGTCTACATGAAAACAAAGTCTTTAGGGTGCTGGACCTGGGGAGTCCTAGTGCCCACATAAAGGTGATGATAACTTGCAGTGAGGAAAGTTCTGCTCAGCCTGTCAATGAAGGAGGGTGATAACAACTTGATTGAGGAATGTTCTGATGCTCCTCAGCTTTTGCTTATATCTGACCCCTGTCTGTCTTCTGCCAGCACGCTGACTCCCCGGCTCACGTGCGAGTGAGGGTCAGGCCTACATCCCTTTATCCCATAGCACTAGAGGGGGATTAGAGATGAGGGTCTAAGGTTCACTGATTAATGCCAGAGTCCTTCCAGGAGGTATGTTTTTCATAGTTTGAGTGGGCCTAACTGTTTCCCCTACATTGAGGGCCCGTTACAAAAGCTGTGTCGAGATGGGGTGAAGACCTATCCCGGTGGGAGGAGGATCAAAGACAGTGAGACCTTAAGGTTGTGAACAACAAGAGGTTTTAATAAGTTGACAAGTGTAATTGTGACATTTCATTGCAACTATTATTACAGCTATTTGTGCCTAACTTCACCCGTGCCCACTCTGTGCCCTTACAACACCTTACAGAATCACAGATTCACAGACTTTACAGTGCAGAAGGAGGCCATTCAGCCCATCGAGTCTGCACCAGCCCTTGGAAAGCGCACCATACCTAAGTCCGCACCTCCACCCTATCCCCGTAACCCCACCTTATCTTACCTTTTTTGGACTCTAAGGCAATTTAGTACAGCTAATTCACCTACTCCTGCACATCTTTGGACTGTGGGAGGAAATTGGAGCACCCGGAGGAAACCCACGCAGACACGGGAGAACATGCAGACTGCGCAGTCAGTGACCCAAGCCGGGAATTGAACCTGGGACCCTGGCACTGTGAAGCCATTGTGCTAACCATTATGCTACCATGTTGCCCTCATGATCCCTCCCATTACACCTCAGTGTATTCCCAAGATGCACATGAGAGGTAGAGGCGGCCTGCTGCCTTCTATGCCCTGTTGCCTGAGATACACTTGATGGGCATCCTCTGGAGTGCTGGGACCTGGAGGGCCCCAGCCTACTTTTAGGTGGCATTGAGTCACCCTGTTCCACCCGCTGCCCCTGAGAAGTGCCAGTATCAGGAAGAAGGGATTCAGAATGGCTGGCCATACCCAGGAACACCTGGATGGAAGGCCCCAAAATTCTCCTCAAAACTTCTTCTTCCTTCTGGGAGCTATGGACCACTGGATTATACCATGGGACAGCGGGGCAGCTGGAATGAGCTCCAGAAATCTCAACATCATCTGGCACTGCCAATTCTGTAGGCCCACTAGTATCTACACCATGGTGTTGAACCTCTCAGACATGGTCCTCAGAGGCTGAGCCATGCTTCAGAGTTCTCCAGTTATGAATCTGATGTGCACCCCAGGCTTTCCACTGCAGAAACCCCCTTGACGTGTTGGCCTGGGTGCCATACATCGGCGGCAACATCTCTTGCAACTGAAGGCTTTGGGACTCCTCCATTCGGCTTTGCAACCACAGAAATGTCGCTGACAAACCCTCCTGGTATTCCCAGTTCTGCTTTTGCACCTCATGCAGCTGAAGGACAAACGTGGCCAGAGACACGGCACCTGGCTGGGGCATAGCTGAGTCCTGGAATCCAGCAGACCTCTGAATGTCTAATCCCTGGGATGCTCCTGTCTCCACCTGATGTGCAGCAAAAGTTATATGGTGCTCACCCAGAAGCTTGTCTACTAAGAGCGCCCACCGAAATGCTTGTCTCTGCAATCGTGAAAGATGGGGCTGATAGTAGGGATGTGTCGTTATTGTCCTCCTCGGAGATCCTTAGCTCAGGTATTCCACCACCCATCTTCTCTCTCTGCAATTGTGATATCTTCTCCTGCAGCGACACAAAATAGGATAATGTGAGCTGGATGCCTGGCAGGCCAGAGGCCAAGGACAACTAGCATGTGTGGGCACTGCGCTTAAGCATGGAGGGGTTCTGAAGAGGAGTTCTGGGGAGGGGGGAGATTTGAGGATGATGGTGGGAGGCTGGGTACTGCAAACCTGCAAGTTGGCGGCTTGTGGGTTCAAGTTGACATCAGACATTCGAGGGGGTTGACAGAAAGATGGAGTATCAAGGGGAGTCAGGGGGCACTTTGTTGTCTGCGAATTATCAGAACTTCAACCAGTCTATTAGTAAAATATTTTACCCAGGGTGTCCTTATTTGCGAGATGAGTACAGGTTCACAATTCAACACAAATTTATTTTCTAAACAGTTATTCTCCCAAATTATCCCAACTATAATATGCCAAAGGTTCTAATTCTACTTGTGCCAATGAAGTTGATTGAGTTGTGGGTCCAATCCTCTTAGCTTTAGTTGCCTCAGGGCTCTCGTCTGCGGTGGTGGGGCTCGCACACCTCTTACGTCCATTCTCTAGTCCACCATCAAATCTTCTCCATTGCCTCTGCATTAAGTCTTCACCAGGGAGTGCCTTTGGATGTCTGTTCTTATCCCTCTCTTAAAGCCCTTCCAGAAGTTTCTCTGGCCCTCAGTCAATGAGGTAGCTGGGCGGGGGTTGAAACACCCAATGGAATTGTCGATTGTAATTCGGCAGGACACCAGGAAGTCCCCACAGAGGTCCATCCTCAGGTGCATTGTCCGCACATAACCTTATCCCATATAAAATAACGGCGGGAAATCTAGATACCAGAAAGTCTGGCTTCATCTGGGCAATCCATAACAATTGATCCATTTGAATGGGCCCGATTATCTTCCAATCTCCTATTTACAGGACAGGCCCAGAATTGCCCGGCTGTTTGTCTCTGTCCAGTATATTCAAACTTAGCTGTTTGAATTCCCATCAGGCCATCTGACTGTGAATTTAATTTAAAGTGTCCAATTCTTAATTTAAAGTGTCCAATTGTACATAGGGCCTAAGATTCAGGGCGTTTGCTATTACCACAACTTACCCCTGCAGATTGTAGTAGATCGCTCGTTGTTTTCCTACTTGAAACCCCGTCCTCTTGCTCAGGCTGTGGACACTGACCAGTGCTGCCACCATCTCCCAGACGAGATTGGTGACCTTGCTGGAAGGCCTGCTGCAAACCCATAGGTAAATTGTGGCCTGCATCACCTCCAGAGAAAAGGGTAATCTAGTGAGGACCAACTCTGAAACTCTGGGAGCTTGTCTTCTACCTGCCGTCCTCCTGGCTTGACTGCGAGCAGCGACTGTGGAGCTGTTTAAAATGATTGAGTGCGCAGATGATTCCCGGGGCAGTCGAATCAGACGCTTGGCACCCTCGGGTGTGGAGTTTATCATGTGGAGTTTTCTAATTACCTAAAGATTGTGATCCGGATCGCGCCGCCGAGGCTTGCGGGATTTGAATCGATGTTTGTGCCAAAAATGCCACATTGCCATTTTTGGGGAAAATTCCACCTCAAACCTCAGATTACCAAAGCCAAATGTTTAAAGAAAAAAATGAGGCTCCTCCTCCTGATCTCCCAGTCATACAATGATGGAAGCTATTTGAGGGGAGTATCAAGGAGCATATAAAAGAGGAGGAAAACTAATTAAACTGTCCCTTTCCAAAACAAAATCTGTCCACAGACTGTGATCTATCGTATCTTTGTGATTAAATTAAGGAAATTTCAGCTCATGACTAATTCAGAGACATGCTGACAGATTACCTATTTGTTCAGATATCTACACCTGCCCGAACACAACTGAAAAGCTTTCAACCTTTATTGAAACAAAGCTACACAAAGACCAGAAATAGATTCTATAAAGATTTCCTTGTTTGATAAATGTGCAAATTGACAACAGACAGAGCTAGGACATACTTACGGTTTGGTTAAACATCTAATTGTTGATGCCAGCTTTTTTTAATATGGGGTTTGCAGTTGAAATGCTCAAGTGGCAAAAAAAAGAAAGGCAAATAAATCTATTCATATCCATGTCTACTGCTGATAATGAGCATTTTCAATCTGACCAAAGCTTCAAGATAGAAATGTGAATTGTGATCTGACAAATAAGGCAGCCTAAACAAATTCAATAAAATGTTATGCGAGCATAAAGGTTAATGGTCAAAAATGAATTACAGTGAGCACAGGCGAAACAGCGTTGTGCTAGTTTATCAATGACATCTACCAGCAGAAACAATGCCAACATTTTCTTCGATGAGTTCAACTGGTGTCTGTCAAATGGACTATTTTATCATGGGTCCATGTGGGCGGAATATGTTTATTGTGAATAGTGAGGCAGAACTACCGTGGTGGAACTACTGAGGTGGAAAACAATGAGCAGCCCACGTCCTCATTAGATTTATTTTATTTTTTTCAAAATCTTTTTATGTGGACAAAAGAAATGATGGAGTTGAGCGATGGTCATTCATTGTTATGGCAATAAATGATAGAATAACACCTGGGAAAACAAATGAATATAAAAACTGAAAATTAATATCGGCAGTAGTAATGGATGCTTCTGCTGGGCATACAGCCCATAACACCTGATATGAGCTAAATCCTATTATTATATTTGAGGTCTTCACTTTGCACATATGTCTGAAACAGTGATCAAAATAATTACACGTTGTGAGAAATTGATTGTTTTTTGCAATGATTTGTAATATCCAGTGTGCTGGACAGAAATTCTGCGTAGAGAGCATTGCGACCTATTTCTAACCTCTTCAGAGTTACTGCACCGTCCAAGGAGTATGTGAGCTATAGTTATCCATCTCTGCTCTAGACCAGCCTCTGATTCTATTCTCGTCATCACACAGAAATAGTTCAGTGCCGATTTTAAACCCTTCAGCAAGGTTACCTTGATGCCCTCATGATCTACAGAAGGAATTTAAAAATACAGGACATGGCTTTAAAGCAAAACTGCGATATTGACTCCCCACATTCAGCAGCAGTGTGCTTTAACAAACATGAGTGGATGAATGCACAGCAGTGCTCTTTTACATTTTCCGACAACAGTGCAACTTAAGCAGTTCTGAGTATGTTTACACTGGCTAGTTCTTTTTGCACAGTGATCATGTTCGCAAGGTGAGGAGGCATTTGTGAATTTCAGAACTGCACACTTAACAATAAAGTGGTTTTTATTATGTTTTTAACAGGGTTCCAACAGCTAACTGAGCACAGGAAGCAAAGATAGACATTTGTGGAATTATAAACCTGAAGGCCATCCATTTAAGTGGACTATTCTACAGAAGATGAATGTAACATTTTTAACATGCCTTTACTTCAGATTGACTCTCAAATTAAATAACTAATAGTGCATGCTGTTGGTGTTTCATTATTTCCATAGGATCAACACAAAGGAGAATATATTACCAGGTTTCTATGGGGATGGAATTCCTCTTGTCGATAATTTTATTGAAAAACTGCGCTCTGTAGTCACGCTGACTTTTCCATGAAATATATCAATAGAAGCAATTTACCCTTAATATCTATTAAATGAAAAGATTCTTTATCTAATTTATTTAATTCGAATTATGACATTGCAGAGTGGACATTACATACATTCTGTTATCATGCACACCCTGCAGGGAAGTTGTACTCATGAGGTATATGGGGAGGGTTACAAACTCTCTGAACCATAATTGCTCCGCTAGTAGGGTCTTCACTCAGGTCATTTATTTTGGATTGTGTGCATGCAAAAATGGCTTTTAGGACATATGTTTAAAAGAGAAAATGCTTGCATGACGCTGGGAAGAGATTGGGAGAATGGAGGAGTGGAATTAATTGGGTAATACTTTTTATAGAATGAATGCAATTTGAGATACAATGCACATGCATTTTACAGTTAAGTCACATTGTGTTCATCTGATAGACACAAAGCAAATTCAAGTTTGAGAGTGCGCATGATAATACTCGATACCTGAGCAGATTACAAATGAATTGCCAGTACTCCATTTGCTTTGTGGTCTTATATGAATTACATAGAATATACAACACAAACAAACACAGGCCATTTGGCCATTCATGCTGGTATTTATGATCCAATGAATCTCCTCCCATCTTTCTTATACTGACTCTATCAGTTTATTCCCTTCTAATTTATGCACTCATCTAGCCTTAATTATATCTCTATCATTTGACTCAGCCATTCCCTGAGGTAGCCAGTTCCACACTCTCACTACTCTCTGGGTGAATGCATTTTCTTTTGAATCCTCCACATGATTTCTTGATGAGCATCTTTTATATTGAAGACTCATTCCCACAGCAAATGTTTTGATCTCCAAGTTGTAAAGAGATTCAGAGGTACTGTTGAAGGCTCCAAAACATGTTGCAAGGTTGGTGCTAGAAATGTACGCTTTTACAGGCATTCAGAAAGGAGAATATGTCTCTTTTCTCCAGAAAAGAGAAGGCTGGGTTGAACGAATGGAGATCCTTAAAACTATGAAAGATATTGATAGAGCAGACACAAAAGTAGACAGGAAGACATGATGATCTGTCGACTGTAGGATGTGACACAAATTCATTGCTTCAGCAAATGCCAAGGAGACAACCAACTGGCTACCAATTCTGCTCCCTTGTGTTGAACTTCTTCATTAGTCTATTATGTGGCATCTTATCAAAGGTTTTCTGGAAATCAAGATAAATGATATCAACATTTTACCCGTGTCTATTCTCTGTGTTACTTCTTCAATGAAATTGGCCAAACAAGTTTCTCGTTTTTAAAATTCATGATCATGAGTCATAATGTTTTGCTTCTGGATGTTTTTTTATTTTCTCCTTCAGTAGGGATTCTGAAATTTTTGTCACTACTAATTTAAGCTAACTGGTTTTCAGTTCCTTAGACATATTCTGTCTCCTTTCTCAAATATAACTGTATGATAACCTATCCACCAGTCCTCTGGAACTAAACATTTGTCAATGAACTACTAAGTATGTACAATAGTTCCTCTGCTATATTTTCTTTAGATTATTTTAAAATGTCTTGAAAAAATCAATCCAAACCAAGCATTTGTATTTATTTTAAATTTGATTTTACTTCCTTCTATTTTAAATGTAGTTATATAATTTCAGTCCAATTTTTTGATTTCATATCCATCTGAACAGTCTTGCTGGTGAATAAAATGAGAGAGATAATTATTTGATATTTCAACAATGTGCGTGTCTTTTACCGACTTTCTGAAACAGCATAGCAAGCCACTCAGCTGCACCAAACCACTACAGTAAGGTCACAAAATAATAAATCTGAAGGGTCACCTGACATCAGGGCTCCTTGCATGCCAAACAGTAGAAGCAGTATGCAGTAGAGATAAGCAATCACACAACCAACGTTGCGAATAAAAGCTCTGCAGTATTGTTAAATCCATTTTGAATGGTTCTGGACAATTAAACACAAATATCTCCATCCTCAATAATGGGAAAGCCCAGCAGATCTGTGCTGAAAACAAGGTTGAAGCATTTACAACCATCTTCAGCCAGTAGTGCCAAGTGGATGATCCATGTCAGCCTATCCCTGAAGCCCACAGCATCACAGATGTCAGTCTTCAACCAATTCAATTCACTCCACATGATACTATGAAATGACCGAAGGCACTGAATATAGCAAATGCTCTGGGCCCAGAAAGCATCCTAGATGCAGGACTGAAGACCTGTGTTCCAGAACTAGCTGTGCCATTATCTACCCCAGATTGCAACAGTTCAAGAAGACGGCTGATCGCCACCTTCTCAATGGCAATTCGGGATGAAGAACCCAATGTTGGCATTATCAGCGATGTTCACACCCTATGAAATAATTTTTTAAAAAGCTAAATTGCTGCAACTCTGATATCTACCTGACAATGTAGAAAGAGGGCCAGTAATGTGCTGTCCACAGAAAGCAGGATAAATTCAATCCAGCCAATTACCACTCCAGGGCCGGGATTCTCCGAGCCTGTGCCAGGTCGGAGAATCGGCGTTGACGGCGAAAATTCCCGCCACGCCGCTCTGATGCCGGGGCCCGATTCTCTGGCGACCGGAGAATCAGCGGCTGTTGTGCACACGCGATCGATGCGGTGCTGGTCGGGGGAGCCGTTGAAATAAGCCCCCGCGCCGATTCTTCGCGGTCCACCGGCCGAGTTCCGCCGGCCTTGTTCTTATATGGTTCCACCTGGTGGGAGCTCAGACCTGCGGCCACGGTGGCCATCCTGGTGGGGAGGTGGGGGTATCAGACTCTGGGGGGGGGGGGTGCGGGCTGTGTCGCTATGCCACATTGCGCGGTGCCGGCACAGAAATGACCACCACACGCATGCACCAGCGTGGAAATGGCCGCCATGCTACCTTTCCTCAGAAACTGTACCAGCCATATAAACACAGTGGCTACCAGAGCAGGTCAGAGACTGGGAATTCTGCGACGAGTATTCGCTTCCTGACTCCCAAAAGCCTGCCCACTATCTACAAGGCACCAGTCAGGATTGTAATAGAGTACTCCCCACTTGCCTGGATAAGTGCAGCTCCAACAAAACTCATGAGGCTCAACACCATCCAGGCCAAAGTAATCTGCTTGATTGACATCCCATCCACCACCTTAAACATTCACCCCCTCCAACACGGATGCACTGTAGCAGCAATGGGCACCACCTACAAAGTGCTACAGCGATTAAGCAAACGCCTTTATCAGCAACAGTCATATAGGAACACCACATCTGGAAGCCACACATCATCCTGAGTTGGAACTATATCGCTGTTCGATCACAGCCACTGGGTCAAAATCCTGGCATTCTGTTCCTAACAGCATTGTGGGTGTAAAGAGATGACATGGACTGCCACAGTTCAAGAAGGCGGCTCACCACCAACTTCTCAAGGGCAATTAGGCATGTTGGCCTGGCCAGCAATGCAAGCATCTAAAGAAAGAATGAAATAAATTCTGCCATTTCACTATTGCTGTCCTTGATTTTATTCTGTCAATCCCTTCGTAGCTGTATTCCCAAACTGACTTTCCCTGTTTTCATTTCTGTGCCTTTAGAATATTTTACTTTTTCTTTATGTTCCTTCATCAATTTAATTTCCTCACTTCTCTAAGAAGGTGATGTGGTGCAGTGCAGGCGTCTCTGCCTCTAAACCAGAGATCTGTGGCCCAATTCTCCATTTCAGAGGGCAGGATTCTTCATTGGCTGATGCTGGAATCGGGAAATGCGATTGGGAGTAGAATCGGTTCCGGCATGGAAAACGCAGCGGGAGACGATTTGACGCCAAATTGCAATTCTCTGTCACCTCAACAGCGGCATCAATGCGTTCCAGAATGCACGTATAGTAAACGCTGTTTGCGGTAATTAGCAGGCCTGATCCGGTATTCTCCAGGCCTCTGTGATTCTCCGCCTCCGATGGGCCGAGTTCACTTGTGCTTTTAAAAATCGTGAAACCGGCGTTGTGACTGAAGAGAAAGAGAGAGGAGGTAGGACATGGAGAGGAGCGACCATGGGCTGCCGGGCTGGGCGTCAGAGCCAGAGGCCCCCATGGTGCTGGTTACTGACGGGGCCAGAGATGCGGAGCGGGGGGGCAGAGCCCGCAGTGCCAACTGGGGCCACCATGTAGCCCGATGTACCTGGTTGGCACGGGATACGCACAATGCTAACATGTCGGCCTTTCACCCCCTGCAGACAATGGATATTGGAATTCAACAGCAATGGTGGCCTTTCTGCTAGTCGCTGCAGCCCTGGGGGATGACCTGCAAGCTAGTGCTGCTCGAGGAGCAGGAAGGTGCAATGCGGAGCTTGCAGCAGAGGAACAGGAGGCAGCCGCCCAGGATGGAGAGCCAGCCCCAACAGGAAAAGGTGGTGCAGGAGGTGCAAAGAAGGCGCCACATGAGGCCTCGTGTGTACCGACAGCGCCAATAATTCGAGAACCTGCCGGACATGGCATGCCGCCGAAAACTCTGACTGAGCAGGGAGACAGTGCAACATCTCTGCCAGATAATGGCAAAGCTGGCACCGCGGGGGGATGGGGTAGGACACCCCAACCAGTGACCATCAATATGATGGTCGCCCTGAACTTCCAGGCTCCGAGTGGGGACCTGTCCAGGATCTCATAGACCTTGGTGCACAGGTGCATCCAACCGCCCTCTTGGCCCTATATGCCGAGTTGGGATAATACATCCATTTCAATGTGGACCGAGCCCAAAAGGATGCCCGGGTAGCAGGATTTGCCACCATTGCCGACATACCCTGGGTCCAGGAGCTGATCGACGGGATGCATGAGCACCTGCTGATGACAGACCACTGTATACAAACCAAAGGGCAGCACGGTAGCATTGTGGATAGCACAATTGCTTCACAGCTCCAGGGTCCCAGGTTCGATTCCTGCCTTAGGTCACTGTCTGTGCGGAGTCTGCACGTTCTCCCCGTGCGTGCGTGGGTTTCCTCCGGGTGCTCCGGTTTCCTCCCACAGTCCAAGGTGTGCAGGTTAGGTGGATTGGCCATGATAAATTGCCCTTAGTGTCCAAAATTGCCCTCAGTGTTGGGTGGCCGAATGGCCTCCTTCTGCACTGCAAATTCTATGAAATCTGAAAAAGGGGTTCCACTTGATGAACGTGCAGCTGATTTGTGGCCATCAGCTGCGTATCATGCACATCTGAGCCCGACAGCCAGGCAGTGTGCACAACGCCTTCATCCTGGCACACTAGACAATTACTGACATGTTTGAGACCTCCACCCCCCCCCCCCCCCCCCCCCCCCCCCCAAACCTGGGAGGTTGGCTCCTGGGCTACAGGGGTTATCCACTGAAGACATGGCTGATGCCACCTATCCGGAGACCACAGACCGACGTGGAGACCCGACAACGATGCCCATGCAGCAACCAGGAGCGAGATCGAGCCGTGCTTTGGCCTCCTGAGGTGAGGTTCAGGCCTGGACCTCTCTGAAGGGTGTAATGTTCTCGTTGGATGGCCTGATTTATTACAAGAACACTTGTAGTTAAAGTTATAAACGATTTATTAACTTTAACCATGGATAAACTATATACAAGACAGCAGATGAAAACAGTAAAATTATGCGAAGTAACCTCTCTCTTCAGCTTCCTCCGGCCAGTCTGAGGGGTCACCTGACTTTACCATTCACTTGTATAATAGTGAGACCCCTAGTGGTCAGTTGGTGAGTTACAACACAACCATGATATCACTACATCCCCTTACCTTTGAAATAACAAATTAATACATTATCATCAATATACTTCCATGTGATATCGTGAGCCTATGAGTCTATTTTTTTAAAAACTGGTTCAGCAACTATACACATATATATATATGTATATATATATATATAAGAACTGCAAGCATAGAATGTACAAATAATCCAAATCTACAAATTGAATTGATCAGGCTATCTTCTGACTCTGATTGATCTTCACAAACTTTGACCTTGCTGCTCAGAACTTGTAGATTCAATGTTCTCCATGACATTCTCATGCTCAGGAACTGCTGAACTATCTGACACTGCAGCTAACGTTGATTCTAACGTAGATTTGTCATCCATCACGTTGTTCTAAAGGTCATCTCTGGTTTTCAAGAGCGCGCAACGGTTTCTTCTTAAAACCAACCCTTCCTTTATCTGTACATTCAATGTGTTACTTTTTCAAGCAGAATGGCTTTTCTCGACCAATTGCCTGAATCTTCTACTCTCATAATGTCATCACTACTCAGAAGTGGTAAAGTTCTGGACACTCAGCCACATCACTGTTTTTGTTTTGTTTTAGTGTTTTGCATTTCTTGCAGTACCACTGCATTCTCCTCCTTCTTTTCCAAGTATGGAAGTACGGTACGCAACCTTCTATTCATGAGTAACTCTGCTGGCGATCTACCATGTGACAATGGTGCCGCTCTATAACTCAATAGTGCGAGATATGGATCAGATTGGCTGTCCATTGCCTTCTTCAACAATTGCTTAACAATATGTACATCTTTATCGGCTTTTCCATTGCCTTAAGGGTACAACGGACTCAACGTGACGTGATTGAGAGACGTGTTGCCACTCTTTACACCTAAAATAGGGACCCTAAAATAGTAGCAATCTTCTCCTAGCCATTAATGTCAATGCTGTGCTTCAAGGAGAGCTTCATGGCTTCTTTGAGGCATTTTCTTCGTCCCCCCGGGAACGTTGGCCATTTCAGAGAACAGAGCATGAGGGGAAGAGATGTTTTTTTAGTCTCCCGCCCAGTCCACTAAAGTTGATTTTGCAGGAGTTTTGCCTGTATGCTTGTGGAGCTAGCTTCAAGAGAGACACTAGCATTTGTTCACCTGTTCTCCCATCGAATCTGGAGGACGCCAGCATGAAATTAGTTTGGTCAGTCACAACCAATTTCTTAGATTATACAAGTCCACATGGCAGACTATTGTGTAAATTGTGGGTCTCACTCAAAGATTGCTTGATTGCAACAACTCCTTTATTAGCGTGGCTGCAGAATGGTAAAAGACAAATCGGGTGGACCGTGGTCCTTTTTCATCTTCAGACGTTTATTTTCCTTTGCAAGGATGTGCGATGTGGGAAATGCTGCAGCTGGGAATTTCTGCCTCCGCCCTGTTGAGGCTGGCTGCGGGGGAATGTGGCAGGACAGACAAAAGTCCATTGACTTGCAGTGGGACTAGACAATCCTGGCAGTCAGTGGGGCTGGAAAATTCCACCTTGCGTTTCACTCTGAGGTAGTATGACACTGCTCTTCGAGCTCCAGTTGAAATTTTTAATCTCTGTCGACATTTTTACTACAATATCTTTGACCTATTTCATTTCATATTTTGGGTGGGATTTTCCAGCTGTGCTTATTCTGAGGCCGTAAATTTTCGCCGAGGTCAACTGACCTTTAAATGGTCCGTCAAACTTTACGTTCCGCCCATGTCATTTCCCGCGGCAGGCGAGACCAGAGAATTTACCTGTTTGTGGCCAATGTAATCAGCTGAAGGCAGATTTAGGTATGTGTTACAGGTGTGTGTGTGGGGGGGGGAGGGGGGGGGTGGTTCTTTTTTTTGAAAAACATTTTATTAATGCATTTATCATTTTATAGCAATAAACAATACAAATACAAATGTACACATAGTTCAATGCGCAACACATCCCTCATTTTTCCCGCCTACTCTCAATGTAACTCCCCCCCCCCCCCCACCCCCTTATTGAATCTGCTGACGGTGTAGTTTTCTCCGAGGAAGTCGATAAATGGCTGCTACCTCCGGATGAACCCTAATGTTGATCCTCTCGGGGCGAACTTGATTTTCTCAAGTCTGAGAAACCCAGCCATGTCACTAACTCAAACCCCTGATTTTAGGGGCTTCGAGTCCCTCCACGCTAATAAGATCCATCTCTGGGTCTTCCTTTGACAGTGACAAAGGAAGCAAAGGCCAAAACGCCAGCCTCTCTCGCCCCCTGGACTCCCGGATCTTCCGACACTCCGAAAATCGCCACCTCTGGACTCGGCGCCACCCTTGTTTTTAACACCGTGGACATGACATCTGTAAATCCCTGCCAGTATACCCTAAGCTTCGGGCATGCCCAAAACATATGGACATGGTTTGCTGGCCCTCCGACACACCTCACACACTTGTCCTCTATCCCAAAAAACCTGTTCATCCGGGCCACCGTCATGTGTGCCCGTGAACCATCTTGAATTGTATCAGGCTGAGCCTGGCACATGGTGAGGACGTGTTGACTCTGCTCAGAGCAGCCTCCCACAGACCTGCCTCTACCTCCCCTCCCAGCTCATCTTCCCGTTTACGCTTTAGTTCACCTATCTGAGTTTCCTCCCACTCCATGAGTTCTTTATAAATATCCAAAACCTCCCCTCTCCCACCCCCATTTTCGAAACTACCTTGTCCTGTATCCCCTGTGATGGTAGAAGCGGAAAGGTCACAACCTGCCTTTGCACAAAATCCCTTATCTGCAGATATCAAAATCCATTCCCTCCCAGCAATTCAAACTCCTCCTCCAGATCCTCCAAAGAGAGAAAACTCTCATCAATAAACAGGTTCCCCAGCCTCTCAATCCCTGCTCTCTGTCACCTCCGAAACCCCCATCTAACCTCCCTGGGACAAACCGGTGATTACCACAAATTGGAGCCCACACCGACGCACCCTCCACTCCCATATGTTTCCACCACTGCCCCGAAACTCTCAAGGTCGCCATCACCACCGGGCTTGTAGAGTACCGGTCTGGCAAGAATGGCAGAGGAGCCGTTACCAATACCCCCAAACTTGTGCCCATTCATGATTCCGCCTCTACTCGCTCCCACACCGCCCCCCCCCCCCCCCCCCCCCCCCACTTCCTGATCATGGCTATATTTGCCAGTAGTAATTATTAAAGTTCGGCAACGCCAGCAACCGCACCCCCCCCCCCCCGCCTCCCCCTCCCACCGCCCCCCCCCCCCCCAAAAAAATCCGGCTTCGCTCCAGCAGCACTTTCTTTCTCGTAGGGATTTACCCGCCCACACATACCCGGAGATCGCCCTATTCACCCGCTTAAAGAAGGCCTTTGGTATGAAAATAGGGAGGCACTGGAAAACAAACAGAAACCTCGGGAGGACCGTCATTTTCATTTTTATGGTTTGTACCCTCCCCGCCAGTGACAATTGGAGCATGTCACACTTCCGGAAGTCCTCCTTCATTTGCTCAACTAGCCGGGTCAAATTTAATTCATGTAACTGCTCCCATCCCCGTGCCACCTGAAGTCCCAAATAACGGAAGCTCCCTCCCACCTCCTTTCACCGCAGCACCCCCAGTCTCCTCTCCTGCCCCCTCGTCGGGATCACAAAAACCTCACTTTTACCCATATTCAATTTGTACCCCGAGAACCAGCCAAATTCCCATAAGATCGGCATAATTTCCCCCAGCCCCGCTAACGGGTCAGAAATGTATTGGAGTAGGTCGTCTGCATACAATGAGAACCTGTGTTTCACCACCACCACCCCACCCCGGACTAGGCCCTTCCAGTCCTTTAAAGCTCTCAGCGCATCGTCAATGGCTCTATGACCAACGGAAACAACAGTGGGGAGAGAGGACATCCTTGCCTTGTCCCTCGGTGCTATTTAAAGTAGTCTGAACTCAGCTGATTCGTCCACACACTCGCCACCGGTGCCTGGTATAGCAACCGAACCCAGTCTTAAAGCTCTGCCCAAGCCCAAAGTATCCCAAGACCTCCCACAGATAATTCCATTCCACCCAGTCAAAGGCCATAGTGACCACTATCTCCGCCTCCCTCCCCTCGGAGGGCATCATGATCACATTTAGGGGACTTCTCACGTCGGCCGTTAGCTGCCTGCCTTTAACAAACCCCGCCTGGTCTTCCCCTATCACCTCCAGAACACAGTCCTCTATCCTTGAGGCCAAAATTTTGGCCAGCAATTTGGCATCGACATTCAGTAGGGAGATTGGTTGTATGACCCACATTGCTCTAGGACCTACTCCCACTAAAGGATCAATGATATTGCGACATTGTTGGGGGAAGGACACCTCGCTCCCTAGTCACATTAAGTACCCTCACCAGCAGCAGGCCCAGCATCCCAGAGAACTTCTTGTAGAATTCCACTGGGTAGTCGTCCGGTCCCAGGGCCTTGCCCGACTGCATGGCCTCCAATCCCTCTACTACTTCCACAATCCCGATCGGGGCTCTCAACCCCTCCACTAACCCTTCCTCCACCTTCGGAGACTCCAACCCTTCCAAAAACTGCCTCGTCCCCTCCATCCCAGTTGGGGTTTCCGACTCAGACAGCTGACTGTAAAACTCCTTTAACACCCCATTGACCCCTGCCGGGTCCAAGACCGTGTTGCCCTCCTCTGTCCTTCACTCTACCTATCTCCCGCGCCACCTCCCTCTTCCTTAGCTGATGGGCTCGCATCCTACTGACCTTCTCACTGTACTCATATATCGCCCCCTCCTCACCTTCCTCAACTATCCCATCGCCTTTCCTGTGGATAGCAGACCAAACTCCATCTGCAGCTTCTGCTGCTCCTTCAACAACCCGCCTCTGGGGCTTTGGAATACCTTCAAGTACCTGAAGTATTTCCTTCACCAGCCTATCCACCTCTACCCGCTCCACCTTCTCCCTATGAGCCCGTTTCGAAATTAGCTCCCTCCCCAATCATTGCCTTCAGCGCTTCCCACACTGTTGCTACTGAAACTTCCCCCATATAATTTTCTCCAAATAACTGGATGGCCTCCCTCACCCACCCGCATACCCCTTCATCCGCTAACAGTCCTAAATCCAATCTCCATTGCGGGCGCAGACCACTCTCCTTGCTCACCCGTAGATCCACCCAGTGTGGGGCATGGTCTGACATAGCAATCGCCGAATACTCAGTATCCACCACCACCGCCAGTAGAACCCTGTTCAGAATGAAAAAATCAATCCAGGAGTATACTTTGTGCACGTGGGAAAAGAAAGAAAACTCCTTCGCTCTTGGCCGTCCGAACCTCCACGGATCTACCACATCCCTCCCCCCACTCTGTTCCATAAAGCCCTTTAGTTCCTTCTCCATGGCTGGCATCCTCCCTGTCCTTGAATTCGACCAATCCAACCTCAGATCAGTGACTGCATTGAAGTCGTCCCCCGCCCCCATGATCAGTTTATGCGAGTCCAGGTCCGGGATCTTCCCTAACACCTGCCTCATAAATTCCACGTCATCCCAATTTGGTGCGTAGGTATTCACTAATACCACTGGCATCCCCTCCAGCTTCCCGCTTACCATTATATATCTACCCCCTGAGTCCGCCACTATATTCCCCACCTCAAATGACACCCGCTTATTGTTCAGGATCACAATCCCCTAGTTTTAGAGTCAAGCCCCAAGTGAAATACCTGCCCAACCCACCCCTTCCTCAGCCTCGTCTGATCCACTACCCTCAGGTGTGTCTCTTGTAACATTGCCACGTCTGCCTTCAACCTCCTCAAATGCGCGAACACGCGAGCCCTCTTGACCGGCCCATTCAGCCCTCTCACATTCCATTTGATCAGGCTGGTCAGGGGACACACCCCCACCCCCCAAACACCCCCCACCCCCCACGCCCGTTGATCAACCATCACCCTTCCTAGGCCAGTTCGTGTCCCGCTCCACCTCAGGCCCGCCCTTGGGTGCCCACCTTCTTCAACCTCCAATTTGTGTCCCAACGCCAGTCCCTCCCCTGTCAGCAGAACAATTACCCCCTACCAACCCAGACCCCAGTAACAAAACAATAATCCCAACTGGGCTGGGGAATCCACGCGACCAGCACGAATTGCACCACGCCGCCCCGACGCCGGCACGTAATTCTCCGCAGAGCGGAGGGGAGAGGGCCTCCAATGTGGCCTGGCCCGCGATAGGGGCCCACTGATTGGCAGGCCGGCCTCTCTGGGGCCTCCTTTCTTCCGCGCTGGCCCCTGTAGTCCTGCGCAATTTTGTGTCGGGGCCGGCGGGTTAAAGGAAGCCACTGCGCATGCACGGATCCCGCGGTGCCCATTTGATGCCGGGATCGGCAGCTGGAGCGGCGTGGGTCGCTCCAGTGCCGTGCTGGCCCCCTGTAGGGGCCAGAATTGCTGATCCTGAGGCCGTGTTGACGCCGACGAGAAACACGACGGCGTTTCAACGGCGTCAACACTTACCTTCAGGATCACAGAATCGCGCCCCACAATCCCCAACAAACACAAAGAAGAAAATACCACCCACCATTTCCCCCCCAGAAGAACAAAGTTACCCCGCACACAAAACTGAGCAACTTCCCAAAGAATTGGTACAAAAACACATCATACACAGCTCAAAAAGAAAATAAATTTAGCAGCACAGGCCCAGAATTACTTGTCCCCAAAGTTAATGTCCTCAATCACCTGCCAGTCTCCTGTCCTTAAAAAAGTTCATCACCTCATCCGGCTATCCAAAATAACGTTGTTGATCCTCGTAAGTGACCCACAAACGAGCTGAGTACAACATGCCGAACTTTACCCTTTCTTAAAGAGGGCTGATTTAACCTTGTTAAAGCTCGCTCTTCTTTTGGGTTGTTCCGCACCCAAGTCCTGGTAAATGCGCAGCTCGCTGTCTTCCCATTTGCCGCTCCTCTTTTGCCTGGCCCACCTCAAGATCTGTTCCTTATCCAGGGACCGGTGCATTCACACCACCATTGCCCTTGGCGGCTTCCTCGCAAGCGTTCTACGCACCCTGTCCACTTCCAGGCGTCGAGCAAATGCACCTTTGCCAAGCAGCATCTCAAACATACACGCCAGTATGCCCCTGCATCCGATCCCTCGATGCCCTCCGGGAGACCAACGATCCACAATTTCTGCCTGCACGACCTGTTCTCCAAATCCTCCACCTTCTCCTGCAGCCTTTGCTGATGTTCCCTCATCAGATCCATCTCCATTGCTGTTGCGGTTAGCTGGTCCTCGTGCTCAGCCACCTTCTCTTCCACCTTCTGGATCACCAGTCCCTGGGCTTCCAACCTTTGCTCCACCTGATCAATCCCCGTCTTAATCGGGTCCAGATACTCCTGTCTTTGCTTGGCGAAACTCCCCTGGAGGAATTTCCCCAGCTGCTCCGTTGACCACTGAGCTGACAATCCCAGCTCCTGAACCTCCGGTATGCTTTCCTGTGCTCCAGGCTCCACTCTCTTCTTTGCCCAACAATCTCTTCTTTGCATCACTTCTAGTCCATGACTCCATAAACTGGTGGGCGATTCCTCTTCTCTGCCTCACCAGTCTCCAATTTTACCGGTCAAATCCCCCATAAATCAGGGGAAAAGGTCCCAAAAGTCCACCACGAGTGGGATCGACCAAATTAGCGACCTTACACTCCATGGCCGCCACCGGAAGTCCGGGGGGGGGGGGGGGGGTTTCTTAAAGGAATGGCTAAATGAAGATTTTGTATTATTCCAATCCACCGTCTTGTATGGGCTGTAAACCAACCATTAATCAACAGAAAGCATTAGAAATTGTTCTCCAAATGTTTAGATTGGAGTGAAAATTAGAATATAATTCCTAAACCCCATCAAAATGTGAGTCTTCCATGCTTTTGAATTTCTGGAGGCTACTTGCTTTATATTAGAGAGTGCCATTGGCAGTGGAGTGCTGTGAGCTTATTTTTGATGACATTTCTTCAATGTAAAAGTACTTTAACAGATTGGAGTAGAAAGAAGCAGACAGTTGGGTTTGCGTCAAAAATATATGACTTGGAAAGACGGTGTAGTGAACAACATAAATAATCCATTTGCATTGGCTTGAACCGAAGCATGTGTCTTTTATTCACTTCAGGATTAAAACATACTGTTGAGACAAAGAGAAAGCTGGTTTACTCTTTCCAAATCCGATGAAGAATCTTTTTTCAAAACACAAGTTAGCAACACCAGAAATGGATCCTGCTCCTCAGCACTGACACCCCTCATCTTGATGGACACCAAAGAATATTTTTTTAAAAACCCAAAAGGGTTAGTTAGTCCTAAGGCTATTCTGATCAAATGTAACATGGCAAGAAAATAACTGAGTGAAGCAACATTCTGAGCAGTGGTGCTAAAAGATTAAAACCAGAGGAAGGCTTGTTTTAACATTAGCTTGCAGTGTTTTTTGTCAGAGGTCATGAAGAACAAAAACAATCTACGTGGTGCTGGCAGCTTAAAAATGAATGTTACTTTGGAAATTCTGGACAGAATGGTGTCAAAAAGAGTCATTATTAATCTATAGGGTAGGGGTCATCAACTGTTTATGTGTCGCCTCGGAGGATTCTGAGGAATGATCTGAAAGAGAACATCAATTAGAAAGGAGTAAGGATGAAAAGTAACGGACACAAACAGGAGAGACTACAGATTCCAACACAATTTCTTTTCTCACCAGAGGAAGAAAGGAAGAGGCCATGGATTTCCAGTGGGTTCAGATTTTGGGCTTCTAGTGGTTTATGAGTGACTAACTATTATCTCCATGCTGGCCCTTCATGCCGAACATCATTCAAGAAGAGGTGTTTTTTTAAAAAGGCACAACCAAGACAGTTCCCTGTCATCCGAAGCACACAATAAAATACCTTGAATCATTTGCCCTTCCTCCACTAATGGTTCAACAGATCACGGTGAGGAATAGGATCCCATCCATTTTACAGAGATCTAATTAACCCTCTGAAAAGACAGTTTGACCATATCACAGGCTCATTGTAATAATATGCGCATGATGGGCATACATTTTCTGATATATTTCCCCATGAAATGTGCCAAATCAACACTGAGCACAAGGGCTGTTCACCCCAGTATAGCAATGGACATGGGGGGGGGGGGGGGGGGGGAGTTGCTGTTTTTCATTATAATGGTCAAAAAACCATAGCCCTAAACAGCCTTCTTGGAAAACTGAATGCTTTGAAATTGAAAGCCTGCACCAACGAGGCAAACAGCAGTGGAACAGGGCACCAAAGAGCCCTCCCTTAAATCGTTAACGTCCCCCAGCCAAATGATCTTCACGTTGGAAAACCATCCAGGGTATATCGCTTGCACGAGTGGCGAGGATCTGGAATGCACTGCCTGATAGGAAACAGATACAATAGGAACTTTCAAAAGGAAATTGGTAAATACTAGAAGACATTGTGGCAACCTGGGAAACAAGTGGGGGGAGTGGGACTAACTGCATGTTGTTTGAAAGGGTTGCCAAAGTTTCAAATGGATGAACGTCCCTCTTCTAGACAGTACTATTTAATTTCTGTGTTCAATCTCCTCCTAGCATGAGTTAATCCACCACAGCACAGCTCTGCCAGCCTAATGGGCAAAAGGAGGATCCAGGCCAACACATCCGGATAACTACTTCAGACAAATACATTTAGATTATAAATGTGACCTTTCAAATGTTAATTTTAGTAGAATGCAGAATGAGTAAAATTGGTTATAATTTAATGTCCTATCATCATGTATTTTGATCTTCCCTGAATCAGTAAGTTTCTATTAACAGAAAAGTCTGGTGCTATCAGGGTCACCCCTATGTTATCTGCCTTAATTCCACTCTTGTTTTTTTTTGCGTTCACCTGTGCCCATAACCAGCACTTGGCATCCACAATGTTTATCACTTGCACAATGTTTAGATAAATACTTGAAGGATCCATTCCTCATATTTATTCAGCAATACATCACAACTTCATCTTTAGAATTTGAATTTTCGTTGGTATAATTAACCATCATAATACAAAAAATTGAATGGAACCATTGTCTGCTCCACGCAGTGTTCTGGTGACATTCATTTCTTCCAGTTGTGGCGCCCCCACTTTTGTTGATAATTTCAACATCAACATGGTTTTATACAGTGCCTTTAACGGAGTAAAACATCCAAAAGCACTTCACAGGAGTGTTATCAACAAAGCATAAGAAAAGGGCGGAACTGTGGCACAATGGTTAACACTGCTGCCTCACAGCGCCAGGGACCCGGGTTTAATTATGGCCTTGAGTGACTGTGTGGAGTTTGCACGTTCTCCCATGCCTGCGTGGGTTTCCTCCGGGTACTCTGGTTTCCTCCCACAGTCCAAAGAGGTGCAGGTTAGGTGGATTGGCCATGCTAAATTTCTCCTTAGTGTCCAATGATGTGCAGGTTAGGTTGAGTTGTGGGGTTACGGGGATTGGGTAGGGGAGAGGGCCTATGCAGGGTACTCTTTCAGAGGGTCGGTGCTGGTTCGATGGACTGAATGGCTTCCTTCTGCACTGTAGGAATTCTATGATTCCATGAAATGTTAGGGCAGGTGATCTAAGAACTGTTTTAAGGAAAAATAGAGAGGTGGACTGGCAGAAAGGTTTAGGGAGGCAATTCCAGAGTTTAAGACCTTGGCAGCTGAAGGCACAACCCCAGTGGCGGTACAATTAAAATCAGTGAGGCCAAGATTGGAGGAGCATAGAGGTGTCGTGAGATTATAGAGCTGGCGGAGATTACAGAGATAGGAGGGATGAGCTGAGGAGGGATTGAAAACAAGGTTGGGAATTTTAACACTGAGGCATTGTTTAACTGGGAGCAAGTTAGTTCGGTGAGCACAGAGTTGCTGAGTGAAGGAGACTTGATGCAAGTTAGCACATGGACAGCAGAGTTTTAAATGAGTTTAAGTTTATGGAGAATGGAAAACAGGATGTCAGCCAGGAGACCATTGGAGTCAAGTCCAAAGGTGACAAAGATATTGATGAAGGTTTCAGCACAGATGGGCTGAGTAAGGTACAGAATTGAGTAGCTCCTTCGGAGGGTTGGTGCAGACTCGATGAGCCAAATGGCTTCCTTCTGCAGTGTCGGGATTCTATGATTCTATACATCGGAGCAACAGTGCTTGTGCAGCACAGCCTCCCATTCAAATAGGAGGGTGTGACTGAGTTGAGCCACAAACTGAAGAGTTCCTGGAATCCAACTCATCTACAGGCACCAGTAATAGAGCTGTATTAATCAGTCAGTTATTGTAGACATATAAGGCAAGTGATGGATGTCCTGTTTGTGCAAGGAAGTAACTTCACCTCCTTCACTTGTTCACAGTTATCAGTACAGAATTATGCAAGTCAATTCTCATTGTTCAGGCAACTGTCACAATGCCGTCATTTTCAGACAGTCCACTCTCCCACCAATATTTCACACATTGCAGATTTCCAATTCGTTCCTTCTGGATTTCCCCTGTGCACTCTCTTGTCCAGCTGATTGTTCAAGACCCAAGCTCAATCGAGGAAAACTTGCACCATCATCTTTATCAATCACTGCATGTTGCTGCAGACATGTGTCAGTGGTACTAAAATTCTCTTACAGAAAACAATTACACCGAACTGGATAACAGATATATCTAGAGACCACATGACCTGCCCCTGTGCATCACCTTGGTTGTCCAGCTGTATCATTTATCATTATTTCCTTTACGTGACAGCAATAATATGAAAAATTCTGCGTTATGTGACATGCAACAGCAAACAGTGTATTCACAGGCCTTTCTAGGATTTACTGTGATCTGCCCCCTATGAGATCTAAACAGCTGAATCACATTTTGAAAGTGCCAAATGTGCACTCTGTGACTATCTCTGCGACAGTATGAGCGCCATTATAACTCTCTTGTGGCCAGTTTGAGATTTGGCACAGGAGTCATAAGCCATCGTTTCAGACCATTGCCTCGTTTGCTTGCCAGACAGAGAATTACAATCATTGAAAAGTACCCAGACACAGTACGCAGACACTGACATCTGTAGGTTGATGTCTGACCTAGCAGCTGGCCACCAATTAGTTCTTCCTGAAATCTCTTTCCTAGCAGAAAGAAATAAATCTTGATGTTTCCAGAGAAACTGGTGATGTCTGTGCCGACAATCTGGTATTTCATACCTTAATAGAATAGATTCCTTTGTAAATGTAGATGTATAAATTCTTTTTTGCGCTTGCTATAACTTACATTACTTTCACCAAAGGTGCCTCTTGGGTTCTCAGCTGATCTTTTTGTATAGTCACCAGGAGCTTCTGACATGTCCTGAGCAAAGAAAGACTGAGTGAATAAGTTATTGTAGATGCCAGTACTTATAGTTGTTAGAGTGGTCATTGGGGTGACAATGATAAAGATAGTGGCTATCTTTATTGATAGCAGTAGGACATGAAGTTAACCTGATAGTCCAGACCATTTTATAAAAAAATCAATTGGATCAGTGTTTTTCAAACTTGTTTTCCCGTGACCTACTTGTGCCAATGGACCGATCTTCGGGACCCACGCTGATCGACCTTCGCAACACTCATCACATCCGCTTTTCATTAATGCAAAAGGGGAGCCTGCTTGGTCCTCACAATCTCACTCCAATGAGGTCGCAAGAGGAGAGGGCAATGTACATATCAGGTACAGACTTCAGCCAGTTCCTTTGTGTCATCCTCATCCTTGTGAAAAT
This sequence comes from Scyliorhinus canicula, assembly GCF_902713615.1. Classification (NCBI taxonomy): domain Eukaryota; kingdom Metazoa; phylum Chordata; class Chondrichthyes; order Carcharhiniformes; family Scyliorhinidae; genus Scyliorhinus; species Scyliorhinus canicula. The sequence goes on along the minus strand of NC_052147.1, from coordinate 120,723,220 downwards.
GGAAAATCCAACCTCGTACGTGTAGGTTGTTGTGGAGGGCAATAGGAAAAGATTGCTTGTTTTACTCAGCACTGAATATTCCTGGAAGATGCTACTCCAGAATGCTGACTTTTGGCGCATTTATAATGTGCTGTCGCAGGTCACGTCCAGTAGCGTAATCTTTTCATTTGGAGTCAGCTGTAGTAAATAATTGGCTCGTGGTCTCAGCCTCAAAAGGAATTTTTCACCCACCACTTTTCATTCAAAACCTGGAACTTCTCTTGTTTGTCAGTACCTCCTTGCATATAACACACATGGGCTTTGCATGCTTATTTGCAACGGCACAATTGACAAACCATACCTCAAGAAATCATCTTTATACTGCATTATTTCCAAGTTAAGTTTCTTCTTTGTAGGCTGTTCACCAGAGGCCCTGGAGCTCTGTACAGAGCTAACATCAGCACTGTTCTGTCCTGCCATGGGTTCTCCTGACAGTTCCCTCCAGCAGATTCAGATGTGAGATTCTGGCCAGTAGGTCCACTGCCTATTTGTGTCTGGCAGTCTCCTACTTGTAAGAAAATGATCCATCTTCACAGTCCTCTTGCTTTGCTTGCTGGAAGCTAGAAAATGGAAGAAGCTTTCTTCTGTAATTTGGCGCCATAAACACGCACATACAGGGTGCTTGATGTCAAGTTTAGGTGCAGGACGCGTGACCTGCTCATTGCTGCCACTTATGGTCGGAAGACTACACACGGCGTCATTTCTTTCTCAATTTAAATGCTGGTAGCAACCGTTGGGAGCCTCAATCGGTACCATTATCTAAAAGAACAATTTTCCACTTAATCAATTACTTTAATGTGGTTGGTTTTAAATATCAGGGAACGGTCTTTTTTTCATGTTTGTATCTTCCAATAAATATCAACCACATGAAACATGCCAAAAGAAATAGTGTCCACCATTTTATTGTCGTGTACATCACTCCAGAGTTGTGGAGATGCCGGCGTTGGACTGGTGTGAGCACAGTAAGAAGTCTTACAACGCCAGGTTAAAGTCCAACATGTTTGTTTCAAACCACTAGCTTTCAGAGCACTGCTCCTTCCTCAGGTGATTTGAAACAAACATGTTGTAATTTCACCTGGTGTTGGAAGACTTCTTACTGTGATCATTCCAGAGTAAATAGCTACGCAAAAATACTCAAGAATTAAAACACTGCTTTTTGTGAATAAGCCCCATGCCAAAATGCTTATTTTTACCCAGACAACAAATTTATTGCCTCATAAAAATACACTAGAATAAAATACACCAAGTAGACTTTTCAAAATGCCAATAATATGGAGTCACATTTATATATTATTTAGCACTCATTCATGAATACATTTGTTCTGGATAACCTTTATCTTTAAAAAAAAATACAAAAAGTAGGATATCTTCATACGGTTTATAAAGTCACATTTTCTTTTCTTCAGTTTCTTCCCACCTCCCCTGACAATGCTGATCCATGTTAATGTACATTTCCAAGCAGCCTTCTATCATCTTATGAAAGTGGTCATTCTTTGTGTATGAACCTGTGTGAAGCAATGCAACCAAGTTTGACCATGTCATCGTCCAACCTCCCACAGAAGTGCATTTTCAAATAGTGATCAGTGAAATACCAACCTGAAATGTCATAATAACCTGGGCTCCTTGCCACCTCGGAAATGCATAGGCCAACTGATCAGCAGCAATGGTATTCCCCCTGACAAAGGAGCCACAGTGACAAAGAAATTGGTCCATTGCCACTTTTACTGGTGCAAATAGATACAAGTTCCAATTCCAGTTCTTGTTCCACACTTACTGTTGCACTAAGGCAGACATTCATCTGTTTCCATAGCTAGTAATTCCTGGAACAGGTTGCTAGTGTGTCGCCAGGGGCCTATAGCTTGAGGGTGCCATTCCACATCAAGTGCGGCTGACCAGGAATCTCTCCCACTCTTACCACCAGCCATTTGTGTGTTGGAAGGATTTGGCCTTGTTTGGCCTTGTTATGAGCGCACCTCCCTTGGCCATCCAAGTCCTGGGATGTGACTCGAACATAGAGCTTGTTGCTCAGAGGTAGGGAAGCTAGCCACTGCAACACAAGACATCCCCATAGGTATGTACAGGAGAAGCATTATGCATCCCTAAAGGAATTGTAAAGCTCTTTCTATCTAACCTTGTTGAGTTAAGCCAATTTATCACAGAAAGGAGATTAAGCTTGGCACTTCCGTGATCAGTGAGGGTCAATACCAAAGTACATTTGGCCATCCGAGAGCTCCTGGACTCATGAAAAATATGTTTTCTGTTTACCAACACCTTCCTATCTCTGTATTCCCTCCTTGATAACCCACAATTACTGACTCAGAGTCAGCCTGTTCATATTACATTCCCTTACACAAACTAACATTTCATGAACTGACCCTGCTTGAATTTAATTCTCTTTTAGATTGTTATTCCCATCAGTATCACAGCTTCCACTGACTGCGTATATAGTCTCAGTGAAATGAAATGCAAGGACTAAGCTTCCGGTCAGTTTGTGTTTATAAAATTAAGTGGAGAAATAATTGCACAATGAAAAGAAAAATGAACAAAATTTCACAAGTGGAAAACTTTCCTTTATCATTTTTTTTTATAATCTCAACATCAGATAGGAAATGATGAAATGGAAGGTGGGCTTCTGAGATTTGTAATAAATTGCACCGTTCAAATTAACATACCAGAGGGAATTGTTTGCTGTTTTCCGCATGGCATTTATTTAATTTGTTAGAGCTTTCAGAATATTGATACTCCCTGCAAAATATTTTATCCATTATTAAAAAAACTTAATAAATCTTTCATCTTCTATTTCAAAACAGGAGAACGCTCTTAATACGAACCCAAAAATAACCACTGTCACATAAGGTAATGAAACCATTAAAAGTGCAGTATTAAGAGGAGACAAGATGCAATTAGCCAAGAAATTACTCTGATCTTGCTGACATTTTCAAAATAACATAATACAATATACATTGCACACTATGATTGACAGTCTAATCCACTTTGATGGCCCAAGTCTGCATAGTGTGAGCAAACTCATATATGACCAGATAAACCTTACAGCTGTGAATCCCTGATATGTCCACGCACTACCATCAGTGCGCAAAGTCTGCAGGTTTAAACAGTGATGAAAGTATCGACCATTAATGACAGGATCATCTTCGTCCCTGAAATACAATACACTAATCCCTTTTGCCAGTTCTATGAATTCATAATGTAAATTATAAACTCTGGTAATTCATCTGTGCTAACACAGTAGTGTTTGGAAATAGTAAAGAAATCTGTGCCCTCTTTGAAATGCCAGCAGAAGACATGAAATGCTCTTCTGGGCTGTAACATAAAGTCCTGTGTCATTACTAATTTATCACATAGCTCTGACAAAGCTTCAGTTAAAAATACGTTTGTCTTTTATGTAGAATACACGCTACTCAGGAAATTTATAATTTAAAACTTAGTGATAAAGAAAACAAATGTCATTTGAATTAATGGAAATAAGATCAGGAAAACTACAAGTGATTTATAGCGTGAGACCTGAATTTATGCTCTAAACTGGTCCTTTATGTGAACTCGTGACCACTTGTGATGGTGGAGCAGACTCGATGGGCCGCGTGGCCTAATTCTGCTCCTATGTCTTAGGTCTTATGGGTTATATCTTTTGTATAGAATATAAATGGTTACTTCTGATGGTTGAGATGTTATACAAGGAAATATGGCACCTCTACCACTCATCTGTCCCATTTTAAATGGAGATTGTTTTGTCGTAACCACAATTTGTTTTATTCTCAAATACTATAGTCCTGATTTTAATTGGGGTAGTGCAGGGTGGGCACTGTGCATGAGGGGCAGGAATGCATCGTCGACTCCATGGTATTAATCCGTTCAAATTTTATGCCTTATTTAAATGTGTCTGCACTGTTTCTAATGTGAAGCTGGCAACAAAGATATCAGAGCTGACAGGTAGGAAAATGTTTGGAAGCCAACACTGTTGGGAATCCAAGCGTTTTGTATAAGCCAAGCTAAGTCTGGATGTAGATGCAAGCTTTCTACAGCAAACATGTTAATCCCCAAAAATATCTTGCGACATGTCAATTATGAGTCCAGCCACTGATGAGTTGACCCTCGTTGATCTGAGTTTTGATAGAGTTACCTGGTGCAATAGTCAGTCAAATGACATTGAAGATGGCCTCCCAACTCTTCCATCCATATCTGAATCAAGGCTGCAGTGAAATTTGAAGCGGAGTGAGTCTGGCAGGACACAAACTGAAGATTGGCAAGGAAATTATTCAGTGTCACTTGATTAGAAGGTTGACGGACCGCTTCCATCACTGCATAAATTATTTCGAAATGGTTGATAAGTTGGTGACCAGTTGGATTTATCTTATTTTGATGTGCTAAGACACACATGAACAATTTCCATATAATTGAGCAACCACCAATGTCACAGGTGTATCAGAAAGCTTAGCTGGGGGTGGGGGGTCATTAATTCTGATATGGAGGCTATAGCTGAGAGTTTTACAGGTTCTGTTGTCATGTCTGCATGAGATGGGATGGCCACAGAACCATAAGCAATGGTTGACAGTGTTCTGCAACATTGGGAACCCTGCTATCCTGGTAAAGCCTTGTTCTGCTGAGGGAGAAGGCAATACAATCTCATCTTCTGGAATTGATGTCCTTCGTAACCTCTTGAAATGTTAAAAATGTCATTCTCTTCTTCCCAGAAAGAACCAACGGCCGGATTCTCCGTTACTGAGACTAATTGTTGACACCGGGGCAGGATTCATGGAGTTCTTCGACAGCAAAACTGGCTCCGCATCTGGACGGATTCAGTTGAGGGGTTAGCATCGGCATCACATGGAACACGACCGATTCCAATAGGAAACGGTGTCTGATTCGCTGGGTCCGTGATTGACACACAGGAGGCTGACAAGCTGCAGCCGCATATACGCACTTCACTCCCCACACCCACTCATCCCAGCCAACACTCTGACACAGTGGTGAGCAATGCTGCCTCACAGTGCCAGGGATCCGGGTTCAATTCCAGCCTTGGGTTGCAAGCCTATGTGGAGTTTGTATGCTCTCCCTGTGTCTGTGTGGGTTTCCTCCGGGTGCTCTGGTTGCCTCCCACAATCCAAAGATGTACGGGTTAGGTGGATTACCCATGATAAAATGGTCCCTTAGTGTCCAGGGGTTTGGGGATTAAGTCATGTGGTTAGGGCTGGGTGAATGGGTGAGTGAAGATGGGTAGAGTGCTCTTTCAAAGCGATGGTGCAGACACGATAGGCTGAATGGCCTCCTTCTGCACTGTAGGGATTCTATGATTCTATGAACAAGTGACACTGGTTGCGCTGGAGCGTGCCCGTCTCATTGATGGGTCGGCTGGGGCCAGAGGGCACCTAGGGGGTGGCCTGCGGGGGCGACCCATATGACCCATGGCACTACATTCACAGTGGGCAGTTACAGCAGGGGTGGGAAAACTACGGCCCGCGGGCCGCATGCGGCCCGCCAAAGGTATTTCTGCGGCCCACCAAGTCATTAAAAAAAAAAAAAAAAAATTTTGTTTTTTTTAAATTTTTTTTTTTTAAATTTTTTTTTAAGGTTAATGGGGTGGGGCTGTTGGGTTACTTACTGGTATAGGGTGGATATGTTGACTTGAGTAGGGTGATCATTGCTTGGCACAACGTCGAGGGCCGAAGGGCCTGTTCTGTGCTGTACTGTTCTATGTTCTATATGAGGCGCCCAGAATCATAACCGGGTGAAGTAATTATTTTACTTAATATACTATGCGGCCCTTTGTGAATTGTGAATTTCTGAATGTGGCCCTTGCACGGAAAAGTTTGCCCACCCCTGAGTTAGAGGCATGTGCAATGGTGTTCCATGCCCATCCACCCCTATCCCACAGCCCACCTCCTGGCTACTCTCCCCTGCCCTGGCAGAAGCCCTCTAGCCTGTTGTACAACTGTCAGCACACTATGGCGATGTTGAGCACTTTCTGTACCCTCTCTTTCCCCCTCAGCAGCAATGCTGTCTGTTTCACGATTTTTAAAAGCACAAGTAAACCTTGCCATTGGGATCTCATCCCCTCTCCCCGTTGGAGGCGGAGAATCGCGGAAGCCCTGGAGATTACTAACTTACTAATGATATGGAGTGGAACACATTGACTTTGCTGTCGAGACACCGGAGAATTGCGATTTGGCATGAACCCAGTGCCCGCCATGATTTTGGCATCAAAACTGGTTCCCCACCCAATCGCCTTTCCCAATTTCGGCAGCAGCTGGTGGAGAATCTTGCCCCAGATGTTTAAATATCCAATGCCACTTTGACCTGAATGGCCACAGACAGGGCTGTCCTTGTCCTGATGTGAGGCTCCAGTTGGAGTTGGAGGAAGTGGCTTGGTTCAATGGCCACCTCCTTGTTGAAGCTGCAATGCCTGAAGCATTGTTTCTGAGTCAGGTGGAGATTGGAGAAGTGCTCCACAGAGCTCTTGGTGGGTCGGGCTTTATGTGGAGAACCCCCGCCCCATTCTTCCTACCTCTTCAGGGAGGCTATAAGACCCTAAGGCGCTACAACAACAACCCTTGGCCATCGGATCCTGTGTCCACCCTAATTTTAAACACCAGCTCTCCGAAACACCTCCAAAAATACAGCACTGCCGAAACAGTGGTAGGTCAAAATCTCCTCACCTGAAAGTAAACCTTTACATAACACTATTAGTGGGAAACTCACACTCCTGAACATCTGATCAGCTGGGAGTGCACCGAGGTGGGCATTGCACATTTGCAGGCTAAGGGTGCGATCTAACCAAAAGAAAACAGAATCCATTCTGGATGGATTAGAATAACCCTGCTATCTAACAGCACTCTTGTGTTTTTGGGCTCTACCAGGCAATGCCCCCGAGGCCGCACTTGGAGTCATACCCTGGCAGCCAGGCAGTGCACAGGCCAGGCTGGCAGTGCCACGTGGCACTTGGGTGACACTACCAGGGTGTCAGACTAGTGGTGCCAAGTGTCAGGGTGGCATCAGCAGTGCCAGGGTGCCACCCTGCCCAGATACCAGCCACCCAGGAGCCTCCAATCACCTGGGAGACCCCCACCCCCCCAAGTGCCATTCTGCCTGTTTCCCATTTGTGGGGCCAGTACTGAACGGTGCCCAACCGGGATCTATTTGGCAAGGCCAGTTGATCCTGGCCACTGGTTTAATCGAGCATTGGCATCGTTAAGTGAACTTTTAAACTCACTTGGCGTCATTTCCTTCACTGAGGAAATGCTCCTCAGTGCAGGAAGAGTTTGCAGCGATCTATCAACGCCCCCCCCCCCACCCGCCCCGATGCGTCCCCCAAATCCCCATCTCACTTGTTGGGTGGTCTTCAAGCCCCCCCACCCCACGTCAAATGGGCATGGAACCCCCAGATCTGGTCCCCGGCATGGGCAAATGCCACCTGGGAACCTTGGCACTTCCCAGTCTGGCAGCCTGGCACTGTCCCTGCCAGCCTGGCAGTGCCATGTAGGCACCTGAGTGGCACTGCCAGGCTGCACATGTGGCACTTTCAGGGTGCCGGGCTGGCAATGCCACAGTGTCCAGGTTGCCACACTGCCCAGATAGCAACCACCCGGGGCCTCCGATCACCTGGGAGACCCACCAAGTGCCGTTCCGCCTAATCCCCCTTTATGCAGACCAGTGCTAAACGGCGCTGAACTGGGGTCTCCTTGACAAAACTGTACATCCCAGGAGCAGGCACCATCTGGCGTCAGCAGAGTTAAGTGAGCTTTAGACTCACTTGACTCTGCAAGTCTGGGTCCCATCCATTGTGGCCGGGATCCAGATCGCAATGTCGCGTGAGATCTTGCAAGGCACAACCATCAAGAATCCTGGATGAGGCCTCACCCAGGATCTACCGTCTGCGTCCCCTCCCGATTCCGGTGGGACGGGGCTGGTAAATCCGCCCTATGTTCTTGGAACCAATGTTAAACCATTTGGAAAGGCAGTTTAATATCTTGACCTTTCTGGTGAACACACAGTATGCCAGCGCTGGTGTCCCTCTTAGCATATGCTGGAAGTGGCAGCAAATGTGGGTGGCACCATTTTCTTGATTTGGAGCTTCTGCGGCACCAGTGGTAGCAGTGAGGTAGCAGAGCCCAGTTTCACACCATCCATGTCTAAATGTCAGCCACTGTAAAGATTTACAATTGATCCAGAATTTGAGCAAAATGTTAACATAATAAATATTTAACCAGAAACGAAACAACAAAAGTCAGAGGAGAAAGAGTGCGAGATACGGTAAAACAAAGAACTTGAATAAAGTATCAGCAAGGTTGCCAGTAGTGATAGCCAAGTCAGTGGTTAGAACCCAGGGTAGTAATTAAGATTTTATAGTGCTTGCTGGATGAGTAGCTTCATCTTAATAAGTTCACAGCAAGGATGATTGTCACGGACTACAACATTAACAGGTTGAAAGCTATGTGAGAGGGTTGTTACAATGATCTGGTTTGCACATATATTATTAAGTCTTGTACTTAATATCTGCGGAACAAGAAATTAATCGTCAGAGTAGCATCGCCAATACAATTTAATCAATCTCCTACCTGCCTCATCACCAGCTGCATAATTCATCACAATTTCACTAGTCTAGTTGTTTATTTCCATTCTTGCTAGCCATTCTAATCCAACCTGTGACAGTTTATTTGTGAGCCAACGCTGATATTCACTCTGCCATTACACAGATTTCTCGTCAATGTTGCTTTGAGCAGTTTGGTAAACAGGAATATCCTGCACCATTCCAAAACTAGACATTTCTTCATGTGATTAAACATAGATGGAAGAATGTACCACAAAAGTCAGGATTTGTGCAGTTGAATAAAATACCTGACATTTGTGGTGTATTCCAAAAACAAATTTCAGTCTTCATAATTATTCATTGCCTGAAATACAAGGCATTTCTTCATGATGCTGGGGACAAGCTCACTGTCCATGTATGCACTTGCCAGTAAGTTGCAGACTGTTTGTATAAATACTCCTACCATCTGCCCCTCCATCTTACCAGTACGTAACTACAGTTGTTACCTGATCCTATCTGGTGATGTTGCTTAGTGTATCAATTTGGACGGAGGTACAGGGTAATTTTCATTGATATACATAAGTTGGGTCACTGATCTGAATATTGAAGTTTTATTTAGTTTAAGTTGGTGCTGACACTAAAAGTAGTGTAATAAAGTTTCAGATCGCCTTTTTGTTTTCTAACAGGTCTGTGAAATTACTTTAAACAATAGAGTGCGTTGTCACAAAGGCAGCAAGAAATGGCAGAGAACAGCAGTGTTTTGTAGTAATTTCCTAGCAGCCTTTATATTTCAACTAATGCTGTCACTAGAGGAAATATGGATTTAATAATTTTAGGCTTTGGTTTGTTGAGTTCAGGTGTTTGATATCCAAACTGAACAAAGATGTTGCACTGATCCAGCTTATTTCTCCTGTAAATGACTGCATGCGATAGGCTCCTTGCACATTCAATCACATTCATCTCATGCAAAATTCTGTGAGCTATTAGTAATTATTTCATGTCAAGATAGTATTATCAGGGCAGCACGGTGGTGCAGTGGGTTACCCTGCTGCCTCACAGCGCCGAGGTCCCAGGTTCGATCCCGGCTCTAGGTCGTCACTGTCCGTGTGGAGTTTGCACATTCTCCCCGTGTCTGCGTGGGTTTTGCCCCCACAACCCAAAAGATGTGCTGGCTAGGTACATTGACCATGTTAAATTGCCCCTTAATTAAAAAAGAGATAGTATTATTGAAAGTTGTCACATTTTGGTTCAGGAAAAGTCACAGGGCAGGACCTGAAATGGTTTGATTAACATTAACTGAGAGAAGGTGGAAAGTATTGACTAATAGCCAGAGCAAAGCAGTCAGAAATCAAATTTCATTTAAATTCAGGCAGTTTGATCAAGCTAGAAAAATCTGGCAAGAATTCAGTGAGATGATCGTCGTGACTCTACATTTAAATCCCATTGGTTCTGCTTTGTGGTGTGCACACCTCATGTGATTTCATTAGTTTCAGCTGGGAACAGCTCGACAGAGAGTTTCACATCGAGCAATCTCTGCATTTAAAATAGAAATCTCGACAATCTCTTACAGTACTTTTGGGAACAAAAATCTTTGCAGGGTCTTAACTCTGTCTGAGCGACAGAAAGTAAAGAAGGGAATTGCTATTTTAAAAACGGCAGATAGGTTTTGGTGAAGTATAGGCCTAGAACAATCTAAAACATTCTCGACTGTGTTTACAATATTACATTACTGTCATATTTCATCTTCTGGTCTGAAGCACAATACAGTTTTTTTAATCTATCACAAGCCAACTCTTGGGTGTATAAGGTTTCAGTTTGTTTTTCTGTCCTTTGTGTTTTCCAATGTATTAGGAAATATTAACCATGTTACCTTGCAATACAGTATACCTGCTCCTTGTGTAACCATACTGTGTGAATTTCTATTGTCTTGTATGGTTCACATTTTCTGGTATAAAATAGAAATATTCAAATCTCTATTTGTAGTATTCTCAGCAAGCCTCCGAAGTGCTCAATTTGTTTTAATTTCAATCTTACTGCATCTAATTGTCCATCCATGCTTTCCTCATCATGCTGATTTAATGCAGATTACTCTCCAGTGTTTGCTAATTTGCTGCGCTGCCTCAGATTACTGTGCCCTATATTTGCAGGGGAAACTGATAAAAGGGCACAGAGATCCTTCTGGACAAAATGGCAGGACCTCATTATCCTTGTTTCCCTTTGGATTCTCGTCTGTCGATGGATATGTTACTGTTGCTGACTGTTTACCAAGCGAGAAAATCGATGAAGGCTGGCCGCAGCCACAAGTGCTTGGGTAGATATCTAGCAATGAGGAGGGCAAGGTCTTTGAGTGCTTGAGGCATGGGGAGGTTGGCATTCTGGGTTTGTGGGAAGTGGAAAAGGCTGCAATCAGCTGGAGAAGGGAAGGCCAGTGATCATTGCAACGTGGGAGAGAGAGGGGGACCTCAATAAATGGTGGGGGAGAGGCTGAAGGTTTTCTTGAGGGGCCAAAGGGACCAAAATCCTGCTTCCTCCATGTCATCTGAACATATGAATTTACAAACAAGGAGCAGGAGTCGACCATTCAGCCCCTTGAGTCTGCTCCACCATTTAATAAGGTCATGGCTGAGCTAATAGAAACCTCAAATCTGAATCCTGCCTACCCCCAATAATCTATCACCCCCTCGCTTACCAAGAATCTATCCACCTCTGCCTTAAAAATATTAAAAGAATCTGCTTTCACCACCTTTTCTAACTAGATTTTCTAACTAGAGGAAACAGCCTCTCTACATCCACCCTGTCAATAACCCTCAGGATCTTATATGTTTGAGGGCAGCACGGTGGCACAGTGGTTAGCACAGCTGCCTCACAGCGCTGAGGTCCCAGGTACAATCCTGGCTCTGGGTCACTGTCCGTGTGGAGTTTGCACATTCTTCCCGTGTTTGTGTAGATTTTGCCCCCACAAGCCGAAGATGTGCAGGCTAAGTGGATTGGCCACGCTAAATTGCCCCTTAATTGAAAAAAAATGAATTGGGCGCTCTAAATTAATTTTTTTTAAAAAGGTTCTTATATGTTTTAATTAAGTAAACTCTGATTTTTCTAAACTCCAGTGGATACAAGCCTAACCTGTCCAACCATTCCTCATAAGACCATCAGCCCATTCCTGGTATTAGTGTAGTAAACCTTCTTTAACTGCTTTGAATGCATTTATATCCTTCCATAAATAAGGTGATAATAGCGTATACATTACTCCAGATGTGGTCTCACTAGTGCTTTGTATAATTGAAGCATAATCTCCCTAATTTTGTATTCAATTCCCTTCATAATAAATTATCGCATTCTATTAACTTTCCTAATTCTTACTGTACCTGTATACTAGCCTTTTGTGATTTATGCGCTAGGACACCCAGATCCCTCTGCACCTCAGAGCTCTGCAGCCTCTCACCATTTGGATAATATGCTTCTCTTTTACTTTTCGTGCAAAATGGACAATTTCACATTTTCCCACACTATACTCCATTTGCCAGATTTCTGGCCAGTCACTAAGCCTATCTATGTCCTTTTGTAGCCTCCTTATGTCCTCTTCACAACTTACTTTCCTATCTATCTTTGCGTTGCCTGCAAATTTGACAACCATCTCATCCTCCCTGCATCCAGCTAATTTATATAAATTGTAAACAGTAGAGATCTCAGAATTGATCCTTATGGCTCGTTACATCTTGCCAACCAGGAAATTACTCATTTATGTCTACCCTCTGTTTCCTGTTAGCCAACCAATCTATCCATGCCAATATGTTATCCCCTATACCACAGGTTTTTATTTCCAACAATAACCTTTGATATAGCACTTTATCAAATACCTTCTGTAAATGTTAGTACAGTACTCCACTGCTTCCCCTTTATCCACAGCACATGTTACTTCCTCAAAGAATTCCAATAAATTGGTTAAACCTGATTACCTTGAACTTATCCAAGTGCCCTGCTACAGCTTCTTTAATAATAGCTTCTAACATTATGCCTGTGGCAGATGTTAAATTAACTGGCCTTTAGTTCCCCACTCTCTGTCTCCATCTTGAATAATGGAGTTACATTTACTATCTTCCAATCTAATGGGACCTTCCCTGAATCCGGGGAGTTACAGAAAATTAAAACCAATTCATCAACTGTCTCACGAGACACTTCCTTTAAGGCCCTAGGATGAAGTCCATCAGGAGTCTGGCATTTGTCATTAGTATTGTCACTGGAATCGGGAAAGCAGAGCCTTGACATTCAACCCCCGTGATGGCAGAAATGGGGTTAAAAATGAGAAAAATTGGGAACATTAGATATTAGGTCACCATAGTGCTGAATAAGGCACTTTCTGCCAGGCTCCCTGATCCCAAGCACGCAGCAGCTGTAAAATTTAAATCAGATTTGCAATTCCGCAATGAGAGTCTGGTTAAATATGTTAATGAAAAGCCCAAAATATTGCCACCATACAGACAGCAATAGACATGCATGTGGTGGTTGGAGAAACATTCCCAATTTCTCTCATTTTTAACCACACTCCTGCCATCATGGGTTTGACTATTAACGATCCTAGTTTCTAGATTCCAGCATTAAAACTAAATATTCTTGTTGCTGCTGAAACCCTCATCCATGCCTTTTTTTATCTCTGGGCCAGACTATTCCAATACTCTCCCCTGTTCCATGCAGTCTGATCTTCCACCTTGAGCTCTACTGCCTGGGTCTAACTCTCACCACGTGCCATCCACTGATCGTCCCTCTGCTCGTTGAGCTGCATCGATTCCTCATCCAGCAATACCTTGATTTTAAAATTCTCATCACTGTGTTCAAATCCTCCATGGCCTCATCCCTTCCTACCTCTGTAACCGCCACCAGACTTGCAACCCTCCCAGATCTCTGCACTCCTGCAATTCTTTTATTTTTCTTTCTATAAATTTAGAGTACCCAATGTTTTTCTTTAAATTAAGGGACAATTTAGCGTGATCAATCCACCTACCCTACACATCTTTGGATTTGTGGTGGTGAGATCCATGAAGACACAGGGAGAGTGTTTAAACTCCACACGGACAGTGACCCAGGGTCGGGATTGAACCCTGGTCCACAGCGCCGTGAGGCAGCAACGCTACCCACGGCACCACCGTGCCACCACAGCGCTCCTCCAATTCTAATCACACCCATGATGGTGATGTGGCCTTCAGCTGCCGAGGCCCGAAGCTTGCAGGGAGGTTTATCATGGGCCTTTAACGCCTGAGAATATTGTATTAGTTTTGGTCAACATACTTGAGGAAGGATGTGAAGGTTCTTGAACGCATGTAGAGGAGATTTACAGGAATGCCAGAGATGAGGGGATTTTAGCTCCAAGATTCACATAGAAAAGCTGGGATTTGTTCCCATTGGAGCAAAGGAGGTTGAATGGAGATCTGTCAGAGGTGTATAAGTGTATGACAGGTTTGGATAAGGTAGACAAAGAAAATCTGTTCCAATTAGCTGATTGTACAATGACTGGGCCATTGAGATTTAAGGATTTGGGGAGAGATATGGAGGGGATGTGGAGAAGGATGCTTTTATGCAGAGACCTGGAACTCACTGCCTATGGGAGAGGGGGGTACAGTCGAGATAATCGATGATTTCAAAAGAAAACTTGATGGGTACTTGAAAGGAATAACGTAACCGAGCTATGGGGTTACAGCAGGGATATTAGATTGTCTGGGTTGCTGCAAAGAGCCAGTATAGACTTGATGGGCTGAATTACCTCCTCCTGTGTCTTTAATGACACAGTTGGTTAGGTTTTACAGTCCCCCACTGGTGGGTTTGAAGGTGGGGAGGGGGGGGGGGGAGCAATGGGAACTGTGCACAGTTGGAGGGGACTGACACATAGGCAACTTTAGCTGTGGGAGCTGATGACATGAAAGTGGGACATTCTTTGCAAGCTATTTACCTCCGGGGCCTTGTCCAGCACCCACTCCACTACCAGCCTGCCAGCCTCCTTGAGACATATCTTGTGGCATCTGTGCCTTCCACACCCTCTGGCAAGCCAACAATACGCAGGTTTTGCTTTCTGGATGACGTATCCTGCTGTTCTGTGTGGTGATATGCCTGTGAATAGTTTTGTACATAATTAATAATGCGATATCCAACCAATTGGCGGTGTCAGACATCGGTCATGTGACGTGAGACACTCGCCAGTTGGCAGTAAGGCATACAGCAAGACAGTCGCACATAGGGTAGTTGCAGGAGAGTTCACGGATATCACATAGTAAGTTTGTCTGTATGGTATTCTGTTTGTTATCTTTCCACATGTTCATCAATAAATCATTGTTCTAGTTAAGTCACCAGATGTTCTGTGTGCATGATTGCAATGGCAAGGTCACAGAGTACAACATGGTACCAGGTTTGCAGAAAATTTAAAGGTAGCAACAGAAAAGACAAGGCAAAGTAGGCTGAAGAACAAAAAGAGAAGATGCTTCCGCTGACTTGGTGAACTACGGCCATCTGCAATTCAATGCAGTAAACGACTGTGAAGTTAGAGATGCAAGGTTTAAAGGCACCCCTCCACCTTCTAGACTCAAGTACCGTGGAAAATAATTGGAGTTATTTTAGGCAGCAATTTGAATTCTATATTGTAGCCCTTGGCTTTCAGGCACAGCCTGACAAGAGGCTTATTGTGTTGCTGCTCACGGTAGCAGGTCTTCAAGCAACAGAACTATACAATATCTTTGCCTGCGACAGCAAAGAGGAAAGCAAGAGCTACGATGAGGTGATAAAGTACTTCGATCAGTATTGCCTCTGAAAAAAAACAAAGCATCTGACCGTTACACATTTAGTACACATACCCTGAAAGAAGAGCTTCAATCAGAAAACCATATCATGATGTGTTATGCAAATCAGCATGCACAACCAAAAACATTTTGGTGCCAATGTGGAGGAAGATGCCAGCACCATCAGCACTGTGACACAGTTCAATAAAATACGTGGGGCGGGATTCTCCAGTATCCGCCAGGCGGGCCATACCGGCGCCAAAAAGTGGCGTGAACCACTCTGGCGTCGGGCCGCCCGGAAGGTGCGGAATCCTCCGCATTGTCAGGGGCTAGGGCGGCGCTGGAATGATTGGCGCTGTGCGAACTGGCGCCGAAGGGCCTTCGCCGGCCGGCGCGAGTTGGCGCATGTGCAGAAACGGCAGCGTGTTCCCAGAACCGCTGGAGTGATTCCTGCGCATACGCAGGGGGTATCTTCTCCGCACCGGCCATGGCGGAGCCTTACACAGGCCGGCACGGAGGGAAAGAGTGCACCAATGGCACAGGCCCGCCAGCAAATAGGTGGGTGGGCCCTGATCGCGGGCTAGGCCACCGTGCCCCCCCGCATCCCCCGGGGACAGATCCCCCCGCAGCCCCCCCCCCCCCCCAGAGGACTCCGCCCTCAGAGCTACGTCCCGCCGGTACAGACCTTGTGTAATTCATGCCGGCGGAACTGGCCAAAAACGGGGGGGCCGCTCGGCCCATCATAGTAACTTTGTATAGTATTCTGCAACACAGTAAGAAGTCTTACAACAACCGGTTAAAGTCCAACAGGTTTGTTTCAAATCACTAGCTTTCGGAGCACAGCTCCTTCCTCAGCTGAATGGCCTCAATGGCCTTTGACTGATCTTCATGCATCTCCTTTCGCTGCTGGCAGAACGCCTCTCTAATAAACGGCATCGACTGCTCCATCTTTTCCAACATGTGATAATCCTTCCCTCTCCACCATCATTCCAATTGCTGTTGTGCCGCAGGCCTCCTCCTTCTTCTGCCGGGTCTGATAACCAGCAGACTTGCCGCTCCCGGGCGCAACTTCTCCTCCACATCTTCAGCTACACTTTCCTGTCAGAATTCCCCCATTTTCGGGTAAAAAGAGCTCAAACCCAGGGAATGAGGGATTGCCACAGAAACTCGGGGAAAGGGGGCACGCCACAGAAACCCAGGTAAAGGGGGCATAGCCACGTGTTCGGACTTGTGCACAGTAAGTCATGGCTGCCCTCTTCTCCGTTATGTAATTAAAAGGGTATGGGTGTCAGAAGACTGACCCTGACGAGAATGTATTTTTTTACACGTGCAATGTCTCAGATTAGTTTTTTTTTAAATAAACATTTTATTGAGGTGTTTTTGGTTTTACAACAACAACAAAATAAACAATGTACATGAGTCTATAAACATAGTGCAAAAAGCCGTCTTCCTAAGCTAAACTAACCCCTACCTCCTAACAGTGATCCTCTCAAGGCGAACTTGATTACTTTCCAAACAGAGAAAGCTAGCCATGTCCGATAGCCAAGTCTCCGACATCGGGGGCTTTGAGTCCCTCCTAGTCATCTCCGGGCCACCAGGAAAGCAAAGGCCAGAACCTCTGCCTCTTTCTCTCCTGGATTCCCGGATCTTCCGATACCCCGAAAACAGCCACCTCTGGACTCGGTGCCACCCTTGTTTTTAACACCGTGGACATGACGTCTGCAAACCCCCTGCCAGAATCCCCTGAGCTTCGGACATGTCCAAAACATGTGGACATGGTTCGCTGGTCCCCCCACACACCTTGAGCACCTATCTTCTACCCCAAAGAACCTGCTCATCCGGGCCACTGTCATGTGAACCCGGTGAACGACCTTAAACTGTATCAGGCTGAGCCTGGCACATGTTTGGACGCATTGACTCTACTCAACTCAACGCATCCACCCAGAGACCATCCTCTATCTCTCCTCCTAACTCCTCTTCCCACTTGTGCTTCAGCTCTTCAGTCTGCGTGTCCTCTGACCCCAAGAGTTCCTTATAGAAGTCAGAGACCTTCCCTTCTCCCACAATCACTCTGGAAACTACCCTATCCTGTTGGTGGTAGAAGCGGGAAGGTTGATACCTGCCTACGTAGGAAGTCCTTCACCTGCAGGTACCTAAATTTGTTTCCCCTCGCCAATCCAAATTTCTCCTCCAGCTCCCTCAAGCTAGCAAAGCTCACTTCTATAAACATAACCCCACGCTCTCAATCCCTCCCCCCTGCCATCTCCGAAACCCCATCTACCTTCCCGGGGCAAAAGGACCGCGGAATAAAGATGGGGATGCCCTGAAGTTCGGATCCTTGTCCCACTTCAGGATCAGCGAGATCGTGGCCTGTGACATCATCAGGGAAAGCACCCCTCTCTCCCTTGCGTCATTGAATGTCCTCATCGACAGCGGCCCCATTATCCCAGAGAACGTTTTATAGAACTCCACTGGGTATCCATCCGGCCCCGGGGTTTTACCCGACTGCATGGCCTTCAGCCCCTCCGCTATCTCTTCGATCCCGATTGGGGCCCCCAACCCTTCTACCAGCTCCCCATCCATCTTCGGGAAATTCAGCCCCCTAGGAAGTGCCTCATCCCCTCCGGCCCCGTTGGGGGTTCTGACCCATACAGCCTACTATAAAACTCCTCAAACACCTTCTTCACCCCTGCTGAGTCTCCAACCAGGTTCCCATCTCCAGCCTTTACTCTCCCTATCTCCCTGGCTGCCTCCCTCTTTCTAAGCTGCTATGCAAGCATTCTGCTGGCCTTCTCTCCATGCTCATAGATCGTCCCCACTTGCCTTTCTCAACTGCTCCACTGCCCTCCCTGTGGTTAACAAGCCAAACTCTGCCTGTAGCCTCCGCCGTTCCCTTAGAAGCCCTGCCTCTGGGGTCTCCGCATACGTCCTGTCGACCTGTAGTATCTCCTTTACCAGTCGGTCCATCTCTGCCCTGTCTACCTTCTCCCTGTGGGCCCGTATCGAGATCAGCTCCCCTCTAACCACCGCCTTCAATGCCTCCCAGACCACCGCTGCCGAAATTTCCCCCGTGTCATTGACCTACAGGTAATTCTGAATACATTGCCTCAGCCGCCCACGTCCGCCTTCAGTCCTCTCAAATGCGCGAACACACGTGCCCTCTCGACTGGCCCATTGAGCCCTCTTACATTCCAGGTGATCAGTCTAGTTGGGGGGGGGGGGTCATTGCCCCACCCCTTCGCTGATCAGCCACCCCCTCTCTTGGGCCAGTTGCCAGCCCGCGGCCCACGCCTCCACCGGCCCGCCCCCAGGCAGTCTTCTCCCCCAACCTCCTCTCTTTCCCTCAGCAAAAGCCCCTCGCTTGTCAGCAGAACATTTCCCCCCCTCCCCGCTGCAGTAACAGCACAAAATAAATCAACCCCTTTGATAAGCCTAACATCTGCTCACCCCCCACTACGATTCTGTAAGCTAGCCTGCCCAGCTAGCTTGGTGGCTCTCGCCCCTGGCGCCAGACATTCACCCACCATTGTTCCCCCCCCCCCCCCCCCCCCCGCTCATACATACTTATTCAAATGAAAGACAATCCCAACACAATTGCCCGACAGAGAAAAAAAAACCCCAAGTTGAACAAAGAAAAGATCAAGCAAAAGATTTCAAACACACCTCCATCCCCCAACAGTGCAAATGCAAACTTTACCTCACTCAGCTCTGCAACTGGCCACAGATCAATACAACAGGCATTACAAATAACGTCCGCAAAACAAAAAACAAGAAACTCTTTTTAAACATAAACATTGCAGCAGAGTTCAAAGTTCTCAGTCCGACACCAGTCCTTTCCTTTTCGTGAAGTCCAGCGCTTCCTTAGGCGACTTGAAATAGAAATGTTGCTCCTCGTATGTGACCCAGAGGCAGGCCGGATACAACTGCCCGAACTTCACCTTTTTCTTGAAAAGTGTTGACCTGATCTGGTCAAACCCCGCTCTTCTCCTGGCCACCTCCGCCTTCAGGTCCTGATAGATCCCATTTACAGCTCCGTGTCTACTTGACCCACTGTAAAATACACTCCTTATCAAAATACCTGTGGAATTGCACCACCATTGCCCTGGGGGGGGGTCTCCCATTCGCGGCTTCCTCGCAAGTGCTCTGTGAGCCCTGTCCACCTCCAAGGTCGGGGGAATGCCCCATCCCCCAGCAGCTTCTCGAACATGCCCGCTATGTATCCTGATGAGAATGTTATAGAGTGTCTGTAGTCCCAGTATTGGCAACCAGCCCCAGTGACATTGCCAGGACTAGAGAGCTGCCAGCCATCCAACTGTCGGCAGCATCCTGGGTGGGAGTTCCTCCCGAGATAGAGGCGGGTGTCCACCTCCAGCCACTCGATGCTGCTTGCCATGTTAAATGGCTGGAGGACAACCTCCAGGAGAAGGAGCAGATTGCAGTCCCCCCCCCCCCCCGCCCCATACCTTGGGATATCACTTTAACAGAGAATATGCTAATTGCTATGTCACCAGGATGTAAACCCTTGTCACCAGCAGACATTGTTCAGAGAAGCTTGCAAATTAGCTAGCAGTGTGTGGCGTGAAGGTATTGCAACTTGCAGTTCCGGTTAGTAATAGTTGATGAAACGCTCCAGTGAAACCATCCACTGAGCAATCCTGTGCCACATCTTCAAACAAATGGAATCTATATTCAGTCTACCAGACCTGCGTGAGATTGGTAGGCTTGTATTAAGCAAACATTGAAATACAACACCCCCAACATTTTAGTCAGTGGGCGGGAACCATTAATCCCCTTAAAACCAATGCCCTAACTGTATTCCCCCCCCCCCCCCCCCCCCTCCCCTCAAGCTCATTGCCTCTCTCACTTCCTTGAAGATGCTCCATAAAACCTACCTTGTTGACCAAACTTTAGGTGATTTGTCCTATTATATCAGTGTCAAATCCCATTTCTGTTCCTGTGAAGAATCTTTGGATAGTTTACTATGTTCAAGGGCTGCTGATTAAGTTCCTATTCTCCATTCTCAACCTGTGAGAAGGTGAACTTGCAGCTATGAAAGCTGTCACAGTTCTGTTCTGGAACAGCTCAAGAAAGGCTTTCACATTTAATGCATTCACCATTTAAGAATAGGAATCTGGACAATCTCTAAAAGTGCATTGATCTTTTAAAAGCCCTTGTAGGATTGGCTGCAGAGAGTTTACAGTGTGCATGATGTGTCACTGTATCAAAGACTGCACAAGACGATTGTGAGAGCGATTACAATAGCCTAACATTCCATGGAGCAGTGTGACTTGTCCGCCAATCTTACCCAGCCCTGAGACCACTTTAAAGTTGCATGCTCGAGTTCAGTAATACAACTCTCATGTAAAATGTGTACTAGTGCTGGAGGGGGACAGACTTAGAAATTATGATTGAAGCCGTTGAAAAACCAAGAATGCTTGGGGCTTACTGCCTCAGGACAGTGAATGACACCGTGAGGTGATTGTCAGGAAGCTCATAGTGATTTTCTGTCACTTTTGAAGCATGTCTTCTAGGGGAGTTCCTGGCAGAGATCCCCAAAGAATGGAGGCTGAACTTTTTCTAGTGCAAGGGGTTCTCCTCAGCTGAGTTTTGTAGATTGGCACATTCCAAGGACCAGGAATGTTTGCTGAAGGATGTACTAAAACTTGGGGGTTGCTGTTGCAAAGGTGCCATGGTGAAAGGTCACCATCTAAGGCCTTTGAGCCAGAGTGCACCAAGAGGCTGGAAACTGTGTCGAGCCATTTGGGCTATATGCCTGACATGGAATGTATGTTGTAAATATCAAGGCTTACAATTGTACTAAGGTGCCTAATGCTGTATGGAGAAAAGTTACATTTCATTGCACTTTCAGCAATATTCAATTTGAGATGTTTTGAAATGAAATCTTGTGAGTAAGGTATATTTTTGGAAAAAACAGAAAGGAGGCTGTAATCAAGAGCACAGAATTACAGTAAGATCGAGCTTTGGCTGCTACTTGATGAGATGTAGAAGAGGTGGTAATGACTGCTGGCTGCTCATGGGGGAAAGCTCATGTAGTTATGTTCCATGCGGAGGGAGATGGCAGTGTCACTCACTGACAATTATGGGAAAGGTACCACATCTGCCACTCTCCCATTCCTTTCTTCCTGGGGCCCCATGGGCAGTGATATACTTTTCATCATCTAAAATTAATAGTTGCTTACATAGCCTTTCACACTGTTCTGTAGTTAAGACGTGCCCTAACGCAAGATGTTACAACATGTTTTGCCATTTCCCCTGACTGTAATTACTTGCAAGTGGAACTTTGCAAACCCCCTCCCCCTCCCTTGCTTTATGAGGCTTAGAGGAGCAGATCTCATATTACAAAGTTTGTAAGATCATTATGTTTTGGAACTGATTGTTTAATTTGAGGCATAATGGAAAGCTGAAGGGGTCATGTGATCTGCACTGAATTCTGTTGCCAATAAGCTTGGGTGCGTTGATTGTTAAAGTGGGCCCCAGGTTGTGTTATTGGGTAAAGGTGTGATATATTCACACCCATAAACAATGACCATGGTAGTTGTGCTGACAGTGGATAGACTGTTAGTCTCAAGTCCCAGGGAGTTGTTAGGAATATCAGGATTTATAAACAATTACACTTTAAACTGTTTATTTAATTCCAAGATAGAATGAACTTAGGGGTCTAAAGGATGGCTGATTAGTACTCTACCTGGATACAAAGCCCATGTGATTCATATTGCCATGGGGATAGACTTAGAGGGGGAAAGTCCATTAGAAACCATTGTTTGATAGGGTTGCAGGTTTTCCTAAGATATCTCTAAACTTCCAGTTTGGCAGCTAAGTTGCCACATTTATCACCACTGGCAACATGGTAGATCAGTAGGAGGACATGGGACACCTTTACTGACACCTCATTCTGCCTATTTTGCCATCCCTCTTCTCTCCTTGCCCAAAACTAATGGGCTGCTAAAATTCAGCCCAAAGTTTCAGGTAATGAACTTTCATCAGAACTGATGTTTGATAGGATGATTCTCATGGATAATGATGAAGACAATGATAGTGAAAATGACCCAAGAGGTTGAAGACAAGGTCACACAGGAGTTTCAGAAATAAAACATTCCTTATTCAGATCATTAATGGAGCATGTGACAGCTTCATCAGGAACTATATTAGCTGCACCCACGTCTCACAATATCCCCCCGCACCCTCACCTGAATTTCTCCATTGTCTTGTTTCCTCCTCTATCTCACTTAAAATGGCAAATGAAGGACTGTCATTGGGAAACCCATACCTGGTCTTTAGAACCACTCTGTATATGTGGACAGAAATACCCCAATGAAATCACAGTCCATCAGGCAGCTCAAGACTAGTCAGCATTGTCTAGGTGAGACCTTTCCCAGTCTTGGCAAAAAGTACAACTCGGTTATCATTCTTATTTAACCCCTTTGCACTGTCAGTATAACCACTAAGGTTTTAACAGAGCCCTGTTACTGGTCTCATGTTTATGAATGTACGTTGGTTCTTTGTGACATTAAGGATAGATCATGGACACAACACACCCATCACAAACCAAAACACTTCAGGATTTGTTGGAAATGTTTCCCATCCCAGTTCGGAAACCTGAAGGTAGTAATTCATTTGGGGCGAGAGTGTATAATGGGCAATATCGTATCAGTAGCCCTTTTTATTTTATGTTCAATCCCTGAGGTGGGATTCTACACTCCCCCCACGGTGTGTTTTGTGGTGACGGGATCTTCTGGTCCTGTTGCTAGCAACGGGATTTCCCATTGTTCACACCCTCCGCCGCTGGGGAACATGCATTTGCCGTTGGCGGGACAAGAAGATCCCGCCAGCGGGTAAAGCCAGAAAATCCCACACCTAGTTTTCAGTCTCATTGCCGTCGATGGAATTAAATATCAGAATTGTGTATAACCAGCAGCAGATCCAATCACATCTGTTTTGTGCTCCTGCCAGGATGAATGTCTACTCCCTGAAGTTGCTGTTGCAATGTTTAAACATGAAGAATGCATGAGGAACAACAAATCAAGTCCACCATAGTCAATGTGCCTTGCTTTGCAAGTAGGCCAAAATATTACTTTACATCTAAAAATCCATGGACAGTATCGCTATTTTCAATTTTATTAGTTCCAGGTGTATTTCTAGTTCCATGCACATAAGTAATAGTGCTCAGACTATTCAAAAAAGAAGAAAACGAACAAGGGGCCCAAGACAATTTCCCACTGCCAGAAGTATTTTATGAGTGACACAGTGGGCTGCATTATTACTATTGGAAAAGCAGAGTGAGCTTTTCATCCTCTATGGGTCAAACTGATGCCCGTGAGACAGGTCACTAAATTAAAATCATCTGGTAGATATTGTACATTGAACAGACAACTGATAATATTTTTAAAAGGAAAGGAAAATAGGGCAAGGCACTAAAATGACTTTATTCTCATATAATAATCTCCGCTTATTTTCCTTCTGCTTTATTTTGCAGTATTCATCCTAAATATACTCCTCTGCATAATTACTGCTTTATTTTTATTGGGAGCTAGAACATTCACTGGTAATATCCACTTCACAGACAACTTTCAGCTTTTCAGATAAGTATTCAGACAGTGAGAGGGTTTTGATTGTTAACATTTAACTAAAGACACAGTGCTGGCTGAAGAAAGTGACTGAGGGGAAAGGGTATCCTGCATTGTAGGGGCTGGTTTAGCTCACCAGGCTAAATCGCTGGCTTTTAAAGCAGACCAAGCAGGCCAGCAGCACGATTCGATTCCCGTACCAGCCTCCCCGGACAGGTGCCGGAATGTGGTGACTAGGGGCTTTTCACAGTAACTTCATTGAAGCCTACTCGTGACAATAAGCAATTTTCATTTCATTTTTCATTTCATTGCCGTCGGGAGATGCTGATCACCATTTCTCAGTTATACTTCATGAGCTGTGTGTGATGCCACCCTCTCTTCCTTTGGGCGCACTTTCCACTTCTTCATGAACAGGTAGCTTATCATTTTTTTCATCGGACCAAATTCAATACAGCAGCTGGCTTTCCAACCAGAAGCGTCATCTACAGACTGCTGGATTCAAAAACGTGGGCTGGGACTGGGTGGATTGTAATTGTTAAAAATTCATGGAGTGTCTGTCCAGGAATCTTAATTGTAAAGGCCTGACAACAATGAGATCTCATTATGATGCAGCCTGAGTAAGAAGGGTAGGTATTAACCTATCCTGTCCCTCATGCAGAAAGTAATTGTGCCCTCTAATAATCTTGAAGCTCATGCCCATCATGTGTTAACCATTAATAATGTCAGCTGCCCACATTCTCATAGTCAAAGAGAGTGGTGATAACTCATGGTTCACGGATAAACACTTGGGTGCACGGGATTGAGAGGAATTGTTTTTGCATAAGGGCCAGACCCAAGTGCCTCCCATTGAGGATCCATTAGCCCTGAAGGTGGACAGAACCATCCAGCTGATCCTGCTCATGAGGAAGACCAGGAGGAATTTGAGGAAGAGGCCAGAGAGGATCTGGCGGATGGAGGTCAGGCGGAGGGTGAGGGTTTGCATGAGTCAAAGGACCATGGCTGCCTTCACTGCATCCCACTTCACACTGTAAGAACACTATGTTTTCCGACAGCTCATTCACACTATAGGAACACCATATTTTCCGACATATTTTCATGAAGGCCATGCTAATCCCTGCATGACCACAAGGTCGCAGTTAACCTTAAACATTAGGGTGCTGGGCCTGGGGGGCCATGTACCTGCTGATCAGAAAATGCAGGAGGGTGATGATGACTCAGTGAGGAAAGCTCTCTGATGCTCCTCAGCTACTGCTTATGTCCAACTCCTGTTCGTCTGTTGCCAGCAGGCTGACTCCCTGGCTCATGGAGATCATAGGATATGAGGGGGAAGGTGAGATTAGGTTGTTTCATTGGATGATCAGCTATGATCTTAGTGAATGGCGGAGCAGGCTCAAAGGGTCAAATGGCTTCCTCCTGCTCCTATTTTCCATGTTTCTATGTGCAAGTGAGATTCGGTCCTAATCCTTTTATTGCATAGCATTAAAAGGGATTAGGGGCAAAGGTCTAGGGCTGACTGATTAATACCCAACTCCTTTCACAAATTATGTTATTTGCACTTTGAGTGGGCCTGTTTGCCTGACTTTGAGGGCCTGTGAGAAGGACTGTGTCCAGATGGGGTGAGGCATTATCCAACTGGGAGGTGGGTCAATGACAGTAAGACCTTAAGATCTGAAGAACAAGAGTTTTATATGTGATAACATGATGTGGAGATGCCAGCGTTGGATAGGGTTGAGCACAGGAAGAAGTCTTACAACACCAGGTTAAAGTCCAACAGGTTTGTTTTGAATCACTAGCACTGCTCCTTCCTCAGGTTGTTATGTGAGAGTGCCTTTAAGAAATAGGTGTTTATAAATGGGTGTGTATGTAAATATCTGTAATGAGAATACTTTTAAGAAATGGGTGTTCACTACTGCAGTGATGTCAGAAAGTGGGCGGAGCTGGTCTGTCTGTCAGCTTTGTACTTTCGTTTTTGAGCAGGCTGCAGGGTGTGTTTTAGTTTCGTTTTCAGAGCTGCATAGCTGCAGTCACAGCCAGAAGATGTATGAATCTCCCTCTGTAATCTAAAGGCTGTAAATCAATCCTGGTGATTTAAAACTAATAACATTTGTGACTTTAACCTGATGTGCTTCTGGTAAAAGGTGTTTTAAGTCGTATGGATGTTAAAAGGAAAGCTTAAAGAATTACATAGTGTTGTAGTCTTTGGGGGTTGTATTTGAATTAATGGTTGCTAAGATGTTCACTGTATGTTTTAAAAAGTTTAACTTGAGTTCATAGAATAAACATTGTTTTGCTTTAACAATTACTTTTCCATTTCTGCTGTACCACACCTGTAGAGTGGACCGTGTGCTCCCCATACCACAATTGTTTAAAGTTGTAAGTCAGGTGAACTCCATGAGACACTTTGGAGTTCTCTAAACCCTGGCAAATAACAAGGTGAATCACCTGAGGAAGGAGCAGTGCTCCGGAAGCTAATGATTCGAAACAAACCTGTTGGATTTTAACCTGGTGTTGTAAGACTTCTTAATGTACATTTGGGACTTTGGAAAAAAATCTCCAGCTATCTGTGACTAATGTTACCCATGCCCACTCTTTGTCCCTACAATTCCTAAGCCTTGAGAACCCTCACAATATGTCCAGGTGCATTCCCAGGATGCACATCAGATGTTGGGGCAGCATGCTGCCTTTCACATCCTGTTACCTCAGATGCCATTGGCGGGCACCTTCTGGAGGGTAGGGACATAAAGGGCCCTGGTCCCGTCTTGGGTGGCACTGGTGTTGCTGCATCACACTGTTCAGCCCACTGTCCCTGATGTGTGCCGGTATCGGGAATGGGGGAATCCAGAAAGGCTGGTCACGCCTACAGTTTCCCGGGTGGAAGCCCCTGGGAGTTACTTCAGCACTTCCTCCTCCCTTTGGGTGCTCATGGGTTCCTGAGTCCCTTCATGTTACAGAGGGACAGCTGAGGGATGTCCAGAAGGCTCAACGTCATTTGGTGCTTAGGTCCTGGAGGCCTACCATTGTCTGGAGCATGGTGTTGAACCCCTCAACCACGGTCCTCAGGGGTTCATAGTCTTGGATCTGAGCTCTTGCCCCAGGCTTCCCACTCTGGCCACCAGCCTTTCAGTATTGGCCTGGATGCCATGCATCGTTGGTAATATCTCCTGTGACAGGAGTCTTTGAGAGCCCTCAATCCAGCAGTCACAGGAATGTCACTTGACAACCCTTCCTGGCATTCCCGGCTCTGCCATTGCATCCCCAGCAGTTGAGGGATGAACATGTCCAGAGGCACAGATGAGTCCTGGGATTCAGCAGACCTCCGAATGTCAGATGCATGCGACGTTCCTTCCTCCTGCTGATGTGCATCAGAAGCAGAATG
Source organism: Scyliorhinus canicula (assembly GCF_902713615.1). Lineage (NCBI taxonomy): Eukaryota > Metazoa > Chordata > Chondrichthyes > Carcharhiniformes > Scyliorhinidae > Scyliorhinus > Scyliorhinus canicula. The sequence continues at coordinate 120,695,917 of NC_052147.1, read as the reverse complement.
GAGCTCACCAGAAAGAGACCCAGAAACCTGCCTGCTAAGTTCACCCGCCGAGGTGTGCATCTCTGGATGGTGCGCGTGATAGCTGTGATGCTTCATCCGTGTCCTCCTCTGAGATCGCCTCTGAAATGCTGTTGAGGGTGGCCGGGGGGTGGGGTAGGGGGGGGTTTGCATACTGCTGGTTAATGAGGTGGGCTTCCCGTTTGATGTTCCTGCAAGGCATTGGACATTGTTTTAGTGCATAGCCTCATCAAGGGTTTGGACAACAAAACACTAATTGAAATTGATCATCTGGATGAAGATGTAGGGTTCCTCACTTTTCTCCCGCAGGTTATCCTCATTCTCAGTGCAGGCTTGCTCCTGATCCTCTTCTTCTTCCGACACTGCACTCTCATCCTCTTGGTCCTACTGACCAGTGCTGCCACTGTCTCCAGGCATGATTCATGACCTTGCTGGTGGGTCTCCTGCCAGTTTGAGGTGGATAATGGCCTTCTCTCCTCCGCAGCATCCAACATTCGTGTGAGCCGCCCTCGTGGTGAATCATGGAGCTGTATCCTTATCTGCCATCCTCCTGGCTTGACAGTGAGCAAGTGGTGTGGAGCCGTTTAAATGCAGAGCCCCCTTGATTGAAGTGCTCAGATGAACCCTCAGCCCCAGGGATGGGTGCATCAGACTCTTTGAGCCTCAGGCATGGTGTTTCTCACGTGGGGAAAAATAATTTTTTTAAGTGCCTAAAGATTGCAAACTTGACATGCCGCTGGGTCTGACAGGATTCACGTTGATTTTCTCACCAAAAACGACACTTTGTCATTTTCTGGGAAAATTCCGCCAGTGTAGTCTGAAATCCTGTGCTCAGACATTCAGCATTGCCATCGAGCAAACTTTATTGCTTCATGTCAAATGATTGCCAATTCTAATATTGCACTTAACTATAATATTTACATCTCAAAAGGATTGTAACGGATGTTTGATGCACATTAATCTATATGATCATATGTTTAAAAATTGTTCTTGTGATGTGATGCTGGCAAGACCTCCTTTATTACATTCCTGTGTTTTTTCCGTGAAGATGATGGTGGATTTGCTCTGGACTTCCTGTAGTTCTTGTTGTGATGGCACTCTCACAATGATACTGGCTAGGCCGTTCAGGGGATTGATCCAGCAAGAGTGAAGAAGTGATAATAAATATCCAAATCAGGATTGTGCGTGACTTGATTTTTAGAATAAGAATTATTGTCACGTGTACCGAGGAACAGTGAAAAGACTGCGTACAATCCAGGCAGATCGTTCCTTACATGAAAAACATACTGTCGTGTTAAGCACACTGAGATAACACAGGCTGCAACTAGATGCAGCTTTAACTGAAAGATACTCCAGACCTTGAAGTTAGTTCAATTTGATTTATTGAACCTGTCACACAGTTAACACAGTTCTCTGTGAGTTCGACTCTCTGCTAACCGAAGTGTGATTACTCTGACAGAACCAGACTAGCTCTTAGCCACGAGCTGGAGGTGTTATGTGATATATACACCCTGACTCACTTAGAACATAGAACATACAGTGCAGAAGGAGGCCTTTCGGCCCATCAAGTCTGCACCGACACATTAAAGCCATCTGTAGATGTCCCCAGTGGAAAGAGGCGGAGTTTGAGTGCCTTGTGCGTTTTATAGTGGGAAACCACCCTCAAGTGCTCTGCCTGCTGATTGGTTATATCCTGTTCTCTGTGTTCATTAGCTGCCTGTCTGTATCTCATTATGTGCATGTCTGCATATTATGACATCTCCCCTTTTGAAATGTTTTTCTGTAGCACATGTGAAAGTATTTATATGTGTCGGCCGAAAAACTAACTTATTTGCGTACTATGGCAGATGGGAACATATGTACATGTGAAAAGAGGTGTCTAATGTGCGAAAACAGAACATAGCAAACAAAACAAATGTTTATAAGTCCAGTCTCTGAGGCTTGCGTCTGATCCTGGTCGACTGCCGGAGAGGTGATGGTGGGGATGACGGCACCTTGATAGGCAGGATTGAAACCTGACTGGTAGCCTCGTGGTTCAGGGTATCAGGAGGTGGCACAATAACAGATGGAAACAACAAAGAATGAGGTTGCGGGCGGGCAACAGTGCGCAGTGCCCATCTGTTTCACCGCACAACAGAGCCATCAGCCATACGCACAACATACGATCGAGGAGCAGCCTGTCGAACAACAACAGCTGGAGCTGACCAGCCTCCATCAGGTAGCTTGATCCAAACAGCATCTGTCCGGGATAACACAGGCAAATCGGTGGCATGAGCGACATCGCCCTGCTTTTGCCGGTCGCTGGGTTTCTACACCTTCTGCAGCACCGGGAGGTGATCCAGGTCAGGCAAGTGTATGGCTGCAAGAGTCGTCCACAGGTCCCTGTTCATCAGGAGTTGAGCCGGTGACATGTCGGTCGACAGAGGGGTTGCCCTGTTGGCATGCAGCGCAAGGTTGACTTCAGAAGCAGAATGCGCGGCCTTGCAGATGAGCTGCTTCACTATGTGCACCCTTTTCTCAACCTTCCCATTGGACTGTGGGTAATGTGGGCTGGAAGTGACATGGTTAAACTGATATGACTGGGCAAATCTTGACCACTCTTGGCTGCTGAAGCAAGGACCGTTGTCACTCATGACAGTGAGCAGAATACCATGCCTGGGGGACGTCTCCTTACAGGCCTTGATGACGGTCTTGGATGTGAGGTCCGAGAGCTTCACGACTTCTGGGTAGTTGGAAAAATCATCAATGATTAACACATAATCATGACCATTGGTGTGAAAGAGGTCGATGTCCACCTTGGACCATGGGGAGGTCTCGATTTCATGCTGCTGAAGCGTCTCCTGGCTCTGTGCTGGCTGGAAGCATTGACAGGTTGGACAGTTGAAGACCATATTCATTTCCTCCATGAATCTATGGAAGATCTCCGAGGCCGAGACAATGCGGAACGGCATATGATTCTATCAGCACCTGCCAAACGGTGTGTTGAAGGTGCAGAGCCTTCTGCTGGACTCATCCATTGCCAGAATCCATGTGACGCATCGAACTTTGTGAAAAACCGGGCATGTGCCATCTCACTTGTGAGTTTCTCTCGCTTCGGGATGGGGTAGTATTACCGCATTATATTCTGGTTGAGATCCTTGGGATCAATGCAGATGCGCAGCTCCCCCGAAGGCTTTTTTACACATACCATCGAGCTGACCCAGTCAGTCGGTTCGGTTACCTTGGAAATGATGCCCTGGTCCTGAAGATCATTGATCTGTGCCTTCAGGCGCTCCTTCAGTGGAGTCGGGACCCGGCGTGGTGCGTGGAACACACGTGTGGCATCAGACCGCAGGAGGATCTTGTACCAATGTGGCAGAGTGCCTATCCCGTCAAACACATCCAGATACTGAGCGAGGATGTCGTCAATGCCGGCTTGAGGATCCCCCGGCTTGGGGGAGGTCATTGTGTAGACCCGCTGCACATGGTGTAGCTGCTTGCATGCATGTGGCCGAGCAGGGAGGCCCTGTCTGGCTTGACGATTTCAATGCTCCTGTTGGAGACGAGCAGATGGCAGGTTCCCAGTGCTGTGATGGCATTGCCGTTATAGCCCAGGAGCTGGCAGGCTGCTGGAAGGAGATTGGGTGGCTTTTTGATGTGGTTGAAATCTGCCTGTGAAAGGAGATTGGCAGAAGCACCTGTGTCCAACTTGAACTGGATAGAGCACTGATTTACTTGCATCATCGCACGCCATTCGCCCGCAGAATCCACAGTGAGGATGGACAGCCTTCGTGATGATGTTGGTGAGGCATGTTCACGTGTGATAATGATGCCCACACAGTAGGGGACTCCAGGCAATCGTCCTCTGGATCCATTGTCCTGCCAAGATCAGAATCTTGTAAACCTTGCTGTACACTCCGAACGTGCCTGCGTTGGAATTGGGAGCGCTGGCCCTTGACTGATGGTGCAGACCTGCACAAGGCTGCATAGTGTCCAGGCTTTCCGCAATTTAAACATCGCCTGCCTCTTGCAGGGCACGTCATGACATCATTACGCTCCGTGCGTCATTGCACATGCGCAGTACGGTCGGCAGACGTTCGCACCTGCGCAGTGTGGTGATCAGCCGCTTTGTTATCCCATTCGCATCGCGCATGTGTGGGGCTCTGGGAAGAGCGCGCAAAATGGCTGCTTTTATCAATGCTGAGGCACTGCATCCGGGTGATGGCCTGCACACTCTCTGCCTCGTGGGAGGCAAGTTTCTCATTTTCAGCCGATTTGTATTGGGAATACCGATTTTTGGCGTGCTCATGCACTATGCATGTTTCAATCGTGACTGACAGGGTCATATGCTTGATTTTTAAAAGCTGCTCTCTCAGAGGATCAGAGTGCACTCCAAAAACGATTTGGTCTCTGATCATGGAGTCAGCAATATCACCAAAGTTGCAGGACAGCGCTAGCAGGCAGAGATTAGTTAAGAAGGAGTTGAAAGATTCATCTTTACCTTGTAGGCGTTGTTTGAATATATACCGCTCAAAGATTTCATTGGTGTCCACTTCACAATGACGATCAAACTTGTCCAGGACGGTCTGAAAATTTGTCTTGTCCTGGCCTTCGGTGAAGTTAAACGAGTTGAAGAGTTGGATGGCTTGATCCCCTGCAGTTGAAAGGAGAAGCGCGATCTTTCTTGCATCAGACGCACCCTCAAGGTCTGAAGCTTCAATATACAGCAGAAACCTTTGCTTGATAGTCCGCCAGTTGGCACTGAGATTGCCGGAGGTCCACAGCTGTTGAGGAGCCTGGATCTACTCCATGGTGCCGGGATACATGTGCTGGTCGTCACAGAACAGATTGAGGTAAACCACCTAGGGATAGCAGTCTCCTGGTATCATGCCGTGTTAAGCACACTGAAATAACACGGGCTGCAACTGGATGCAGCTTCAACTGAAAGATACTCCAGACCTTGAAGTTAGTTCAATTTGATTTAGTGAACCTGTCACACAGTTAGCACAGTTCTCTGTGAGTTCGACTCTCTGCTAACCTAAGTGTGATTACTCTGTCTGACTGAACCAGACTAGCTCTTAGACACGTGCTGGAGGTGTTGTGTGATATGCACACCCTGACTCACTCTGTAGATGTCCCCAGTGGAAAGAGGCGGAGTGTGAGTGCCTCATGCCTTTTATAGTGGGAAACCACCCCCATGTGTTCTGCCTGCTGATTGGTTATGTCCTGTTCTCTGTGTTCATTAGCTGCCTGTCTGTATCTCATTATGTGCATGTCTGCATATAATGATACATACAACATATGATAAATACACAATGTAAATACATAGATATTGGGTGAAGCACACGGACTGTTGTTGCACAGAGTAGAGAAGATCTGTGAAGAGATCATTTCAATCCATAAGGGTCATGGAGGAGTCTGGTAACAGCGGTGAAGAAGTAGTTTTTGAATCTTTTAGCGTGTTTTCTCAGACTTTTGTACCTTTTGCCCATGGAAGAGAGAACACCCCACGTGGGAGGGGTCTTTGATTCTGCTGCCCACTTTCCCAAGGCAGTAGGTGGTGTAGACAGAGCCAATGGATAGGAGGTGGGTTTGCGTGATGGACTGGGCTGTGTTCACGACTCTCCGTAGTTTCTTATGGTCTTGGGCTGAGCATTGCCATACCAGGCTGTGATGCAGCCAGATAGGATGCTTTCTATGGTGCATGTGTAAAAATTGGGAAGAGTCAATGTGGATATGCTGAATGTCCTTAGTTTCCTGAGGAAGTATAGGCGCTGCTGTGCTTTCTTGGTCATAGCATCGATGTGGGTGGACCAGGACAGATTGTTGGTGATGTTTACACCTAGGAATTTGAAGCTGTCAACCATCTCCACCTCTGCACCATTGACACAGACATGGGTGTGTAGAAAGTCAATGACCAGTCCTTTGTTTTGCTGACATTGAGGGAGAGATTGTTATCATTACACCATGCCACTAGGTTATCTATCTCCCTCCTGTACTGCTTGTTTGAGACGGAATCCGACCCACTACGGTCGTGTCATCAGCAAACTTGTAGATGGAGTTGGAACCAAATTTTGTCACACAGTGGTGTGTGTATGTACAGTATAGTAGGGGACTAAATATGCAGCTTTGTGGGGCCCCGGTATTGAGGACTATCATGGAGGAGGTCTTGTTTATCCTTACTGATTGTGGTCTATGGGTCGGGAAGTTGAGGATCCAGTTGCAGAGTGAGGAGCCAAGTCCTAGATTTTGGAAGTGATGCCTTGCTGCCCTTGTCCTTCTCAGTGGCAGAGGTCACAGTAGATAGAGATGGCATTGAAGTGACATTAGTGAGTTGCTATAATGCATGATGCAGAATATAAATATAGCATTCACAGTGAATCAATGGTAGACGGGATGGAAATTGTGTCTGGTGGCAGAAGCATTGAAAAATATTTTTTCTGTCCAACTATGTGAGTGTTATTGTGATGGCACCATTCTAACAAGTGCTTCATCACCTTTCTCACTTGAATCTTGTAGATGTTGTGAGAAAGTAAGCCATTTGTTGCTCTGCATCCAGCCTCGACCTTCCTTGTGGTCACCGTGATCATATGCCTGTTCTGTTCAGGTTCAGGTTAATGGTCACTCCCGTGATGTCAACGGGGCACCAGTGATTTTGGAGCCAGTGAGGCCAGGGGAGCTGCCTGGACTTGCTCTCAATTGAGACAGTCATTACCTGTGGAAGCTAGTCATTATGATGTGAATGTTACCTGACACTTGTCAGCCCAAGGCTGGATCTTATCCAGGTCTTGCTGTAGGCTGACAGGGCAGTTTTATTGTCAGCAGAGTTATTAATGGAGCTGAACACTGTAGAATTGTCAGCGAACAGCCTCACTCTTGACAAAATAAATCATAAGTAATAATTATATTATGTCGAGCTTAGGTTTTAAAAGCCTCAAAATTGTGGGAGAAAGGAAGGCATGAGGGAGCTAAAGAGTTGCGTAATGTTGAGATCCTGGAATGCATTAGTGCAGAAGACATTGTGGCGAGACTTCATCATTAATGACTCAATTATATGCAATTGGAGGGCAGGACTTACAACAGTTTCCCTTCAAAATGCTTTGGTGCATGACTATGTTGTGACTATTTAGTAAGGCAAGTTGAACAGGGGGAGATAATATTCAGTATTATTGTTCTTCTTTTAGATATTATATCTAGCCTAGTAATAGTGACTCCTGCAATTGAGATCAAGAGGCCAGGTATAAGGACAGTCAAAGTGGGGTCGAAGCAGAGAGAGGGTTCAAATTTTTAAAAAGGCGTGTTTGAAAGAATTAATCAAAGACAGTTGGACAAGTGGGGAGAAACGAGTGTACTGGGAAGGTAATAAAAAGGTGTAAAATAATAAAAGACCATTTGCCTTGTTAGGTTTATTTCACCTGAAGGATTAGGTTGAAGGTAGCTTGATACATTGATTTTTTTTCAGTCTCACCGCTCAAATTCCACTTATTGTTTCATCCAAGATTTATGTTTATACCTAACTTGTACCGTATTCTAGCAGAACTCTATCGAGCTTCACTTACAGAAAAACAGTGCTGTCTTGGTATTGTGCTATCTCGTAAATGATTCTGCAAGTCTGTGACTTTAAACCAGCAGAAGGTATCTCTGTATTTCTGTGGTTTAGGGATTCTAAGTTTGCCCTTTCGTCTCACATTATAGATTTAGTTCAAATATTTTTCATTACATTTGATCTCCGCCCACAATAAAAGTGATGTATATCTTCTATCACAGGGAATGTAGCCAGAAGAGGTGAAGGTTAAGAAAAATTCAGAGGCAAATGTGAACACTTTCATTTAATTCATCAATAACTGAATTTCTGGGGCAGCACGGTGGCGCAGTGGTTTAACCATGTTGCCTCACGGCGCTGAGGTCCCAGGTTCGAACCCGGCTCAGGGTCTCTGTCTGTGTGGAGTTTCACATTCTCCCCGTGTTTGTGTGGATTTCGCCCCCCAAACACAAAGATGTGCTCGGTAGGTAGATTGGCCATGCTAAATTGCCCCTTAAATGGAAAAAAAATAATTGGGTACTCTAAAAAAAATTTTTAAACTGAATTTATGTCAATGGATTAACCTATCTCTCTCAAAAGCACTCTTTTCACATTCCATGCTGCCATTTACCATATCTTGTTTTGCTTTCCTGACACCATGGCAGTTAACTCGGAAGTTGATTTAGTCTGTGGTTCGAACCACAGCAATGTAGGTAAGAATGTTTTTAAGGTTCTTGACAGATGACTAATGGGGCTTTCTGCGTACTCTTGTAGGAAGTCGAATTCCTGGCAGTACAATGGACAAGGGGATTCATGGCAGGATATTATTTTTTAACAATTCGAACTGCGAATGATTCAAATGCATAACACAATGGAAGTTGCCTTATGTGGATACAATGGCATTTCACCAAGCTCACGTTCACTTTGCATCCATTTAGATGGAATAACTATTCCACTCTAACTATTGTAGTATGTCAGCATTAATTATCCTGGTTTCAGACACTAGCAGTTGTTAACTTCAACTGAGGGATCAATAGAAGCTGCTAACACCAGTTAAATAGAATGCAATTTCTGTGTGTAGACAATGAATATGTCATTTCACTTTTAAAACAAAATGCTCAGTCGAATTTAGTTACACTAAATATTGATTATACCTTGCTCTTCAAAGGAAAACAGGGGATGCATCTGTTTTTAATGCAAATTTATAACCCGATCACTGAATTGTGGGAACAGGCATGTATGTGTTAGGAATGTTAATATGGTCAGCCGGTCATCTTGTTTGTGCCTACACGGTGTCCATACCTATTTGGCCACTTGGTAGAACTTACGAAGTCCAGTCACCTGCCTGTTTTAGATGGCAGGATTATTTCAATATTTAAACAGGTGTTTATGTTGACAGGAACCTGTTGTAATTTAGCAATTTAGGGGCTGGGTGCGGGAGCTGATCAGGAAGCTGAGCAGTACAGAAAGCAGAGTAATTTAAAAGGGCATTGAAATGGATTATTGTGGATGGCTGCTGGAAACAGCCTGAGCCAGGTTTCCCTGGCTTCTTTAAAGGGCTTGCAGGCCCCTGTGCTTTTTGGAGTCAATGATAAGTTCCTCCAGCACTTATCTGAGTGGCGAAGGAAGTAGATCAGCAGCAGAAAGAGAAACAGCAGAGAGGCCAAGCTGTTTCTCAGGAAGCTGCAGGGAGAATGACAGGATGGGGGCGGGGGAAGGTACCCTCCAATCTGGGTGCACAGATATCAGGCCACTTAGCTCAATGGGGAACAATGTTTTGGGAGTTTCTGATTCAGCTGCAGTACTGAAGCCTGACAAGGACTCTACCCTGAGACAAAGCAAGGTGCTTCCTGCTGTTGCCAGGCCTGCTGCCTATGGAAGCGCATTTCCCTGTGGACATCAAGCCTCTGAATCTTTGTGGCTTTTGTATCACTGCAGACTGCAGCAGGTGACAGGGTCCACACCCCCTGAAGGGTCAGTACGTACAAGAGTTTTTCTCGTTAACAGCAGAAATGGCCGTACCACCTCCTGCCAAGAACCGAGGGCTATAGGTTGTAATTCCCCTGAACCATTGTAAACTATAAACAGTAAGGGGTGCCTCTTCTGAATGTCCAGGTTCCTGCAATCATGTCCTGAGAATAGCGCAGGTGTGTCCCTGCTTTCCGGAGGGAGTGCTACAGTGCTGCCTTTGAACAACAGATCCCCGTTCCTGCGTTGTTTCCAAGAGATCCGACCAGTATGTGGGTGGCTTCTTAGTGACCAGAACTACCTACCAATTACCTGCTGGATGAACAACTTGAACTGTCAGAGAGCAATAGCGTTTCCCTCAAACCCCTGTTTCCATAACCCCCTCCAAAACCCTATCAATCTAACCCAGTCCTTCCATGACAATATCCCCAATAATTTGGTTCAGGCAATTCCTGAGATTGCAGATAGAATGGAAAAGAAGTTAGGCGACGGTGCTGCTGGGGTAGTAATTGTCTTCCAATTCAAATAGCTGATGAACCATTTAACTATATATACACATTGAAATCTTAATGAATACAGTTGTGAAGTCTGTTAGACTGAAACTAAATAACTTCAGGGATGCCATGCATGCAAAACGCCTTCTCGATTCACACTGTCCGATCCAGCGCTTTGGTTGTGCGATGTCCGACCAGACACAAAGAGAGTCCGGCGCACAGATGTCGGAGGACTTTGGAGGGAGGGATGTTATAACCCACAAGTACCTTAGGGGTAGGAACAATTAATTTCCCATGGACCATATGAGCTCCCCCGTTAAGAGGGTGGGGGACCTCTAAACAATCTCTAGTTGTATGATATATAAAGCCGGATAGTTTGGCACCGGTGAGACAGAACCAGTTAGGATCTATCGTGTGATGTATATAAAAGTTATTGTACATAAACTAAGTTCCTTTGAACTACTCTGTGTGGACTCCTTCGTGGCCTTATAAAGCTTAATATCAAGTTTTGCTTTGTTGTCCACTGCTGCTGAGAAACACAAATAGATTTCTGGAATGGTAGAATGACACCTCTCTGAATAAAAGAAGAAATGAAGGCAACAAAAGGTTGTGAGCGTGACTCAGCGGTTTTAAAACTAAGTCCGGTTTGGGGACGTTTGCCGCCATGTTTCTCGGCGGCTGTAGTGCCAAGATTCACCCTGCTATCCACTGGCACTTTGCCAGTTTTCTGGGTCTCGGGGCGTTTCTCCCAGCTGAGGCCACATTTTAATCGATTTCATCGAGCTCAGCTCACCAGCAAGAATGGCTCCTCGCAGGTGGGGGAGCCACTTTGACCGGCTGCCCCAACCTCTGCACCCCCCCCCCCTTTCAGGAAAGCTCTCCCTTCACCCCCTGAACCTTCTCGAAGCATCTGGAACCCCCTCCCCTACTGCCCCTCTAACCAGCAAGGCCTCCCCCAGGCCCGACACCTGGCAATGCCAATCTGGTGGCAGGTATGGCCAGGGTGCCCAGATGGCACTGCCAAGGTGCCAGGCTTCATTGCTAAGGTACCCAGATGTACCAGGGTGCTACCCTATCCTATTCCTAACCACCCTGATGTCTCTAATGGCCTTTGAGAACCCCGCCAAGGTGTCTTTAGCCCTGGTCCAAGTTTGTGGAAACCAGTGATAAATGGCACCCGAATGAGGTCTCACAGACACAGCTGTTGATTCCCACCGCCGGGTGAAAGTGCCGACTGTGTATTTAAATGAGCCTCATGGCTCACTTAAACATACTGATCGGGATCATGGTCAGTGAGGGTGGGATCCAGATCGTGCCAGGGTGGAGTGAGTTGGGTGACTCACAATCGGCCCAACGCAAAGCCCGATGTGGGGCTCTCACGATATTCACCCATTGCACCCAGCTCAGTGCTGGACGAAACCCCAGTGGCTGAATCGTGCCCCAGATCCCGGGAGGTTTGACAAAAGTGACATGGTTTTGTGAAGTGCAGAAAGAATATTGCAGAATATATACAAAAACAAAAGAAAGTATTGATGTTAGCAGTATGTGGAATATTGCTGTACCGACCTGGAAAGGTTTACTGACACTGTAGAAAATTTCAGGGTTGTGCAAATTAAGCAAGCAATAATGGGAACTTTATTTACTGCATGGATAAACATCCATGGGGAAAAGCACAAAGGATGTGCCTTGTTGCACTTTTCTTCTGGATATAAAAATGGCGATACAGGAGCCTGTTTTGGAGACCAACATCCTAGGCCCAAGGGCAGCTATAAATCACCTAATGCCTCTTCTAGGTGATATTCAGGACAAAAAAACTTGTCTGACACAACTTCAAACAGCATCAAGGATGGGTGAAAAATTCTTTCTTTATGTGGAATGAATGTGTGTTCTGAGTTGTTGTGGATGCAAAGGAGCCTGGAGCTGATGTTATGTGTGTGGCGGTGAAAGGAATGTTAAGCTCTGGATTGTCAGTGCAGTGGTGGATATGGCAGTCAAGATCTCCTATGTTAAGAACCCCGGCTGACGTTACCTGTGAGAGTTTCTCAAAACCCTGAAGTATAACTTGAAACATGGTTCTTCGTGGTGTATATTTGTTTGGAATAATGTGAGGAACACTGTACAACCCAGTTAGGAACCAGTCCAGTCATTGTGTAAACAATTAATGAAGAATATGTATTCAAGTAGGGGAAAAGAAAAAACATAGGACAAAAGACTAATATACACTCTGACACTTAAGTATATGACTAACTAAACACACCATTTTATCTGAAGCTACCTCTTGTTCCCAAAATGAACCCATGTTCCCTGATCTCACTTAATATACCATTTTTCCCAAGCAACATCCAATTTTAGAAACTCTATACAGATCAGATCCAGCTAATATTTACCACCCAGTACTGCTTAGGTGACCAAGCCTGGGAAAACATCTCTTCCTGGTTCAGCGGAGGCACAATACTGTGTCTTATAGTGAACAATATCTGCAATTTGCCGTGGCTTGAATCATAGATGGAACAGACTGTTGGGCTGTTGGATGGAGCACTAGCCTCCTTCCACAATGAGGGTGCTAGCAGTTACACTGTTCAGTCTCTTTGATATTCCCCCTGTGGATTCTGCTGTCTACCTCACTCAAATTTCTTGCTTTCTTTAGCCCCACTGATCTTTGGTAAATAATGCTTCTGATATGACCATTCGCACCTCAATGTCTCTCGAGTCCTGCTAATCTTGTTGCTGGGCAAATCGTATCTCATTATTTCTCTAGATGCCTGCTAGTGTTCTTAGTTTCTGTTATTATATTTTAATCTCAAATCCACTGTTAATCTCGTTAACTTCCCACATTCCTGACACCTATATGAGAATGGTAGGTTTGTTTTGGCACTTCACATTGATATGCAGTTTCAATCTCAATAAAACCAAACTGAACAGCACCAATTTACCCTGCTACCCCAATCACCTCCTTCATTGTCCAACCAGTAGCAAGTTGAAAAAGTGTACATAGATGTACTGTTTTCATGAAATAATTGAACTTAGTGCTGCATTAAAAATTTGAATTAGAAAATTATATTACTCTAAATTTGGGTCATTCAGAAAGATTCAGGTAAACCCAAATTCCTTTGAATCTTAATGGTTCAATTTTTTCGCTAATCTATAGATGGGGTTAGGATACAGATCAGCCATGATCTCAATAAATAGTGGGATAGGCTCAGGGGGCTGAATGGCCTACTCCTGTTCCTATATCTCGTCTGCATTTTGTGTTTTGTGTGATCACTGGTTTCATATTTCGAAAGACCCATTCATAAGAGTACACCTTCAACATTTGTCCCAGGATAAATGAGGTAGGTCTTTGCCTGTGATTACACAGGTGCTCAACAAAAACAATATTCTGCATTTATATAGTGTATTTAGTGTAGTTAAATGCCTCAAGGTGCTTCATAGGAATCAGACAAAATTTGACACCGAACAACAGAAAGGATATCTGGACAGGTCACTTAAAGTTTGGTTAAAGAGGTAGGTTTATATGGAATATCTCAAAAGAGAAAGTGAGGTCGAGAACATTTGCGGTTTAGGCAGGAAATCTCAATGCTTATGGATTTAGACAGCTGAAGGCTGCAATTGCTCAACTGGTTAAAACTGGGGATGCTTAAGAGACCAGGATTGGAGGAGTGCTGATTTCTTGGAGAATTGCATGGCTGAAGGGGACCTTGAAAGCCTTGAAGATGGGTAGCATGGTAGCATGGTGGTTAGCACAATTGCTTCACAGCTCAAGGGTCCCAGGTTCGATTCCCGGCTTGGGTCACTGTCTGTGCAGAGTCTGCACGTTCTCCCCGTGTGTGGGTGGGTTTCCTCTGGGTGCTCCAGTTTCCTTCCACAGTCCAAAGATGTGCAGGTTTGGTGGATTGACCATGCTAAATTGCCCTTAGTGTTCACAATTGCCCTTAGTGTTAGGTGGGGTTACTGGGTTATGGGGATAGGGTGGAGGTGTGGGCTTGGGTAGGGTGTTCTTTCCAAGAGCCGGTGCAGACTCGATGGGATGAATGGCCTCCTTCTGCACTGTAAATTCTATGATAAGATGAAGGGATTTATGAAAAATGAAATGAAAATGAAAATCACTTATTGTCACGAGTAGGCTTCAATGAAGTTACTGTGAAAAGCCCCTAGTCACCACATTCCGGCGCCTGTCCGGGGAGGCTGGTACGAGAATCGAACCATGCTGCTGGCCTGCTTGGTCTGCTTTAAAAGCCAGCGATTTAGCCCAGTGAGCTAAACCAGCCCCTTTAGAAACAAGGATGGGAAATGTACAATCAAGGTATTGCCGGACTGGGTACCAATGTCGGTAAGAAAGCAGGGCATTGATAGGCGAGCAGAACTCAGTGGGAAATAGGATACAGATGGCAGAGTTTCAGTCCATCATGTCAGTCTTCATTTAAAAGGTACTTGGATCTGCATCTGAAGTGCTGTTCTCTGCAAGGCTACAGACCAGGTGCTGGAAGGTGGGATTAGATTAAGCGGCTAGTTTTTCATTGTTTACTTTTATCGGCCGGCACAGACCGGATAGGCTGAATGGCTTCTTTCTGTGCCGTTCTATGTTTCATTGGAGGTAGAAAAATACCCAAATTAACTTGGGGAACTCTCGTTCATCTTCTCTAAGCCAAATAAAGATGAGTAGCTGGAAGTTGTTTGCCTGCCTTTTAAGGTGGGGAATCGAAGGAAACGAGAAATTAGGGATTTGACATCAAACATGAGACCGCTAAAAGACACAGTGCATCACATAATGGTGGCATTGCAAATGCAAGCGTTACATTCCCAAATTTTAGAAAGGGACAATACTTTTCTAACATTACAGGTTTCATTGACCCGTGAACAGGATTCTGCAGCTGCATTGAATAATGTGAAATAGAAAAAAATTGCTGGACGCACTCAGCAGGTCAGGGAGCATCTGTGGAGAGAGAAACAGAGTTACAGATCAATGAATTTTCAGAATTCTGACAAAGGGTCATTGACCTGAACTGTTAACTCAGTTTCTCTCTCCATAGATGCTGCCTGGCCTGCTGAGTGTTTGCAGTTTCTTTCTGATTTTATTTCCGGCCATCTCTAGTACACTGCTTTTGTTCCATTTAATTATTTGTACTGAGCTCTATTTTCTTTCATCTAAGCGTGGTTCAAATGGGCAGTCTATCTTCGGTGCTGTCCACGAACATTAGTGCCTGCAGCATATCAGGCATCAATATGTTGACTAATCTCCTAGATGGGTTCAACGAGGTTTTAACCATGGGAAGGGTTTGTTGGAGGCAAGTCTCTTACAACACTGTGGCTTTCTTGCTTTTATTCTTGTGCATTGACCTTTCTTTTTCACTGAGCAGCATTTACTGCTTGCTTTATAAAGTAAACTAGCGCAGCAGATGAAAGGTTTATATTGAACTCATGCCTTAGAATCAGCATAAAGAATATAGGTAATCAATTCATTCAAATTGAAAGTTGAAAATAATGGAAAAGTCTATTGACAGACAGTCAGTTTTTAGGATCATACCTGCTAAACGATGTCACAATATTTTTACCAACTATTTTTTTCTCAAATGTTGCAGAGTGCTAAAGATGGCATCATTTTGATTTTAAACCTGTTTTAAAATTATAAATTGATATAAACGATATTGCTTACTCGGTTTTTTTTGCACTCCATTACCCAAATGAACAATTGTAAGAGGGGGTAAGCCTGTGTAGATAGGACAACAGGCATGTCTGAGTTGGTGATGAGAGCCTTTAGTAGCCTGTGATGTCAATCACCTCATTATAAAACTAGTAATCTGCAGGAAGCCTGGCATTGAAAGGTACAGCACATCCCATAACACCCTGCCCTGACTGAGATGATTGCAGCTTTTTCTTAAAAGTGATTATTGAGAGGCTGAAGAGCACAACTGAATGCTTTATGAATATTTCATGTAAATGAAAGAACCGGGAGGAAATAGCACTTACTGGAGGGTCTCCTTGATTGATACAAGAGTGGCACTAAACACCTTTGACTTTGAAGGGTTTTAAACTCCTGTTTTCTCAATGACTGTTTCAAGGGCTTCAGCTAATGGTGAAATAAAGTTGCATTGAGGTGAAGAGCTCTTCATTATCAGCCAGCATCAAACAAAAGCATGGATCTAAAACTTGCTCCAATGAATCCAAACACAAAAGGTTCAGCATTGCTTTGGGAAAAGTCCACATAAATCAAATAAAGCAGTTCGGGACTTTCTGTGTTGGACTAACCATCATTTTATCTGTGTACGATCTATTCTGTTTATTAACTGTTCCCCTAATGGTATACAGATAGGAATGATGTTAGTAAGCAAGACCAGTTTTATCTGCAATAATGTGTGAATTGTATAAGGAAACAACATCTTTTCTCGCACAGCTTATCTTCCCCAGTGACCACTGATGTCTGCTCTTGTAAATATACACATCCTTGTTGAAATCTGCCTGGAAACTCTTTAATAAGGTGACCTTGAAATATGAGCAGTTTTGGTTTTGAGAAAATTAGCAGCAAAGTGTATTTCGATATTGTTAGATGGGCGTGAACTGCCAATCAAGAGAGTGGAAATAATCAGTACTGCAGTCTGCTTCATTGTCTAAATCTCTCATGCAGCCTGTCATAGTGTCATTTCAGGCTTAACAAGGAGACCTTTTAAAAGGTCTCACAGACAAGAGAAATGTGTGCCTTGTTGAAGACCTCCCAAGCCTTGCAGACTACAAGTCTCAGAGCATGATAACCCTCTGCAACTAACAATTTATTTGCCTGCAGTTAGTATCTTGTTTTTACCTGTTGTACATTGATCAAATACAAAACTTAGTTATCAACTAAAATGCCCAAATTAAATTTGCCACTTGCGCCTAATTGTAGAATACAAAAGGGTTATCTGAGAATCCATTCTAACTGGGATTAAAATGATCAATTGGAGCACAGGAAGGAGCAACTTGATATTTCAAGTCTTCAAAGTGCAGTTTCAGTCTCTGTGGCAAAATGAGCAGACTGGGACAAGTTTTTAAGGTATAATTTTATAATCGGTAATTATATAGGCGATAGTAAATGTTTTCACAAGTATTTATTTTCTCGCAAGGTGAAAGAAGTGCTATTTTCATGCATTGTGATTTTGTTATAATAAGGGTGCAGGAACGAAAATAACTGTGCACTGACTATGTATGGCTAGTATTCAATTATTGGTGCATTAATGAGACGCAAAATAGGTTCTTTTACAAGCAAATTTGTCATCTTCTACAATTTCGAGCTGTATTTGACATAATTGTTAGGTGACAGTGTCACCTTTCACAGCATGATCGGATTTTCTTACTTTTTTTTGAATATTCAGGAACTGCTTTTGTTGCATTTGTAAAATGTATATAAAGCGATGTTGTAAGAGAATTCTCGTGTTCTACGGATGTTGGGCTTTGGACACCATTCAAAGGGAAAGCACGGGTCATAGAACTGTGCATGCAGCTGAATTTTGATCAGCTGCTAAGAAGGAACTTGGCTGTTTTACGTCTGTGCAGATCCAAAGGCTTATGTGTATGAGACAAAATAAAGTGACTGAAGATCAATAACCATTTGAAGAAAGAAATGTCGGACATAGTGGTAAATATTTGCATCCGAGGTTTCAGTGGATCAGGTGAAGGAACAAGATTTAGCTTGCTGTGTAAATGCACTGGGCACTTTAAAAATAAGTGATAACCATGTTAAACTCAAGGCCGAAGTGGTAGAGGGCTTTTGCATAAGATGTCATTGGGATTTTCAAAGTCTTCTCAGTACTGGATATGACAGATAACGGAGGCAGGGACCAAAATCTTGTTGAGTTGTGATACTGAGCTAGAAACGGAGTGATTTCATGAGAAGAGGTAGGCAATGGTGGTGCAGAATCATATGAAGAGTACCAGATGTGGAAACATATGTTTCTGCAGCAATAATCAAATGAATGCACTCTGCCTCCAATTCCATTTCCACGATAGCTGCACAAAAGTAATCCCTTTATTCTAATTTGCTCCAGCCTCCACACAAACCTGCTAAAGTCATGTACAATTGTGCTCAACTTTATATGTTTGTATAGTGTGGTTGTATGTTATATCTGCACAAATGTATGAATGTAGGTATACATGAAATATTAACTGTTTTTAACTAATGTCTGCATAATAATAATCTTTATTAGTGTCACAAGTAGGCGTACATGAACACTGCAGTTAATTAACTGTGGAAATTCCCTTGGCGCCACACTCGGATACACTGTGGGTGGGGAGGGGGCGGGGGGGGCGAATTCAGAATGTCCAATTCACCGAACAAGCACGTCTTTTGGGACTTGTGGGAGGAAACCGGAGCACATGGGGAGAATGTGCAAACTCCACACAGACAGTGACCTTGCTGGGAATCGAACCGGGTCCCTGGCGCTGTGAAGTGGCTGTGTTATTTTGGAGGTGAAGCCAAGACAAATTTCCACTTTTGCATGGAGAATAAAGTTCTATTCTATTCTACCTTCTCCTGACACTAAAGTCTGGTCCTCTTATATTTCAGCTTACTCACAAATTACTCAGTGCTGGGGAGAATAGCAGATATGTGTTGACATAAGAAACAAGTGTCATTTAGGTTATTTTTGCAACCATCCTTTCCCTTTGATTTAACTTCTTTTAAATTCATTTTATCCCGACATTAACTTTGTTTCTTTACAACTTACCAGATTCTGCACATGTGCCCTAACCTTGCACCCCATCCAGCTCTGACCTTTGTGAGATGAACTGTAGTGTTTTCACGGAAAAAGCATTGCAATTCGATGCTCCACAAGTTGGCCTAATGCACACAATATGTGGGCTGGCACACTCTACCATAACAGGAACAATTTTTTGACCTCCTTGAGTTAAATAGGCTATATAAAATTTTCTTGGCATTCTGGATTGCAAAGTAGCACTGTGTACGGACAGCACAGTGGTCAGCACAGTTGCTTCACAGTCCAGGGTCCCAGGTTCGATTCCGGCATGGGTCACTATCTGTGCGGAGTCTGCACGTTCTCTCCGTGTGTGTGTGGGTTTCCTCCAGGTGCTCCAGTTTCCTCCTACAGTCCAAAGACGTGCAGGTTAGGTGGATTGGTCATGCTAAATTACCCTTAGCATCCAAAAAACTGTTAGGTAAGGTTACTGGGAACGGGTGGAGGTGTGAGCCTAATTCGGCTGCTCTTTCCAAGGGCTGGTGCAGACTCCCTTCTGCACTGTAAATTCTATGATTCTATGATTCATTACTATTGCCAGTGGAAGAAAGTGACCCTTTGTGACAATGTGATCGTCCACATTTACAATAATTTTCTCTTGAGCTCTTCATACACAGATCAAAACTTTAGCATCCTTTACAAGATGGAAAGATGAAAAGAACAATGGGCGAAATTCTCCGACCCCCACGACGGGTCGGAGAATAGCGGGAGGGCCTTCCCGACATTTTTCCCGCCCTCCCGCTATTCTCTCCCCCCCCCCCCCCGCCCAACTCCCGACACGAATCGCTGCCGCCGTTTTTTTACGGCCGGCAGCGATTCACAGCTGTTCGATGGGCCGAAGTCCCAGCCCTTTACGCCGTTTTTACGAACGGCAAACAGACCTGGTCTGGCCGTTCGTAAAAACGGCGGGAACAACTCGCTTTTTATAACCATGGCACCGATTGGCACGGCAGTACCACGGCCGTGCCAAGGGTGCCATGGGCCCGCGATCGGTGGGCACCGATCGCGGGCAGCGGGCACGATGCCCGCGCACTATTTGTCCTTCCGCCGCCCCGCAGTATCCATTCGCGGGGCGGCTGAGGGGCATCCCGGCCCGCGCATGCGCGGGTTTCGCGCAAATACACGATGACGTCATCCGCGATATGACGCGTCAGCCGGCGCTAACTCGGGCAAGTTAACCGTGATGCCGGAGCTTGCGGCGTCGGGCTGCTAGCCCCGACCGGGGACCAGAATCGGTTCCCGGTCGGGAAGGGGCGCGCAGGTGTCAAACCCGCCCGGGTTTGACTCCAGCCTTACGATTTCTCCCGTTTTGGGAAAATCGCGCCCAATGAGTGTAGAAGAAATACAAAGGGTCTGGGAGGGGGTGGGCCAAAAGTATAATCAAAGGGGCCTTGGCCTCGGAGATTGAGACACCTGAGGTGGGATTCTCCGACCCCGCCACGTCGGCGAATGCCCAGAGGGCGGGGTGAATCCCGCCCCCCGCTCCGATGCCAGCTGCCGTATTCTCCGACGCCGGATTTCGGGCTGAGGCGGGGATCACGCCACTCCAGTCGAGGGCCGTTGGCAGCGGTCCCCCCGGCAATTCTTCGGGCTCCGATGGGCCGAGCGGCCGTCGGTTTCTGGCCAGTCCCGCCAGAGTGGATTGGACATGGTCCCACACGGCGGGACATGGCTGGTAGGCCGGATGGTGCGGTCCTCAGGCGGGCGCGGGGGATCCGGCCCTAGGGGAGCCCCCACAGTGGCTTGGACCACGATCGGGGCCCACTGATCTGCGGGCGGCCCCTTTAGGGCTCCACCATGGCATGCGCAGAGGTCACACCCTCCTCTGGATGCGGCAGAATACGCCGCCAGTCTGCGCATGCGCCAAACTACAACAGCGGTTCCGCACATGCGCTAACTTGTGCAAGTCCCTTCGGCGCTGACTGGCGCGCCGCCAACCACTCAGCCACCGGCCTAACCCACAGAAGTGCGAAGAATTCCGCAACTTCCGGTTGTCCCAACGCCAGAGTGGTTTGCGCCGTTATTTACGCCGGGGTTGGGCCATCTCGCTGATCTGGGATAATCCAGTCCCTGATCTCTCACTACACTGAGGAGATCCAGCGAGACTCGCTCATCGGTGTAGAAAACGTGGCTACGTTTGACCTCGGCCATTATAGCTAACCGTTATAGTTATAGCGAACTGTCTCATGTTGTTAATGAAAAACAATAGGGAATAGGGTGGCCTGATGGTACAGTGGTTAGCACTGCTGCTTCACAATGCTAAGGACCCAGGTTCAATTCCTGCCTTGGATCACTGTCTGTGTGGAGTTTGCGCATTCTTCCCGTGTCTGTGTGGGTTTCTTCCGGGTGCTCCAGTTTCCTCCCAAGTCCAAAGATGTGCTAAATTGCCGTTGGTGTCCAAAAAGGTTGGGTGGGGTTACTGGTTACAGAGATAGGATGGAAGTGTGGGCTTGGGTAAGGTGCTCTTTACAGGGTCCGGTGCAGACTTGATGGGCCGAATGGCCTCCTTCTGCACTGTAAATTCTATGATTCTATGATAAATGTATAGAATGCAATAATTTTCCCAATAGAATTTACAGTTGGTATAGTTTCCAAATTTCCTAAACTTCTAAGACATAATGTCCAACACAAGTAAACAGGCCAGTAGCATACCTGCTGTTACTGCAATTATTTCTTTCAGCCTAATGGAATTTTAATAAGATATTTTGTAAGCAAGGTGCTGCTAACCCAAGTTGGGTTGCATGATGTTCCATCTGCACTTACTATACATCCAGTAATTCATAGCATGAGTCAGAATTTTCAAACAGGCTGTTGCAGTCATCTTTCCTATTCTGGAAAAGGATTGGTGAATAAGCTGAAGATATAAACAGTAACAATGTTGATTATGCGTAGCAACTCAGTCAGAAGACCTCCAGTATGACCTGTGACAGTTTTGATAAAAGGTCCCGCCCAATCCATCACCACCATCTCTCTCAGGTGCTGATTGATATGATGTGCATTCCCAGCATATTCTGTTTGTATTGTGGATTTCTGGCATTATTTCACTGCAAAATACATCCTTTGCTGCATTCTGTGCTGAGATGTTACAGAAACCGGTCAAATGGGAGATTCCGTTTTATCCTCCCCATGCTGTATTTTGTTGATCAATATTTCTCCTGCATCATTGGAAGAAATGGTTGAGTGACACGATGATTCAACATCCCTCACTGCGAGTTACTTCCAAGTCTCCAGCAGATCATGTGAATACACAAAGTTGATTTGCTAGGTGCTTACACTTAAAATAATAGACTTGGGCATTCATCTGTTTCCAATTTTTACCCTCCTTTTTCTCAAGCCAGAGACAGAAACCTCCCACGTCAACAGGTTTAAATTTAGGTTTTTAAACAAAAATGTACAACTTATTTACAAAGTCTGTTTCCTGTCATAGTTTTATTTTTAATAATGTATTAATAATTTACAGCATGTGCTTTAATTTACCTCAGCTCCCACTTGGCCGGATGGTATTACAATCATAGAATCCCCACAGTGCAGAAAGAGGCCATTCGGCCCATTAAGTCTGCATCGACCTTCTGAAAAAGCATCCAATCTAGGCCCACGCCGCCAACCTTTCCACGTAACCTAATAACCCAACCTAACCTTTTGAACACGAAGGAGCAATTTAACATGGCCAATCCATCTAGCCTGTATATCTTTGGACTGTGGGAGGAATCTGGAGCACCCAGAGGAGACCCACGCAGACACGGGGAGAACGTGTAAACTCCACACAGTCACCCAAGGCCGGAATTGAACCCGGGTCCCGAGCGCTGTGAAGCAGCAGTGCTAACCACTGTGCCATCATGCCGCCCTATTATTAACTATTGTTTTTCATTAACAACTTGAGATGATGTTGATCAACAAACGAGTGGTATTCGAAGCAGGGAGAATCGTGTCAGACAAGGAGGGTAGGTACATAATGTTGAGGGGGAAGCTGGAGGGGGTGCGGGTGGTACACGTGAACATATATGCTCCGAATTGGGACGACGTGGAATTTATGAGGCGGGTTTTAGGTAAGATCCCAAACTTAGAGTCACATAACCTGATCATGGGAGGGGACTTTAACACAATCTTTGATCCTGAATTGGACCGGTCAAAATCCAGGACAGGGAGGAGGCCGGCTGCGGCAAAGGAATTTAAGGGGTTTATGGAACAGATGGGGGAGGAGACCCATGGAGGTTTGCACAGACAAGGGCGAAGGAGTTTTCCTTTTTCTCACATGTCCACAAGGTATATTCTTGCATTGACTTTTTTGTTCTGAGCAGGGCACTAATAGCGGAGGTGGTGGATACTGAGTACTCGGCAATTGCAGTGTCGGATCATGCCCCGCATTGGGTGGATCCAAGGGTTAGTGTGGAGAGAGGGCAATGCCCGCTGTGGACAATGGATGTGGGGTTGCTAGCGGACGAAGCATTCTGTGGGCAGTGTCATGATATGCAGACACGCACAATGATATATAGGCAGCCATAGACAAGCAGCTAATGGACACAGAGAAGAGGACATGACCAATAAGCAGGCAGGACACTCAAGGGGTGGGATCTGACTATAAAAGACACGAGGCACTCACACTCCCCCTCTTTCCACTGATGAACATTAGAGAGTCAATCAAGGGTGTTGTTACAATCTCACAACTCCACCACGTAGCTAAGAGCTAGTCTGGTTCAGTCAGACAGAGGAGCCACACTTAAGTTATCAGAGAGTGGAACTCACAGAGAACTGTGCTAACTGTGCTATTAGTTCAATAAACCTGATGGAACTAACTTCAAGGTTTGGAGTATTTTTTCGATCCAAGCTGCATCCAGTTGCAGCCAGTGTTATACCAGTGTACCTCACATGACAGGCAGGTTACCAGGTCCATCCAGAACTACCTAGAAATTAATGATACGGGGGAGGTCTCTGCAGCAATGGTTTGGGAAGCTTTGAAGGCAATAGTCAGAGGGGAATTAATCTCGATACTGGCCCTGAGAAAAGGTGGAACGGGCCGAAAGGGATAGGTTAGTGGAGGAGATACTCCAGGTGGACAGGAGATACTCGGAGGCTCCAGATGCGGGGCTACTGAGGGAGTGGCGGAGGCTACAGGCGGAGTTTGGGCTGTTGACCACAGGGAAAGCGATGGAATAGTTGAGGAAGGCAAGGGGGGCGATCCATGAGTACGGGGAAAAGGCAAGCAGAATGTTGGCGCAACAGCTCAGGAAAAGGGAGGTCGCCAGGGAGACAGGTAAAGTAAAAAGTAGAGACTGTAATACTGTCCTGGACCAAGTGGGGGTGAATGAGGTGTTTAAGAACTTCTATAGTAAATGATATGAGTCAGAACCCCCGGCTGGGGTGGAGGGGATGAGGCAGGTTTTGGATCAGTTGAGGTTTCCAAGGGTAGATGAGGATCTGGTGGAGGGGCTGGGCGCCCCAATTGAGATTGAGGAAATAATCAAGGGGCTGGAGGGCATGCAGTCGGGCAAGGCCCCGGGGCCTGATGGCTACCCAGTGGAATTCTATAAGATGTTTTCAGAGATATTGAGCCCACTGCTGGTGAGGACATTTAATGAAGCAAAAGAGAAGGGAGTCCTCCCCCCAACAATGTCGCAGGCCTCGATTTCAGTGATCCTGAAACGGGAGAAGGATAGGGAGCAATGCAGTTCATACAGGCCACTTTCTCGACTGAATGTTGATGCCAAACTGCTGACTAAGATACTGGCCACAAGGATAGAGGACTGTGTCCTGGGGTTGATAGAGGAAGACCAGACGGGATTTGTAAAGGGCAGGCAACTCGAGGCCAATGTTCAAAGACTTTTGAATGTTATTATGATGCCCTCAGAACGAGGGGAGGTTGAGGTGGTGGTAGCGATAGATGCGGAGAAGGCTTTTGATCGGGTGGAGTGGAATTACCTGTGGGAGGCGCTGGGAAGGTTTGGGTTTGGTGAGGGTTTTATTGACTGGGTGCGGTTGCTCTATCAGGCACCAGTAGCGAGTGTGCGTACGAACCGGCTGAGGTCGGGGTATTTTGAACTACACCGAGGGGCGGGGCAAGGGTGCCCCCTCTTCCCGTTACTGTTTGCTCTGGCCATAGAGCCATTGGCCATGGCGTTAAGAGCCTCCAGGAACTGGAAAGGACTGGTTTGGTGGGGGGGGGGGGGGGGGGGGGGGGGGGGGGGGTCGCAGTGGGGGGGGAGTGGAGGACCAAGTCTCGCTTTATGCAGATGACCTGGTCTTGTATATTTCAGACCCGTTGGAGGGGATGGGGGAAGTAATGTGAATCCTAGAGGGATTTTGCAATTTTTAGGGGTATTAATTGAACATGGGGAAAAGCGAGATGTTCGTGATCCAGGCAAGAGGACAGGAGAAGAGACTGGGAGAGCTGCCACTTAGAATGGTAGGGAAGAGCTTTTGATATCTGGGAATCCAGGTGGCCCGGGAATGGGAGGCACTGCACAAGTTAAACCTATCCTGGCTGGTAGAACAAATGGAAGGGGACTTTAAGAGATGGGACATGCTCCCGCTGTCACTGGCAGGGAGGGTACAGACCGTGAAAATGACGGTCTTCCCCAGATTTCTGTTTGTTTTTCAGTGCCTCCCCATCTTCATCCCAAAGGTCTTTTCCAAGTGGGTGAGTAATATTATTTTGGGTTTGTGTGGGCGGGTAAAACCCCGCGAGTGAAGAAAGTATTGCTGGAGCGCAGTCGGGGGAGGGTAGGTTGGCCCTGCCGAACTGCTGCAATTATTACTGGGTGGCTAATATAGCCATGAGGAAGTGGGTAGTGGGGGAGGGGTCGACATGGGAGCGGATGGAGGCGGAGCCATGGAAAGACACCAGTTTGGGAGCACTGATAACGGCACCTCTTCCGTTCTCTCCGACTCGATACTCCACAAGTCCGGTGGTGGTGGCATCTCTGAGAATCTGGGGGCAATGGAGGAGATATAAGAGAGTGGAGGGAGCATCGGTTTGGACCCCGATTTATAATAATCATCGGTTTGTACCGGGTAAGCTAGATGGTGGGTTCCAGAGATGGCAAAGGGCAGGAATTAGAAGGATGTGGGATCCTTTTATAGAAGGCTTGAAAGCCTTGGAGGATAAATTTTAATTGCCAGCAGCGAACGGGTTTAGGTATTTGCAGTTGCAAGACTTCCTGAGAAAGCAGGTTCTGGCCTTTCCGCAGCTCCTGCCACGGGCAATACAGGATAGAGTAGTCTCCAGTACCTGAGTGGGAGAGGGGAAGGTTTCAGTTATTTACCAGGAGCTTTCGGAGGCGGAGGAAACTCCAGTGGAGGAGCTTATGGGCAAGTGGGAGGACAAACTAGGAGGAGAGATAGAGGTGGGTCTATGAGTGGATGCCCCAAGCAGGGTTAATACCTTATCATGTGCCAGGCTTAGCCTGATACAAATTAAGGTAGTTCACCGGGCATACATGACAGCGGCTAGGATGAGTACATTTTCCGGGGTAGAGGATAGGTGTGCAAGGTGTGCGGAAAGCCCAGCAAATCATGGCCCCATGTTTTGGGCATGCCCGAAACTTAGAGGGTTTTGGCAAGGTTTTGCTAAGGCAATGCCCATGGTTCTAAAAACACGGGTGGTGCCGAGTCCGGAGGTAGCGATCTTTAGAGTGTTGGAAGATCCGGGAGTTCAGGGGGCGAAAGAGGCCGACGTCTTAGCCTTTGCCTCCCTGGTAGTCTGGAGATGGATCTTATTAATGTGGAGGGACTCAAAGCCCTCGAGTGTTGAGACCTGGGTTAGTGACATGGCTGGGTTTCTCAATCTGGAGAAAATAAAGTTCGCCTTAAGAGGGTCAATGTTACGGTTCACCCGGAGGTGGCAGCCGTTCATCGACTTTAGCGTAGAAAATGAAAATGTCAGCAGATGCAGAATTCCAAAGAGGTGGCGGGGGAGGGGGAAGGTGGAGAGGGCAGATTGTTGTTTTATGGTTGGGGTGTGTGAAGATTGGGATGGGGGGTAAATGTCTATTATACCATGTTGATGTCATTGTTAATGTTATTTTTATTAACATTTTCAAATACCTGAATAAAAATATTTTTTTTAAAATGAACAACTTGAGACAGTTCGCTATAACTTCTCTGCCGCAGATTTAAAGAAACTTTTAAACATATAATCTAAATTACATGATTGCAGAAACCATTAGGTGAGAACTAATAGTAGTTTACTAATTTTATAAGAATAATAATGAAACATTACATATTTACACATAAAATGGAGCAGTCAAACTTGGCCACGTTTACCAAAGGAACTGTTAATTAGTGATGAATCTCATCATTAATCAGTTTCAATTGTCCCAGCTTTCTAAAATTCTACCTATAATAATGACTAAAGCAACAGCCTCAAAGTGGACAAAGGGCGGGATTCGGTTCCCCAGCTACATGTCTCTCGGCTGCACGTCATTCCCTCGCGGCGGGATTCTCTGTTCCTACTGCTTGTCAATGGCATTTCCCATTGTAGCCACCTTGCGCTATCGCGAAAGCTGCCAGCGAGGTTGGACTGCTGGCGGGAACGAAGAATCCTGACATCAGCCAAAGAATCCAAAAACTTTCCACCACTAGGGCGTTCCTCATTTCTGGACTAATTGCCAGAGATCATTTGGTATGATTATTCGGCAACTCCATTGTGAGGACCAGGCGGGATGAAAAAGATGGACACGGTTTTCATCATCTTGCTATCTTACTATATGGAAATATATTAGTTTACGATAACAATTTTATCATTAATGAAAACTAGGATTAGTGGTTCACTGTTTGAAAAGATACGCAAGTTGCCTACATACTTCCAATGAAAGGGTCACCGATCTTTTGCAGTGAAATGAGCGCTCAGCAAGATAAGAAATCATAGTGTGGCCATGTTGCACTGCAAAATTTCCAGGATTGCTGTTCTGTCAGGGCAGTCAAAACACACCTCATCCCCACAGGGGGTAATTCAGACGAGGCTCATCCCCACAGGGGGGTAATTGAGACGAGGCTCATCCCCACAGGGGGTAATTCAGACGAGGCTCATCCCCACAGGGGGGTAATTGAGACGAGGCTCATCCCCACAGGGGGTAATTCAGACAAGGCTCATCTCCACAGGGGGGTAATTCAGACAAGGCTCATCCCCACAGGGGGGTAATTCAGACAAGGCTCATCCCCACAGGGGGGTAATTCAGACAAGGCTCACATCCACAGGGGGGTAATTCAGACAAGGCTCATTCGGGGCAGCACGGTAGCATGGTGGTTAGCATAAATGCTTCACAGCTCCAGGGTCCCAGGTTCGGTTCCCGGCTGGGTCACTGTCTGTGCGGAGTCTGCACGTCCTCCCCGTGTGTGCGTGGGTTTCCTCCGGGTGCTCCGGTTTCCTCCCACAGTCCAAAGATGTGCGGGTTAGGTGGATTGGCCATGCTAAATTGCCCGTAGCGTCCTAAAAAGTAAGGTTGGGGGGGGGGGGGGGGTTGTTGGGTTACGGGTATAGGGTGGATACGTGGGTTTGAGTAGGGTGATCATTGCTCGGCACAACATCGAGGGCCGAAGGGCCTGTTCTGTGCTGTACTGTTCTATTCTATTCATCCCCACAGGGGGGCAATTGAGACAAGGCTCATCCCCACAGGGGGGTAATTGAGACGAGGCTCATCCCCACAGGGGGTAATTCAGACAAGGCTCATCCCCACAGGGGGGTAATTGAGACAAGGCTCATCCCCACAGGGGGGTAATTGAGACAAGGCTCATCCCCACAGGGGGGTAATTGAGACAAGGCTCATCTCCACAGGGGGGTAATTGAGACAAGGCTCATCTCCACAGGGGGTAATTGAGACGAGGCCCTTTTCCACAGGGGGGTAATTGAGATGAGGCCCTTTTCCACAGTGGGGGTAATTGAGACGAGGCCCTTTTCCGCAGTGGGGGTAATTGAGACGAGGCCCTTTCTCACAGTAGTGGTAACTCTCCTTGTTTCCTCTGGAGAGTGGAGCCCCCATTTGCACAGATTGAATTCTACTTCTCTCTATAGATGCAGGTGTGTGGGTGAAGTAGGTGGCATGGAGAATCTTCCACATCGCTTGACTTCCTTGGCATCACTATGTACATCCTCCAAACGTGTCAGCAGGCATCCCAAAGCTACCTGTAATAGTGCTATTGCTGGGAAGGAGGAGGAAATATATTTAGATAAAAACAATTTAATCATAAAAACATCAGAATCAGCTGAAATAAATGAAAAGTTGACAAAACAAAGTGCCGAGCCATGAAATAGCGAAGTTATTAGCCTAAGTTCTCTAAGAGAGCAATTGCCACACAGCTGGGAAAGTGACAGGAATACAAATCACCAAATGCCTAATTATTCATTCTTTAATAAGTAATGTGAGCTGGGCTTGAATTGTCCTGAGGCAGTTTGGTTTTACACCACTAAAGATTTGGGGCCCGAATCAGCCACCGTGTTGCCCCTGGCACAGAGCTGGGCGCAAAGGGTGAATTCCACGAGAACCCCAAATCGGGCTCTGCGCTGGGTGATCACGAATCACCCAACTCACTCCATCTGGCGCGATCTGAGTCACATCTTCTCTGCGAGGAGCCATTAGGCTCATTTAAATACCCGGACAGTGCTTTCACCCAGCACCCAGGAGTCAACACCTGTGCCTGCAAGATCTCAATCAGGCGCCATTTAGACATGGGTTCCACAAACATGGACCAGGCACGATGGCACCTTGGAGGGGGGTGGGGGGTCTCTCAGGCCATTAGAAACCCCTGGGTCAGAGACTGGGAAAAGTAATACCCTGGCACTCTGCCTAGCACTCTGGTAGTGTCACCCTAGCTGGGTGCCAAGATGGCACTGCCAGGATGCCAGGCTGGCAGTGCCACGGTGCGCGGGTTGTCAGGTTGGCACTGCTGGGGGTGGGGACCCACTAGAGAGGATGAGAGAGGGTTCCGGGGCCACAAAAAAAGGTTGCGGGGATGAAGGGTGGGATCCTGACTGTAGGATGGACTTGAAAGGGGGGGTGGGGGGGGGGGGGGGGGGGGGGGGGGGCAGGGAAGGTGTGGAGATGCGGCAGTCAAAATGGTGGCCCGATCTTCGAGGAGCCGGTCCTGTTGGCCAGGAAATGCACTAAAGTGTGGCCTCAGCAGGGAGAAACTCCCCAAGGCCAAAGAAAACTTGCAGGCCGAGAAACACCCTGCCAAAAAGCGCTGAAAGCAGACTTTCTTTTCTGCCCGCTGAATCACACCCTTGATGTTACGGAAGTAAGTCAGGCATTGATGATTCAGGCATTGGTGATTCTAAGTAGAGACGGTATTTTGGATCTTGTACAGTCTTGTTACATTGGCTCAGTACTTAGAACTGCATGGCAGTAAGACATTGTCCCAGTGATATCGCATCAAATGCATGTCTCGAAATATAACCTTACCAACACAGCTCTTGCAATTTGATTTTAAACCTGATTCAAGACCCTCAACAAGGGTCCCACAGCAGCTTTATTGGATAGGGAGATATTGGATAAATATTGCAGGAGAGCTGCAGAAGAATTGGGAATCCTGGTGCACGTGTTGTGGAAATTTCCAAGTCATTACCTCTGTACTGGCATTGGAAATTCCTGGAGGACTTGGCATGAATTCATGTTCTATATAAGCTTGCCTTGATGACTTTAGGAGACTTGCCTCAATCAGGCTTCAACACAGGAAGACTTTGACTTTGTCTGCAATGATAGCACACTACATGCTGAATTTATTATCGCAGAACAGACAAGTGTAATTGGGCAGTTGGTGGTCTTTGTTTTCGGATGCAAGCCTTTCCCTCTTGTCTCTTAAAGCAAATATCGCTGGAGGAACTTGGAGGCCATTTTGACTCCTCCCCAGGCTCACCTTTAATTCCCCTCCCTGATCTCAGCAAATTCCATCTTTATAGTATGTCGTTTGAACTTGTGTCCTAAGACCTCTCCCCATGTGGTCTCTCAGCTGAAACCATTTCAATTCTTTTTTTGAGCATTTCCCTTTTGCTCCACTCTCTCCATTTGTGATTTGTGGCTTTTTTCCCCATCTGTGGACCGCTAGCAGTTTTGCGCCGTTTATTTATTTCTTTTCTGGATGGGATAGAATTATACTTTTTTTTTTCTGTTTCTATTTTATGGTCGATGATTATGTTGCCAAACATGCCTGTTATAAAAATGTCAAATTTCAGTGACAGCTTTAAATAAAACAAACAAACTGCAGATCCAAACCCTGCAGGCAACCATATCACATTTGTTTGATAGGTCTGATTCAGTCTAGGCGAAGACTCACTCCTTCCTGCAATCAATAAATCACTTAATCATGCGTCACGTTTTGCTTTAAAAACAAATGTATGCAGATTTACACTATGTGGACCAATTTGGAAAACATTCTGATTAACTCTGTCAGACTAGTTCTGGATCAAACCTGGAACCAGTGCCTCAGGTGGTGAAGTGCGGTAAGGTGGCACACTCATCTGCCAGATACTGCGCCACCTTTTGTCAAGGGCACTAACCTATATTTAGAATTGAATGTGACGAACTCCAGCCAGCACTCTCATAGATTTCTGTCTTCACTTCCATTCTAATTTTTGTACTTGATTAAAAAATAAATCACATTTGTACTGGCATTTTGTGACTGAAACAAACACGATGGAAATATAACTGAAGATGAATTAGAGCTCAGTTTGGACTCTCATTCATTAATTGATAACGAAAACACAAAATCTTCAAATTTGCTCTATAAATGTCTGACGCTGCTGCCTTTCAGCATCAATACATTCACAAAACGTACATTATCTGCTTATCTCAAACAGAGGACAAAATTACGTAATGTAGAACTATGAAACATTTCATCAATTTAATCTTTCTCCCCTGAATAAACTTGAATGTTGTAATCCTGCAATATTACAGGGTATTGTGAGCAATGTGACAGTTCCCAATGGGTTAATATCAGCACGTTTATTTCCAGTTTCGTTTGCTGCAGGAGTGGAAAGGGCCATTAGGGATTGTTTGGTTTAAACGTATTTCAGAGAGAGCTTCATGTCATTCTGAATTGTCCCTATCACATGGTGCAGCCAGCTGACGTGTCTGCACTGTTTGCACTGTGTTTGGATTTACAGTAACTGATTTAATTATATCTCAAAATATACGGAGTGGAACCACTTAATGGGGAATTGCTTGTCCTGATCAAATTTTACCATAACAGGAATTCACTGCAGCAAGAGCAGATTCATTGCGAATTAGTGGTAAATTAATGAACAGGAAAAGCATAGGCTTCTGCTTTGTAAAGGACCCTGTGTTGGGCCCCATCTAGAATATCTAACTCAGGACCCCCACGTGGTACAAGACATAGAGGCCCTGGCATAGGTTCTGAGGAGGACATCTTTATTGATATGTGATATGAAGAGCCTTGGGCACCACCGTAAGCTTGGAAAAATGAATTGTTTTTGCACATGCATGCTTGTTACGTAAGTGTAAAATGGAATTAGGTGTCAGGAGGTTTATGTTTTTCACACAAGAGGGTCATTGACCTTGAGACCATGCAGTTGGTGAGTTGTACTATGGGCACTGAATGGTCAAAAGTGTCAGGAAAAGCTCATGTGGAGGGAGGTGTAATAACTCCCCCAAGGCCAGGCTTCATACTAACTCTAAATTATTTGGGTAACGGTCCGGGTCTTGACTGCAGGTTTTAAACTTCTACCGGATAGTTCCTATTGGGCGAGCTTCCGCCCACTCAATAGGGGAACTCTATCGACGATGCCCCGTGGCCTGATGGTCATCATAACATATCTCCTCCTTCAAGTCCGTTTCACCATTGAGGCTTCCACGGTGAGGAGGTCTCCTCTGTCTCTTCACACACGGCTTCAAGTCTGTGGCAGACAGAGCCGGATTGGGAGGTGTGAAGCGGATTGGCGATCTTCACTTCTTCAGGGAATGCCAAAGTCACCGGCGTGGGTTCTTCTTTAGTATTGGCTATTGGGGGAACCTCCAATTTCTCAGGCTCCATATCTGAACCCAAGTCCTCACAATCGGGAGAGAGGGATACAGGGTTCTCTACGGGTGGTAGCCCTGCGCCAGTGAAAACCACCGCAGGGGTCAGGGGCAATGTCTCAATGGAGGCATGCTCCCTACTTCTGAGGTGGCCCAGCTGCTTCCTCAGAACTTTGCCTTGGATCGTCACCATATAGGGTACAGTTCCCATTTTTTCTAATATGGCTCCAGGGACCCAACGGGGGTGGAGGTGTGGGGCTTAAGTGGGGTGCTCTTTCCAAGGGCTGGTGCAGACTCGATGGGCCGAATGCACTGTAAATTCTATACCCAGATGCCACAACTCAAAAACTTTTGACAAGCTCACAGGCCGAGTGTGAAATCGCTATGACGCGAAACCATCAATCATCTTCCAAAGATACTGTTTTAATACAGCAGAAAGGACCCCAGGGAGCCTGTCAATGAATTCCTCAGTAGGTTGTGAAAATTGGTGTAATTCCTCAAATGTGGTCCATCCCTGACCAAGATGCTGCACGATAGATTGGTGTGTGGAATAAATATTGTCATCATTCAAAAGAATTTACTAGCAGAGCCTAATCTGGACCTGATAAAGACCATCAAGATAGACGTGCCCCTGGAGAACACAGGGAAAGGGGCTCAAGAACTACAAGGGGCATCGGACAGTAGTGTCCTCAGGTTGGGGGGGCGGTGCCTCACACAAGAAGGCCCACACTTTAGATGAAGATGTCTATGGGAGTTGCCCAGTGCCTAACCAAAACACCGCTGAGTCTCCCTGGCAGTAACCCCACCTAACCTTTTTGAACATTAAGGGCAATTTAGCATGGTCAATCCACCTAACCTGCACATCTTTGGACTGTGGGAGGAAACCGGAGCACCCGGAGGAAACCCACGCACACACGGGGAGAACATGTAGACTCCGCACAGACAGTGACCCAAGCCGGGAATCGAACCTGGGACCCTGGAGGTGAGAAGCAACTATGCTAACCACTGTGCTACCGTGCTGCCCTTAGGATTTTTATTTTGGTGAACATTGGGTATCCGCAATCTGTCAGGAGGATTACTTTCTGCTTCTCATATCCCACAATGTTATTAGACTGAAATAAATAACACATGCACTCAGTATACTAGGCCCAGTCTTCTCCATTAATATTGTAAGGCTGGAGTTTACCGAAAAAAACGCATTTTGCTCTGCTTACTGGAAATCTGTTTGTTTAACTCTGAAGGCTGCACAGGAATCTTGTTTATACTCCTTGTCACCAATGTAATAACTGCCAAGACCAAGCTTCATACAAACTCTTGTTTACTTGAACAACAAAAATGGTGGCGTACAATGCTTGCATCCCAGCCCGGGGACCATCCGGATTGCCAGTCTGCGTCTGGGCTGCGGGTTTTAAACTCCGGCAGAATGGTTCCAATTGGGTGAGCCTCTGCCCGCTCAAAAGGGCAACTCTTAATCCACGAGCCCGACGGGGTGACTTAGCGACGATCTCCTGCAGTTATCGTGGTCGTCAGAACAGGGCCCAACTGGTATTTTGTATATTAAGCTAAAGTGGAATGTTGGCAGATGTGCCTTGTGGTTATGACTTGCCTTGGTCAAAATGGATTTTTCTGAATTTTTCTTTCCCTGAAATGCCCACAGATTCTCAAGATATTTTTGCATCTCCCAGGGCATTGCGTGGCTGGTGGTAGGTGGTGGTAGGTGGGGCGTTTTTAATGGTCGTGTTACCTAATGGGACAGTTGCCTTCTGGAGTATTCTGTTCAGTTTTCATCACCACATTCTCAAGAAAGATATGAAAACAAGAAGTGCTGGAAACACTCTGCAGGTCAGGCAACATCTGGAGAGAGAGAGAAACAGGGTTCATGGAATTTCTAGTTGATGATATTGGAATTGAAGTTGGGACGAAAGTGAATGAAATGAAAATGAAATGAAATGAAATGAAAATCACTTATTGTCACAAGTAGGCTTCAAATGAAGTTACTGTGAAAAGCCCCTAGTCGCCACATTCCGGCGCCTGTTCGGTGAGGCTGGTACGGGAATTGAACCGTGCTGCTGGCCTGCCTTGGTCTGCTTTCAAAGCCAGTGATTTAGCCCTGTGCTAAACAGCCCCTAAGTCGAGAGGTTTTCACCAGTAGAAGAGGGGAGGGGGCAGGAAGAAGAAAAGGGAAGGTCTGTGAGGTGATGGAGGACAGAAGAGATTAACCAAGAAACAATTACATGATGCAAAAGCTAAAGAGAGAGATAATAGGTATAGTAAAGAAATAAAGGCCCATTTGATGGATACCACCTGAGTGCAACATGAAACGATAAAGAAAGAAGATGCTTCCTGACCTGCTGAGTTTTGTTTTGTTTTTATTTCAGTTTAAGTACCTGCAGAATTTTGCCTTTGCAACAGAAATATGTGTCGACCTCAAAGAAGTTGCAGTTCAGGTTCCCGGAATGATACTGGGCTTAAGAATAGCACTGGTTGCATAAATATAATTTCTAAAGCATAGAGCTAGAAGTTACAGTCATCTAAACAAATGCCATGATTTAATGGCCTCATTGTGCCTGACCTGGTGGCATGACAAGGCCAGCCTCCCGCGAGATTCGTGGCACTTGGAACATCTTGTTAGATCTTCCAAGTCGTCGCAATCTGGATCTTGCCCTCACTGGCCGAGATCCAGATGAACATATTGAAATGAGCCATTGAGCTAATTTAAATATGTCTATGCTGGATTCTCCTGAGGCCTGGGAAAAAACAGCATCGCCTGGGAGACCTTGCCATGACGCCGTTTAGTACTGGTCCACACAAACCACCTGAGGAGGGTCTCCCAGGCCATTGGAGGCTCTTCGAGTGGTTGGCCTCTCGGCAGGGCACTGACAGTCTAGCACCTTGGCACTGCCACCTGGATGCCCTGGCAGTGCCAGCCTAGCATTGCCAGAATGCCTATGTGGCACTGCCAGACTGGAAGGGCACTACCAGGGTGCCAGGCTGGCAGTTCCAAAATGCCCTGGTGTCAGGTTGTCCACGCCAGGGCTTGGGCCTTAAGAGGTGGGATGAGGGGTGACTGGAGGACCTCCTAAGAGGTAACCTGGGGCAGTGAGGGGAGGTCCAGAGGCCAAAACGTGGTGACTGAAGGGGGCCGGGCGATTGGGGCATTTAAAAATGGCACCCTAATCTCTTCCTGCATTGGTGAGCTGAGATTGTCAGTGCAGGAAATTAAGTGAGTACGGCCTCAGCAGGGTGTTCCCCGCAAAGACCAAAACAAATGGCAGAGTCCCGTTAGATAGCGGGGTCATCCTCGACACTGCAGGTGCCAAGAAACATCCCGATAAACACGCCCAAAAGTCCATAGAGAAGGGGCAAAGGCAATGTAGTTAGGCCATTCAGGGTGAAATTGAGAAAGAGTTTTCCAAACAAAGGGCTGCGGAAATCTGGAATTCTCCGTCCTAAAGGCTGCGTATGCTGGGGGCCAATTGAGATTTTCAAGATTGAGAGCAATGTAATTTTGTTACAAACGCCTATAAAAGCATTTGAACTGAAGACACGGGGCAGCCATGTCAACACCGTATAATGTGCAGTACATTATTCCACTACTCAGCTGACTCTGCTTTGAGTTGACCTGTCCCTTTAAGAGTTTATAATCCTAATTGTTGTAAATAAGTGGAAGCAGGAAATCAATTAGAGTTTAATTGCAGCACTGAGGGGAGTTTGCAGATTGGCAGGTGCCCTCCAAATTTGAAATCCTGGTCGGCTTCCTCCACTGACAATTAGTCACCTCCAATTAATCTTTACAGACAATGACTGGGTTTCGTTTTTTTAAAACATTGTTCAGTTGTGACTTGATGGTGATTGAAGCACTCAAATCTAACATAAAAATAGACATGTAGACACACATTGACATGGTATAAAAGCAGATTCATTCTGAAATCTAGCTTCCAATATGTATTAACAATCTGCAGGCATCTCATTGCTGCAGCCAGAGGCAAGCCCTAATTCTGGGAAACTCTCACATCAGTAGGGATCTGGATGCTTGAGGAGTCCTGGAGGTGGAAAAATCCTTGATGCAAATGCACACGATTCCTGTTCATGTCACCTGTTCTTCCTGATGATGTAATAGGGTCGATGAACATCAACAGGTACCTATTCTCAGTCTCCTTCCATGACCAGTAGGTGCTGCAGCGGTCGGAGTGCTTTATTGACCCCTTTAAACACATTTTGATTTGATGTTTGGCAAGTTTCTATTGCTCTTTGCAGTGTTCCAGCCAGGAGCGGCCCCTTTTATTTTGTCCATGAGCTTGTTTCTGTTGGTATGTTAAATTCTACCCTGTTTCTCTGGGTTTCTGTGGCTATGACTCGTCTTTCATTCTCGCTCCACTAAGTATAAATATTTCCCACTTTCTCTGTCTTATAGCTTTGACAAAGGGTCATCTAAACTTGAAACATTAGCTCTTTTCTCTCACCACAGATGCTGCCAGACATGCTGAGATTTTCCAGCATTTTCTCTTGTGGTAGTATATTAAATTGATTGGCCCCAAAATAATACATACCCTCAGTCTTCAGTTAACCGAAACAGAAGGATTGAGAGAAACCTCACGCCAATAGAAATTGTCATGAGAATGTTACTTTAAGAAATGTTTGGCTGCTCATGTTACTGCAGTGATGACAGAGTGTGGGTGGAGCTGAGCTCTGGTTCTGCTTTTTAGTTTCACTTTCAGAAAAGCTTGGGTGTGTCTGTGTCTTTTTGGTTTTGTTTTCAGAGCTGGATAGCTGCAGTCACAGCCGGAAGGTGTATGAATCTCTCTGTAATCTAAAGACTGTAAATCAATACTTTAGTGAATTAAAACTAACTGCTTGCAGTAGTGACTTTAACCTGATGTGCTTCTGTTTAAAGGTTTGTTAAGTCTTCTGGGTGTTAAAAGGACAGCCTATGGATTACTTAGTGTTGTATTTTTGGGGGGTGTATTTGATTTACTGGTTGCTAAGATGTTCACTTTGTTTTAGAAAGGTTAACTTGAGTTCATAGAATAAACATTGTTTTGCTGTTTTAAAAAATACTTGACCATTTCTGAAGTACCACCCTTGTACAGTTGGCCCTGTGCTCCCCATACCACAATCTATTAAAAGCTGTGGGTCAGGTGAACTCCATAATACACTTTGGGGTTCTCTAAACCCTGGCCCATAACAAAATGGTGCAAATCTTTTAAAAGTAGCATTTGGCAGATGATTAGGCAAATAACACTAACTGTATGAATTTGTTTCTGAAACTGTTGCATTCTGTTCTGCAAATTGCATAAAATTATAGCGTTTCAACAGAAACAGTCATTATACCAGAATGTGTGTATAGATTCTGTATAGTGGTTAGCATCAATGCTTCACAGCTCCAGGGCCCCAGGTTCGGTTCCCGGCTGGGTCACTGTCTGTGCGGAGTCTGCACGTCCTCCCCGTGTGTGCGTGGATTTCCTCCGGGTGCTCTGGTTTCCTCCCACAGTCCAAAGATGTGCAGGTTAGGTGGATTGGCCATGCTAAATTGCCCGTAGTGTCCTAAAAAGTAAGGTTAAGGGGGGGGTTGTTGGGTTACGGGTATAGGGTGGATACGTGAGTTTGAGTAGGGTGATCATTGCTCGGCACAACATCG
The DNA here is from genome assembly GCF_902713615.1 of Scyliorhinus canicula. NCBI lineage: Eukaryota > Metazoa > Chordata > Chondrichthyes > Carcharhiniformes > Scyliorhinidae > Scyliorhinus > Scyliorhinus canicula. Next base: position 120,657,614 of record NC_052147.1, on the reverse strand, counting down.
AGGGCCGAAGGGCCTGTTCTGTGCTGTACTGTTCTAAATTCTGACTGTGGTTCTGCTAACAGTGAGCAGCAGTATTTCAGCTGCGGGAAGCTTTCATAGAATCTACAGTGCAGAAGGAGGCCATTCGGCCAATTGATTCTGCACCAGCCCTTGGAAAGAGAAACCTGCCCACGCCTCCAACCTAACCCGGTAACTCCACTTAACCTTTTTGGATACTCAGGGCAATTTAGCATAGCCAATCCACCTAACCTGCACATCTTTGGACTGTGGGAGGAAACCGGAGCACCCGGAGGAAACCCACGCAGATGCTGGGAGAACGTGCTGACTCCATACAGATAGTGACCCAAGTCGGGAATTGAAACTGGGACCCTGGAGCTGTGAAGCAACTGTGCTAACCACTGTGCCACCATGCTCCCGAGGACCCTCCTATACACTGAATGTGAAGTGTCCTGTCTGTCTGTCATGGCTCAATGGATAATACTCTTACCTATAGGATCTGAAAGTTTTTGATTTATGTCCCATTTGAGCAAGTACTGCTCTGTTAGCGATGCTGTCTTTTGAATGAGATATTAAGCCAAGACTCTGGGCCTCCTAGCACGTGTTTCTTGGCCTTCGCTGGCAGTGTGATTCGCTGCTCCTAAAAGCCACCCCATGTTGCCGGAAAACCCGTAGAACCCAGAGGGATCAAAGAATCCCGCCGCCAGCGAATGGCTGAAGAATTCCGGCCTCTGCCTGTCCTATTGGTTGAATGTAAAATAATTCTCTAGTGGTCCTGAGGTTGTGATAGTTGCTTCAGAAATGCAAGGCTCATTGCTTTCCCAGTAACCCTTGACAACGTTAGCTGGGCCCATGCTGGGGGAAATCCGTGGGTGCTGTCTTGATGTACCTGCACAATTGTGTCATGAGGACCTCCAGAGTCTTCCTTAAAATTTGCACTTGGTGATTTCAGCTTTGCCCCAAAACCTGGGCTTGAAGGTAATCTTTTTGCCCAGAGCAATAGCAGTGTTTTCCTGGATGTCTCTCTTATTGATCTTGATGTTACATCTTGATAATGTACACGAACCAGGGACACCAACAATAATTGGCTGCTCTGTGATATTATGAGCTATTTGGGACAAATGTAGCCCTCATCTTATGATTTCTGAGTCTCAGCCGATCCTTTCAGCTACCTCTGCCAGCTTTGCAGGTGTGAGGACAGCTTGGTACCTATCTTGGCATCTTCAAAGTAGGTATTTGAGGGGCTGGCTGGAAAGCTCACGAGGGCTGTTACCAGAAGTTATGCTAATATCTTGACCATGATGTGGAAATGCTGGCATTGGACTGGGGTGGGCACAGTAAGAAGTCTTACAACACCAGGTTAAAGTCCAACAGGTTTGTTTCGAATCACTAGCTTTCGGAGCGCAGCTCCTTCATCAGGCAAAATGTGAAATTCACCTGAGGAATGAGCAGTGCTCCGAAAGCTAGTGATTCGAAACAAACCTGTTGGACTTTAACCTGGTGTTGTAAGACTTCTTACTCATATCTTGACGACAGCCATGTCCCACTAACCAGGGGAGGATGGTGATGATGGCATCAATTGAACCTTGTAAACCTCGAGAGGTCTTATACAGAGTCCCTTGCAAGCTAGCTGTTTACAGCCCTGTTCAAACAGTGCTCCCACAAGTGGTTGAGTTATCCATGTGTGATTTATTGCTTGTTCTGGAAGCTTCTCTATTAGGAGATATCAGGTGCAGATGTTCATGGAGCTGCCACTCGACTCAGATAGCTCTTCCCTGTGTCAAGTTGGCTGTTTCCTCCCGTATTACATTTCCCTTTTAAGCAGCATCAGGACATACCCCTGCTGTTTCCCCAGGCGTCCACCTCTTTCAGCTCCATTATCCAACCTCTCAATTGATGCCATTCAAATTGCACTCTGGTTCGCTGCAGGAATATTCTGCCTCCCCCTGCTTCTCTGCAGGAATATTCCACCCCTCCCACTCTGTGCAGGAATATTCCACACACCCACTTCACAGCAGGACTAGTCCAACCCCCCCCCCCCCCAGTGTATCTGAGATGTTGCCAGCTGGATTTGCCTGGCCTGTGCTCCTCTCCATATATTAATTAATTGATCTTGTAATTTAGTACAGAACTGAGACATTGGACAGAAACTTCTCAACTCAGTCTCTGCCAGAAAGGAGAGACCATTTTTGTGTCATGAACCCAATTTCCTAATGGAAGGGCTTCGTTGAAGTTCTTTCCCACTATTAGCAAAAGCATCCAGCCCCCCAACCAATTAGGGCGGGTGAGAAGATTGACATGTCTATTTTGTTAAAGGAAGGATATCCGATGAAAGGGATGAATGCATGAGTTTCAAAAACTGCAGAAACAGGGGGAAAGGAGAGGAGATATGGGAAGGCTGCCACCTGGCCTCTCACTCTTACTGGTGGTCCTGACATGGCATCAAAGGAACTGAAGTGAGATGATTTCTCCCAAGAATGGGAGATAGAGAACAGCTTCTTCAACCAAGCAAGTGTGAATGGAGGTAAGCAGCAAGAGTGTGCTCTCTCCAACCAGGAAAGAGTGCACTTGGAGGATCTAGCACCTCCGGAGGCTATGAATGGCTATAACACTTTCAGTATTCTCCTTCACAGCACTCCTTAGATCTGTACACCTTGTAGCTCCACTTATTCCTCCCTCGGTAGGCACCTCGCATTCCCGTCCAAAAAGCCAACACTCAGACTCAAACTCAGCGTATTCCCCCTTTTGCACCTCCATGCCTCAGCATGCTGCTGGTGTCCTTCCCTGCTCTCCATACAAACCCATTACGGAGATTCAGACCTTTCTGCTTTCTCTTCTAAGAGGAGAAGAGAGGTCACAACCTAGTGAGAGACCTGGACTGTGGGACGAAACTGGAGCTCCCGGAGGAAACCTATGCAGAACATGGAGAATTCCACACAGACAGTCATCCAAGGTTGGAATCGAATCCAGGTTCCCGGAGCTGTGAGGCAGCAGTGCTAACCGCAGTGCCGCCCTTCTGCCTGTAGAAAATGTGTTGAGGGTCTCGCCTCCTTCCAACTAGATCTCAGTGTCTATCTCCTCTTGTTCTGTGGAGGGACATGAGGCTGACACAAGGGTAGCTGGTACTGCTTGTTGTGGGTAGCTGGTACTGCTTGTTGTGGGTAGCTGGTACTGCTTGTTGTGTTCAATGTACGATATTAACAAGGAATTCTTCGAACAGCTTGTGACTGTCCAAACCAGGATCTGTATTAATACACATGTGGTAAGGTAACGATCTAATGCAGAGCAGGTAATCATGGAGTTTCTTTATACCCTCCTGCAACTACCCATGTGCACGACTGTCCTCATGTACATCTTATAACCATCTGAGGGTCACCGGATCTGCCCTCACTTATGTGCATGGCCAATCCACCTAGCCCGCGCATCTTTGGACTGAGAGGAAACCGGAGCACCCGGATGAAACCCATGCAGACACTGAGAGAACGTGCAGACACCACACAGACATTGACCCATCCGGGAATCTAACCCGGGTCCCTGGCGCCGTGAAGCAACAATGCTAACCACCACTGTGGTATTGTGCTGCCCCTAAACTTTTCTTTCCACAACGCTGTTTGCCGCTTCTCCATGTGTTTCCTTTTTCTTTTGTCTCTGGTCTGTCAGCCATGACGTCACCTTCTCCTTTTTTTACTTTTGTCAGCGGGATGAACTTGCTCTCCCAGTCTTCTCTTTCTTCTTCTTCTTGCTCTGACAATGGGTTTATGAAGTGTTTTGTGTTTGTTGAGGCTTGGCAGCCCTTGGTGTGGTGCTGGCCTGCACCCTCTGCTCGGTGGTTTGCGGAGTTTTGGTGGATTGCGAGGTGCCGACGTGCCCTCACTGGGTTGTGTGACCCCGGCCACTTCTATGGCCTCAACAGGATGTTGGAGTGCCTGGGTCGAGGTTAAATCTATGGCAACAGGTGCCGCCCCTTCTTGGCTGGCTGAAGCATTGCTCACTGGCTCCTCATCACCCAAAATAACTATGCTAACACTCTCTGGTTGTGATGATGCAGGCTTTAGGTCATCATGATCTTGTTCAACCGACTGAGGAGGTTGGCCCTCATTTTAATGTCAAAGTTGCATCTTAATAATGAGTTATTTAGGAACATCGTCAATTTCCATCTGGTTTTGATGGTTTCCGGTGAGTTCTTACAAGCTTCATTCTTTTTTGAAATTGTGTCTTCCTCATTTTTGTTTGGACTTTTCTGGTCCTTGGTTGCAATGAGATCAATGAAGAACTGTTCGTCCAGATGTATCTCATCAACTACATTTACTGATCTTATATGGTCCACTATAGGATGCGCAAAACACTGTTTTGCAAAATGTCCAACATGGCTGCACCTGGAACAAACTTTTCCAAAGGCCGGACATTGCCATGGGCCATGTCGAGTGCCAAACTTTTGGCACAAGGTGGCGGCTCCTGTCGGCTGTTTAAAATGGCCCCTGCACTGAGACCACATTTCTTTATGATGTGTGCCACAGCACTAATGGCACTGGCGTATGTAGCCATGCTGGCCACGCAAAATGGACACTGAGCCAAACTAAAATGGAAGGCTGCTGGGAAACAGACAGTTCAGCCAGAACAGCAGTCTGCAAAGAGCAGTTTGCATTCTGCAGCAGCAGAAACCAGTTTGGGCTCAGGTGAAAAGACCTTAGCTAGGTGCAAATGGCAAAACGCTTTGCATGCTAATGAGGCCATCAGACTTGAACACCCACACAATAGATACATTTGGTTCTGAATGGACACATTCCAATCACGACCCAGACATCGAGGCACCAGAAACCTCCGAACAAAAGGACATAAGAAACGCCCCCTCCATCACGGAGACCCCCTCGCATTGGGGAATTAATCCAGTATCGATAAGAAATTGATCCAATAGGTAGAGCCCGCCCGAGAAGAGGGAAGGACAACGGAACCCCTATAAAAGATAGGGACCTCGTGTTGTCCGGTCTGTTAAACCCGTGCTCCGGCCCCGACTGACACCTGGTATCCTGACTCCAGCCGTTGAGCACCAGCCGCCGAAACCGTAAGTTCAACGCTCGCTACGCGATCCAAGCCCGCTAGACTCCCAAGTGCCAGAACGCTTGCTGAAGGCTGCAGACAAAACCAGGACGAAGGCCTCGTTCTCTGACCTTGCCTGTTCCTGTTAGATAAGTATTCTGTTTGCTTATGTTTAGTTGTAGCTTAGTCTCTTAGTGTGTGCATGAGTATTTATTATTAACTGTATAATAAATATTGATCGTTTGAACTTGACTAATCGGTGTATCGTCTTTATTACTTTGAATTTGACCTTGGAATACTTGTGACGTTGCCTATACGGCAGCTGGCGACTCCAGAGCTAAATAATTACATAGAACAGAGCCTAGCAGTGTTAAGCACACGTCGAACTCGGAGGCGTGTTAATACACTCCAATAAACGCGTTTTACGCCCATAGTAAAACGTGCAACATTTAGTGGCGACATCCGCCGGGACCCTGTTGTAAGTGGAAACACCACAGTGTCCAGGACCCTGAAATTTGAATTAGAACTCCAAATTGCAGAGAAAGAAAGAGATCACAAGTATTCAAGGTGTTCAAAATAATAAGCGAAATTCGGAAGTGTGTTTAGTGCATGCGTACTAACAGGGCTGTAAGGTAAAACTGAAAGCTTTTGTTGCGACAAACTTTCGGTAGTTTTGTTAACGGAACATAGCGTAAGCCGTACCCGTTTCTCGAAACACCACCCCAACAACCCCCTGTTCCAAATTATAAAAAGAGAGTCAGAGGAAATGGCCATGCAGGCAATGGAACGCCTGATGGATCCAGCAAAGTTTGTGGTCGCAGCGACCAGCAGCAGTAGCAGAGTAGGCCAGTGTCCCACGTGGGAGCTGGAACTCTGCAAATATCTGCAGGGAAAGGGATGGCCCCTTTGGAAAGAGTTTTGTGCAAATGAGGAGACAGGTCCCGGAAGTATAGGTCATACTTGGTGGGAGAACCTCTCTCAGATACACAAAAAGAGTTTAAGTAAAGCACGCAAGCCGATGGCGATTGTGTCCTGCTTGGCACAGTTGCGAGGCGCAGAGGAGGTCATCAGGACGCTCCGGGCAGATTTAGAGGAAAGGAACCGAATGAGTAAGGTCGATGTCAGGGACATCGAGAAAGAAAACCTGGATCTTAAAGGGAAGTTGGCAGAGAAGGGTAGAGAGGTGGATGATGCCAAGAGGGCTCACCAGTCTTGTCTAGCTCATCTGAACAGTTCCCAGACCCAGTATGAGAAAGCCTATCAGGACGTGCAACGTGCCGTTCTGATAAGACAGGAATCGGAAAAGCAGGTGGAGGCATTGCAGAGGCAATGTTCCGATCTCAAAGCAGCTTTGAGAGCACTCCACGCTGCAACGACCGAACAAAGACAAAGCACAGTTGACCACGCGAAATGCAGGAAACAGATTGCGGAATTGCAATCTCTGCTTTCGGTGCAGAATGGCTTCCAAAGCACCTTTGGAGCACAGTTAGATGGGGAAAACGCCCCAGAATGGCAGGAATTAAGCGAGACAGCGCAGCGTTATGTTCAGGGAACATGTGCGCCCGCAGCTCAGCAGAAACGACAGGCACCCCAACCCCCCACAGCTCAGACCATAACCGCACCCATGAATCCCGTAACCACACAGAGGAAAGCCGAATCCGAAGGCGCCCCAGACATAACTTACACCACCCCTTTAACAGTAACCCAGCTAAGGGATGCTTGTGAAAAGATCACTCCGTTCCTCCCCACCGCAGACCCCCACCAGTTCTTCGCTAAAGTAAAACAGCAGGCTACCATGTACGGCCTGGATGAAAGAGAGCAGGTTAAGCTCACCGTGCTGAGCTTAGACCAGAGTGTAGTGGCAGCCCTCCCCGACCCACAGAACGTGGCAGGAGGCAGCCTAGAGGAGATGCACACTGCCATTTTAGATGCCATCGGGTACAATAGAGGTGACCCCGTAGAAGGCTTGAATAAGTGCAGGCAGAAGAGATCCGAACACCCCACAGCATTCGCAGGAAGGCTGTGGATTCATTTCAGCGCAGTTTTCGGACAGCTAGATAGAGCGCATTTAACCCGCGAAAACATGGTTAAGTGGACGCGCACAATTATCTCACACGCAACAGAGGCAGGACAGAGCGCTTGCAATAATTACGACCCCTCAGAAGAGGCCCATAACGAAAAATGGGTCCTGAAAAGATTGTCCCGCGCTTGGGAGCAATCGCTTCAGGCAAAAGGAAAAGTTAGATCCCCAGAAGAGGCTCAGGCTGCTGCAGATATCCAAGCAGTCAGAGAGCACCAGAAGCCCGCATGGGTAAATGAAGGCAAGAGCAGCCCTCAACAGAAAGGACAGGAATGCTATAACTGTGGACAGTTAGGGCATTGGGCAAAAGAGTGTAATGCACCCCAGCGATCTCAGAGAGGCCAGCAGACAGGCACTCTGAACCGCAACAAAGCAAAACCCATCCACAATGTAGCAGTACAGTCAGGACCCACCAATGTGGACGAGACGAACTGACGGTGTTCGGGCTCCCCCACTTGGGTCTGTGACACACTATGGGACTCATCAGGGAGGCCCGTAGTCACGGCAAAAGTCAAAGGGAAGCCCATAGAGTTACTGTGGGACACAGGAGGATCCCGCACCACCATTAACTCCACAACCACGGCACACGCAGACACGTGGCCGACCACCTCCACCATCACACTTAGCGGGTTCACCGGACACTCGCAGCAGGGACATATCACAGCACCCGTAGCGATCCAGCTAGGGAACATTTCCACAAGACACCCCGTAGTTTTAGTAAATCTTCCCCGGACAGCAGAGCACATCCTGGGGATAGATTTTATGAACGCTCACAGCTTGTCGTTCGACCCAGTGAACCAGTGTGTCTGGCGAATGGCGAGATCAGACAGAGCACCAGCCACCCTCACAGTAGGAGACTACGCTAATCGGATTAGCGCAGTGGGAGAGTACTCATTCGACCTGACTACACTCCACACCGACAGACAAATTAAGGCCCTACTAAACAAACACAGGACAGCATTTGCAAGTCACCGTCATGACTGTGGCAGAATGACTGGACAAGTTCATGTTACCGGACAGGACCCCCGACCGCAAAAGCAGTATAGATTTCCCCTCGAGGCAGAGGTGGAAATAGAAAAGGTTATAGGCAGCTTGTTGGACCAAGGTGTACTGAGACCGGTAGCCTCCACCAACAATGCCCCTATTTGGCCAGTGAGGAAGCCCGATGGATCATGGCGTCTGACCATCGATTATCGGGAACTCAACAAAGTAACCCCCGCAGTAGCCCCAACGGTAGCTACTAGTCCCGAGACCATGCTCAAGCAGGGTCTCAACGCCAAGTACTTCACGGTATTGGACATCAGTAATGGATTCTGGTCAATACCATTGGCAAAAGCGTGCCAATACAAATTCGCATTCACTTTTAAAACACAGCAGTACACGTGGACATGCCTCCCACAAGGATTCCACAATTCACCCTCCATTTTCCACCGACAGCTGGCAAGTGGATTAGAAAAATTTTCCCGACCCGATTGTCTGGTACAGTATGTAGACGACCTACTACTGCAGACAGACACAAAGGCAGAGCACATTTCGCTTCTGGCCGAACTCCTAGAACTCTTAACTGAAATTGGCTGTAAAGTTAACCCGAAAAAGGCCCAAATATTGGAAAGTAAAGTGATGTATTTGGGATCAGTCATCACGCACGGCAAACGCGAGATCGAATTCAAAAGAATTGATTCGATTGTCAAATTGCCCCTTCCCCAGAATGTTTCAGCCCTCCGGTCGTTTTTAGGACTGGTTGGCTACTGTCGGAACCACATCGACGGATTCGCGACAAAAGCCGCCCCACTTTCAGACCTCCTTAAGAAAGGAGCCCCCTGGGAATGGCTTCCGCATCATACAGGCGCTGTGGAAGAGTTGAAACGAGCCCTTAGTGCATCACCCGCGCTGCTAGTCCCCGACCAACTTTCACCGTACGCAATAGAGGTAGCGAGCACCGATCTGACCCTCTCGGCCGTGTTGCTTCAGGAACGGCACGAGCAGCTAAGACCAGTGGCTTATGCCTCCCGACTGTTAGACCCGGTAGAACAAGGATTTTCGGCCTGTGAGAGGCACCTCCTTGCTGTCTTCTGGGCAGTGCAGTATTTCTCATACATCACCGGACTCAACCCCATTACTATTCTGACCGAACACACACCCACACAGCTACTACTAGACGGTCGACTGAAGGACGGTTCAGTTAGCCAGATTAGGGCAGCTAGGTGGACCCTACTTTTACAAGGACGGGACATTACAGTGAAACGGACACACACACACATACTTAGCAGACAACCTCCAATACCCCGGACAGCCCCATGACTGTGAAATTGTAGCTCCCCTGCATAACACAGGACCCTTTTTAGCAAAAACACCCCCCAGGAAGATAGGGAACCCGAAACAAAGCCCCCAGCCCACAGACACGTGTGGACCCTTGAGGATTTATGTAGACGGTTCCTCCACAGTTTTAAATGGTGAGCGTATCACAGGATGCGGCATCTATGTAGAGGACGCGCAGGGGCGCGCTCTCAAAGAGATAGCTCTTAAGTTACCAGGTCACTTAGGCGCGCAGGCAGCAGAGCTAGCGGCCATAGCGTACATAGTGGACCACCCCGATTCTTTCCCCAGCCCAGCAGACATATATTCAGACAGCTTATATGTCTGCAATAGCCTAACAGATTTTCTGCCCCTGTGGAGGACACGAGGTTTTGTCTCCGCAGACGGAAAACCCCTTCCATCAGCCCCCTTACTCCAGCATATCCTAGAGAAAGCGAAGGACAGGACCTTCGGCATTATAAAAGTTTGCAGCCACCATAGGTCATCACCCCCTGGGAATGTAAAAGCCGACGCGTTGGCTAAGGCAGGTTCCAGGAGAGGACACTTATGGACCCCCCCAGCTAGCGCACCAGCTAGCGCAGTCCAAGTCTCACAGACTGATATTAAAGATCTCGTGGCAGCACAGAAACAGGACGGAGACCTCAGGGAGGTTTTCAAGGGAAACTTTGTGCCTGCTTACGAGCACTTTAAACACGCACTGACCACACATGAGGGTGTGATCATTAAGGACCAATTTTATGTGGTCCCACAGCAGGACAGGAATCAGATGATTGCCTTGTTCCATGACGGACACGGGCATCAGGGAATTGATGCAACAACGAGGCACCTCAGGCAACTCTGTTGGTGGCCTAATCTCAGGAATGATGTATCGCACTACATAGAGAATTGCCTGATTTGTGCTCAGAATAACCCGGAGCGGTATTCTAAGAAGGCACAACTTCGGCATACTCGCCCAGTTAACGGCCCTTGGACAAACCTCCAGATCGACTTTATAGGCCCATTGCCCCCTTGTCGGAATGGCTATAAATACGTTCTGGTGGTCATAGATACCTTTACCAAGTGGGTAGAGGCATTTCCCTCACGAACAAACACAGCTAAGACAGCTGCAAAGATCCTGACCCACCACATCTTCACGAGATGGGGTTTACCCCGAAGTATCGATTCGGACCAGGGATCTCACTTTACAGGACGGGTCATGAGGAACGTCCTGACAATATTCGGAATCAAACAGAACTTCCACATTGCGTATCATCCACAGTCCAGCGGGATTGTGGAGCGCATGAATCGGACCCTAAAAACTACCCTTAGGAAAATGGTTCAAGAGAACAATTCCACATGGGATTCAGTGCTCCCATTTGCACTTATGTTCATAAGGAACACTGTCTCCACATCGACAGGATACACACCACATACACTCATGACCGGACGCCCTATGAAAGGTACAGAATTCCTTTTAGGACTGGACATGACAAGCCCCGAAGTGACGGCCCTCACACATGAAAAGGCAGTTAAAGAACTAGTTGAGACTGTGAGGTCTGCACAGATCGCAGCCGCAGTCCAGCTAGGGAAACGCCGACAGCAACGGACTGCCTGTTTCAATAAGACCGTACACACCACAGAATTCCAGGTTGGGCAACAGGTAATGTTATCTGTTTATAACCCCAGCAGTTTTTTGGCTCCAAAATATTCCGGTCCCTACTCAATTTCGGACAAAATTAGCCCCTCCGTTTACAGAATAAAGTATCCTAATGGGAAGACCGCGTGGTTCCATATAAACCAGTTAAAGGCATATGGAACACAGGCCAACCATGCCCACCATGTCCTGCTAGACGCAGCAGAACACTTCACCCCGCCCACCAGAGACACTTTTCCACCATCCCCCTCACAGACCAGTTCATCCACGGACTCGCCCACGACTCCGCCCACAGACCACTACAGACCACGCCCCGACACGCCCACAAGCTGCCACAGCAGAGACAGTAGGACAGACACTGACTCTGAAGACAGCGACAGCACACAGCCATACAGCCCACACTGCACCAACTACGACCCCGACTCCAGTGACCCCATGGAAGTCACTTACCTTAAAAACCCAGAACCACCACCCGACCCCGACTACCCCGACAACACACTCGACACTACACAATGGCACAGGGACAATTCCTACAGACTTGTCCGCAATGACGAGAGTGACCCCCGGTCACACAATTCCAAAATAGCATGCCTGATCCACACAAGGGTGTGGGATCCGGGAGAGCAGGACGACACGGTGTCTGACTCCCGACACGGCAACCCCTTTGTGACCCTGTTCACAGAGGCAGAATCAAAGTGAGGTGTCCAGATGATGTAAGATAGGAATCGTTTGAGGGAAACGATGTCCTTTCTGATGGAACCTGCACGTATGTTTGTCTTCGTTTTATGTTTGTTTGTTTTCAGGAATGTAAATGTTTCAGTTGGAGGATGGACATCTTCTTTTCAGCTGAAAAGATTGTGACCACCTCACATACACGTTAGCTTGTCCGCAGATACTTCTGAGAACTTCGGTTTGATTGGAGATCTTTTCCAAAGTTGTAACACTTGTGACAGCCTGGTGAGCAGCTCACCGTATCGTCTAAAATATCTGAAGACCAGCTCATGTCCTCAGTTGGAGCATCTTGGCTCCATTGTTTTAGGTGCCCCTCTATTCGGCGAAATAGAGGCTGCAAGTCATGGTAAACACATTCGTACCCGTTTTTTCCAGGTTACTCAGGCAGTGGACAAACGGCACTGAGGACCCGCCCTGTCTGAGAACCAACCCTTGGTCAGCCAAGCTCGGGTATGGCACAGCACGCCCTACCCGGGGATTCCATCCAACTCGTACCCGTAGCGGCCCATACGCAACTCATTCGGATGTTTATTTCCAAGTTTGTTTTCATTTTAGGTTAGGTAGCCCTTCGGCCACCATCCCACATGCTATTTACATCCGGGAACATTCGGATGGTAAATCAGCAACGCCTGCGAGACGGCTCGCAGAAGGAAGGATTGTTAGGTGTATGCTGGTCTTTAAATTCGCTTTTTGAAAAAAAAATGAGGGGAGTCACAGGGTGTGACTTAGCCAGTCATTTTAAAGGGTCAATTGGGTTTTGAAAGACAGATGCACTAACAAGTAAAGGTCTTAAACTGTGTATTGACAGATACTGTGCTTGATCCCAAAGGTTTCAAAGGACGAGACAGAGGTCGAAGCCAGGATTGTCAATACCGGAGGAAGAAGGAAGAGAAAGAAGAAGAACAGCAAAATGATGGAAGCCCACTTATTACTATTTAATGTCATATGTATATGTGTGGAAACAAGACACGTTTCCCCCACAACCCCCACCGTAAATGTTAGTACAGCAAACCCCCAGTGCTCAGCTCTGATCAGCGAGGTTCAGACCTGGTGTACTAAATTCATGACGTGGTACTCCATGTCCTACATAATCGAATCACTGTTGGTGATTGCGATCCTCATCATCCTAGTGCAGACCCTCAGGTTGAGGAAATGGAAGAGGAGAGCCTCTCGTTCCAGCACCTCACCCATCTATAGAGTGCAATCCCCCATCTTCGGATTCCACCAAACCCCTCAACCCCTCACTGATTACAACACTCTGTAAATAAAAATTCAGCCATGTATTATATTGTTCCATACTCGACTGCCGAGTTGGGAAGTGTGATGTTGTGGTGTGAATGGTTAAGGTTTAGAGTGATTAAATGTTTAAGTTAAGGTTAAGGTTAATAGTGATAGGTAGAGGTTCCCAATTGTAGTAATGCATGTCCCTTTGACATAGGGCCAAGTAGGAATGTTAGTTAAATTTTTTCTCTTCTTCCCATAGTTTAGAACAGAGTAGAACAGGAACTGGCAAGAGGTCAGAACACAAGGAGGCAAAGCACATAGGTGATCCTTCACAATAGTATGATTGTGAGGATCACAAGGAGGGAATGTAGCCATGCTGGCCACGCAAAATGGACACTGAGCCAAACTAAAATGGAAGGCTGCTGGGAAACAGACAGTTCAGCCAGAACAGCAGTCTGCAAAGAGCAGTTTGCATTCTGCAGCAGCAGAAACCAGTTTGGGCTCAGGTGAAAAGACCTTAGCTAGGTGCAAATGGCAAAACGCTTTGCATGCTAATGAGGCCATCAGACTTGAACACCCACACAATAGATACATTTGGTTCTGAATGGACACATTCCAATCAAGACCCAGACATCGAGGCACCAGAAACCTCCGAACAAAAGGACATAAGAAACGCCCCCTCCATCACGGAGACCCCCTCGCATTGGGGAATTAATCCAGTATCGATAAGAAATTGATCCAATAGGTAGAGCCCGCCCGAGAAGAGGGAAGGACAACGGAACCCCTATAAAAGATAGGGACCTCGTGTTGTCCGGTCTGTTAAACCCGTGCTCCGGCCCCGACTGACACCTGGTATCCTGACTCCAGCCGTTGAGCACCAGCCGCCGAAACCGTAAGTTCAACGCTCGCTACGCGATCCAAACCCACTAGACTCCCAAGTGCCAGAACGCTTGCTGAAGGCTGCAGACAAAACCAGGACGAAGGCCTCGTTCTCTGACCTTGCCTGTTCCTGTTAGATAAGTATTCTGTTTGCTTATGTTTAGTTGTAGCTTAGTCTCTTAGTGTGTGCATGAGTATTTATTATTAACTGTATAATAAATATTGATCGTTTGAACTTGACTAATCGGTGTATCGTCTTTATTACTTTGAATTTGACCTTGGAATACTTGTGACGTTGCCTATACGGCAACTGGCGACTCCAGAGCTAAATAATTACATAGAACAGAGCCTAGCAGTGTTAAGCACACGTCGAACTCGGAGGCGTGTTAATACACTCCAATAAACGCGTTTTACGCCCATAGTCAAACGTGCAACACGTCTTCCTCTGTGTTGGTGCCAAATGTTTGTGAGCAGAGTATGCTGATTTGCTTTGCAGCTACCTCGCTTACCTGGCAAATCTTTATTGCTTGTTCCAGCACCAAATCTTTTTACAGCAGCAACCTTTCACTTAGCTTATCATTTGATACACCAAAGACAATTTTGTCGCGGATCAGAGAAGATTTCAGACTACTGAAGTTGCATGACTGGGCCTTCGGCCTCAAGTCAATGACAAAAATGTTGAACGATTCGCCAGGTTTTTGGGTACGTATACAGAACATGTATCTCTCGAATGTCTCATTCATTTTGGGGGAGCAATGCCGATCACAGTACGGAATGACTTCATTGTATCTCTTGCCATCCTCCTCATTGTCAAAAGCAAAAGTATTATATAGTTCAATTGCTTGTGGACCTGCCATCGTTAGCAGCAACGCTATTCACCTTTCATCAGGCTGTGCCTGCAGGCCAAGGGCTGAAATATGGAGGTTAAACTGCTGCTTGAAGAGCTGCCAGTTTTCATCTACATTACCAGATATCCGAAGCTGGTGGGGGGGCTGTCAGCCCTTCCACCTCGAGCTTCAGTGTCTTCTACTACATTGAGTCACCAGGTCTGTCCTTTCACTGAATTTTAACTTTGTCACTGGCGTCGTTATAACCTTCAGCACTCTGGTACCATGTTGTGCTCGATGTCTGGCAAGGAATCCACAAAACAGCTTGTGACTTGTCCAAATCAGGGTCTGTATTAATACACACGTGGTAAGGTAACAATCTGATACAAAGCAAGTTATCATGGAGTTTCTTCATACTCCCCTGGAACTACCAGGGGCAGCAGGGTAGCATAGGGGCAGCAGGGTAGCATGGTGGTTAGCATAAATGCTTCACAGCTCCAGGGTCCCAGGTTCGATTCCCGGCTGGGTCACTGTCTGTGTGGAGTCTGCATGTCTTCCCCCTGTGTGCATGGGTTTCCTCCGGGTGCTCCGGTTTCCTCCCACAGTCCAAAGATGTGCGGGTTAGGTGGATTGGCCATGCTAAATTGCCCGTAGTGTCCTAATAAAGGTAAGGTTAAGAGGGGGGGTTGTTGGGTTACGGGTATAGGGTGGATACGTGGGTTTGAGTAGGGTGATCATGGCTCGGCACAACATTGAGGGCTGAAGGGCCTGTTCTGTGCTGTACTGTTCTATGTTCTACCCCTAGTGCACAACTGTCCTCATGTATGTCTTATAACCATCTGAGGATCACTGGATCTGCCCTCACTTTTATATGTGAGTGCCTTGTCACATGACCACATCTCCAGACCGCATGGCGTATCTGTACCGCCATCTGCTGCTTGGAGGTTGCGCCACCACTCATCTACAATATTGTTTACAGGCATATCGCCACATGCTGCTGGTACCCCTGCTCCTGCTGGTGTTCCTGCTGCTGGTGTGGTTCCTGCTGGTGCTCCTGCTGGAGTGGCTCCTGCTAGTGCAGCTTCTGCCCTTGCCCCTCAGCAGAGTTGGAAGGTAGAACTACTTGAACTGCTCCCACATCATGATGAAGGCTGGCAGCATGGAGCTGATAGATCCAAATGCCATTCAAAAACTGGGGTATTACTTGTCAAGCAGTGAAAGCACTCTCTCTGAGAGAAAATGTGCTTTGAACAGCAGTCTCTCCATGAGCATGGCTGGAGCTCTTCACTCTAACTGATCAAAAACTTCCCAGCTTGTCAGTTTCAATATCAAAGTGCATTTGCAACTGTGACCTTGGCTAAATTCAGGCACAGCATGGGCTGTTGGGGAAAGAAGGAATTCATGTTAACATGGGTCTCAATTGACTTTTTGATGAGCTCAGTTACTCGGGGCCTAGGGGCTGCCGACTGAACTCTGAAACCGTACTGAAGATAACTGGCGGAGAATGGAATGACTTTGGGATCCTGGCTTGCAAATTGCTACCAGTCATGATGAGCAAAAGTCCTTCTTCACCTTCCTTTGCAATCTTATACATTTTGGGCTCACATATCTAACTCCAACTGGCGTCCCATTCTTCATTGTACTCTCAGCTTTAAAACTGTTAAGGGGCATGTAATGGAACATATATAAAATAAAGGCCACTTACTTACAGTTATCACTGAATAACAGGAAGAATCATACAATACCATACTCGAGTACCAATAAAAATCCCAGAAATCCATTTAATTAAAATATGCATTGATTTATTCAGTTGAACATTATCCCTTACATGGAAGAAAAGATGCTTTGTGATCAATATCACAGGAGATCTGCAAGTATTCAATAAACTGCCGTTTGTCATTGTTGAAGCCATTGAACTCTCATGATACAATTCCCTACCTTTGGTTTAATTTATTCCACCATGGAATGCTCATACATGGCATCCATACGCTCGGACTTTTCCCACTTCAACTGCTATTGATCCATCAGGAAGGAGAGAGGTTGAATAACTAACTTGTTGCTCTGATCCACCAACCAACCATCTCTTGGACCAACAAGAGAAATCTAATTTCCTGAACTGGTCTAATGGGCTTCTCTCTGGGATACTGAACACAATCTTGACTGATATTCATAGTTCAACATTAGATTAAAAGTCCCAAGGAGCAGGTGTTATCTTACCCTTGGAATTTGTTAATTGGTATCATAGAATTTACAGTGCAGAAGGAGGCCATTCGGCCCATCGAGTCTGCGCCGGCTCTTGGAAAGAGCACCCTCCCCAAGGTCAACACCTCCACCCTATCCCCATAACCCAGTAACCCCACCCAATACTAAGGGCAATTTTGGACACTAAGGGCAATTTATCATGGCCAATCCTCCTAACCTGCACATCTTTGGACTGTGGGAGGAAACCGGAGCACCCGGAGGAAACCCACGCAGACACGGGTAGAACGTGCAGACTCCGCACAGACAGTGACCCAAGCCGGGAATTGAACCTGGGACCCTGGAAGTGTGAAGCAATTGTGCTATCCACAATGCTACTGTGCTGCCCCGTGTATGAGGCAGTTACTTTCATTCGTTAGATGTAGAGGTATTATGGTGAGAAGCGAGAACAATAATTGGCTGCTGGAATAATCATAGGAGAAATCCTTATATCGAAACAAGCATGTGTGTTGCTGGCAAAGTTGTTGCAATTATAAAATTGGTAAATGTGTGGCAGATAGTTTGAAGTGCTTGTCCACAAACGTTGTTCTTCTTCACCAAACTTGTGCTTGGTGAGAGTCAGATAGTTGTCATGTAGTTCCATTCTGGCAAAATAAAGACTTATTTTCCAGGATCGCTACTTTTTAGATTCATTTATGTAACACAAGGTAAGGGCTGCCATTGGCTTTGCTACTTGGTGATTGAGTCTGCCTGATATTTTCATAATGTGGCATACAGCGATATATCTTAACGATGCAATTCATCGTTATTAAATAAGTAAATGCTTGCTATTCGTTCATTAGGGAAAATGTAGTCAGGCTGTAATGCTCACTGTAATTCTAGTGGTGGTAATAATGGCAGTGCTGTCTTAACTGTTGCTCAGACAAAAGTACCAGTGGGAAAATGTAATCCATGATGTTGAACAGATTAATTCTTTTAGTCATAAATTAGTAAATGAAGATTGAAATCACAGTGGTTTACAAGATGAACAATTATTTGCGGTGGCTAAGTTTTAATAGGTATTGGTCTCTCGATAACCTTATTGTAAAGCTCACTTTCCCCTCCTGCCTTCTCTACAACCTTTGCATGACTTGCTAAAGGTTTATAGATCCACTTTACTGCATTTTGCTTTCAAATGCTCTGGGAAAGCCTTCACACACTGATCGCTGTCGATGAATTTCAAAATGCATGGGTGAGGTTATCCAGCACTGACTCATTGCCTCTGTCAGTCTCCTGCTTCCCTTGTTAATGCAGGAAGCTGCTGATGTCAACTCTCCCGAAGGAATATATTGATTTCAATACCCCTTCTTTTAGACAGGTCCAACCAAATGGCTTGCAGTTTTTTTTTAAGACAAACTCTTCTAATTAAAAGCCCAATAAATTAATTTAATACAAAGTAATAAATAAATGAACTGGAGCCTCTGTTTCTCTGTTATGGCAGATACATCATTTAGAAAATCACTTCAGTTCACTGAAGCCAAGTTAAGGTGGAGCGGCTCAGTAACTTTCTCTTTCTGTCATATTAACCCAGTCTTCTTTTGAATGATTTTCTAATTCCTCAATCTCCCTTTGGTCACACCACTTGCTCCTCTATGGTCACCTCTGAGAAGATTAACCCTTTCATTAGAAAGCCTGACCAGGGTCAAACTGCTGCTTGGCTTCAGAACTCTTGCTTCCTTTGATCTATCAAGGAAGGAGAAATTATTAGCAAATTCTAAGCCTTCCCATGTGATCTGTTTTTTGTAAATTTGTAAAAATTATTCCTAATCCTATTATGTGGCCCAGGCCAAACTTGCA
This sequence comes from Scyliorhinus canicula, assembly GCF_902713615.1. Taxonomy (NCBI): domain Eukaryota; kingdom Metazoa; phylum Chordata; class Chondrichthyes; order Carcharhiniformes; family Scyliorhinidae; genus Scyliorhinus; species Scyliorhinus canicula. The sequence goes on along the minus strand of NC_052147.1, from coordinate 120,638,854 downwards.
CTAAATATATGAGACCTTTGTTATGCAGCAGCAAGATGATAAAGGAATTCGGAGTCTTGTCTCATTCCGAGTTATGGGAAGCTGGACACTTCATCAGCATTCGCTAATCCTTTGCCACAGCCAACACCTTTGATGAATGCTTTCATTTATGACCATTGATGCTACTCACTTAATATTGCAAGGCAAAAAAGTAACACTTTTTCTTCGGTTTGTAATAGATTTTAATGCAGTGTCATCTAATAATGAAAGCTTCTGTAAGATACCTGTAAGCTCATTATTCAGCCGGGTACCTTTATAATCACAGATAGGAAAATTAGAATTTTGCATCTCCAACTCTCTTTTCAACACAGACACCTTGCAGACAAAAGTCACTGTCTTAACCCAAATTCTAGCTGACAATGCGTATCAGCCCTTGCTATTTTCCCTCATTGTTGTGCCAATCTTGTATCTACCCACGGACATTTTTTCAAAGAAAGAGGAGATTTCCTAGAGACACTGCCCCACGCAACTTCCACAGCTTTTACTACAGAGAAAGGAAAACCTGTATCTTTTCTCTCCTGTTTTAGAACTGCCACTCAGTGGGTCACTCTTGCTGATTAAACCGGCCTTTCACAATTAAGACAGTGTGTCTACGTTTACTGTTTGTTTGCAAAGAAAAAAAAACCTTTCAAAAGAAAAGGTGAGCTCCTTATTTCTAAATTGTTCATACCACTTTTATGATAACATTTTGGTGGCAGTGGGAGAATGCAATGAGGATCTAATCTACTGAAGCCTTTTGTAAAACCCTGCAATATAATTCATCAAATATTTTCTTGACGGGAATGCTGGATAAGAGAATGTGAGGAAGCTGCTTGAGCTGGAAGGTAGTATTTTTGTGTTTTATTTAAAACGGGGAAAATGTAACAATTTGCATAATTTAAGCAAGGACTCCAGAAAGATGTCTAGAAAAGCTTCTTTTTACGTAAAGAGAAAAGTCTGTCTGACAATTATTGCTTAACCCAAGTCAGTCAGAGGAATAGTGAATATCAGTGCAAAACGTTTTTGATTTCCAACCTACTGGACCATGAATAGTATCACGTATAAATGTATTTTTGGAAAAAGGCCATTTTTTTTAAAAATGCCATTATTATTAAATAAGGAGTCTGCCTCTTGTCAGAATCTCAATCTTTTGTGTGTGCCTAGTTTGGGGGGGGAGGGGGGAGGGGGGGGGGGGGGGGAGAGACCTTTTAATTTCAGCAGTAACAGCAATTTAAGATTATTGCTCACAAAGTCCTCCGCTTTGTTAATCCTGTTGAAAACTACAGTTTGCCTGTTAAACTGATACTCCCATTTTATTTATCGAGATACTTTCCACTGATCCTCAGCATTATAATTTCATGAGAGATTAAATTTTTCAGGCAGAATCACATTAGTTTTTTCCGCATGGACGACTCCATGCCTGCTTGAAGTGAGTAATGTTTTTTTTTAAAAGTGAGCCTGAGGTAAGTGTGTAACATTTAAAAAATATTATTCCCTAAAGCGGGTACATTTTTAAACAACAGTAGGTCTGCAATGATATGGAACACAGAAAATGATTGAGGGGCTGAGTCTCCTGTGTCATAGGTAATGTTTCAAAACAAGGTGCCGTTGATTTCTCTCAAGTGTATTCAGAGGGAGCGAATAATAAACTTGTCTTGACAGTTCCTGCAGCAACTTGTGAGCATGGCTAAGACATGCTGGTGCAATCCTTACAGCACCAGTATCCTTGCATTTACAAGGCTTCCTTTCTACTCTCATTCTTAATCGACTGGACAATTTTCAGTCCTTCAATTTAAAAAAAGCTACCCAGCCCACTTGTGCCATAAAAGGCAGCAACTTTCTGTTTTTCTGCACCCACCAGGATTAACCCAAAGAGGTATTATTTCATGAAGAGTTTCATTTCCCGTTGAGCTAAAATGATGCCTTGCAAATACTGACATCACCAGTTCATTTTTGTAACTCTTGTCTGTCTTATATTTGCAGTCACATGATATTTACGATATTGCTTCCTATTGTTCGGAGTAAATCAATGGAGCTGGTTCCGTTACCTTCACCATTTTCAGTTTTGCTTTAAAATGTGAACTTCATTTAAGGTTAAGGAAACATAAACGAGGATGACAAGCTTTACTAGCCGCAATGAGTTAATGTTTAATGGACAGTTGAAAGTTTAAGACAATAAATGGCTGGAAGGTACATGTTTACCACGGGCTTTGAACTCCAGGATCGTCTTGACTTGAGCTGCAGATGAGCGATAGCAGTACTCTCGTGAACTCAATGCAGAGTGCAGACTTCACTTTTGCCACTAGATTATGGCATTAGGTACACCTTTGCATATTTTTAAATTAGATGTTTGTATTTATTCTCTCGTGTTGCCAATGATTTTATTTCTTAACTCCATAGCAGCAGAACAATAATCTAATTAATTACACACAAACGAGGGTCAAGACTTGGATTATTGTGGGGATTTCAGATTAAAATCTCACTCTCCATCACAGCTCAAAATTAGCTAGACTAGTCCAAATTCCTCAGTTGAAGGAAAGATAAATGAATGCCGTTACCATGCCAAGCAAATGGGCATTTTGAATACACAGCATCAGACATTTCAGGCTCTGAGTAAACCCTGGGAGTGCCAGGGAAACAAATGTACTGAGTGAATGGCACCCTCCCAGGCCATTAGGCAAATGGATAGCCACAGGATTTTCCTGGAGAATGGACCAGGGTCATACATATGCAATATCAAAGTAAATTAGGCTCATTTTAGAAAGAAAATATAAAGCCACCAAGCTTTTGCTCCCTTATATTTGTTGGTTTTGTAAGTCAGCAGAGGCCACTAAAAGGTAGATCCCACTATGCACAAATACATTCACTGTTTGAAAGAGACAGGCCCATTCAGACGTCAGGACAGAAATTAAATTCAATTTTTATGAACAAATTCCGATTAATTTGAATTGACCCCAAACCTACCTACAATTTTGTTGCTTGAGAGTTGTATAATCGGATTCGTTCTGACAGAAAATTTTCCAGCATCATCCTGTGCTATATCTTTGCCATCTGGATAAAAAGAATATAATCCCAGGAAACCCTCTCTTTTATTTATTAAGACTTTTATCAGAAGATCAAAACACAACCAAGAATTAACACAGAGAAGGAAGGTGGAGATCTTGCAGGAAAATGTTGTCGATAAGAGTTTTGAAACAAATGTCTGTTTGAAAAATACTATTAAAAATATTGAGAGTTATCAGCCCATTGATAAAATCAGTGGTGCCAGTCTAGCAAGCAGCAGAATGCAGGAAGCTTATTAACCCTTCCCCTGTTTCACAAATGGGAAATCCTTGAGGTTAGTACAACAAATGCTGTGCGGGGCATTTAATGGCATTGTGACATTTACGATGGTTCTCGTTTTGAGTTGCTCTTAAATTAAAAGGAAAATGTTTTTCCTCTGAGATGTAAATGACAGTACCAAATGGTTAACAATCTGGTGTTCACCTGCAACATTTCATTTGGCTGTAGACGCTACACTAAGATTAAACTGCAGAAATGAATGTGGCATCAAAGCTAGTGAAATGAGCAAGAGCTATCAAGAAACATTTTGTGGATGTTTCTCAGCACTAAAGCTTGATTGCTTTCATTTTCAAGAGTAAAATATGCATGGCAGGTAATTCTAGAACAAGCAGGAAAGAACTTTGTGGAACAAAAATAGCACTGATTACACTACAAAGCAAAATGTATCAAGACCAAAAAAAATCTGCAGAAATAAATCTTACATGGATTGCGGTAATCTAGATTTAGTGGAGTGCGTAACTTCCTCATTCATTCTTCATAAAGAGGCCCGACTTGTTAGGTTACCGAACACTGACTCCGTCTTTGTTTAATCCAGCTAACATTTGCAGCAATTAATCTTCCTGCATTCCAAAATTGAAATGAATAGCTAATAATATCTTCAAAGTGTCATCATTTATTTATATGCACAGCGTAAATGTTAATGTTTTATTTGCGATTGGTAGAAGATGTGTGAGAGTTCCAGCAATGCTTCACTGCGTAAATAAAAATACCATGGGCGGGATTCTCTGTCCGGAGCACCCAAAGGAAGGCCAGTTCCAGTGCCTCAAAAGCGGTGTCAATGTGTTCTACTCCCCACATACAGTAAGCGCCGTTGGCATACCATTAACAGGCCCAACCTAGTATTATCCGGGGCCTCCGTGATGCTCTGGGCTCAGCCAGGTGGAATTACCGATGGCGGGATTCACTTGTGGTTTTAAAAATCAGGAAACGGGCATCATGGCTGCTGTGGTAGATCATGTTCCCAGCGGCACTACCATCAGCTGCCATGGCTGGCTTGCAGGAAGGGGGGGGGAAACGGGGGGACGCACGTCTGCCAGGACCGAAATGGGGGGAGTAGTGGGGGTGGGCTGCGGGGTCAGAGTGACCCCCTCCCCACCCTAGAACCATTACCGCGGCTGCAAGGCAGCCATCTTGCTGCACACCCCACTGACCCCCAACCGTCGCCTGTGGTTGCACAGAGTTACACTGGCGGTTTGACTGCCCCCCACCCCACCACCCCCACACACCACCCCCACAAGCGGGCACCCACACCCGCCCCTGCAGGAGGGCACCGGATGAGGGTTATGGACGCGGTGTGGAGGGAGGAGTCCGAGGCCCTGGTGTGTTTCAGCATCTCCCCTGCTGGAGTTACCGGCACATGCCCCATCACCTCCTCTTCCCTCGGGGTGCCCGATGGTGGCCTGCGCCCTAGGCTACTCCATGGGGTGGAGGTGCGAGCGAAGCAAATTCCTGGGGCTCCCCCACCACCTGACACTGGCAGTCCTGGAGGTTCACTCTTGTCTTGACCAGGATCTCCACGCTCGCAGCCCTGGAGCACAGAGACTGGGCCGCCATCTCTGGGACTGGCTCAGTTCAGCCAGCGACGAGCAATGTCGTTGACACCCGCAGCCAAGACCTGTTGTGACTGGGCCAAGCTCAGATGCGCTACTACAATGTCCTGGTGGCCCTGATACATAGCTGCCTGTGACAGGGCAGCCTTTTCCTGCGCCGCCACCTGCAGAGACCTGCCCCAGGCCTTGGACATCGTGACCCATGGTCGATACCTTCGCCACACAAGGCCTCCACCTTCTGATGTTGGCTTGGGTAACATGCATGGTTGGCACCGTCTCCTGCCCCTGCAGGTGGTTGGACAACTCCAACTGCATCTACAGGCACTGGATGGTTCCTGAAACCCCCTCATGTAGTCCTCAGCTCTGCGACTGTATCTCCATTATCGATGGGACCACCCTTTCCAGAAGCCCGAGACACATCTGGATGGCAGCTAGTCCCTGCAGTCAGACCGCCCTCTGACCATCTGCCCACCTGCCCCAGAGAGTGTCTGTGATGCTGGATGGGTTCTTGGGTCATCGTCAGTTGCTGCTTCATCGCTGGGGTTGGGGTTGGGGGCGGCGGACACCAGATGGGCCCACTTTGTCGTCAGGTGATCCTGCAAGACACACGACATGACACACGACATGACGCATGATTGGATCGCACTTGGGTGGTGGGTGATGCAGGGGTGATGGTGTCTGGGTGTTGAAGGGGAGGTGTGTGAGTGGTGTGGGGGTGGTGCGAGAGATGTGAATTGGGTTGGGGGTCATGCCATGTGTACCATAGGGACACTGCAACTCAGTGGGCTCACTTTATTGCCCAATGCCGACCTCTGCACAGCGACTGCCGTCTCTCCGGGCCCACCAATCATCAGGTCCAGTGCCCGTTGCTCCCTGACGGTCTGGGGCCCCAGCACTGGCAGTCCGCCTCCGGACTTCTCACTCTCCCTCTCTTCAGGAAGCGCACAATGTTGAGCAGTCTGAAGCGGGCAGCACAGGAGTTGAGCACCTGGTGGCCTTTGTGGCCAGGGCACATAGTGGGCGGTATGTATGCTGGCATGTGATGCAGGGTGGGGTGTGCTCACACTTCCAGCGGGTGGGGTCGGTTGTCCATTGCTTGGGAGGAGGGGGGTTACAGGTGTGTGTGATGGGGGTTGGTGCCAGGGGCATGGTGCTGTCTGCTCACCCTAGCCGCCCTGAGGAGGTTGTGCTGCTTTCTGCACCACTGTCCAGTCCAGGCAGTGGAGCCTACAGTGCTCACACCCTCTGCCACCTGCGCCCAAGCACGTCCGTGACGGTGGGTGGCAGCTTTCTTCTCAGCCTGGTGAACACGGTGGCCCACCTCTGCTCCACGGTGTCCAGCAGGGTCTCGAGCTCCACATCCATGAACAGTGGTGCCACTTTTCATGCTGCCATCTTGTTATTTGGGATGAATTTAATTGTCATAGAAGTCCACCGATTCAATCCCAGCGTCAACACTTGGGGCTGGATTCTCAGAATCTGAGGCTATGTCTGGCGCATGCGTCTAGTATTACAACCAAAAAGTCAGTGCCAACCCCGCACGATGCTCCGCTCCGCACGATAGAATTGCCGGGTCCGTGGCCACGCATGTGCACGATGGCGACCTGCAGCGGTCACGCCGCACAACATGGTGCCAGCCACGCACGGACCCGGTTTGACAGATAGTGCCCCCTGGAATCTCTCTCGCCACCCCAGGACCAACCCACAACAGTTCCCTCCGCCAAAGCCCACCTGACCAGTGGAGCGGCTTCCCCCTCCCTCTCCGACTGGACACAGTCCGCAGCCATCATGCGAGGTTGACAAAACCTCAGACCATAAGTGATCCACGGCGTAGGGAAGCTGGCCCATTGGGGGAGGGCCTTCAGGTGTCGTCCTGAGGCCATCCCAATGGCGTGCAGCTTACTCGGCGATGTCGCTGTTTTGGAGGGAGCCGAGCATCTGAAAACTAGCGTTGTCCCCGATTTCGGTGTCCAAGGGGATTCTCTGACCAATCGCCGAATGCGATTTCAGTGTCAGCAATATGAGAATCGATTTCTCCGATTGTGAGGCTATGTCCTCACACCGGCGTGGGAATGGTGACGTTTTACGCCCGTAAATCCGGCACAAAATGACCACCAATCCTCCATGTATCCAGGGGCTAGCATGCCGGAAGCGTTGAGCACCCAGCTTCAGCTGCCAATACGGCCCGAAGAATTACCGGGTCCGTGGCCACGCATGCGCACGGCGGCCGCACCATGCAAAATGGTGGCGACCGCCCGCAGACCCGGCCTGCGAAATAGTGCCCACCCCCCCCCCCCCCTTTGGCTGGCCTACAAGCCCCGGACCATCCCCCAACAGTGCCCCCAGCTCCTGATAAAGTGCCCCCTGCCCGAGGAGGGGCCCTTCCCCGACTGTTGCGATGCTGGACTGAATCCGCGGGTGAGACCATGAGTGACGCACACCGTCGGAAACTCGGCCGGTCGGGGGCGGAGCATTGGGGGATGGGCCTCTGGCAATATCCTGAGGCCATCGATAAGCCACTTTTGAGGGGGCCAGAGCATCATGAAAGCGGCGGCGCCCCCGATTTGGTCGTGAACAGGGATTTTCCAGCCGATCGCCGAACACGATTTCGGCATCGGTGAGTGGAGAATCCCACCCTTTGTCTCTGAAATGAAGAATCCCGCCCTGTATATCTCTACTTATTTGTTATATATCTTTACTTATATTTGTTATATATCTTTACTTATATTTGTTATATATCTTTACTTATATTTGTTTTATATAACTTTACCTTCCGAATTGAATAATCTCTAATTACAAAGGCTGTTTTACTTGTATTTAGCTGAATATTTAAAAACATTGACTGCATTAGTTTAAATGCCCCAGTTTAATGTGTGCGATCTAGCATGGGGGAGGGGGCGGGCAGAGGCTGTCCTTGACCATAAGTGACTTATACAAGAAAAGATACACTACTTATCATCAAATTGCTTCTTTCCTGAGTCTAGCAGTTTAGATATTAGATTATCGACTCATTTTTTATAAGAAAAACTTCCAGAGCCACAATTTCTTCTCCTGTTACATACTTCAACTACCTGTGTAATAAATTAGCCATAATATAAATGTGAAGAGGCACTGTGAGGTTTTAGGAGGCTCTCTACCTTCATCCCTGGAGAATCTAAACCCTACTGTCATTTATTTGCTTTGGCTTAAGGTGACATATATATGGGAAGGAAAAACTCTTTATTACAGATAAGGTCTACACACTGCTCCCTGCAGTGTGTCCAACACATGCACAAATGTTCAAGAAAAAACATTTAAACCAGGAATTTAAACCACATTTTTCTAATAAAGATATTCCTGGAGGGGAAATAGAATACCTTAGTTACAAAAGAGGTAGATGTTTCTAAGTTGATGTATATTAATATATATCTCTTTTAAATAGACCGGGCATAATTAGATGTAAAGTACATTTGCAATTAAGCTGAGACAACTGAGGTATTCAACATGGATGGGGATGAAAAATGATCAGTGGCAGATCTTTGAACCACCCAAAACTAAATGGGCAGCCATGAATGCTGAAGGGTTATTGGCTGCTCATAATATAGGGAATGGTAATTGACTGCCATTATATGCCCAGTGGTCAGTGGCTGTCCATTGTGCAACCATTGGTCAGTGGCTGTTCACTCTGCCTCAGTTGGTCAATTTTTTAGCTAAATCACATGGGGCTAGAATTTGCTGCACTACTGCAGATGTCAATGGCCTCTCACAATCCAATATCTTTCCAACTCTGTGACTTTACCGAACAGTAAATTGTTCTGGTTTCCAGTTTCCTCTGTTCTGTTAATTCCAGACTTCTTGGAAATTTCTCTAGCTTTCTTAACGAGCTGGACTTTAGATTTTTGGCGCCTGTTCTGTGAACTATTACTCCATAGTATGACTTTTCTTCTAGCAAGGCTGAAAGCAATGTTCCTGCTTTCGCCTTTTAAAACCTACTACTTCTAGCAGAGCTGTGAGGGCTACCTTCTCTCTCAAATTCGCTAAATTATAACTTAAAAGCTTCTCCAGCTTTACAGGACCCGGTTGCTAAGCAATCACTGCTGGTTTATTTACACTTCATGCTGTAGCCCTTTCTAAGCCCAATAGAATCGATCACTGTTCAACAAGTTTTTACTCATAGGAATGTTTAAATTACAACACTCCATACCATCCATCATCTTCTTCATTTCTGCCATTTTGCTTTTTAAGTTCAAAAATCTCATTATTATTCTCATGATGATGTTCTAAGAGTCATTGGGCGCGATTCTCCGCCCCCCACGACGGGTCGGAGAATAGCGGGAGGGCCTTCCCGACATTTTTCCCGACCTCCCGCTATTCTCTTCCCCCCCCCCCCCCCCCACGGCCGCCCCACGACACGAATCGCTGCTCGCCGTTTTTTTTACGGCGAACAGCGATTCTCCCCTATCCGATGGGCCGATTTCCCAGGCCTTTTGCTGTTTTCACGAATTTAAACACACCTTCTATCACAGTTCGTGAAAACGGCCGCAAAGTGCCGTTCTGCACAACCATGCCACCGATTGGCACGGCCACACCACGGCCGTGCCAAGGGTGGCATGGGCCCGCGATCGGTGGGCACCGATCGCGGGCAGCGGGTCCGATTCCCGCGCACACTTTGTCCCTCCGCCGCCCCGCAGGATCAGTCCGCAGGGCGGCTTAGGGGCATGACGGACCGCGCATGCGCGGGTTTGACGCATGTGCGCGATGACGTCATCCGCGCATGCGCGGCTGACGTCATCGTGCGCGTCAGCCGCCGTGAGTCTTGGCGGCCGGGTTTAGCGAACGTTCGCTAAGCCCGCGCTGCCGTTCTTCCCGGGGCCGCGATGCTAGCCCCGACCGGGGGGGTGAATTGGGTCCCGGGAGGGGCGCGGAGGCTGGCGTGAAACACGGCCAGTTTCACGGCAGCCTTTACGACTCTCCGCATTTGCGGAGAATCGCGCCCATTAGTTTTGCTTTTTATTTCTGCTTTCAATTATTCTATTTCACCAGAACCGCCTTTTCTTGTTCAAGCATTTTCCACAAGAATTCATATATTTGTCTAATGCTTGAAGTTCACCAAATTGTAACTGAAGCCCAACCTTTGTTAAGTTTGCTTTTTCAGGTATTTCCTTGAGACTGTTCAAGTCCTCAGTTGAATGCTCCACTGTTCCTGACTGATTCTCATCAGTTCTATTTTTTTCATTCACCAACTCCTCTTTCAGACATGAAAGTTAATTTTTCTGTGTTAATAAGGTTTTCCTTCAATTGCTTGTTATCTGCAATGAATGTCTCATTTTCCTCCACAGTAGTTTTCAAAGGATTGTTAAGGTCACCATGATCAACTGCCTGTTGCAATACAGTTTTCATTGCATTACATTCTCTGCTAGCCAAATTATTACCTAGGATGGAATCTATTCCTCCAATAGATCATTCCCACTGTAAATATTCTATTTACAAAATTACTTCTTATTAACTTTACACAAAGATACATGTCCATCCCTTCCATTGGGCAGCATGATAGCATTGTGGATAGCACAATTGCTTCACAGCTCCAGGGTCCCAGGTTCGATTCCAGCTTGGGTCACTATCTGTGAGGAGTCTGCACATCCTCCCTGTTTGTGCTTGGGTTTCCTCCCACAGTCCAAAGATGTGCAGGTTAGGTGGATTGACCGTTCTAAATTGCCCTTAGTGTCCAAAATTGCCCTTAGTCTTGAGTGGGGTTACTGGGTTATGGGGATAGGGTGGAGGTGTGGACCTTGGGTAGGGTGCTCTTTCCAAGAGCCGGTGGAGACTCGATGGGCCGAATGGCCTCCTGCACTGTAAATTCTATGATTAATATCTCTTACTAATACTTTTTATCTCATAAATCTCCCTGCAATGCAAATTGTATCATCAGCTTCCATCAATGATTGATCTGCTTCAGTATCTCTCTTATTTTGTTAGACGAGTAAGAGTAAACTTGCCCCTTAGAAACAAAACATCTTTGCCAGCACTCAAGTATTTTTCTGAACTATCTTGAGATTTATCCTCCTTTCTCATTGATTCTGAAAGTGCACACTTTACCTGCATTCCTGCTATAGATTCAACAACTATTTGTTATTCATATGCTTCCTTTCCTACTACTGCAACCAGTCTTCCATTTAATTTCCAACACCTGCCTAACGTGTCCCACTTTGTTACTATTTAGGCCTGCAAATATCACTTCAGCCCTCAGCACCTTCCATTTTGATCTGATGTGAAATTTCCTGACCATGCCCAACAGTTCCATGTCTTCCTAACTATTTTTTTTCTTTTCTCCTTCCCACCTTCTATCCTTTTCATATTTAAAAGGATGATGGAACAAATGTCTGGTTCTATGGACAGGTTCATAACCATCAGCCAGTTCTGCTGCCTGTCTAGTAGTTTAAAATTTTTGTTCCTCAACATGAGTCCAAATAATCAAAGGAAATAATTATTTAAATTATTCTAAGCCTCTCTAAGGGTTCCACATGTTTTCTCTATCTTTAATGCCGTTTCCAATTATCAAAAGTATTTTCCTTCGCTCTCTCAAATTTAAAATAATTTTGCTCAGGCTGTTTTCTTGTGTTCCATAATTACTGCCTGAAAGGCTCAGGAACCAACTCATATGCATTAAGGATGGTTTTCTTTCTTTTATTTTCTTCAGAGCTGATGAAGAGTCCTCTCCACAGATGCTGTCAGTCTGGCTGAAATTTTCCAGCGTTTTCTGATAATCCATAGGTTCCTCTTCCGACAATAATGCATAGCCCAGCTCGACCTACCAGGCTACTTTGTAAAAATAATTCCAAATTTATTTTGAACTGTTTTAGCTATCTTTTCAAAAGAAAGAAAGGAATGCTTCCACATCTTTTTCCTCACATTTTGGAAGAGATCAATAAATATAAACATTTCCCCATTCGATTTATGTCTAGAATTACTCCGGGATGTGGGCGTCACTGACAAGGCCACAATTTATTGCCCATCCTTAATTGCCCTTGAACAGAGGCCATTTCAGAAGTGTCAACCACATTGTTGAAGTCTGGAGTCACATATATAGGCCAGACCCAGTAAGGACAGCATATTACCTTCCCTCAAGGACATTAGTGAAGCAGATGGGTTTTTACAACAATTGACAATAGTTTCATGGTCACCATTTGACTTGTAATTCTGGAATTAATTTTTTTAAAGTCCAATTTCACCATTGCCGTGGTCAGATTTGAACCCGGGCCCTCAGAACAATGCCATTATATCACCGTCTGTCCTTCCTCAACCTGTTCTGGCAGGGGAGCACAGTAGTTAGCACTGTTGCTTCACAGCGCCAGGGTCCCAGGTTAAATTCCTGCTTGAATCACTGTCTGTGCACAGTCTGCACGTTCTCCCTGTGTCTGCGTGGGCTTCCTCTTGGTGCTCCAGCTTCCTCCCACAGTCCCAACGCGGTGTTAGGTGATTTGCACATTCTTAATTCTCCCTCTGTGTATCTGGACAGGTGCTGGAGTGTGGCGACTAGGGGCTTTCCACAGTAACTTTGTTGCAGTGTTAATGTAAGTCTACTTGTGACAATAATAAAGTTATTTATTTTGTTGTCATGTTTCTGCTTGAACATCCAGCATTTTAAATTGAAATTCTCTCTCTCTCTCTCTCTCCTTTTCTCTTTCTTCACTTTCCATTTCCACATTGTTTCCTCAATTATATTTCCTTTTGAAAAGCTCCCACTCTTTCTTTTTCATCTTGCCTTTCCAACATCTCTAGTTCAAGTTTTTAATTCATTTATTTTTCTTTATCTTTTTTTCCTTTTCTTTATCCTACATTTCTAATTATTCAATATGTAATTAAATTATAGCTAAGTCAATGACCTCACTTTTCAAAATACTTGGTCTATCTGACAATTCTTGCAATTTTAAATGTTTCACCTAAGCTTTCAATAGCGTCAATTACTTTAGCCCTTTAGGTAAGCCAAACTCATTTATCTGCCAATTCAGTTAACTAACTCTTAGTTATTTTCTGTAAACCAGTCAGAGTTACATTTTCCATGTCAAGAAAAGTCTTAGCAATTCCCAACGCCATTTTGGATTCTGACCCATACAATATACCTCGCAGTAATGCCAATTCTTTTGTCCAGTACCTCAGTACCCCACTTTTTTTTAAAGTATTTGCAGATCCCTCCATTTAACCAAAAATCCTAGAACAGGTTTTACTATTCAACATCCACATTTCAAAATATATCAATAAAATTATTACTAATCAGTATCCAATAACCCTTTCTCCACGTTTTCAAATCCCGCAAGAGCCCCCATGTTTGTTATTATCCCAGTAGATGTTCTAACTGGAGGGGAAAATGCCAGAATGGAAAACTGGCTGAAAATACCGTCAGCAGAATTCTCCCCGCCAGAAATTAAGTGCTGACTCCAAGACTGAATCGGTGGCACCACTGCTAGGGGAAGCCGTCGCAAAACTACCAGAAGCGGGGAAAAACCGGAGGGGGACTGCCAGACCTGTGGCTCCGCATCGCTGCACAGCAACAGGTCCTGGACCTAATTGGCAGGCCCGGGGAGAGAAGAGTCACTGAGGGGGAGGTTGACATCGGGTGAGCAAGTGGGATCCTGCTGAGCTGCAGTTCCCCATGGCACGTTCGCCACACCGGCCCCCCACGCACTGCCCTGGTCAACCCAACGCACAGTTCAATCATGCATCTTGTCTTGTCTTGTGTTTTGCAGGATCAACTGCCGATGATATGGGATCTCCTGGAATCCCCTGACCCCAAACACAAGTGAAGAGCAGCGTGGAGGAGAACAGGGACACAAAGGGAGCCCTCGACCCACAATGGAAACATCCTGGAGCACCAGTCCGGGCACAACACTGACTTTCCATCACAGCTGCCTCCAACACTCTCCACAATCCCAGAGACACTCCCGTCAGTTGGGCAACTTGGGGAAGAGGCTCCTGGGGCACTATCTGGTGCGCACCACACACCTGTTGCAGTACAGCAGGTGGAGGTAGGAGCCCCGAGGGGTTGGATGTTCGGAGGGTATCCCAACTAGCTGCTATCCGGACGGGTTTTGGATTTCTGGAAATGTCGGTCCCATCAATAGTGGAGCTGTAGTCTCAGAGCCAGGGACCACATGAGAGGGTGTCTGCAACTATTCAGCGCCTGTAGGTGCTGTTGGAGGAGTCAAATCGCCTGCAGGAGCAGGAGATGGTGCCAACCATGCATGCCACTTCGGAAAACACCGCACTGATGGCGTCCACAGTGGAGGCCTTGGGTCGAAATATCAGCCACGGGTAAAGATGTCATAGAATCATAAAATGTACAGTGCAGAAGGAGGCCATTCGACCCAGTGAGTCTTCACCGGCGCCTGGAAAGAGCACCGTACCTAAGCCCACGCCTATCCCCGTAACCCAGTAACCCCACCCAACCTTTTTGGACATTAAGGGCAATTTAGCATGGTCAATCCACTTAACCGGCACATCTGTGGACTGTGGGAGGAAACCGGAACACCCGGAGGAAACCCATGCAGACACGGGGAGAATGTGCAGACTCCGCATAGACAGTGACCCAAGCCAAGAATTGAACCTGGGACCCTGGAGCTGTGAAGCAACTGTGCTAACCACTGAGCAACCATGCCGCACATGTCCAAGGCCTGGGGCACTCTGTGCAGGCAGTGGCCAATGCCCAGGACAGGGTGGTCTGCTCATCAGGCAGTCAGAGCCACCTGGACATTGCAGCAGCGCTCCCGAGTGTGGCCCAGTCACAGTGGACCATGGCTGAGGGCATCGGCAGTATTGCCCAGGCACTGGTTGATGTTGACCAGTCTCAGAGCGAGGTGGTGCAGTCACTGGCCAATGTGGCACAGACCCGAAAGAGGAGGAGGTGCTGGGGCTCATGCCAGTGACTCCCAGGAGGGGGGGGGGGGGGGGGGGGGGGAGGAGAGAGAAAGAGTGGTACAGGAAAAGCACAGTGCCTCTGACTCCTCCTCCCCCCACCCCCCGCTGTCCCTGGTGCATCTGGTGGGCAGCGGGCAGTTCAGGGTGGCACCACACCACCTGGCAGTCGGGTGCATCCAGGCCAGGTCGCCCCAGCAGACAGCTGCCAGAAGGGGACCCAGGTCACTGGGTGGGAATCACAGCAGGCTGCCACCACTCCTGATGTACCTACCGCCTGGGGATCCACCTAGAGGTAGCACTTGGGCTCGTAAGGCCAGAAAAATAGACACCAGTTAAGTTGGTACGGGTGCAGAACACCGAATAGCGTTGGGGGCTAGTGCACAAAGCTGTATATATTGGTTTACATTAATCACCTGTGCACAACGTTACAGCCTGCCTCAATGCTCTGTCAGAAGGGTATGAGGGATGGGCTATTCTGGACTGGTTACAGGGGGCGTGGGGGTGATAGCCGCACGTTGTAGGTGGGCTTGATCCAAGGACCGCAGTTCAGCTAGTACACATCACTCCAGTGTCCCACAAACATCCAACCATCCCCACCTCCACCACCCCAGGGATTCAATGGGACTGTGTAATGGAATGGCCAGCTCGCATGTAGGGATCACCAAGGTGGACGTTGGAAAGTGCGACCATGGACAGGAGTCCGACATTGTCGAATGATGTGGAGCACCAGAGCTCATCCTGGAGTGGGTTGTCATCATCCTCCATCCCACTGACCAGACCCACTGTTACTGCCAAGCCAGGCTCCACACCCCATTGTGAGGCAGGTAGGTATCACGGAGGGGGTAGCAAGGGGTGGGGGGGGGGGGGGGGGGGGGGTGATATTATGGGAAATGTTCAGAATACAAAGGATTAATGTCATATCATAAGTAACCACTAGATGGAGCTAGATGTAGAACTATATAAAGCACTGACTCAGACTTCTGGGATAAGGCTGGAGAGGAGAGCATTGGAGGAGTGAGAGAGATCAGAGTACAGTTATAGATAGAGTGTAGAGACTAGTGTTTGTTGAGTGTAGATTGTAGATTACTAGATTATTGTTTACTGTAAGAGTAAGTGGTCGAGCTTTAATAAGTAGTGTAAATAAATGTTAGCTTTGTTAATGAATCTAGCTTCTGTGGTCTTTGTGAAACAACATCCATCCTGAGAACAAGAATCACAAAGAAAACACAAAAGAGGGAGGGTGATGGTGGGATGAGATGTCGTGCCACGGGCCAGTCCCCTTAGTCGGTGAACCTTAGAGGCGATTAGAGCGCCCGTGCTGTCCGGCCCAGGAGCACACGTTGTCTGGCCTTCCGTGCCTGCCTGGGCGCCATGTCCCGCCCATCCTCACCCTCCCTCACATCCTCCTCGTCAGACAAAGCCTGCCATTCATCTCCCTCCTCTAGTACATCGCCCCTCTGCCGCACGATGTTGTGGAGGACGATGTGGGAGACTGTCCTAGCGCCATACTGGAAGGCCCCTCCAGAGCAGTCCAGGATGAAGCTGTCGTGCACACAGCCCTTATATCGGGTACAGACGTACATCATGCGCATCTCATGGTCACACACCAGCTTCACGTTCATCGAGTGGAACCCCTTTCAGTTTGTGAAGACCAGCCTCTCGTGTGCCGGTGCTCATAGGGGGTCATGCATCCCATCGATCCCTAGGGTGCGGGGGCGTGGTGGGGTGGTGGCACCCATACGACGGTGTCACCCTGCACAACCAGGGGCCACAGTGGGAAGTCAGTGGGGTGCGCAGCAAGATGGCTGCCTTGCCGGCTGCAGCAATGGCTGTCCGTGCCTGGACACCCCGGCCCTGTGGGGAGTTACCCCGACCCCATGGCCCATCCAACGCATCCCCCCCCTCCCCGCTGCCCTGCCAGCAACAGGACCAGCAGTCTCTCCGTGTCATACCTGCACTCTCCCTCGCTAGCCACGGTGCCTGTCCAGTACAAGGCAGACCTTGATAAGTGCTGCTGGGCATGTCCTAATCTCAGGTGGACATAACCGAGGTGCTCCAGAGCAAGATCCAGTCACTGAGGAGCATTGCCGAGGGTATTGACACTGTGCTGCAGACATTGGGCAATTGTCAGGGTTGGCAGATCCAGATGATGTAGGGGCAACCGGGGCTCAATCCTTCTGCCCCTCCACCTCGAGGTGAACCTAAGGCCCTATGACAGAAATCGGGAGAAGGCGGCACTAGGTGCCAACGGTGGCCACCTGCTCCCCGCGACTCATTCCCCTGACAACGGCGCGTCTCACAGTCTGCACCCGGAACAGGGTAGCATGGCAGGGCATGTGCCACCAGCAAGTGCACCGGGGCCATCCAGCCCCAGAGAACACCCACTAGGGACATCGGAGTCCACGGTACGCGTGAGGCAGCAGATGGCCTCCACCTCTGATGTGAATCCTGGGGACGCATCTAGACGCAGCGAGAGAGCACGGAAGGCTAAGCAGGTCGGGAATCACTGAGAGGGCACAGGGGGGAGGGGTTATGGGTAAGGAAGGGAGAGGGTGCATTGGAGGTCTGGCACAGGTAGGGGGAGGGGTGGGGAGAGTTGGGTGGCACCATCATGGGATTGGGGCACCTCAAAACACATGTGTAAATGATGAAAACTCGTTGACCTTGATCAATATGACGCCTTTGGCACTTACTTCCGCAATGCGGGCCGAGCACCAATCCATGCCCCATCTTCCCGGACATGGAGGTCCTGGGTGGAGTGAAGGAAGGGGTTGGGGAGAGGGGGAATGACAGATGAGGCCACGTCCTATGTGAAGTGGGCAGGATGGGGGCTTCCTTGGCGCACCGGGCTTGCCGGACCATCACTGCTGCAGCCTGTCCATCCTCCAGCTGGTCCTGTGGGTCCTCATTGGGCTCATCCTCCAACCCCTCCTAGTCTGGCACTTCCTCGACCTCGGACTCCACCTCTGAAATGGCTACATGATCCTCCACCTCCAGCATGTCTCCCTGCTGCTGTGCCAGGTTGTGGAAGACGCAAAAGACCACCACAAAGCGGGCGACCCTCTGGGCGGTGTATTGGAGTGCACCACCAGACTGGTCGAGGCATCGGAACCGGATTTTGAGCAGTCCGATGCACAGCTCAATCACAGCGAGGGTGGCCACATGGGCCTCGTTGTACCAGATCTCCACTTCAGTCCCTGGCCTCCATACTAATGTCAATAGCCAGGTCTTCAGGGGGTACCCCTCATCCCCCAAGAGCCAAACGGCCATCCTGGGGTGGTCCTTGAAGAGACCGGGGATGTCCAACAGCCCCAGGGTGTAGCTGTCGTGGTCACTCTCCGGAAATCATGTACACGAGCTGCATGTTCAGGGAATGTTAATGTAGGGCACTCCCTGATGGCCGGGTGCGTGCAAAGCGACTTGCGTGCCATCCATTAGCCCCTAGACCTGGGGCATCCCGTCGATGGTGGAGGATCCTGTTGCCTGGCCATCTTGTTGGGGCTTGGTCCATGTCAAAGTTTATATAGTTCGCTGCCTTGTCAAACTATGCATCCGTGACTTCACAGATGCACTTGTGGGCTGTAGGATATGAGATGCCACACAAGTTCCTGCTCGAGCCATGGAATGATCCTGAGGTGTAAATGTTCAGGGCTGCAGTAACCTTGACATGCACATGGAGCGGATATTGTCCGCTTCCACATGGTGCCAAGTCCGCGAGGACATGTCACAGGTGCTGCACCATCCCCTTTTTGAGTCGAGCCTCCTGCAGCCCACGCTCTCTGCCATCTGTTCGAAAGGCCAGAGATGCCTGTATACCTTGGGCCATCGCAGGCCTCCACCTCCAGGTCCCCCCTGGTCTGATGGGTAGTCAGGTCCTCAGGGTGTAGGACAGGGCCTCGCACCTCTGTCAACGCTACTGCAGCTGCCTTCTCTGCTGTCTGGACGCCTGGCCTGCCATCAGCAGTGTGAGGGCATCTTCCACGGGATCCAAGATATCGTCCATATCATACCTTTGAATATCTGTAAGGAATTGGGAGAGGGTGTGAGACTGACAACCAGTGGTCTCTCCCATCCCGGGACCCTCCAGTCCCCCCATTGGTCGCCCCCCCCCCCCCCCCCCTACCCAGCACCTCACGACCATGCTGCACTTGTCCACCCTCTGGTTGCAGAAATGTCCCCGGTGCTAGGGCCCAGCCCCTGGGTGTTCAGATGTTGGTCGCTGTGTCCTAGATGTTGCCTCTCGCTGTACTCAGGCCCAGTGTCCAGGCATCATGGTCTCATTGGGATGCTGGACAATAACCCTCACATTCTACATGGCCCGCCCACCCACAGGGATCCACTTGGGATCTGTGGAGTGCTCACTTAACTACGATTGCCAATTCCTATTAACAATAGCCTTCAGCTGCACGGCCAGAAGCCTCCGTGGTCAGTAGGAGTTATGGGTGGTCAGTGGGGCAGGCAGGCTGGGGTTGTCCCTGGAATGAGGCCACGTGGTCCAGGGGTTGAGAAGCCCAACTCTCCCCATCCCCACCCCAGCTAAACATATGGGTGTCCACACCCTCCTGCTCTGCAACAACCCCCCCCCCCCCCCCCCCCCCCCCCCCCCCCGACGGTGGCCCATCACGACTGAGGCCCCCCCGCAACCCCCTCCAAGCACCAGGACAGTAACCCCAGTGCTCCCGGACTCTTTACTTGAGAGCGAAGGTGGCAACTCACCCCCTTGGGTCCCTGCAGCAGCCCTTCCACCAGCTTCACATTTGTAAAAAGGAGTACTAAGTGGTGTCCGTGTGACCTCTTCCTGAGGAGGCCGTTACATCATAGGAGGGCCGTTAGGTAGGGGGTAGCTCCTGTTAGTTGTATGGAGATTGGGCTTAAGTGGTGATTATTGGTTCCTCACCATGCTATGACTGGATCAACCATGCCCAATAGCTTTCAATTACTAGTTAAACAATGCTTGACAGTACAAAAAAACAGTCCAAACTGCTATCTTTATCTCCTTTCAAACAAAACCCATCTCAGGTCACAATCCAGTTGCAAATACAGTTAGCAGACTCAGAAATACTTTCTGTCAAGAGACATCTCGGTTAGACCACTTTGAGAAAGAGAGATCATTCAGGAACCAATAGCTGATTCTTGCCTAAGTCAAACTATTGGTTAACCTGCCAGCCTTTCCAGACACTGCTGTTCTATTCACAGGCAAAACCTTTTTAATTCACTGTTTTGAGAGAGGAAGCTAATTTGTTCACAGAAACCTCCAAAACTGAACTGAACCTTCCGAACCTGTTTCAGTCCCTGGCTCCTCCCATTGCCTACATCATCTTACCAAGCTGAACACAATACCTCTAATTATCTACTCCCAGCGAACCCTCTTAATATAAACAAAATTTAATTCAACAAAATTCTGCAAATAATATCCCTGGCTGGAATTAATTATGATCTTACTTTTACAATGCTTTAATTACACCTGTCTCTACAAAGTGTCTGCTGCCTTTCAAACCAGGATTTTTAGAACTGTGACTGCAGCAGTCACATACTAACCAGTCTATTAACCCTTACTGCCCCAAATTTATTTTATACAATATATCTGAAATTCTTACATTCATCACAAAAAATGAAATGAAATGGAAATCGCTGATTGTCACAAGTAGCCTTCAAATGAAGTTACTGTGAAAAGCCCCTAATCACCACATTCCGGCTCCTGTTCGGGGAGGCTGGTATGGGAATTGAATCATCGCTGCTGGGCTGCCATGGTCTGCTTTAAAAGCCAGCTATTTAGCCCTGTGCTAAACTAGCAACCTTTGTCTTAAAGGCTTCAACACAAACTCTGAGGTCCAGCAACGGATTTCTACAATTATTTCAAATAATGTCTTCATGGTAATAGTTTCTCACAAACATTCGCATTAGTGAAGATAACTTTCTGGACTTTCACAATCAAATGGTTTTTCAACTCTCTGTGACTTTACTGAACAGTAATCTGTTCTGGTTTCCCATTTTGTTTCTTCCGTTAACTCCAGACATCTTGTAAACTACATTTCATAAATTTAATTTCTCTAGTTTCATTAACTAGAGGGACTTTAGGTCTCCTGTATCTGTTCTCTTAACCTCACTCCATAGTATGGCTTTTCTTCCAGCAAGGCCGCGAGACATGTTCCCATTTTAGCATTCTAAAATCAACCAATCAACTACTTCTATCAGAAAGGTGAGAGCTGCCTTCTCTCTCACTACCAATGAAATGGGCTCAACCAAAATTGAAAAGCTTCTCTACATTACAATAACACCAATGCGAAGCAGCCATTGCAGATGAATTTACTCTTCATGCAATAGGCCTCCCTAAGCACAACAGTCACAGTTGCAATTGAAATCAACAACCACACATACAAAAACCTAACTATATGTTTTACCTTTACAGGCACAAAAAGATTAAATTAAACATACTTAAACTAAACCTTATTTCAAATATTCACCAATGCAGGGGGCAGAGAGTGTGCTTGTGATTTGGAGATGGAGCAGAGTATGTTTGTGATGGAAAGATGGAGCAGCAAGTGCAGTGGATGGAGAGATGAAGCTTGTGTGTATCTGATGGAGTAATGCAGCAGAGCGTATGTGTGATGGAATAGAGTGTGCATGATGGAGAGATGGAGCAGAGTGTGTGTGATGGAGCAATGTGTGATGGAGAGATGGAGCAGAGTGTGTGCGTGCATTTGTGTGGGATAGAGTGCTGGAGCAGCAGATTATCTGTGGAGCATTGGAGTCAAAATGCCATCATGTGTCGTTGCAGTAGATTTGATGTCCTCGACAGCCTTAAATTTCAGTGAAGCTGCTATGGGTGAGGTGCAGTAATGTGCCAGCAAGTACTGGGAAATGTGTCAAGTGAATTATCTTTTGTCTATATTGTACCTCCTAGTGGTTGAATGTGAATTGCACTGTGATGAGCTCCAGTGGCTGTAACGTGTATCTTGGCTTTGGGAATGACTGGAAAAATCACCTTTCTCTTGAAATTTCAGTGTCACTTTGTAAACTGCCATTTGAATGTCATTATTAAATCGCAAACATTTCCTGAGACAAAGTTAACCAAATATTTTTGTTGCTATATCTATCTGCTGGTTCGCACCATCACAGGTCCCACCAGTTCATATTTTGGAAAGCTTTTCCTAGTGACCTTGTGCCACAGTTTTACCTGGAAAGGGGACAAGTCCAACTGTGTGAACCTGAGAAGACCAGGTTGCAAGAAGGTGAGGAAAATGCTGGAAATACCCAGCAGGTCAGTCCGTTTCTGTAGATGGAACAGACAGGTATATGTTTCAGGTGTGGCTCCCTTTTACTTAATAGTTCGTTATTGAAATTTCCCATTCAGCACCACATGACAACACTGCATCTGCCCCGTGCACCGGACATGTCGGCAAGATCATGGACTTTGTCTTTCTTTACTCCGTGGTGCAGAAATAAAAATATTCCTTACCTTTGTTGATTTATTTTTTACACCTGGAGAAATCATGAGGAACCTTTAGCAATTTGTCTAGTTTGTCTATCCCTTCAGCCACCGTCAATGGCATCACTGTTAGCACCAGAGGCAAAATCATTTCTCCTTGTTGTCCTTGATAGCACCAGGCAAAAATCAGTCACAAAGCGGTCTGATGTACTTACTCCCAATGGGAAAATCAAAACCAAAATTCTTAAGTGCTGTATTACACTGAATGCGTGCTTTGTACGGCATTTAAAGAAGGTGCGTAATCCCTTTTGTAAAGACTGGTAGATTTTTAAATCTTCCATCATTTTATTCATCTTCAACCCGTTCACCCGAAAGGCTGAATAACCTGCACTTTGAAAGGAGTAAGAACATGCAGCCCAGGATATCACCATAATTGATCTCTTTAGCAGCACACCACAAACAATTTTAACATTAACATTTCAATGCGTGAATAAATCTTCAAAAAAAAATGATCAGATGCACATGTTTATTTATTTATTTTTATTTCCTTAATAAAATGAAAGCTTGGTTGCAGTTCAGATTTACCATGGGAGGCTGTGTCACACTGAGATTTTTTTTATTCTTCTGTTTTTTTTTTACATTCGCTGGCTTTGCAGGAAGGAATGCAATGGCATATTGAGGTCAGTGGTTTGGGGGAGGGAGAATGTAGCAGACACTACCTGACACAAGTGAAGTACATGCTTCCTGTAACATGCTGTGTTTCAATATAGATTTGGATGTAATCCACATTCCACCACATTTTGTAGATATCACGTATACAAATATATACATTAGTATGCTTACAGCTACACAAAACATTTTTTAATGTCCCTTCTGGGAGTGGTTGATGAAATTGTTTTCCTTACACCTTGGGGTGGTTTTCTTCTACGTTCAGGTGCTGCATAAATTCAAAATTGTTGTTGTTGGTCTTAGGTACACATTGACTTTACATCTGAAAGAATACCATTATCAGATATATAAGGTATCAGCCAACTGGCGTATTCGTTATTATTGAGTGCTACTGCAGGGCTCAAACTGTTTTGTGGAAATTCGACCGTGGGTATAGCAAAAAGAAAGGTAACCGCTAGATTAATGAGCTGTAGTGAATAGTAGCGAGCCAGTGTTTGGTACTGTTAAAATCAGTCCAATTGCACATAGGCTTTGAGCTGTGTACAGTGGCAGCGATTAAATCGGGAATATGTTCTGACATTGAAGACCTTGTTTTACTTTCTGGCTGTCAGCTGGGTGTTTGTTGGACCAGGTGGGGCATTCACATGAATAGAGGGTCTTTAGCCAGAGCATATCCTGCACAGCACACCTGGCCCGTGTTTGGAAAAGAAAGTCGCCCTTGTTTCGTTAGGGTGAAAGCCATAAAAGGCAGGCAGCTTAATTTATCCCAAAAGAATGTTGTGTTCAATAGGAAGGTTCATCACAGGTGATTCATTTCAAACAGTCTGAAGATTTTAAAGGTGATGTAAAGAGTAGAAATATATATTTTTTTAAATATCCTTACAGATTCATTTTAATAATTTTAATAACATATCTATCATAAACAATGTTCCTTCAAGAATATTACATTATTGAAGAAAGTAATATTTTTTAAGAAACTGAAAAGTACAATTAATAGATCAGATAATATTCCAAGCAGATTCATGCAGTTTAAGTGTCAGGTTGAGAAAATTGTTTTGTTGCTATGTTTAACAGTGAATCTCAACGCAATATGTGTGTGTTGTTTATAACATCTAAAAACAGTCTACTTGGAAAAAAAAAAATAGATACTCACTGGACAAATTTTATCCCAATCTTTGTAGGAATTTAGAGAAACGAGATGTTGTCTGTCATTTCATGCTATCTTGCAACAAGGTATTCTCAGTGGGACAGTTTGATCACAGGATTCTCATTCACAAACAGACAGGTTAAACACTTAAATGCTAGCAAATCCTGCACAGCCCTGTGGGAAATTTCAGTTTAATCCCAAACTTATAGGAGGACAATCAAAGCCCAAAGCTGGGGTAACAAATCTGATCCTCTGTTACAATCTGTGCCCTCTTGGGACAAGGCAGTCACTCCCTATACAAGACCAGGATGGATAAATACCTAAATGATGAGATAGAGTGGGAATGCTGGAGAAGAATCTAGCGTTGGCCATTCACTTTCAATTTCACATTACAGCGTGAGAGGCAATTCTTTCCCAGAATATAGCAGACAGTCCTGATTATTATAAGTTGAAGTGTGGTTTAAGGAATGATTAATGATGGTGTCAGAAGAAAACAAAGCTGAATGAGAGTTATCTCTAATCCGCCAGTGTGCAGATGGGAAGGAAAATGGCCCCAGCATGCCCTGATATTAAAACACCAAAAGGGAAGGTGTTACACTGTAGATATGTATGAAAAAGATAACATGTCATGCATCCAAGCTTTTCTTACCTTAGATAAATCATTATCCTATAAATGGGGCTCACTGTGTGATTAGTATTACCAACACAGTGGACTTAACATTACTCAAGTTTGAAAAAAAAGATCAGACCAAAGCAAGTCCCTCTTGTACTGATACTAATGTTAATGGACAGGAATTTGGAAAGAAAGTCTCTGTTTGACAAAAGGGATTGTTGCAAACCTTTTGTGGGGGGAGTGTGTTCAGCAACAGGACAATGATGCCCCCATGTGTACCTTCCCGGTATAGCATGGAACTCCTCAAAGAGACGAAGCAATCGGGTTTAATGGAGGAATCAAGCAAACTCCATTGTTTCAAGGGTTACGAACCGTCATCAGTTATCTTGAAAATAGAAGATACTAAACACTGGATCTTAATGCAAACAGTATTCAAACGGATGAGCCAAAACGCTTTTATCTATTTGTATTCTTGTTAAGATTCCACCATAGCAGGTAATGTAGATTGGGCACGCATGAACAATAAAGTATGTTATATGACTGTCAGTTATATTTCTGTTGTGGAACAGAAAGGAACGATGTTTCGTGAAAAAGGGTCAAATCTGATGGAGAAACAAAAAGGGAATGAGAAGCCTAATTATTAACATTTGTCTGAAGGCACGGGCCCTGAAGGATGGGATTATGAGGATTAATCTGTGTCTGTCTGTCAAAAAAAAGCCTCAGTCATGACTAATTGTATTGTTCTTCTCATAATCAAACTCCATTAGCTAAACCCTGGAATATGTGTTACCTCTGGCCATTTTAATGAAAACCTTGCAGAAGAACCACTTGCACACGAGGATGTAAAGATGCATCCATTCGAGAAATGGGGCTGCAGCTTCTCGTTTCCTTTTAGACCCAATGATAATTTCCACTGGTGGTATGGTGGCACTGTTGCTTCATGATGCTGAGAACCCGGTTCGATCCCGGTCCCAGGTCAATGTCCATGTGGAGTTTGCACATTCTCCCCATGTCTGCATGGGTCTCACCGCCACAACCCAAAGATCAGCGGGATAAGTGGATTGGCCATGCTAAATTTCCTTAATTGGAAACATTTTTTAAAAGATAATTTCCACATAAAGGCCTGTGCCCTTGGAAATAATATTAACAAGTTAAAATGCTGCTGAATTCATTGATTACTCCCGAGGATTCATATTGTTAATATATTTTAAGTGTTTATTTTTTTTGAGAAAAAGATGTGATGTTATCAAGATTGTATGGTGCCACACTCAGTCAGGGGTGCACATGATATCCCAACATTTCAATTAGGTCAGGATTACACATCTAGCTCAGCAGAATTTCCTTATCAATTGACCCCCTGTTCTGACGCCAAAAATCTGATTTTTGCAGACACTTTTAAAAAAAATTTCGAGTACCCAATTCATTTTTGCCAATTAAGGGGCAATTTAGCGTGGTCAATCAGCTTACCCTGCACATCTTTGGGTTGTGGGGATGAAACCCATGCAAATACGGGGAGAATGTGCAAACTCCACACGGACAGTGACCCACGGTTAGGGTTTGAACCTGGGACCTCAGCACCGTGAGGCAGCAGTGCTAGACACTGCGCCACCGTGCTGGCGGACTTTTGCAGATACTTGCCGAATACGTTAACCCACCTTTTCACCTACAACATGCCATACTCCCATTAGTATTCGGCCTCAATTTTGCACCCTACAAATGTGCACTTTACTCACCAGCATCTGATAACTGGGCAAAGTGATCATGCAGGTAATATGGGCCATCTTATGAAGATGTATGGGAATTTAAAATATGCCCAATCTTTGCATTGGATACTGGCCATTTCAAAATGGTGAACGCTCACACCTAGGCTAGTAGTTCACTTTTATACCAGTGAGGGATTTTTTTTTTTAGGCTTCAATTGTGACTTGTATGCCAACATCTATGAAAGATTAACTAACAGGGCAAATAGAGATACAACATGTAGATTTATTTAAGCAACATTAGAGAGACATGATTACAAGGTTGGCAGCACAGCATTTTGAAAAGATCAGCAAAATGGAAAAGGAGGAGTGGTAGCCTTTATAATAAATAAAGGAATACATAAAGCCAATGGTGAGAAAGGATTTGGGCTCAGAAAATCAGGGCATCAAATCAGTATAGGTAGAGATTAGGAATAGCAAGGGTCAGAAAACTCCGGTGGGAGTCTATCAGTATTTATGCCATTGGACAGTTCATTGAACAATAAATTATTGAATATTGTGACTAAAGCAAATGTAATAGTTGTGGGGACTTTAATCTTCATATAGATTGAGCCAATCAAATTCACAAAAGTGGTCTGGAAGATGGATTTGCTGAATTCTTTCATGACAGTTTCCTGGTGCAATATGTTATGGAACCATGATGCTAATATGGTATAATGCTGTGTTAAATCTAGTGCAATAAGGCATGGTTAATTTGTATTGTCCATTGGGAAATAGCAATCATAATATAATTGTATTCCACATTAAGATTGAAAACAACATGAACCATAGATTTGAGCCAGGGAAGTGGGATGGAAATTTTCGGAGATGGGAGGAGAACGGAATTGGGACACTAAAAGATTTATTTTTTGGGGGTCGTTTTGCCGGATTGAAGGAGCTAGGAACGAAGTATGTGCTGGAGCAGGGGGAAATATTTAGATACATGCAGGTTCGAGACTTTGCCAGAAAGGAGATACAGAGTTTTCCAGTAGAGCTGGCTGGAGGAGGTGCTGACGACAGGGGGACTGCAGAAGGGGGTAGTATCGGTAGTTTACGGGGCTATTTTGGAGGAGGAGAAGATGCCGCTAGAAGGGATCAAGGCAAAGTGGAAGAGTTGGGAGAGGATATGGAGGAGGGGTTCTGGTGTGAGGTGCTCCGGAGGGTGAACGCCTCCACCTCGTGTGCGAGGTTGGGGCTGATACATCTGAAGGTGGTGTTTAGGGCGCACCTTACAAGGGGCGAGGATGAGCCGGCTCTTTGAGGGGGTAGAAAATGTTTGTATGTTGCGGGGGGTGGGGGGCCTGCAAACCACATTCATATGTTTTGGTCCTGTTAAAAACTGGAGGATTACTGGAAGGAGGGGCAGGATTCTCCGACCCCTCGCTGGGTCGGGGAATCACCGGGAGTCGGCGTGAATCCCGCCCTTGCTGTCCTCCGAATTCTCCGACCCCCCAAAAATCGCCCCAGCGTGAATTGCGCCGCCCGCCTCGGAGAATGGCGGGGACCGGGCCGACTCAATGGGCCCTGGGACCACCCGAATTCTCCAGGCTGCGATGGGCCAAAGTCCCACCCGTTTAATAAGGATCCCGCCGGCGTACATCAAGGTTGGTCCCTACCGGCGGGACACAGCTCCGTAGACGGCCTCTGAGGTTCTCGGGGGGGGGGGGGGGGGGATCTGGCACTAGGAGGTGCCCCCACGGTGGCCTGGCCCGCAATCGGGGCCCACCGATCCCCGGGCGGACCTGCGCCGTGGGGGCACTCTATTCCTCTGCATTGGCGGCTGTGGTCCTCTGCGATGGCCGATGCAGAGCGGAACCCTCCCGTGCATGCGCCGGGATGACGCCAGCACACACTGGCGCTCCCGCGCATGCGCCAACTTGCACTGACCAGCGGAGGCCCTTCGGCACCGGTTGGCAAGGCGCCAAGCCCCACCCCTACCGGCCGGCGTGGCGCAAACCACTCCGGGGCGGGCCTAACCCCTGAAGGTGTGGAGGATTCCGCACCTTTGGGGTGGCCCGACGCCGGAGTGGTTCACGCCACTCCGTCCTGTCGGAGTTACCCGC